>NW_028248894.1:0-600000 GCF_964263255.1 Lissotriton vulgaris | reverse complement strand
GGCTGAGCCGAAGCTCCCCACCAGACCGCCGATCCTCCAGCCAGCGCAGACCCCCCCCCAGCCGCAAACTACAGCAGGGCAAATCACCAAGTGCTCCTCTCTGCCAGCCTGCCCGGTGCAGATAGTTCAGCGCCAACAGTAGCACCTCTCCTGCCACAAATCTTGCCCCGAGCAACTCCGAGGCCTCCCGCGCCGACCCGCCTCACTACCAATCCCTCGACAGGCCTCTGCAAACCATGGGCCCAGGCCCCCTGTATGGCAGGATGTTGGTCTCCTCGCAGCAGACCTTCACTGGGAACGATCAGGCCTCCCAATAGCATGACTGCTCCAGGGTCCGCCGGCTAGCCAATCAACTGCTCCACAGGCCGATGCTCACTTGGGCTCCCCCTGGCCCTCGGCGTCCCAGCTCCAGCACCTCCAAGCCCAGGGGTGACCAGGCCTCTCAGTGCCCCAATGCCGACGCACCACTCCGGGCACAAAGGTCAATCCGGCCACTGACTTGCTGCGCTGGTCCTCGCCTCACCAGCCCCCTCAATGGGGCCGATCGCTGGTGCGGGCTTGCACAGGCGCGGGGGCCCCCCTCCCAGGTTCAGCCGCCGCTCTACCCACACGCCGTAACACCGGGGCCCCCCAGCCGCTCACCGTACTCCAGGCCTCTCCACCTGGCTGAAGGCTCCCTCGGGGCACAGGGTGTCTTGCACAGATCTTTCCGGTACCGGCGGGCGGGCCCCACCCGGTACCTCGCTGCTGCGTCCCCCGGCACGACCGCCTCCGGGCTCAAAATGGCGGCCGGCGCTCTCCCAGCCGTCCTCCTCTGGCCTCCGCAACTGTCTCCGAGCGGCTCCGACTCCCTCCGCCTGCGACCGTCGGGGTCCAGCACGCTGGTGCACTTCTCCGCTCCCGGACCAAGGAAGATCCGGCGCTCGCTTGCGGCCAGCTCCTGCCGCCTCTCTCACCGCCACAGGCCCAAGCTCAGCCACGGCCCAGTCACTGCAGACGCCGCTTCCCAGCAACGCGGCATGGTCACACCAGCGGCACCGGAGGCTCCACAGGCCTTTGCACGCCAAGCCCCCTGGCCACGCCCACTTCTTGAGGCCACGCCCACTTCACCCCAGCCTACTTAAGTTGCGCTGAATACTAGACGCGCCATTGATACCTAACACTCCTGAGGCGGAAGCCGGGAGAACTCGCTCGAATTTTCTTTTTAAAAACACTGCATTCTATTGCTTTTAAATCACTTGCCACCCACCTCTGGGCACTTTCCCCCTCAAATCTCTGCCGCAATTTCCCCCGCGCAGCGGATCTTAGCGCTGCTGCGGGTTTGGGAAAGACATCGCCGACATCGCGCGCCAAGCCCCCTGGCCACGCCCACTTCTTGAGGCCACCCCTCCCACCACCCTATATCAATGTGCATTCCCCGGACGCGCAGCAGGCGCGCCGCCAGCGCGCCGAAGGCGCGCCAAAGGCAAGCTCGTCTGAGCCCGTCCGCGCCAGGCAGGGCCCAGGGCCCCAAACCCCTGGAGGAAACACACCGGCATTGAGGGTCTATTCATCTAACATGCTACTTTCCTTGCGACTCCCTGTCAAGCACAACTGTAAGATCCTACAGAATGACAGGCAGAGTTCCATCTCTTGTCCTTCCTGCAACTTTCAGCTCGAGGTCCCTCAGCTTTGCCAACACCTATCCACAGGCTACAAGCCGTTACACAGGTGATTTCTTGGTAGCCTGAATTGATGGTCTCTCAGCAAACATAAAAGAAACATCTATGACCTTCTGTCTGACGACACACTGGATGCTTTATTTCTCACAGAGACGTGGCTACATGACAGTGCGGGCCCTGACATTGCAGAAGCCCTACCGTCAAACTATGCGATTGTTAGAAAAGACAGACCAACTGGAGTGGGGGGTGGCATAGCAGTTATTTTTAAAAAGTCATTTCAATGCACTTTGGAACCGGTCTCCTTAAATGCCTGCGAGATGGCCCTTTTTAAACTCCAATTGCACCCGAATTTCACCTTCACTGGTCTTCTGATCTATCGACCACCTGGTCCCGCTCAATCCTGGGCCACTCAATTTGTGGACTGGACTGCATCGGTTCGGGTAAACTATAGCAACCTGTCCATCATAGGAGACTTGAATATACACTTTGATGACCCACTGAATAAACCAGGCAGAAATTTAATTCATGACGGTGCTGCCATGAACCTTACTTTGTGGAACTCGGGAGCAACACACATAGGAGGTCATCTCTTGGACCCTATTTTTTCCAGCATTCCCTTGTCACACTGCCTGCCAGCCCTGCCCCTACATTGGTCAGACCACTTCCTAATCAAATTTAGCGTGTCTGATCCAATGGCCTCTAGTTCTAGCTCGTCAGTACAGTCCGGTAAAAGGAACTGGAAGAAGCTGGATATAAATCACTTCATTTCCGTCTTAGACTCTGCACCCCTGGGTGAGATATTTGACACGGAGGAAATGGAGATAGTAGCCACAAAGATCAACAAGTGGCTTTTAGGAGCCTTAGACATATGTCTGCCTCTGGCTCACAAAAAATATAAAACCCATAATTCTCCAGCGCTATGGTACAATGAGTCATTGAATGCTGTAAAATCCAAGTGTAAACGTCTGGAACGCCTCTGGAGGAAAGATTATTCCCCTGCAGCCGGCTCGACTTACAGAAATGAACTTAAGCTCTACCACAAAGCCTGCACTACAGCTAGAGCCAATTACGTGGCGAAGACAATTTCTGAGGCCACAAATAAATCAAAAACATTGTTCAATCCAGTAAAGGAGTTAGCGGGCTCCAACACCACAGCCAAACCCCTTCCTTTGAATAATGTTAAATGTGAAGAATTGGCGCAGTTCTTCACAAATAAGATTGAGACCATCTATCAGGACATCGTTAAACAGCACCAGGCACCAGCCGCGAGGAATCCAGATCTTGGCCCGAGGGAGGAGGGCATCTCCCTTTCGCCAGATCTGTCCTATGAGCCACTTACATCCTGGCCTGGGATAAATGTTCAGGGCCTTCAAGATATCTTAGGGAAAGTGAAATCTGGCTCCTATCGACCCCCTCCCAATCTCTGTACTCAAAATCTTGGACACTCCACAACTTTCCGTAATCTGCCAGACTTTGAATTTATCCCTCTCCACGGCAAAGGTCCCATCCATGTGGAAACATGCCATGGTCTCACCACTGCTAAAGAAACCATCGGCAGATCCTAAAATCCTGGCCAATTTTCGTCCTATATCCCTCCTACCTGCTTTCTTCAAAGTTTTGGAGAAACACGTCCATGGTCACCTTGCCAGGTACACGGAGGTTAATGACATACTTCATCCCTCCCAATCGGGTTTTCGCCCTGGCTTTTCGACAGAGACGACATTGCTTGGGGTGATGGAAAATCTTCGCCTTCTGGTAGACAGAGGGGATTCCGCTGCGCTGATTCTTCTTGACCCCTCAGCGCAGCGTTCGACACCATCTCCCACAACATTCTGTTAAAATCGCTCTCTGCCATGGGCATCAGGGGCAAAGCATTGGACTGGATTGCATCATTTCTGACACTAAGGACATTTCAGATCACTTCCAACACCTCAGCCTCAAATGTCCATCTATCCCCCTATGAAGTCCCCCAGGGCTCGGTGTTGAGTCCTTTGCTTTTCAACCGATACGTAACCCCTCTCTCCCAGTTCGCCGAAGCAGCAGGTCTAAACATGTTCACCTATGCGGACGATTCGCAGATTGTTTTTTCACTCTCCAACAGAGATCATGACTCCTCCTCTCTCCTGCAGTTAGGCCTTAGGAAAATTGCAACTTGGATGAGTGACAATCTGCTCAAACTGAATGGTAGTAAAACAGAGGTTTTAATACTGGGTCCAAATCAGAATCTCTGGAACCCAAGACACTGGCCCTCTGAAATGGGTTCCTTACCCACTCCGTCGCACCAAGTACGCAATCTGGGCATTATCATCGATAATGGCCTAACCATGGAGCCCCAAGTCACTAACTTAACATCTACCTGTTTCACCATTCTGAGGTGGCTCAGGAAATCATCTGGATGCTGCCTGACGACACACAGAAGTCCTTGGTCAATGCTCTAATCACCTCCTGTTTAGACTACGGAAATGTCCTCTACTTGGGGTCATCACAGGCAGTCATGAGACGCCTTCAACTTGTGCAGAATGCCGCTGCAAGTCTACTCTGCAAGTGTCACAGAATGGAACGCATGTCCGGTCATCTTAAGGCACTCCATTGGCTAAGAATTGAAAACAGAGTCAAATTCAAGACACTGAGCCTTATGCACAGAATCAAATGGGGAAATGCCCCCAGATACCTACAAGCCCTCGTGCACGCCTACACGCCGGCTCGTTGCCTGAGATCTTCATGTCAAGGCCTTTTCCGTGTGCCCAAAGTGCGCCGAGCTAGGATCGGGGGAAGATCTTTCTCCCTGTTGGGCCCCAAGCTCTGGAATTCTCTCCCTCTGAATTTACGCTTGGAAACTCGCTACATCCACTTCCGCAGAGCCATAAAAACATGGCTTTTTAATCAGTAACTTGCTCCTGCCTCTCCTCTGAGCTTTATGATCTGCTCATTGGGTTAGTATCTTTCAGCGCCGGGAAACCCTTCTTGGGTAGCTGTCGCGCTTTAGAAGCCCAATAAATAAATAAATAAAATTCCTAGCGCCAGGTCCAACTGACCCCCCGTACTAGGCACCCCGGGAAAGCCGGGATTCGATGCTGCGCAGGCCGTCGATGGGAGCACGGAAAACCTCCGTCTGCTCACGCAGCCATCTTGGCCACGCCCCCAATATATCAATGTTTTTAACCTGGATTTCGATCTAGAAACATTGCTACATCAGATACAGATTTGGAATTTTGGAAATGACACTTACAACATGCCCCTTTCAGATGCCGAATTAATATGAATTTGGAATTTAATTTTAGTAGTCAAAAAAACTTTTCTGACTCAGAAATTGGGATTAGGACATAACAAAAAACATTTTAACGGTCACAAACACCGAATTTAAACATTTCGACCATCAAGATGCTTAGTACTACTGACACCCCAAACTTTAGTGATTTAACAGCGCACCATATAGCTTTCATAAGTACAACCACACTTGCCTCCAGGGCTTACTCTATTTCATGCTATGCATCCACATGTGTGCGCACAGTAACTTTATGCTGTATATGTCTATAGTGTTATCAGTGATTCCATCTGTGATCATCAATGATATAATTTGGGATCTAATCAGTGATGTAATCAATGATGTAATTTACCACGTCACAAGCAATGCAATATGTGAGATCATTAGTAGTACATGGCGGAGGTGCAAATTACAGTTAGCTCAGTAAATCATAACTTGTGAACTTCTTTGTTTTTAATTTTTTTTAAATGTTAGGTTTTATCTCATTTGAACAAACAACCGTGATGTATTTTCACTTTTGTGTTTTTTTAGTGAATTTCTGTGCTTTTTTTAAATCATATTCAAAGCTGAGCATATGCCCAACCCCCTCAGGCCTCTAGCCATCGACACAGCAAGGGATGGTTCCAGGGCCTGTCTCTGGGCAGTCCGTGGACCCAAACCTCTGTGGGCATCCAACCTACATTCTCTTTTTTTAAAAATATTTTTTGTGTACTGCAGCATTCCCTCGGTCACAGCCACGCAAATAATTTTCACCTCAAGGTATTGTGGTACAGTACAAACTTTCTTGAAAAATCTTGTATGAACCCTGGTACCATGTAGTGGAAGCTTGTATTGCGACTCCTGCTGGAGTGTGCGATACCTCACAGGAGGACTACACTGGATCCCCCGGGAGCACCAGGTCTGGGGACTTGATTGTCTTAAATATCGCTATTGTCTTTTTTAATAGCCTGTAAGGTGAGAGCATTCAATACATATCTATCAATGGCATATTATAATGAACCAATAATATTCCCAATTGCTACCTTACATAGAGCTTCCAAAGACACAATCCTCTTTTCTTCTGTGACGTGTAACTGGTGGGCACTGGAATAATGCTTATCTCCAACCACCCCCCCAGAACATTCTTGTCTCATAGTTGCAAAGTCCCAAAACCATATCTTTCCTAGAGTTCCTTTTGTTTTTTCATTTTTAAATATCATTTAAGCTGCTTGTGTTTTCTGCAGAAAGCTTTAAAGTTATCGAATGCTGCAAAAATGTTCAACCTTCATGCCTTTCTAAGTGAAGCGTCCACACGTATGTCATTCGGTTCGCAGGAGACTGAATGCCATTTGTGTGTAGCTTGATAATGTCCATGTTATTTTTCCTTCACAACTGAATTTTCTTGGAAAGTCGTTATTACCACTAACTGGAGACACCTATGAAAGGAGCCTGTGATTAAGTAAGTAATCCATACTCCCCTGGAAAACACCTGCAGGCCTATCAGCATACAGCTATGTAAATACAATGAAATTACATTTCCAAGTCACCAAGTCAAACATTAATGAGTATTAAAAATCTAAACCAGACGCAGAATTGCTTAAATATTAACTTTTTTTTCTTTCTCTTTAGGACTGTCCTAGTGCCATAAGGAAGAAAATAATGGACACAGAATTTGCACATATCTATTTAGACAAGCTTCCTCTTTTAGTTTGGGCGAAGCATGCCACCCCAGAGGAGTACAAGAGGCTACGGATATACAATGGTTGCTTTGGATGGGATAAAGTCGCCTGGGACAGTGAGTTTTATGCATTTGTTTTTGCTTTCATGGCAGCCTTTAGTTAAATGAAAAGGTCCCTTCTATTGATATACTTCCATTCAATTCAAATTCCTAAGTTTCAGAAGTATTTAGCAGATGTGCTATACTCCACAGTAAATCTGGAGAGGTGCATACATATTTCCAGCATTTTCTCACCAGATTTAAGATGAACTCACTTGACTAGCAATTTCAGTTAAGTCATAAAACAAGTCTTTGGTTCACACTTTCCACTGTACACCTCATCCCCTACTATATCACAGTAGAACCATCAATATCGTGGTATTAATATATTGACACCCAGAATTAGAACATCATTATTTCAACACTTTCATTACAACATACAACACCCTTGAAAATGCTGCAAAATTCATACTATCAAAACTTCATCACCTCACTTCAAGCACAAATGAAAGTCTGACATGCAATGTGTATCAGACAACTTACAAAGTCCTCCACAAGCACTCATTAATGAACTACTCCTATCATAAATTGACAACCTTCTTTATTCTTCTTTTATTGTATTTATTAGGTCACTAGGTAACAAAAGTAACAATCAATCTGTACGCCAAACTTGCCTGGCTGCCAATTAAGGGCTGAACTGGTCCTTCTGAATAATGAACCAGTAATTAAAATAAATCTGAAGGTAACCCTAACACAGGCCCCTGTAAACGGTAATCACCCAATGAAAAATGTAATCTACTCACCTTTACCCGGAAAATCTTCCATTGGTGTAGGATTAGTTGAATAGTAGGTCCTAATCTTTGGCAGCAAGAATTCTGTTTGGTCTTCAGACTTCTGTCTCAAAGCCTTTAGACCATGCCTAATCTCAACTCTATGAAGTCTGGGTGTGCAGCTGCTTGAACGATCTGGTTTTCATTCTCACATTGAGGATCCTTCTAGATCCGCTGAGACACTTCAGTCAAATGCTTTCCTTGCTGGTGTGGTACTGCACCAATTTTGTCTTATAGGATGCGTACTGTAGATGTCTTTGTCATGGGTATCTTAGTAACTTATGACTCTTCAGCATCTACAAAATACAGCAATTCAACTGGTTGCTGGGCAATTTTCCCTTTACATATCATCTGAAAGTTACTGGTGAATCTCAAGACCAAGATTAAATGCCTTTGTAATATGCAGATGGTCTTCTAATTCGTCTGAGCAGCTTTCCCTATCAGCACATCTGAACACTACTTTCAAATCCACAGACTTCTTTGAGGTCTTGGCGGCCTTTGATGCAGTAGATCATAATATCCTTCTTGAGCAGCGGTCCATATTAGACACACATTTTTGGTGGTTTTACTCTATTCTAACTGAATGGTCACTGCGAGATGAAAACTGGGCCCTTTTCTTTTCAGCCTCAAAAACCTAATAATAATAATAATAAATCTTTATTGCGTGATTTTTAAAAAAAATTGCAAGTACAAAACATTTAAAAGGTTTCAAAATTGCATTTAGAATGTCATATTCATAAAAAACCATTATGTGTAGACAATAACAGATAAAACTTCCATTTAAAAAGTCATATTCATAAAAAGCCAGTAGGAATAGCAACAACAAGTAAAACTTGACAGCGTTATTCCGATGGGGGGTCGCAAACTCTGGGCACCTCAATAAGTTTTTTTTGCAGCGCGCTCCATAAATCTTACTAGGGCACAATTTAATTTAGTGTTCCTAGGGTCAAAACAGGCCAAAACTGCTGCTCTACAGCTTGTAATCATGTTTCTATTCCAATGGTGCTTGAGTAGGGCCCGTCTCTCTATCAATAGTTTTGGGCACAGGCTTATGATGTGTATGATATCTTCTTTGTGGGTCCCACAAAGTCAGCATTGAACTTTTCCATGTTCTCTTTTCCATTTTGGCCAATGAGTCAACAGGTTAATAACTCCCAGCCTCAGTTTTAAAAAACGTAGTTTCGTTCGAGCACTGAACGATATAGTAAGGTACGGCTAGGAATTAACAAGGCATAGGATTGAAGGGTCATCCACCCATGACTTCTTTTTGCAAGGCAGGCTTTATCTTCCACTATTGATAATTGTTTGGTACTGATTTTCGCTAGCCTTTTAAATTCCTTCTGACTAGCGTGCAAGTTCCAGAGGTCATTTAGGCATAGGGTTTTTAAACCTTTTGACCAGTATTCATGTCCTGCTCGCCATGAGTTGTTATCAATGCTGGCCCACAAATGGTATCCTAAACTTCCCTCCTTTGATAGCCTCAAAAACCTGTCATTGATGGGTATGGAAGGATCTGCCTAGCTCTCAGATCTCTTTATAGATAATTAAGACTCTATATAAATTAGGCACAACTTTAATGGTGGCCTGTAGTCATATGCAAATGACAATAGTATCAACTTACGTGGTCGACCCAGTAACCCCAGGAACCAGGGTAAGTATATTCTGTAAATGAATGTTGTTCACTTGAGATAGCATTAGCCCAAAGGAATAATTATAAGTAGTTAATTAAAACACATGTAAGGGAAAACTAAATCACTTCATGAAGCCTGACAGACATAGAAACACCCAAAAGGAAAATATTGCAAATTTAACCGTAGAGTCAATCTTATCCCATTAGTCCCAACCCATAAATTGCTAGCCATGTAACTTTACACATTTTGGACTGGCTTAATTGCAGCTGAATCAGATGTGACGTGACTATAGCTCCATTTGTTTCAAGCACAAAGATATTTGACTGTGTTATTGATGCAGCTGTGTTTCGTTCCTGATGCCCAGTATCCGATTCTCCAAGAGATTGCTTTTCCTCGAGGGATCTACGAATGTTCCTATTTAGATCAGCTCTTGTCCTATTCATACTTGGACTTACCTAACCTCAGTTACTTCTGTTGATGGGTGTTGTTATCCCTGTCTTCCTTGATCATTACTGTACAAACAATAGGCTGTTGGTCATATGTCTTGGAATACTTTCGTCCTGATGATGGCCATGGTCAATTTGACCATTGGGCTGAAACGTCCACTCCTATTTAATTAATATGGACTACCATAATGTTATGCTTTATTCTCTTTCTTGATACTGCTTCTTTATTAGATTTAACTATGTGTTGACCATTTTTGTTGAATTAATGGAAGCCATTTATTCTGTACACTGTGTATCAACTTTGTATGTGTTGCCTCATAATGAATGGCTTTGATTAAAGCTTAAAGAAGAATTGATGGACATAATGCACAACAATGTCATACATTCACCCCAGTACTGAGATCTGGGCCTAAATCCATCGTTTCTTTTGCTCACCATGCCATCCAGTTTGAATCCAGCCATATGCAAATCAGTATTGACCCTGCGCCCAATAGGAACAGTCCAGCCCGAACTGCCAGGCCAGGTCCTTCCTGGACGGGAAATAAGCATCCTAGGATCGGTTTCGATGTTTTGGAAACCGGTCCCAGCATGCTTGTTTCCGGTCCAGGGAAGGTATAGCTTGGCAGTTCAGGCTGGACTGTTCCCATGAGGCACAGACTCAAGACTGATTTGCATATAGTTGTGTCTGAACTGGGGTGGCGAAGTAAGCTAAAAAACGATGATGGATTCAATCAAGATCTGTGACTTGAAGTGAGTGTCTGAAAAGTTTCATTGCTCCGTTCATCATCTGCTTGTGTTTGAATTGTTCGCCCTAAGCTGGCAGGGTATGCCCAGACGTGGGTCAATTACTCACTTTGCCACTGGATTCAAGCTAGCCTGGCTGATGAGGGCTGTTAGCCCAACACCGGTCCCAGGATGCTTGTTTCTGGTCCAGGGAAGACATGGCTTGGCAGTTCGGGCTGGACTGTTCCCATGAGGCACAGAGTCAGACTGATTTGCATTTAGCTGTGTCTGAACTGGGGTGGCGAAGTGCGCTAAAGAACGATGATGAATTCAACTCAGATCTGTGACTGGGGGTGAGCATCTGAAAAGTTTCAGCACTCTGTTCATCATCTCCTTGTGTTTGCTTTGATTAAATCTTGCCATGCCTGACCAACCTTTGACATGTCATGTGTAAAGTTGTGTGGCTAGCAATTTATGGGTTGAGACTCACTGGATGAAATTGACACTGTATGATTTAATTTCACCATATTTCCCTTTTGAGTGTTTCTATGTGTGTTGGGCTTCATTAAATGTTTTCGTTTTTCCTTACATGTAATTTAATGTAACTACACAGAATTGCTCCTTTGGGCTTATGCTATCTCAAGTGAACCACAGTCATTTGAAGAATACGCAAACAACAAGTAGGTGTACAACAAATTTTCACAGGAGGTGCAACCCCATATAAAAATGCCCCTCTTTTTGATGTAAGGTTCGATAAGACGCACCTTTTTCAATTATCAAACACAAAAAATAGAAGTGAAACAAAGTCTAGGGATGATCTTCAATTTGAGACTCAGACATCTTCAGTCTCAAAATAGCTGCTCTAGAGAACATGCCAATGTGGGATTTATTTTCAATTCTGAAGCATCCCTTAACCATCAAATTCAATCAATGGTTCAAAATATTTTTCCCTCTCGTATGAGAATCAAACCAGTGGTGCTGTGAATTCTCATATCGATTACTAAAATGCTCTTTATGCAGATCAGCCAACAAATCTTATAGTAAGACTACAGGGAGCTCAAAATGCATTTGTCGGAGCAATAAATGGTTTAAAGACAAGTGACCATGTTTTCGTGATTTGTCACGCCTTCCACTGACTCCCAGTTCATGAACTCATGGCTTGGTTTTCATAACCAAGCCTATATAGCTCTCTACTTGCCTCAAGAACAAAGGAGGCTTCAAATTACAATCGAAAGGTGAGTTTCTTGAGCATGAAATGCACGAGTTGCTGGTGGTACAACAGGTACAGCAACAATTACCCAATCATTTAAAAAGCAGTCCACATAGAACCTTGATAAACAATAACAAGTGTTCCATGAAGGCATGCACGAGTGCATGTACATAGATACTACATGGCTTCTCCCTTTTACAAAACAATACAAATTCTTAACAAACAATGCAAATACTACATAAAATGTAGCAATTATTACAATACCAAAAATTGGAAAAAACATACGGGAAAAATAACATCAAACTAGAAATCAAATGCTAGTGTAAGCAAGCAAAATCAATACACATGTTCCATTATATTCTAACCCTGTGGAATAAGGAATCCAAAAACTGAAACATAAGCTAAACTCTAGATCTAAGAGATACGTTTCTCGGATCACTGACAGAATATCGAGGAGCAAAATATCGACCTGCCAAAATATTGATGAAAAAATATAGTATGACAGAATATCGACTTTCTATCTACAAACAGGTAAATACAAAAATATTGAATCCAAAATATTGTTGTAAATAATATAGTTTGTCAAAATATCGAATTTTTTAAATGTCTTAAAAGTAATGTTAGATAATGAAATAATGAATGTAATGAAGTAAAACATACTTAAATAGCTTTAAAATGAATAATTAATTAATGTATATTATAAAAAAAATATGCATTAGTATTTTTTATTACATAAATATGTTAACATAATAATAATAAAAAATGTTCAATATTTTTAGTGTTGGATAGTGGGAGGGTAAAATTTACAATTTCCACTCCAGTGAGTGCAACAGTAGGGAAAGCGTTGGATAGTGGGAGGGTAAAATTTACTACTCCCACTCCAGTCAGTGCAACAGTAGGGAAAGCGTTGGATAGCAGGTAGCTAAAAATTACTATTCTTACTCCAGTGAGTGCAACAGTAGGGAAAGTGTTGGATAGCGTAGGGGTAAAAATTACTATTCCCCACTCCAGAGACTGCATAAGTAGGGAAAGTGTTGGATAGCATAGGGGTGAAAATTACTATTCCCTCTCCAGAGAGTGCAACAGTAGAGAACGTGTTGGATAGCGTAGGTGTAAAAATTACTATTTCCACTCCAGTGAGTGTAACAGTAGAGAAAGTGTTGGATAGCGTAGGGGTAAAAATTACTATTCCCACTCCAGAGAGTGCAACAGTAGGGAAAGTGTTGGATAGCGTAGGGGTAAAATTACTATTCCTACTCCAGTGAGTGCAACAGTAGGGAAAGTGTTGCATAGCGTAGGGGTGAAAAGTACTATTCCCACTCCAGTGAGTGCAACAGTAGGGAAGGTGTTGGATAGCATAGGGGTAAAATTACTATTCCTACTCCAGTGAGTGCAACAGTAGGGAAAGTGTTGCATAGCGTAGGGGTGAAAATTACTATTCCCACTCCAGTGAGTGCAACAACAGGGAAAGTGTTGGATAGCGTAGGGGTAAAATTACTATTCCTACTCCAGTGAGTGCAACAGTAGGGAAAGTGTTGCATAGCGTAGGGGTGAAAATTACTATTCCCACTCCAGTGAGTGCAACAGTAGGGAAGGTGTTGGATAGCATAGGGGTGAAAATTACTATTCCCTCTCCAGAGAGTGCAACAGTAGGGAAAGTGTTGGATAGCATAGGTGTAAAAATTACTATTCCCACTCCAGTGAGTGCAACAGTAGAGAAAGTCTTGGATAGCGTAGGGGTAAAATTTACTATTCCCACTCCAGAGAGTCCAACAGTAGGGAAAGTTTTGGATAGTGTAGGGGTGAAAATTACTATTCCTACTCCAGTGAGTGCAACAGTAGGAAAAGTGTTGGATAGCATAGAGGTAAAAATTACTATTCCCACTCCAGAGAGTGCAACAGTAGGGAAAGTGTTGGATAGAGTAGGTGTAAAAATTACTATTCCCACTCTAGTGAGTGCAACAGTAGGGAAAGTGTTGGATAGTGTATGGGTAAAAATTACTATTCCCACTCCAGAGAGTGCAACAGTGGGGAAAATGTTGGAAAGTGTTGGATAGCGTAGGGGTAAAAATTACTATTCCCACACCAGTGAGTGCAACAGTAGGGAAAGTGTTGGATAGCGTAGGCGTAA
Organism: Lissotriton vulgaris; assembly: GCF_964263255.1. Taxonomy (NCBI): domain Eukaryota; kingdom Metazoa; phylum Chordata; class Amphibia; order Caudata; family Salamandridae; genus Lissotriton; species Lissotriton vulgaris. The sequence goes on along the minus strand of NW_028248894.1, from coordinate 586,407 downwards.
AAATTACTATTCCCACTCCAGTGAGTGCAACAGTAGAGAAACTATTGGAAAATGGGTAGGAATAAATTACTATTTCCTCTTCAGTGAGTGCAACAGTAGGGAAAGTAATGATTTAATAATTAAATATATATAAATTAATTATCAATACCAATAAAAAGTGAATCAATATTAATTACCAATTACAAATTATTTAATTATAAATACCAAAAATTAATAAGTGCTAAAAACAGTTACCAATTAATAATTGATTAACAGTAAATTAATCATCATTACACAAAAACAATTTCAATAATTACTTAATTACAATTAAATTACTTCCTACCCTATTCCTCTATACACCCACAACCTGCTCTGAATAATAAATTAATACAATTAATATAATGATCAATTAATCAATTAATACAAATTAATTACCAGTTAATAATGAATTAACAATAAATTATCAATGCCAATAAATACAAATGAATATTGACTTAATTACAATTAAATTACTTCCTACCCTATTCCTCTATAAACCTACAACCTACTCTGAATTATAAATTAATACAATTAATATAATGATCAATTAATCAATTATTAAAAATTGATTACCAATTAATAAAAATTAATTAACAGTTAAAAATGAATTAACAATAAAGTAATTATCAATGCCAATAAACAGAAATTAATATTTAATTTAATATAATTAAATTACTTCCCACCCTATTCCTCTGTAAACCCACAACCCGCTACAGAATTAAATTTCGCAAAAATTAAATAACATAAAATTCATTACTTTACAAAAAATTCAAATATACATATTTCTTACCTGAATTTAGATGTTCTGCACCACTATATTTTTGTGATATTATGTCCACTCGATATTTAATACTCAATATTTTGCCATTTTAATATTAAAAATTCGATATTGTAACTGTTCACCAAGTTTCTCACTTGACTGCGGCGTCTCACCCATGCCCCCTGGCCATGTCACCTTCACATGGTCCAGACACTGCTGAATACATCCCAGACATGCCATCATTGCTCCACAATTCCAACCTTGCTTTTGTCCATAGTCTCCTCTCTGTATCTCACTTTTACCACACATCCACTGTTCCACTATTGTCCATCCTTCACTTTGACACTATTTCCCTTTACTTCCAGGATTTTGGCAGCCAGACCAAACTTGGTTCCACCCTTCTCTACATGTACAGTTTTACACACTTTGGCAAACCCCATCTTACGATTCTGGGAGACCTTCATTTTCATCTAGATGATCTTTGCTCGAAGGACACCCTCTCCCTGGTGGACCCCCTGGCCGCATGTGGACTTCATCAGCCGGTTGATAGCCCTACCCACCTGGCTGGCCACATCCTTGATGGGGTGTTCTCCAATGACCCTAGATTATCTGTAGGCCCCCCTATTCCCCTGGTCTGGTCAGACCATCTGGCGGTTCCCTTAGAACTTAAAACCCTTTCCTCTTCTCTACCTCAACGAAGTTCTACTAATAAAATACTTAAGCGGAACTATAAGGGTACCACCAATGACCTTCTTGCCCCCCTTATAGCGCAGGCTCCTATCCCCCCCTCGAAGGATGCCAGTGATGCTGCACTGGCTCTTGCTAATTCTATCTCCAGAACGGTTGATCTATTAGCCCCTGCCTCTCTACGCAATTCAGCTAGGCGAAAACCTTCTGCCCCCTGGTTCACGGAGCATCTTAGACTGCTGAGGCAGGGATGTAGGAGGCAGGAGAGGCAATGGCGGAAAACTTGGAACCCCACAGATAGAGAAAAACACAAGCTGTTTCTTGGAGAATATAAGACTAAGGTCATCAAAGAAAAGCAGGACTACTTCTCCAGGCTCACATCGTCCCTCACGTCCCCTAGGGAATTATTTAAGATTGTAGATTCCTTGTGTTCTCTACAAACACCTGATCCCATCATAGGTTCCCAAGAGCTGTGCGACAAGATTGCTCATTTTTTTCATGCTAAGATCGCCGACATTTCTCTCACTCTGGAAGCACAGAGAGACCTTATGTATTCCCGTCCTCTCCCGCCTCAACCTGTCTTAGAATCTTGGGCCAAAGATCCCTCTAAGACTCTGACCAATTTCCCGCTCCTTACTCTCGACCAACTAGACTTTCTGTTAAACAGGACAAAGTCAGGTTCACTAATGGACCCCTGCCCTCTGAAGGTTCTAAAAGATTGCAGGGAAATCCTGTTGCCCCCTCTTCTTGAGGAAATGAACCAGGCTATGGCTCAGGGCCTTTTCCCTGCATCCTGGAAGCAGGCCATAGTCAAGCCATTGCTCAAAAAGCCCACTCTGGATCCGGACACCCTTAACAACTTCCGGTCATTTTCCTTACTGCCTGCCCCAGCCAAAATGTTGGAATCACACCTCAATCATCATCTGACTGCTTTCCTTGATGCCGCTGGTTTCCTGGACCTGTCTCAACATGGCTTTTGAAAATTCCACAGCACTGAGTCGGCGCTCACAGTAGTGACAGACAATATACGATCAAGGGTCGACCGAGGCCAGACCACTCTTTTGGTCCTCTTAGACCTGACCGCCGCCTTTGATACCCTATCTCCCTCGACTTTAACTGCTCGTCTGAGGGAGATAGGGGTGGAGGGTCCAGCACTAAGCCTGCTGTCCTCTTTCCTTGACCAAAGAGAACAGAGGTCAAGCTAGGAGAGTTCCTCTCCCCTGCTAAGCCTGTGCAATGTGGGGTCCCACAGGGGTCGGCCTTAAGTCCGACCCTCTTTAACATTTATGTGGCCCCACTTGCTAGGCTAGTAAGAGCTCAGGGGATGGAGGTGGTGTCATACGCCGATGACACCCAGATCATGGTGTCCCTCTCCCACTCGGTGAGTACCTCCGCGCTCAGCTTCAGGAACTGCATGCAGGCTGTCTCCGATTGGATGATTTTAAACGCCCTGAAGCAGAACGGAGAGAAAACCGAGGTCTTGATCTTCGGTAAAGATCAAAACAGTTGGTCCAATGAATGGTGGCCTCCTTCTCTCGGAGCCTGTCCCGTACCGTAAAATTCCGCCCGGAATCTTGGCGTGATCTTCGATACCTCTCTGGACATGTCACTACAGGTCAATAGAACTGTTTCGACCTGTTGGGGAGTTATAAAGGTTCTTAGAAAAATCGCCCACTATCTCTCCCCTCAAGCTCGCAAACAGACTGTGGTGGCCTTAGTTACATCACGGCTGGATTATTGTAACGCCCTTTATGCAGGCATCAATAAAGGCCTCATCCAACACCTCCAGACCATCCAGAACGCGGCTGCCAGATTTGTTCTGGACGTCCCTAGCACCGCTTTTGTTTCTCTTGCTAGGAAGAGTCTTCTACACCCCTAGCAGAAACATTCCCTCTGCCAATAAGAACCTTCTCACCGTCCCTCAGACAAACAAGGTCAGATGGGGAGGAAGAGCCTTTTCATCTATGGCCCCTAAACTATGGAATGCCCTCCCCTCTGAGATCAAATCCCAACCCACCATGGCTCTTTTTAAGAAAGCTCTAAAGACGTGGTGTTTCACCAAGGCCTACCAGTAATCATGGTCTTTGACCTTATCGTTTTATTTGGCTAGGCGCCTTGACGCCCTCTGGGGCTAAGTTTTGCGATATATAAATCTGACTTCATCTGGCTTCACACACATGAACCCTCTCACCCACTTTATGCTTTGCAACTTTTACTCTATTCCTTTTCTAAAAATATGTTTTTCTGTTTCTCTTGTACTTTCGCCACCTTCCGTAAGATACCTTCTTTCATCCGAATATGATCATTCGCCTTGACCCACTTGTTCATCCATGCTGGACAGAAATAAGTCGTAGCTCTCCTTCCAAGCAATTCCAAAGGCGACACTCCAGTGGATGCACGCGGGGTAGTGCTGTAAAACCACAGCATTGATTTGACATCATTCACCACCACACATCTGTTAGCTATGGTCCACTGAATGAACTCTCCCAACACTTTGTTCATCCTTTCAACAAAACCATTGGTTTGGGGATGATATAAAGAACTGAGATGCTTGATGCCACTAGATTTCAAGAAAGGTTCTTCTTCACTAAACACAAATTGAGGCCCATTATCTGATATTAATGTTGCTGGGAACCCTTCCTTTAGAAATACTTCCTTAAAAATACGACCACCACCTTCAATGAAATGTCACCCACAAACCTGACCTCTGGCCATTGGAAATAATAGTCCTTCATGACTAGAGCAAAATAAGAAGTACTAGCAAGAGAGTTAAATGGACCCACAATATCTTTTCCAACCTGTTCCCATGGAGCTGTTGGCAATTCAATGGGACACCATGGCGGAGTCCTTAACTTCGTAGACTTGTCACAACTGGGACTAATAGCACATTCTTTTACTACCTGATCGATCTCCCTGTCTATGGAAGGCCAGCAAAAAGACAATCTCATATGTGTCTTAGTCATTATAGCCCCTAAGTGACCGTCATAGTCTTGAACAATATTTGGGTTTCTTAATGAGATAGGTGGAACAGATTTGTCACCAGTCTATAACAACCCATCCTCAACGGACAGTTCTTTCACTATCTTGACAAAAGTCTTCAAGTCTCTCCTTTGGCCACCCTGACTCCACGTACTTCATGATTATACCCAGGGTGGCATCTTCTTTTAATACTTGGAGTTAGTTATGTTTCGAAAAAGGGCCCATCTGAGGTAAATCTAGAGATGCAACAATACAATCCTCAATCTCTTCCTCAGAGCCAAACTCATTTTATTCCTCCACACAATTTGAAAACTGGGAATGATAATCTGCACAACCATTTTGGCACCAGGAATATATTCTGGGACAAAATCAAATTGTAGTAGTTTAGTAGAGAGTCAAGCAATATGCAGTGTAAATCCTCCAGCTTTCTTTCGACTTAATCTATAAACCACTGGCTTATGGTCAGTTTGAATCACAAAACTTTTACCCCACACATAATTCCAAAACTTTATGACCTCCCACCAGCAAGTCAAGAGTTCCTTCTCTATCACTGAATATTGCTTCTCAGCAATTGTCAAGACCCGGTAAGCATAACCAACTGTTTGAACCTGGGCATCCTTCACCTGAGAACAGCACTTAATCCCATATTTCGGGCGTCAACCATTATTACACACTGCAAATCTGAGTCATAATGTTTCAGTACCTTAGAAGAAGTCAACTGCTCTTTTTCCACTCCAAAACGTGTTGGCACTCCACATTGCATTCAAATGCTGTACCACTCATTAACATATGAGGGACGCACGCACTACTAAAAAGGCAGCGAGAGCTGTACGTTTTAGCCTTGCCTCGTTAATTCTGCTGAAAGGCACTATCTCCTTTGTTTCCTAAGAACACGGCACCAGTGACTGTTTAATTCTTTTCTTCACTAAGCTGCTAAATTGTCACACACTGTTTGTTTTTAAACGTGCACTCACCTCGGTCCACCGCGGGCTTTACGCCTGATTGTTGTGGAGGGTGTTGGGCAGAACCAGTCCTCTTTGCTTTCTCACTACTAGCTGGACGAGTAGAGGCGTAGCTCCGACGGTCACACGACCTAGAGCCCCGTTCACTACTTTAAGCAGATGCAAGTCAATCCACGCAGAGGATGCGCGCAATACTAGAAAGGCAGCAAGTAGTGTAAGTCTTAGCCTTGCCTCGCTAATTCTGCTGAAAGGCACTATCTCCTTTGTTTCCTAAGAAACCAGCACCGGTTACTTTTTAATTCTTTTCTTCACTAAGCAGCTAAATTGTCACACACTGTTTGTTTTTAAACGTGCGCTCACCTCGGTCCACCGCGGGCTTTATGCCTGATTGGTGTGGATGGTGTTGGGCAGAACGAGTCCTCTTTGCTTGCTCACTACTGGCTGGATGAGTAGAGGTGGAGCTCCGACCGACATGTGATCTAGAGCCCCGTTCACTACTCTAAGCAGATGCCAGTCAACCCGCGCAGCGGGCATGCCGCTAACACACCGAAGGCGCGCCAAAGGCAAGCCCGTCTGTGCCCGACCAGGGCCAGGGGCCACGACCCCTGGTGAAACGTCATCAAACAGACTTATGTTCTCACCTGATCAAATCTTAGCTCCCCGCCCCCCTTCAATAAAAGGTTGCCAACTTTACTCAGCTGAAAATATAGCTGACAAAACTTGTCCTTGCTGCAACTTCTCCCCTTCTACTAACCAGCCTTATCCCCCCACTGCAACAAGAAACACTTCTCACACTGATACTACAGCTCCCCCTAATAAGGACTTTTTGTTCCTTAGTCTCAACTGTCGCTCACTCCCCAAACACAAGTTGAACATTTTTAACCTTCTCTGGGACGAACAGCTAGACACCGTATTCCTTACTGAGACCTGGCTCCACGAGAGCGCCGGATCTGATATAGCTGCAGCACTACCACCAAACTATGCTATTGTTCGAAAGGACAGAGTATACAAATCTGGAGGGGGCATAGCCATTATTTTAAAAAATTGTCTGCAATGCAGATTTGATCCTGTAGACATCCCCAACTGAGAAACCGCCCTCTTTAAGTTACCCTTAAATCCCAACTTCACGCTTTCTGGTTTGCTTGTTTACCGCCCACCACGACCCAATACCATGGGCCACTTCGTTTCCTAGCTATATAACCCCCTTACTTATGAGCTCCAAAAACTTCTCGCTCCTGGGCGACCTTATTTTACATTTGGATGACCTGTCCAATTCAACATGTAGCAATTTCATTGCCGACTTAGCCGCCTTGAACATTAACTTACTTAACTCCAACCCAATACATACAGCTGGTCACCTGTGGGAAACAATTTTTTTTAGTCTTTCCCACATTAAGGGGCCGATTCCGAACCTGAAAAAAAAGCGTCCGTACGATTTTCATTCAGAGCCATCGCCGTACGATTCGTACCCGTCCGTCCAAGGCGCGTAGTACAATTCGTATTCCGTCAATCCGTCCGAATCGTCGTGATCCCTACGTATTGCAAGGCTGAAACAGTGAACCGTACGACTCGTACACATGCCGTACGAGCTGACGAGTACAATCCGGACCGGGGTATGAGGACGCGATTCATACGGTCCACGTCAGGTAAGGGCGATTCATAAGGAAAAGCACACAATCACTTACACACCGTACGGTGCGTACACCCCATGATAGCAGGGGTACGGTGCGTACCCCTACAATCATGGGGTGTACGCACCGTACCCCGCGATCGCAGGGTGTACGCATCCTTTCTTCCCCTCCTTGATGACCCCGAAAAGGAACTGGAAAAAATTCGATCTAACTGCCTTAAATAATATTTTGGGGTCGATTCCGATTCGGGAAAAACCGCTCCGAATCATTTTATAGTAAAGTATGGTTAGAAACTACATCTTTATTTTACACTGTCTACCATTGTTACTTGTATGTACACTTACTGTGTGTCTGTGTTTGTTTATTTTCCTATCAGTGACATGCAGACTCAATCGTAATATGCTAAGAAGACACCTAGGATATCAGGTGATCTTTTTCCTTGTCATAGCAAGATATTTATGCAGTCACTTTATCTTATCTATTTTTGCACTTTTACCCTGCAGTAGCATAAGTTATATCTAGGTCCTGATGAAGGCAATGGACACAGGTGTCCAACATATTTGCTGAAACATGTCTACCATTTTTTACACCCAGGCAGTTATTTGTTAAAACTGCCATTGCTGCTTTTTTAATATTGGAGGAGTGAGCAGAACCAGAATTAAATTCTACATTGCTCCCTCACCCAATTTTATTTTCACCATTTACTCACATTTTCTCTCACATGCACTGCAAATCAGTCTCATATCCACTTGTAAGTTTTCATCATCCATACTTAGACCATACTGGCAACTACCCGGTGTTTGGAGGTGATTTGAACAAGGCTTCCTCGGTTAACGGTAGTTCTCCAAGTGGGTAGTCTCTAAGGAATCCCAAACAATGAAGGGCGGTTCCGTGTGGAGACTGATGGGTATCCTTTCCAGATCACATTGAGATTAGGGTATCCACTTTTTCTTGATTTTCACTTTTCTTTGGTACGACATCATAGGACAGTCAAGATACATACTTTGGTAGACTTTTTAATGCTTTGTAGACCCATCGACACTTTTGTGTTATGTATTCATGTTAGGGAACGTGTCTTTGCTCGGTCTTTAAATTCCCCTGGGCCCCCTCCCACCTTCATGTTATTATTGATCTGGAAATGCTGCCATTCAAAAGGTCTGTAGATCTGGAGCAGTCAGACACACGGCAGTGTTCTCCAGCAAACCTATGTGTAACTACCTGGCCTAAATCAGTCAGACATTAAGAAATAACGGCCTGTCTGAGAATGTCTTGATTTAACAATAAGCAAATTCACCTCTGCATCCACAACCTATCGGTCATTGTAGAATGATTGTTTTTGGGAATATGCAAGTGTTGTTCCATTGTTTGCAGCAGTGTATTTGATTGCATTTGTCTACAACCCAAGCTAGATCACCTCAGAGTCCATGTGTAGTAAGAGTGGGTCGTCCGAGTTGCGGAAGAATGACGATATTGTATTGTTTACGTTCAGTGGGCTCACAGCTCCTTTCTCCTCCTATTTCTAGTCCTGAATGAGACGCTGCCTCTGCTGAATACCACGGCAAATGGCTACATATTTAATGAGTGGAACCGAGAGCCCACAGCGGAGTCCCCCTGTATCCGCTGTGCTGCCGTGGGCAATGGCGGCATTCTGAACGGATCCAAGTTGGGACAAGAAATAGACCAACATGACTATGTGTTCAGGTGAGTGAGATTCTGTCTCTCGCCCTCTCGCTCCCTGGCTGTCTTTCTCTACGTGGCCCTTTTTTGCATACTTGTCATTTTGCCTTCCTTTCCAATCTTTTTTTCCCCATTCTTTTTGCACATTTGCAACACGCTGTCTTTCTCCCTATAGCGTCGTTTAATGCACAAGGGTAATGAAATGTAAAACAAGAGGGAGGACACTAGTCATGAGCCTACTGCTCCTAACCCATAATGACTGTAAAGGAGGCAAAAACATCACAGCATATATGGAGGGGAAGATCAGAACCTTGATGTCTTACAGCTTTTAAGTTTACTCATTCCCCATCAAGGCCTTTTCATTTATTGTTACATACAATAGTATATGTATTATCCGGTATACACCCGTTACAACGCATCTTTTACTCCGCACTACCATTACAACGCGACTTTTACAACGCATACCATTACAACGCATTGCGCTGGGGGGCGCTCTAGGATAGGGAATAAGTATAATTTACTATCCAACACCTTCCCTAGGGTCCACGGGGACTGGAGTTAGAATAGTAAATTATACTTACCACTATCCAGCACCTCAAAGCGCTATGCGTTGTAATGGTATGCGTTGTAATGGTCGCGTTGTAACGGTAGGTAGTTGTAATAGTATGCGTTGTAACGTCATACATCCGTATTATCCTACATGCAAAAAAGAGCCTGCCGAGGTCAGACCTTAACATGGATTTTAGAATAGTTTTTTGCATGGGAACGCATACCCTGCATACATTATACCTGGTGCAGGTATAATGTGATGCAGGGTTCTACAAACTGATGCTTTGGACCCAATACGTCAGTTTGTAGACATGGAGCAGTGTGGCGCACTGATTGCACCACTGCTGCATCAAATAAAAGTAATGCGGTGGCAGCCCTAGGGGGCATGTAAATACGCTCCTTACACTGCACGCTGGACCCTTGTTTTCTGCATTTGTAATGCATGTTGAAGGAACAATATCTTTCTTTCTAAAGGGCTGCTGAGCATATTACAGAAAAATATTCTGGAAATCAAGCCATTTGGGAAAACACACTTTAAAGTGTTCTTTCAATGTACACTTTTATAATAAAAGACTTGTGGGGACTAATTTCATTATTTTGAACTTGAATTCTTTTGTGAAGGAACCAGAAGGATTCCATCATCAAAGCAACATTGATTATAATATAATAATGTCATTTTAAGGTACAAGAGATGTTTAGTAAGCTTTACATGTTCATGTATATCATATAGTGATCATATTCAAGAAATCCTTCAGCTGCACCACCTCCGCAGATAAAGACACGTCCTACGTTGAGCACCTACACTTCAAGATAAAAGTCTTGTCTGCTACCCGCTAGAACCAAAATTCATTTTCGACGGAAACATCACTGACTTCATCCCCCCCTTTTGCCATCGACTTCAAGAACTACATCCTACTAGGAGATTTCAACCTCCACCTGGAACGCAGAAAAATGACCCCAATGCAGCTGTTCTCCTCAGGAGTCTAAAGAACACGGGACTAGAGCAACATGTCAACGAGCCCACACACTCAGTTGGGCACACCCTCAACCTTGTCTTAGCTGCCTTCAATAACATCAAATACACCACAACCACACCCCTCACCTGGACCGGGCACTTCCTCATCGACGTTAGAATCAACGTCCCTCGCCAAGCCAAGCCCGCCACTACGAACTTGGCCAGACGCGGATGGAGCAAAATCTTTAAATCTGGCTGGCTCGAAATGTTACACATAATCAGCCAAATGACACCTAAGACCTCAAGACCGATATCAGGCAGTTTGATAAGCCGCTCACCAACTGTGCTGACTCCCTAGCACTGTTGAGACACAACACCCAGAAGAGAACCCCTGACCAAGCCAACTGGTACATGGAGGAACTCTTAGCAACAAAACAACACTGCAAACAGCTAGAAAGAAGATGCAGGACAATCCCCCAGTAAAGTAACAAGCATAAGTACATATCAGCCCAGAGACGTTCCCACAGGCACATTGAGAAGCCAAGAAGAAGGCACGAGCCGAGCACATCCACAACAGCTCCAACAGCAGCATAGAAAATCTTCTTGATTGTAAAAGTCTTCACATCACCTACCTCTACCACAAACAACATAAACCTTTCCTAGTAACTGTGCAACAGACTCTCAGACTTCTAGAACAACAAGATCAAAATCATCTACAGCAACACCCTCATCCCTGACTTACCGATCAGCAACTTGAGGGACAACTCGACCACCTGGAAAACTCTAACCGCAGAGGAAATAGGGAACCTCCCCTATCAACAAAGTCCTAACCCGTATTCTAAACAACTCCATTACCATCAAAATGTTTCCAGAAAAATATTTATTTATTTATTTATTCATTTATTTAAGAGTTTTATATAGCGCTGGCTAGACCCGGAGGTATCAGAGCGCTTTACATGAGTTTCCACAAAATTACAAGAAACTAGTGATAGCCAAGGTACTTCTAAAGAAACCCTTCGCTCACCCTACCCATCTAGTAAACTACGGACAATCTAATTTCTACCTTTTCCGGTTAAGATCATAGAGAAAGAAATCAACAGACTATTTGCCCACCATGTCAACAAACACCAGCTCCTAGACACCATGCAAGCATGCTTTCGACCCAACCACAGTACTGAGACAACCCGCATCTCAGCCACAGACTTCAAGATGATCCTAAACTGTGGGTACACAGCAGCCCTCGTACTACTTGACTTCTCAGCATCCTTTGACACATGTCCCACCCCACCGTGATCAAAAAACTACACAACACAGGCATCCAAGCACCCACCTTCAACTGGATCTGGTCATTGCTCACAAGAAGAACCCAGAGAGTCAAACTACCTCTCTACACATCTGGCCCAAGAACCTCATCTGCGGTGTCCCCCAAGGATCATTCCTGAGTTCTGTATTTTCAACATCTACATGACCCAGCAACCTGACCTCACCAGATCTCACAACATCAGCATACTCTTCTATGCAGACAACACACAACTTATACTTTTCCTGTCGGAAACCAAAGGCAATTTCGCTGTTACCACATAGCTGAAGTCTAACTGCCTCAAACTAAATGCAGACAAGACAGTAGTAGAGGTCTTCGGAAGAGAAACATTGGCCTGGGACTCCACCGGGTGGCCTACCAACCCCAGCCCTCGGTGGTGGCTCATAGAATTTTAAAGCGTTGGGGCTTTAAAAAAATTAACGGCTTTTGGCACATGTGTGAGCTAAGCGGGTGAGCCTGATGTTTTCAAGAGTACTCGAGGGGATTCTTGCCTCGAGAAAATGTTTAAAAATTGGTGTATACAGATGCAATTTTCAGCACTATTTCTGTGATAAACACATAACATAGGATCACAAAAGTCCACAAATAGATACTCTTGTCAGTTTTTAACTCTGTTTTTACAGAACAGAGCTTGGCAAGCCAGTGAAGTTATGAGCCAGGCAACTACCTGTTGCCTGGCTTTGGCTCAGCTGAAGTCCTCTTGGACCTTCAAGGCCAAATGATTGGCTTCTGCTTGCCACAGATGCCAAGAATGAAAGACAAATTATTAATATGTGATGCAAAACAGGATAGCCATCTAGTGGCTGACTTGAAAGGCTGCCTTGGGACAGTTTGACCGGTGCCAACACACAAGCACCGGGCTTGTGAGGAACGGTGTTTAGAAATATCTTATGGGTCTAAAAGTACCTGCTTCAGTTCAGAGTTCATTGTTTGTCCACCAATTTTTAGGCAACAACAAAAATGTCAAGATAACTTTGGCGATTAATGTACCAGTGCAGAGGGCTACTGCAAGCTCTATATACTCTATAAAAACTTCTTGCAATTGATTTAATACACTATAATGGGCCACGTCCCTCAAAGGAATGTAGGCCAAATGTAGGGTACAAATTACATTCAATAATTAATCCAGTCTTCACCAAGCAAACCAGACATTAGCCGCTAATGTCTGGTTTGCTTGGTGGTGAAGACTGGATTAATTATTGAATTGAAAAATAAATGAAGATGATATGAAGACAAGTCGATTTACTGGATTCAACTAATGGACTACGATATTGATTTTATAGCTCAGGATATACTATTTGTTCACCTCTGCTCAACCTAACTGTCATTCGCACACATACCACTGATTTGCAACACCTTGGCCGGTGGCCACGGTTTCTCATGCATCTCACCCAAGCCATGGAACGACCTCCCTCAGCACATCAGAGCCTCCTCATTGCTTCCCGAGTTCCGCAAGAAGTTAAAGATCTAGGTCTTTGAATAATTCTCTCATAAGAGACAGCTGCCTCTCCCCCTGCAGAGCACCTGGGTAATCTCAGTGATGATTAGCGCACTAATCAAATAAGCATAACATGACATGTGTCATCAAGATGAGTAATCACAGAGTATTAAATGTTAACTATGTTTCAGTTCCACCAAAAAAAAATCAGAAACTAAGCCAATCAACCTCATAATGCGCATACATGTGAAGTTAGAGGTAGTTAAGTTGCAGATAGGCATTGATTTTGATCAGCATTTCACTTATATCTTAATACAATTCAGTTTTAGGAAACTCAACTCATACTAAAGACAGAAAGCATTAGTTATACAGAGGTGGGGTATTGTTAGACCTGGTGTGGTATTACCCCAAACTTTTGTTTTCACCCCTCCTGTTTTACTGAATTTGTTTTTGTTGATTTTAGGACTTTGTGCACTTTACCACTGCTACCCAGTGCTAACGTTCTTTGGCTCTCTCCCTCAAACATAGTACAATTGACCTACACCTTATTGGCGCAATTAATTTACTCATAAGTCCCTAGTAATTTGTACTACATGTACCCAGGGTGTGTAAATGAAAAACTACTAGTGGGCCTGCGGCACTCATTGTACCACCCACTAAGGTAACCTTTTAAAACATGTCCCAGGCCTGCCACTGCAGCCTGTGGTGCAGTTTTAAACTGCAGTTTTAACCTGACAAGATAAACCTTTTGCCAGGCCTAAACCGAAACCTTCCTTTCAATGCATATAAGTAATCCTTTTAAAGGCTCATAGGCCAGGGTACATTGTTATTTATAACGTAGGACAGCTGTATTTACATTTTATGTGTCCTGGCAGTGTAAAACGAATAAAGTTGTTTATCATCATTTACAATCCCTCCCATTTACTAACACTGGCTTACTGTATTACATTTTATAACTTCTAACTTTGTATTAGGAGCAGATGGCAATATACTGTTTACATTCAAATTAATTGTAATTTAAAATCCTCTTTAATAATCAAATCGGATTCAAAGTTATAATTCTGCAAATGCCACTTTTAGAGAGTTGGTATTTTCTTGTACCACCTATTAGTGCCTTCTGCCAGTGTCCTGGGTCACATGACTGTGAATGTTTCCAATCAGTAACACAAAGGAGATTTAGGTGTGGACAGAATGTGCCTCCGGAGCCACCCCTCAGAACACTCCTGGACCTGTGGAAGTTACAGAAGAAGGACTGCCTTGCTGCTTGAAGGACTGTCTTAATGTCTGAGAATGAAGACTGGACTTGCTTGCCTTCGTTGCAGGCTAACCCATGTTAGAATAAGGGCTAGCTAGCTGACCTTTTGTGTGAGCTATGGGGACACAAAAAGCTTTAGAGGCCTCCCTGCAACTACCCAGTTGACCAGCTGCTCCTGGGATTGCCTGGACCTGCAACTGGACCTGCTTGAGTCCTGCTGGCTTCTGCTGGAGTGAGTCCCTAATCCACAAGGGGTGCCTCCCCAGGTCATGGACCATTGGGCGGCATCAGAGTGTACTCCTCAAGAGAAGGTGAAAATCCTAGAGTTTGTGCTCCTCCTGACCTCAAATGGGCCAGTACATGTCAAGACTCTGTCACTAACATGAAGCTCCGATGAGACCTGCTCTTTGAGTTTCGACTGTAAGCAGCCAGCGGTGACCAGAAATGCAAGACTTGCACTTCATGCTGCAGCAACAACAGCCTGCGATGACTGCAATTCGGAGCTACAGCAACAAGCATCCAGAACGCCAGACCATTCCTTGCCCTATAGCGACGACCGTCCGCAACAGCCTGCGCTTCGCACTACAGTGACGACTTTCTGCAACGCTCAGAGTCCGACTTGCAGCATCCTCCAATGTAAACATAACACGTCATGCTGGACTTAAAAGGACATTTTTTAACAGGGGTTGCTTGATCTCTGTAGCTGACCTGTGCCCCATTGCGGTTGACATGGACATGTGACTTAACCGGGTCGACGTTGACCAATTGACTGCAAATGGAGCTTTGAGCTTCTAAGTGCTATTTTCACTTGAACTTGAATATCTCCAGTTCTATTGATTTCTATAATTATCATTCTGATATCATATTATTTATTAAAACTTACTTTATTTTACTTAATTGGTTTGGGATTTTTTCTTGTATTGTGTGGTTTCCCTTTATTACTGGCTCTGGATTGCATAAATACTTTACACAGTGTCTCTAACTTAAGTCTGCCAACTTTTGTGTCAAGCTACCAGAGGGTCAAGCACAGATTAATTTAGTGACTTTTGTGGTTCACCCTGACATGGACTGTGGTTGTTGCCTGAGCGGGGTTTCATCCCCTTCAACCAGTAACCCAGTTTCTTGCAGGTATGTCGATTCACTGTTTAAGTTAGATGCAGGATGCGCATGGCAGAATAGAAAATGCTTTCCAGTTTGCCTATTTGTGCTCAATCCAGCAAGGGGAGGGGAGCCTTCTCCAGTGCATCACAATATCCAGTAGGCATGCCATCAGGGCAAGAAGACTTTGTTCCATGAAGATACTTCTGTCCATAGTTGCATTGATACCTAAAAAGGAAATCCTTCCTGGTTTATCCAAAGAATCATCTAGATCTGCTATATAAATGAATGGTCATCTCTGTATATTGACACCCTAGTCCAATCATTTCTCTTGATCCAACATGCAAGCTGCTAGATTACAAGTACAAAGAGGAGAGAAAAATGAGGAGCAATTTGGTCTCAGTACAGGAGCTAGGACCCAATTGACTTTGACTCAGGTTATGGTGACTACATAGAATAAGAAGGCCCAAAGATAAACTTCCACCTTGCTGCATTTTCCAGAGACTCGCAAATATCATGGTCATTTAACGGATTGGAACAGGTTCTCAGCACCACAGTAGCAAAAAATCAGTGGTGCCTCCAACCGTCAAGCGCATTCTAGACAGCAGAGCATTTGGTGCAAGTTAAGTCCTCTGGACCTACAGGGCAAGAATCTTCATGGTCTGAGTGGACCAGAGAGGTGGTAACCCAATGTAGATGATTAGCAAGCAATCTCAGCTAGCAGTTTATCATGTATTTCTCAGCGAGAAAGGTCTGTTTGAGCAAAATCACCTGCAGGCTTTCTTTATTTTTGTATCAGCACAATTGTGGTCCTCTGATCACCTGGGCTTGAAGAACCACACAATTCGTCCCTCAGCCTGACTGGCATTCTCCTGGTTATTACTCAGATGCAAAATCCTTAGGACCCTACGCCTTCCTATTCTTCAGCTTCAAAATAGCCTCAGGCACTTCTCCTGTAAGCTCAACCTCCCAAAAATTCCTCATCATCTAGTTCAACCTAGGGTTGGGAGTTCCTTTACAAAATCCAAAAGGCATATCTCATCAGTCACCTGTTTTGATCTATGGACGGTTCAATAATATAGAGCAAATTATTCTGCAATTTCCATGACCTTCACCATCTGGCCACTAAGCCATTCCTCACCTCACAGATCTATCTAAGTCCTTTCCTCATTTTGCCCAGTTGAGTAAGGAGCTTACCAGCTGTATTGTCCACACCATAAAAACACGCTGTTTACCCAAAAAGCTTTCTTCCATCCTACTCTTCAGAATCTGCTGGATTTCAAGCTAGAACAAGGCCAGCCACTGGAAACAAGTTGTTTGTTAGTATCTTCATTTTCTGGGACATTTTTGCATACAAAATCCTGACTATTGCTGAGCCCCTGACCCACACCCTAAAGTCTTTCCAAACTGATGAACTAGATCCCATACACCCCATGTTTTCCTTAAAATATTGGTCAATGACCAATTCAATATAGGCCACCATTTCTTTGTCCACTAGCTCCCAAACACTGAAGCACCAGGTGTTCCACCAACTAGCTAGTATAAATAGGAGAACTGAGATGATGGTGAATAGTCTGAGGTACGACTTGCCAAATAACTAGTATTCCTACATCTAGGACAAAACATTAAGGAATGCAGCCAGTAATGTATCATTGAAAACTACCCATTGGATACAGAAGGAAAACTGTTTTGTCTCCGGATCAGCCAAACATCCAAGAGCCCCCGGGCTCCAGTCTTGCCTTGCCCCCTCCAACCTGTGCAGTGGGTTTTGAGCAGGCCAGACCTTCATCCATAAATAAAGGATTTATCCCCCAAATGCAAACAATGATGGGTGAGTTTTAAAAGTAGAGCACCAACCCAATCCAGCATGAGATTTGGAATCAAAAGAAGGAGGTAGTGGAAATGTAACCCCAATTTTTCCTTAACTCAGGACCCCACGACTGTGGCATAGCTTCCATGTGGGCCTATTCTGAGCTTTTTCTCAAGGAAGGGGGCTCATTTTTTTTACCAGGATAGCGACAGGTTGGACCAAGAGTTGAAGCTGGAGTGAAGTACCAGGTGTATCAACCCTTCTCCAGGACTGTGCACCTATTACCCACCGGATGAGTCTTCTGCACAAAAATAATATCAGTTCCATGCCAGCGAAGGAAAATGTACACTGCAACATGTTTAATTAAATGTTCAAGCCCATTCATATTCTTTGGAAAAATCTAAAGTACGCCATGTTCCTATGCCATATACAACAAAAATGGAAGGTGTGTAAGAAATTCCACATGTCCTGTGAGGAAACCATGCGTGAGCTGGATCATTAAAAAACAAGAAAACGTGAATGACCCCCCCACTCTAAAACCTTATACAGTGTGCCTAGAACTGCCATCTACCCAATTGTGATTGTATGGTATTGTACTTGTATAGCGCTTACTACCCCTGCCAAGGCGTCAAAGCATTTTTCAGCAAATAGCATGCTACTCTGGAACCCAAAAAGGATTAGTGGTGGATTAATACAGTGATATTTTAGTTAATTTGAGCTGTGGACATGTGAGCCTGTTATTTGGAATGAGAAGGATAATAGGGGTATAGAAAAGGGAAGAGTCTAGAAACTGTTCATTAGGCATGTCATCTGAACACCAAATATACAAGATCAATGAAAATGAAAATAAATCACTGTTCCTAATTTTGGGGAGGAGCAGAGTAACGGAAGGAGAAGAGAAGAGCCCAGCTCCCAGCCCCTACCATCCAATCAGACGCAAGTAGTCGAATATGCATTTTAAAAACAACACCAAGCATTATCACAGCGAGTCCTTAACTATGGGTCGACTTAACCCATATGTCCCCTCAGCATGCAAAGCAACTCTTCAGAAGAGCCGTTTGGGACAGCATCCTTCCATTACGTTGATGAATTGAGCTTTAGTCTTCCTCTACTGTGTAACTATTGGGATCTTTATTTATCTCTTGGTGATAATGACACATGTCTGATGCAGCTTGCGAACCCCATCACCAACGGAGCTGAGGCGGCAGCAGCTGCAGTTTACCAGTGAGGCAAACTGGGAACAGGGTTTCCGATTCTTCAGATTCACTGCTCTCACCCCCCGCAATGGCAGGCACCAGAGCCACAATCAAAGACAGACTGGAAGCAGCATTGAGTATTTTATATCCCATATTCCATTGTTGTAGTTATCTCATTATAGTTTCAAAGTTATGCCTCCCCTGCTGCACCACCTAGGTGAAAGCAGGCAAAAAGAGAATCTTGACATCATTCAGAACAAGCATTTACAATGCAATGGTCTGTGCATTATTAAAGGTATAGCTATTAGCATTGCTCATGACTTTTTTAAATCATAAATAAATGGCATTGTAATTTACATTGCCAATAGCTTAATCGTTAAATAAATGGCATTGTCATTTGCAATGCCAATAGCGTAATCGCTCGCAAATGCAGGACCTATTGCATTTACACCCACACAGAGCAACACACACAAAGCCACCCACACACACATACAGAGCCACTCACACAGAGCCTCACACACACACACACACAGAGCCCCCCCCACACACACACACACAGCCCCCCACACACACAGAGTCCCACACACACACACACACACAGCAACACAGCCACACACACACCCAGCCACACACACACACCCAGAGTCACACACACACCCAGCGCCACACACACACACCCAGAGCCACACACACACCCAGAGCCACACACACACACACACCCAGAGCCAAACACACACACACCCAGAGCCAAACACACACACACCCAGAGCCACATACACACACACCCAGAGCCACACACACACCCAGAGCCAAACACACACACACCCAGAGCCACACACACACACACCCAGAGCCACACACACACACACCCAGAGCCACACACACACACACACACCCAGAGCCACACACACACACACCCAGAGCCACACACACAAACACCCAGAGCCACACACACACACACACCCAGAGCCACACACACACACACACCCAGAGCCACATACACACACCCAGAGCCACACACACAGGAGAGCAAGCACAGCGAGGGGGCAGGGAAGCAAGCACAGCGAGGGGGCAGGGAAGCAAGCACAGCGAGGGGGCAGGGAAGCAAGCACAGCGAGGGGGCAGGGAAGCAAGCCCATCCAGGGGGCTGTGCCCGGACTGACCTGTGTGCGTCCTCAGATGAGCCTTCAGATGTGAGGACTTGCCGTACACCTTGCCGCAGCCTGGGGCACTTGTGCTTCTTCTGTGGCATCTCCGGGTCGCTCCAGTCCATTCTATGCTTGGTGTTGAGTCCTTCTGGGTGCCCTGCGCCGGTCACGGGGAGGTCGCATCTGTCCGCCGGGCTCCCCTCCCCCGCCGGGGCTGTGCTGGTTCAGGTCTGCCTGTCCATTGTCTTGAGTGATGGGACAAGGGGCAGATAGTGCTTCCTGTGACTTATCTTGCGGACGGGGACAAGAAGTCACAGACATGAATACATGACTTCCTGGTCATGGTGTTGCAATGTCGAGGGGTGATTTAGGGTGGCCGATTCATGGCCTTCCCCTCTTTGTTGGACCATTGCGACACCTGGACCAGGAACCGCTCAGATCTGCATGTACCCACCCACTCTAGCCCTTTGACTGGTGGCAGACCAGTGGCATACAACACCGACTCCTAACAGGAAAACAAAGTTTTCTACACCAAAATGACTCCTAGGACAGCACTGAGTGGATGGACTGCAATACTGGGTCAGGGTCAGATTAGCAAAACGGGCAATCAGGAATGGGCCGATGGGCGGATGCCTGAGTAACAGATGAGGAACGTTTTTTTTAGGTCCTCTGCTAACTTCCCACAGTACCCTACTGGCCCCCCCCCACCCCCCATCCCACCCACCCTGCCTACCTGCCCAAGCCACTGTCATATGAGGCCAGGCAGGGCCAGGTGGGCTAGAAAAGCATAGTGCTAAGTTTAGAGGAGCGGAGGGCAGAGATGTTTGGGCTTGCAGCGCCATCGTTGGGCGGTCTATATTGAGGCTTTGGCATCTTCACCTTGGCCCGTGTGGGCCGGCCCCACTCTAGAAGCAGCACACTTCCTTTGCCCCTCCTCATCCAGCTGCTCCAGTGAGGCCATGGTGAGGGAGGAGTGTGAAGATGCTAAGAGGCCACGTGATGTTGTAGCCTATGCACCATTTCTCCTCGCTCTCCTTTCTCCCCTCTCCTCCATGTGGCCGGCCCAGAAGCTGTGTCCTTTACCTGATCCTGACCACCTTAGGGTTTCACGTTCAGCCCATGGAGAGTGAGGAAAGGGGGTTGTGAGCAGAGGTCTCGCTGGGAGGTCAGGTATTGCTCTGCTCCCACTGGTGCGATTCTCACCTCGGCCCCATGGGGCCAGCCTGGCCAGAACTAAAGCAATGTCTTTCATCTAACCCACTCCTCCGCCAGGCCTTCCAACTTAGGTCATAGTTGGAGGGGTGAGGTGTGTGCACAAAGGTTGAGAGGCCCCGCAGGAAGGTCAGGTGTTGTGGCCCTTTTCACCTCGGACTGGCCAGCCTAAATCTAACATTTAATTTACTAGCACATGCCCAGTTTTTCAGAGTGACATGCCCTCGCTGGAGGGATCTGTGTTCTTCCTAGACACAGTTATGACCGTTCCTAAGTTAGCACATGTGGTTAGTGTGCCTGCTGCAAATAACAATGTCTAGCTTGCAGATCACTTATATATATTTTATGTAGATAGCTCGGTGAGTTACTTCTTTTGTCATGGACGTCCTTTAGTTACTTGCCGTGCAAAAAGTATAATCAGGGATACTAGAATTTTGCCTCAGGAAAGGACCAAATTACGTGGCAAGAAAATGCAAATGATGGTGGTGCATAACGTGGTACATTTTGTTACAGTATTGCTTCCTTTTCTATCCTTTTTAAAAATTGTAATCCTGTCTGGCTAAATGTTTCACCTTATTGGTATCAGCTTACAAACAACAAAATACTCCAATAAAACACCTGAGAGATGAGCAGTCAGCCTTTGCGAAGAGCCTTCCAATGCGCAGGAACACGTCATGCCATGCTTTTAGTAACTTTTGAACCAATCGAGTTAGAAACAAATTTTGGGGGTAAAATCTGCGGATTATGCAGTGAATGATGGATTAAAGGGCAAATACGGCAAATCCATAATTGTGAGTAAAATGCAGCAGCCACCGAATTGCAAAAATCCAGTGACTCTACATATAATCCTTCCACTGCAGCACAGTGAGCTATGAACCAGCATCAAGAAGTTGCATACACTACAAAGCATGGATTTAGAAACATTTGTTTTAATCAGTCTTTCTTTATTCTAAGATTGCTATAAAAAGTTCCTTTGGGTAATAATAAAGTTTCATTAGTACATGCAACCCCAACCACTGTGTGATGTTTAAAGTTTGCTGTGTTTCTCTTAACCAAGCACTTTTAACATATGGTGCCAAGTGCCAACCAATATAGAAGATATCTGACGTTTTGCACCTTGTTACTCTCGTTGTTTTATGTAATTTCCAATATATTGATGTAATCAGTTGAATGATTCCTTCTCGGTGTACAATATATGAGCGTGATTTAAATCCCTCCGACTCCCTACACTGGAACAATAGCTCCACAAAATACATTAAATTAAAAAATATATGTATATACATGTCACTTACATATAGGGGTTGAACAAAGTAAATGACCTGTCTCCAAAATGTAGTTTCTCTTAAGCGTTTGTGAAGCGATGACAACTGTGCACCTTTAGATCCCTCCACTGCACTGGCATCTAGGTGTCAGGCTCCAGATATCTCCCAACCATGATGAGATGGCAATAAAAGGAGAGGTGATGGCCCTTTGAGTGAGGCCTTTCTGATGGGCCATGCTGGACATGAAAATAAGAAACCTCCCTCACCCACTGCAGATTGCTCCGCTGTAAAGTAAGCAGACAACCTGCGAACACTGCTGAATGTGTTCCAGCACTGGCAAATTTTACCAGAACAAACTCATCATATTTTATTGGGGCCAGCCCCGATCCCAGGTCCAGCTCAATAAATAACAGCTGCCGGGTCTACGATCAAGATGGATTCACTCTTTTCCTGCACTGTACCCAAATCAGTGGTACTCATTTTATCAATCTCAGTACTATGAAAGACTGAATGTACTGGTCGGAAAGTAAAATGGTGACCATGAGGTCAAACACAGATCCCTGCAGTGGCTGCATTAGCCCACTGCATCACCCGACCATGCTTCTCATCATGAGACTCTGCTCATGCTGCGATTATGTTATTAGAAAAAAGACTTCTGTGAGCATTAAAGTGCAGTTGGTAGCTGACGCAGGTCAAACCAGGAAAGAGCAGTAGCCTGTCTGCACTCACTGCCTGTCACCTGGTGATGGACTTACCTGGCCCACCCATTGCCTGAGTGGTCTGCTGATGGCTGAGGTCCACACTTGCCTACTACCCATTGCCTTGACACCTCACCTGCATGCAGCTTTTGACACACTGCCAGCACATACTTTGTTGCTGAGCTGACACCTCCCCATGGTTTTCCTCCATGGAACCCTTCCATAGCACTACCTGCCCAGCTCCTGAGTTGCCATCTTTACCAACTAAGCAGGACAGGAAACAGGGAAGAAAGCTATCAACTTTTTCTCTAATATGGCCAATGGTGAACTGCCATGTACGGTCTGACGGCTGCACCGGTCTCTAAACCATCCATTTTATCTACTTCTGGTGTTTTTCCTGGATGGTGACATGACGATTTTCACTAACAAGGCCCCCCTTCTTGCTCTTGAGGACTAGAAAAAGGGTACGCCTGTTTGGAAGTTATATATTTTGATGGCTGATTTCTAAACGCTTAGTTACAAACATTGAACGTGTATTATGGAGAGAACTCCAGATAATCTCTCCTACTTCCAATTTTAAATCACATTTGCCTATGCCAATCATTGGACAGATTTACTGACAGGCTATAGCAAGGGGTGGCATATTAAACAAGAAATGTTTTGTGAAAGATTGCACTCCATGAATGTGGGCCGCTTTTTTTGGCTTGCCTGGGTCAATTTTTGGTCCCAAACCTGTACCTGGCCCTTAGTAATGTGAGATGTCTGGGAATGGCTCCGTTGTAAATAGTTGCTTGATACAATCATTGCTATTGTTTGCACAGTGTTTGTAATGAAGTGTTATTTGCACATTTAACTTGTATGCTCATTAACTATTGCTATGACTCACAAATAGTTTACATTTTGCTGCTTGAATGTTATGATCGTCATGCTTCTGTGAGGTTGCAAGAAACATGACCTTTTAATCATGGCCAAGTAATAGTGTCTTGTCATTGATTCAGTGGAGTTGTGAGGGGGCGTGGTCCAAGCTGGGGGGTCTCTAGGCACCTATATACGTACACGCATACAAACTGGCCATCAGTAGCTGAGAATGTGGATACTCCTTATAAATGTAGCTGGGCACCTGAAGGGTGGCCATATCTGTTGAAGTGCATTAGTACAATAATTTTACCTGATGCTTGGTATCTGGATTCTAACAGCCCTTTAACTGAGCAGGTGAAGCCTTAGCATACATGTTGCTGACCATCTGGAGACTGGCATTGCATAGTTCTGGACACGCGGAGGTTAACATTACTCGATGCCAGACATAAGGAGTCTATCTAACCCCGTTGTGTCATCGATGGGTTCTGGAGTGTGCCCACCATAGTTATTCCGACAAAGTACTCCTTAAATCAAAGCACATTTATACCGTTATTTTGATCCAATTTGCTTTACAGAATACAACTTCTGAATAATTTTCAAAAACCGCCTTTTGGGAAAAGCCCCAAACCATTTGTGAAGGGATTTTATATCCCACCAGGTTCTGGCCTGTGTTACTTGGTTATAGCGCTTTGAACCATGTCTGTTACTAGTCAAAGTGCTTCAAAATGCAGCCCTTGCTACTCTTTGTCCCATGAGTTTCTTCCTGGAAAACCCTTAACCAAATATTTTACCGACATTGCAGACACAGAGTTTTTCTTTTTTACAGTGGTAAATGGTTTAGTGAGTTAAGCGCTTGCCGCTGAGACATGCGGTGATAATCGGGTCTCAAGTTCACATCCCCCTCAAGGTTGACTCGGCCTTCCAGGCTTCCGCAGTGGGTAAACTGAGCACCCGTATTTACATAACAGTAGCAGCAGCTATGGATTGAAAGCCTCCCTGTCATTAAAGCGGGAAAATGTTGGCGATGGGGAGAGGGTCTGGGCAGCTGTCGGTGGTTAAAGCGGCGTTCACCCTTGTTTGCTAACGACCATTGGGATACACCCGAATAATCTGAACGAGAAAAGACATATCAAACGAACTTTTTCTCTCAGGAAAGTCACAGATTACATCGTGAATAACCGTGTAGAATAAAGTCGTGAAATTAAATTCGGTATAACCACACACCTACAATGTGAATTTGAAGACCACAGCTGCAGAACAGGTTCAAGGTGACATTACTTGTGTCCGACACCGGACAACAGGACCTCCTTCAAACTTGCCACCCGGAAACACCACCAGCTGATCCGCGCCGCCAAGAAAACAGCATTCAAGGACCGGTTGGACAACAACGCACACAACTGCAAGGAACTCTTCAACATCGTGAAAGAGCTTTCAAACCCCAGCGCAGGAAACAACGACATCACCCCATCGCAAGACCTCTGCAACTCCCTGGCTTCATACTTCCACAACAAGATCGCGGACATACACAACAGCTTCAACAACCAACCAACGCACACCATGACCGAACAACCACCCCCCACCACCACCCTCCACGCCTGGACCCCGATCAGCACCGAAGACACCATCCGCACGATGAACTCCATCCACTCCGGATCACCGACCGACCCCTGCCCTCACCACGTCTTCAACAAGGCCAACGCTGTCATCGCACCCCACCTGCGAGACATCATCAACACATCCTTCGACACCACCATCTTCCCCGAGAGCTGGAAACACGCCGAACTCAGCGCTCTACTCAAGAAACCAACAGCGGACCCCACCGACCTCAAGAATTACCGCCCCATCTCGCTCCTCCCGTTCCCAGCCAAAGTCATCGAGAAGACCGTCAACAAGCAGATGGCCGCTTTCCTCGAGACGAACGGATCCCTCGACCCCTCACAGTCCGGCTTCCGAGCCAACCACAGCACCGAGACCGCCCTCATCGCCGCCACCGATGACATCCGAGCCCTGATGGACAACGGAGAAACAGCGGCCCTCATCCTCCTAGACCTCTCCGCGGCATTCGACACGGTCTGCCACCGCACCCTAGTACGGCGCCTCAGCAACGTCGGAATCCAGGACAAGGCGCTGGAATGGATCATCTCCTTCCTCGACGGGAGAACACAGAGAGTCCGCCTACCACCGTACAAGTCAGAGGCCACCGAAGTCATCTGCGGCGTCCCCCAAGGATCATCTCTGAGCCCCACCCTCTTCAACGTCTACATGAGCCCCCTCGCGGCCATCGTACGCAAACACAACCTCAGCATAATCTCCTACGCCGACGACACCCAGCTGATCCTCTCCCTGACCAACGACCCCGCCGCCGCCAGAGCCAACCTGCACGAAGGGATGAAAGAGGTAGCCGAGTGGATGACGACCAGCCGCCTGAAACTGAACTCGGACAAGACGGAGGTCCTCATCCTGGGCTCCTCTCCCTCCGCCTGGGACGACTCCTGGAGGCCTCCCGCCCTGGGCACCGCACCCAAACCGACAGACCATGCACGCAACCTGGGCTTCATCCTGGACTCCTCCCTCTCCATGACCAGGCAAGTCAACAACGTCTCCTCGGCATGCTTCAACATCCTACGCATGCTACGGAAGATCTTCTGGTGGATCCCCACCGAGACCAGGAAGACCGTCACCCAGGCCCTCGTCACCAGCCGACTGGACTACGGCAACGCCCTCTACGCCGGTACCACCGCCAAGCTCCAGAAGAGACTCCAGCGGATCCAGAACGCCTCAGCCAGACTCATCCTCGACATCCCACGAACCAGCCACATCTCCGGACATCTGAGAGACCTTCACTGGCTCCCCGTCAACAAAAGAATCACCTTCCGCCTCCTCACCCACGCACACAAAGCCCTACACGACCAAGGCCCGAGCTACCTCAACAGCCGAGTCAACTTCTACGCTCCCAAACGCCACCTCCGATCAGCCAACCACGCCCTCGCCGCCGTCCCCCGCATCCGAAGAGCGACTACAGGAGGAAGGTCCTTCTCCTACCTGGCCGCCAAGACCTGGAACTCCCTCCCGACCGACCTGCGCCTGACCCAAGACCACCTCTCCTTCAGGAAGAAGCTGAAGACCTGGCTGTTCGAGCAGTAGCGGCTCCCCCCCCCCCCCCCAGCGCCTTGAGACCCTACGGGTATGTAGCACGCTTTATAAGTGTCACTGATTGATTGATTGATTGATTGTCTGAACTACCGTCAAACTCAGAAACAAAGGCCACTTATGTTGACTGGGGGAGCAATGCTCCAGTTAGGTGTTCTAAGTAGAGAAAGTCAAAAGTACACACCCAAAACCTTTACATGCAAGCACTTAGACTTTGTTTAAATAACAATTTAACTGACATCCCCAATAGGAATATATTTGAAGAGTGGTATCCAAAAACGTTAACGAAAACTCTAGCTGTGACTAGTCCACATTTTGGCCTTTTGTCTGCATTGGCGCTTTCCTAATTACCATAAAAAGTAGGGTGCAGGCACTATATTAAGAAACAACTCGGATTGTAAACACTGCTGTGCTCAGAGAAGCCGAGCCCCGTAGCACAATGAAGGACAAAGTCAGTGACTGGCTGCTGGCGGGGGGTTGCGGGGGCGTCCTATTTTAAAAAAATACCGGGCCTGTGAAGCCAACGCGCTCTTAAAAAAACACTGTTCCGTCTAAAAGGTCATATGCAATGCTCATTTGAAGGACCTCTGTCTGGTTACAGTTGGACACTGCCGCTCTAGCAGCTGTTGAAGCTGCCCAGGCACGTCAAGATGACCCTGAATGGACGTCCTTTGCACCGTCTGTGGGGTTTATAGTTTTAAAGACACCAAACAGCAGTCTCCTAACTGATCGTAAATTACGTTTTGCCTCTTTATTTTGTGAAATTCCAAGCAGCGCACGTGTCGCAATAAATGCGAACATACGGAAAGTCGAGGCCCGCTCTTAGTATTACAAAAGTACATCACTACTTCCATAAGTCCAGAAACACAACCCCAGAATTCATTTAAAAAAACAATCACATTCAAAGCTGTGCTCGCTGTCTGCCGGGTGCCGCGTCGCTCCGGACTGTGTCATGTCCGCTGCCAGCGCCCCGCGGGGTCAGGGGTAGGTGCGGAAGGAGGCGCAGGGTGTGTCCGGTCGCAGATATTAGAGGCCCCTGGGTCGGGCTGCACTGTCCGCGCTGGGCCTCAGGTGAGTGCGGAGCGGGAGGGAGGCGGGCCGGGGCAGGTAATGGCGGGGGCAGCCGTTGCTCCCGAAGAGAGGGGAGCCGAGGGCTGAGCACGTAATCCTCTATGGTACAGGAGTAAAAGTTGATATTAAAATATACCTATTACCTGCATTTGTATCAGGGCTGCCTGCCCTCCCATGACTCAGCAATCCGTTTAAACAGGCACTATTGTTCGGTGACTCAAGAGGACAGCGAGGAACGGCTCACCTTCACTGCGAAGGAAACAAAATGGCCGCCTCAAGCTTCTGAATTTTTTCGGATTGGGGGCATGGTTTTGCTGTTTTGTGTGACAGACAACGTCACTGTCTAAAGAACAGCAAAACTTACGCCCCCAAATCCGAAAAAGACGGGGCTAAATCGGAGTGACGGCTCTCTCCTCCAATGGCTGGCCTCCGTTTAGGAAGCCAGCCAATGGAGGAGAGACTGGGCAGGGAGGCGGGTTCTACAGCCCTACTAAGAAGCATTAATTCTCCTCCCGGAGACTGCGCAAGCGCAGCCTTCTCGGTCCTCGACCTAAAAAGCAGACCAAGATATCTTACTTTCTGCAGGATCTTATCTCTATTATGAAAATTAAACACTCTGACTACAGTAGCTCAGAGTGAAGAATTCCTTTAAGGCTTGGGTATTGGCTTCCTGGTGGACCTTTGCACGGAAAAAAAGAAGCGGTTAGAACACATCTACTTCATAATCTATCTTCAACCCCGCACAATGAAAACATCATTAAACCTCTAAGAGCCCTCTGCAGCCTCTAGTCTTCCTGCAAGTTCTAGGGACACCAGCTAAAGCTTGGAAACTTTTTCTCTGATGCCTTTTTGTAGTACATTACAGCAAAACATGAGAATACTACACTTTTAAATCACTTGAGGTTTTATTCATGACAAGAACTGAGCTGGTGAAGGTCTGCTCAGTGTCCTTGGCTGCCCCAGGAAGGGGCTACTGCCAGGAGCCACGTTCTCACCCAGCACAGTTTAACACACCGTGAGGTTTCTTGTTAGGAGCATCCAGTTAGGAGTTAAAAAGCACAGACAGATAAAAGCCCTCCTTGGCAATCTGATAGTCATGAATTGGTGATAGAGATTTATGTAGATAAGTCAGGCATCAAACTCCCTCACACCAGGAAGAGAGATCAGCAAGGCCAACAAATCCTTAAAATGAATCCAAATGGAATCAAGCTGCAAGAGGCGATTAAGGACAAAAACAGAAAATATGTTCCTCATTAATGTGATGAAAATAGGGAGCGAAGGTACTGCAACACATTTTCCTCTTGTGTTTTCCTTTATATATGATTCTTACAGGAACTGAAATCAGAGAAAAGACTTATGCTTCATCTTGAATGGGGAACCTCCCAAACCGTTCTCTAAACAATCCGCCACCTTGGAAAAGACAGTTCATGGGCTTGATTATGTCTTTTACCTCAGAATTATGGCAACTGCTAAGCCCATGAAGAAGAAGACCACATTTGACATCCTTTGACTACTCCCAGATTCTTCATCTTCACCACCAGCAACCCAAACAATACCAGCACTTCAGCGCAGAACAATCCTCCTGGTGAATGAGATCACAAAAGCATCAGCACAAGGGTGATTAGTGGATCCTGGGAGTGCCAGAGGTCAGCGAGGGCCAAACTTTGTAGTGCAGAGTAGTGTCTCATCTTGATGAGGATGCACTCCAATGGCTAGAGGTGAGGAAGAACAAGGGAAAAGCCGAAGTTAGCGCCGGGTGCACACTTGCTCTTTATGATGTAGCATTGGAATGCCGACAAGGCTGAGAAGTCACGCTTCTGCCCGAAGAGGATGTTGGTAACGTCTGCTAAGGCAAGGTGTGGAACAGCAGCCCACCACATGGCAGCCAGGCTTGTTGTCTCTTTAGTCATCACACTACTTTGGAGATACTGACAACTAGAGTTGGGTCACTATTTGGCAACCCCACTAATGGGACTGGAGAAGTGTGGCTCACTGATTAGAGCAGCAGACCCTGATGCAGAGGTCTGGCCCGGGACCAGGGTTCAATTCCCGACGCGGCAGGGTCCTGAACCCAAAAATGTCCACGGACTCAATAATTCTTGCCTCGGTGCCTATTCTAATCATGGGGTCCCACACTGCAACTCTGGGCAATAGCTGCTTAATCTCCACTACGGCAGCCCACCCACTGCGGGATGCCTGGCTTTCACCTTGGGGATGCCCAGTAGGGGTTATCTCACAGGGAAAAGCCAGGACGGGTTCCCAAGGCAAGCGCCTTGATGCCTTCGGGTGATACGTGCGCTATATAAGTCGCAATACATTTTTAACACTTAAAACCCTGCTAAAGCGTCTGCAATAAAACTGTGCCTGGTATGTTTATTACAGCACTGGAGAGACATGGTAGAAAAAGCATTCACCATAGACCTGCCTGTCTGGATACAGAATTAACCTATTTCTCTTGTTCTGGGTCTGGTTAAGCTATGCTTTGGTGATACAATGATGGCTGTGACCATACCATGAGTCACAACAACAGAGTAAAGTAAAAATATGCCTTCCTATAAGAGGGTTGCCAGCAAGGAAGTGTAATCCCGCTGTTGTAGTCCAGTCGAAATCAGGCTCTGAACTCGCAATGGAGATGTCTGTCCACTGTCCATGAATCAAAGGCTGCCCTTAATATAAAGATTGATACTGAATCTTCTGCAAGCAGACTCCTCCAACAAAATGTCAGTGGGTGTTGTCATATATGGTGTGAGCTGGATGCTGCACACAAGTGATCCAAGACATGGTTGCTAACTGTGAGCAGGACCTGGCTTCACCTATAGCCCACTCACTTGCTATCCCAGCCTGTGTCAAAATACTGGTTGCACTAGAACTTATGGCCACTGGACCTTTCCAGAGGGTCTCCTCTGGCAAAGTTTGCATCTCACAGGCAAGCCAGTCGCACTGCTTTTTTCCATACTGAGATGCATAAACGGAAGAGTGCCACCATCACTGGTGGGAAGAGAATTGTATGCCTTTACCCACTTCCCTTCTGTCCTAGGTGCTACTGACTGTCCCCATGTAGCACTTCAGTTACCTCACCATACACCACACCTTTTCCTCTACAAACGCTGCTAGCACTCCATTAATGTGCAGGCTGGCTGCGATGGTAGGGGGTGCTTCACTGATGTGCATGCTGCCTTCCCAGGAAGCACACACAGAAGTCTCCTCTTGCACATCATTTGATTTGTGGGCATTTTGGTGATGTGGCTATTGGTAAGTAACTTACGGGACAGAGAAGGGTAATTGTACCGCACTGCCAGTGCACCACTGGTAGGGTATTATTTCCCGCACTCATTGATGGAATATTACCAGTTCACAGCACAGGGGCCAACCGCCATCCAGAATTTACAGCACCAATCATGGTATTTGGCTGGAAATAACCTATTCAACACTGTTGTAATTAAAAGTCCTTGAGCCAGGTATATATAACAGGCTGGATTTAATGAAGCTTAGTTCCAAGTTAAGTTTCAAGTAGATAAGTATAAGATAATAAAACCCCACCAGGAGCAGCCTCCCTGCCGCTCAGCCTGCCTGCCATCAACTGCCACTCCACACACAAGCCAGGCACCCAAGATTCTATGATGTCATCAGGCATTCCAAGACCCACACCAGCTGAGCAGCAGGGAAGTCACACAAGCTAATTATAACAAACACCCAGTGGCTGCACATTAGCACCCCTGAGTGAGTTTATTTACTTACTACTCACGACTGGTGAGCACTACGACGTGTGTCACCACATTAGTGGACTATTCGATATTAACATATTCAGGATACTGGCCATTATATCCCTGCATCAATCACATCCTTATGAAACCTCGGTATCTGCTGAGGGTCAAAACACCATCATTAATATAGGATACCAACAAATTACTTTATGTCAATGTGCTTTCATTTACTATTAACTCTTGTTAATTCTAAAACACAAAAAGTTTTCTTTACAGTCACTACTTTTTAATTACTGTTAGCAGTGGTTTCTCTTCTTTCACTGGGGACACATTGCACTCACATGTTGCTTCTATGTTGTGACAATGACTGTTGGATAATGTTTCTGGATAAAAGACTTTGTTTGTAAAATAAGGAGTGTGTTGGTTGTATGTTTCATTGAGATGGAAAGCTTTAAAAATGCATACTTCATTTTTGTTGAATATTGCGCATGCATGATACCAATGAGAACCACTGTTGATGAATAATTGCCAGTTACCCAGGTTACCATAGGTTTAAGGGTTGCTATTGTTTCATAAATACAGTTATTGGTAAGTAACAACTCACGCTGTGCCTACATATGTATCTCTGCGTTACATCTCAAACATAATAAATAATCAGTACAATACAATATACACACATTACCTTGACACACATGGCAAATAGGTAAGCATGATTTTTTTTAAAAAAAAGATATTTGTATTGATTTTTTTACACATACAAACATCTCACCGTTTTTTTGCATCAGTATTCACATGCACTTTTCTCGATTTTTAACATTGGTGTCTGGCTTTGTCCTTTGGGTACTCTTACGCAGCGGAATACTCATTGTCCTTTCAAACATGTACTTCCTACTACTGATATTGTCCGTATTATGCCAGTTTGGTTCAGTTGTCCATTCAGTTCTAGCATTTGTGCTATTATTTCAAACATTGCTTACAACCACCCTACCAACTATTCCTCCCTCCCCTTTGTCCCTCCCCTACACTCTCCACCGGTGTGTCCTTCTTCATCACAGTTAACAAAACAAATCATAGTACGCAATATGTCATTAGGGAGTGCCTCTCTTCTGCATCTGAGCTAGATGGTCTGGACCAGTTCAATTCCCTTTTTCGCAACAACGGTTCCCGAAAGCGCTAAGAGTCCCATTATGGTCCCTCGATTCAGGATGTGTCCGTTGGTGTATCTGTTGAGTCCCCGTCCGACCCCGTCCGGTAGCAACAGCAGCCCAACCATAGCCTTGCATGCTTTCGCAGCCTACAGCGCCTTATCACTTTTGACTCTCCTAGCCTGCTGGAACCGTACGATACTCTCACCAGCTGCCCATTTGGTTGGTTCTGCCTTCCACCGCTCAGTGCTGGAACCCTGCTTGGATTTCCAATGCATTGTTAACTCCCTTTTGGCTAATAGCTACCCCAGGTCTAAAAACGTACTTGTGATTTTTGTCCTAGCCGTATGAGGAAACCAATGTAGCATGCACATCCCCATGTCTGGCTCTATTTGCCTGTCCGTTACCTCACATAGGTTATCTATCACTTCCTCCCAATATGTTCCCAGTTGCTGGCAACTCCACACCATATGGAAAATTCCACCTCCAAGGAGTTGCAACGGGGGCACCTGGCTGTATCGACATTAAAATACTTATTTATCCTTGCTGGAGTCCAGTACGCCCTATGTAAAACATAGAAGTGGATCAGCTGAAATCGAGTATTGCGCATGCTCTTCCATGCTCTCTCTACTATCTTTGGCCATGTTGTGTCAGGGATCTCCCAACCCAGGTCAGCCTCCCATTTCTTTTGCAACTGGCTCAATGAGATCAGCCCACAAACATCTACTTGAGGTACCACGCTTTAAGAAGAAACGACAGGGAGGCAGCAGTTTTCATTTTTTAGCAGCCACCCTGTGGAACTCTTTGCCGCTAGCCCTTAGACAGAGCAAGGACCTCCTTGCCTTTAGAAAGGCACTTAAGACTTACCTATTCACACAGGCATATTTGAAATAGAGACTTCTGTTGATCCACCCTTGTTATGTTGTGTCTTTTTTTTATCTCTTTCCAGCGCCAAGAAGCCCTCGGGCGTATGTGCGCTTTATAAATTTTAAATAACATAACATAACATAACATGTCTGCATCCCCTCTGCCACCTATCGCCTATGTAGGCATGTTATAGCTTCATGGGTTCCCACTGCCATCACCACATATTGGCATGCTAAAGATGACTGCGGCACTAAAAACCCTCCTCCACGATGGCGCTGGATTACAGTTACGAGGGCTGTGTGTAGTAAGAAGTAGCCTCTGGGTAGCCCATATCTATCTTGCAGTGTCTGATAAGGTAAGAGAGTGCCCCCCTCATAAAGGGCCCCCATCACTTGCAGCCCCTGTTCCTCCCATATCGCCAGTGCTGACCAATTCCCCCCATGTGGTAGAGCTGTGCACATACCCAAAGTAATCTCTGGTGCATAAGGCCTAATGACCCCACCCCTTCGTTGGCACCGTATCCAGCACAAGCGCAGCGCCCTCTCCTCATGGGTCAATGAGCCAAGCCTCAGTTGCTGACCGAGTATAAGAAATGATAGAATGTGTCGCGGGATCCACCGGCCTGTCGGGTCATCTGGGCCCCTAAACTCTCTCGCCACCGCTTGAGTAAGCCACTACAGTTGGGCTGCCAGGTAATAGAGTTCAAAGTCCGGGACCGCCCAACCTCCCTCGGCCCGGGGTCGCATCATCATTGTCAAAGCCACCCGCCTTCTGCCATTCCACCATATGAACCCCCGTCAAGGATCGGAGGGTTTTGAAGACTGAGCCTGGTATCC
This sequence comes from Lissotriton vulgaris, assembly GCF_964263255.1. Lineage (NCBI taxonomy): Eukaryota > Metazoa > Chordata > Amphibia > Caudata > Salamandridae > Lissotriton > Lissotriton vulgaris. The sequence goes on along the minus strand of NW_028248894.1, from coordinate 552,120 downwards.
AAATCCGCAGTGTCCTGAAATAATACAGCAGCCGAGGTAATGCTACCATCTTAAGTAGTGCCACTCTACCGCCACTGACAACGGCAATGTGCCCCAGAATGCTATGCTCCTTTTAATCCCTCTCAGCGCCCTTCCCACATTACCCTCAAGCAGGTCCTCTTGCCTATGGTATATATTACTTCCAAGATAAGGCAAGCAATGAGGCTCCCATCGTATTACTCCCACCCTGATATGACTTGCCGCCATCTGCTTCATAGGAAACAGGCAAGTCTTTGCCCCAGTTGACCAATAGGCCCAGACACTGTGCCGAACGTACGCAGCAAACTCCTTTGCTCCCATCAAAGCCTCTTCTATATTGGCCAGAAACATATACTGCATGTCCCAGCGCAATGCCAAACCAGCATAGCACTTCCCGGACCTGGCGTGGGCAGCCAGTGGTTTGATTGCAAGAGCAAACAGCAATGGGGACAGTGAGCACCCCTGTCGTGTTCCTCGCCCAACTGAGCACGCTAATGAAACAGTCGCCCGGTTCGCACTCGGGCTGTCACTGAGATGTAGAGTGTCTGGGTCCACCCCACGAAGGCCTCGCCCAAGCCCATCACTCGCATAACCCAAAATAGGAACAGGCATTCCAGGCTATCAAAAGCCTTTTCAATATTGACCGAAAAGGACCGCTGCAGCAGGCACCACACTATGGTCCTCCTCCAAAATACAAAGCAGCCGCCGCACGTTGCCAGAAGTGTTAGGCGTGGGAATGAAGCCCGCCTGGTCCTGGTAGACCGGCTGTGTCATACATGGGAGGAGCCGTGCGGCAAGGATCCTGCTCAAGATTTTATAGTCAGTGGTCAACATCGAGAGTGGGCGATATGCTGTCATGTCAGAAGGTTCTTTCCCAGGTTTCAACAAAGGGAAAATACTAGCCTCTCGAGTAGTCATCTGTAACTTTCCTACTTTCCGGGCCTCCTGATATGTCGCCAATAATCGTGGAGCTAAGCAATCTACATATGTGGAATAAAATTCTATTGGCAGGCCATCCACCCCGGGAGATTTATTACGCGCCATATGCTTAATCACGCACCGGATCTCTCAGAGCGTGATCTCCTGCCCTAATAGGTCCCTTGTTGTGTGCGTGTGCTCCAATTCCCCTGTCGGGCCATCAATCCCAATACAGGTCCCCCCCGGGGATCGGGTTAGCTAGCCACGCCAGCAGTGCGCTCGCTTTATCCCCCTCTGCAAGCACTCTCGCTCGATATGCCCTGTGATCAAAAGAGCGGAACCTCTCCACCTGAGCCGCCACCGCCTCTCTGGCCTCCAAGACCTCCTTCTGTGCCCCCAAGTCCTCAGGTCGCGCCCTTTCAGCCTCACGCAATCTACGCTCTGCTGCTTCAATCTTGTGTAATAGTGTTTTCCGCGCTCCCACCATTTTGGTAATACATAGACCGCACTACTACCTTGAAAGCATCCCATTCCATTGCCACTGTTGTTGCTGTGCCCTCATTTTCGGGAAAGTACTGAGTTATACCCTTGCCATGGTCCTTGCAGAAGGCTGAGTCTGCCAGCGCTTCTGGTCACAGCGGCCAGGTCGGTATTACCGCTCTCTCTCTGATCCATCTTATCTGTACCAACAGTGCGTTATGATCCAACACTGTTCTAGTGAGGTATTTGCTATGGAGACCCCGGCATAGATGTCAGGTGTGCACAGTATTGCATCAAGTCGCACATGTAACTCATGATAGCCAGAATAATAAGAGTATTCCCGCTCCTCCAGATGATGCTCTTGCGATGTGTCTACTAGCACCCAGTTAGTCTGCCATGCACATCTAGCCTTGGAGATTCTATGTATTGTAACATCATAGAGCGGAGGGTGAGATCTATCCATCTCTACATCTGCTATCGAGTTAACGTCTGCTTCCATCAATATCGAGCCGGTCAGGTAAGGCGCTAATTTCCCTGACAGGTGACCAAAGAAAGAAACCTGATGCACATTTGGGACGTAAATGCTACCTAGCGTCACATCTTCGCCATTCAAGCAACCTGCCACCATCACAAACCTCCCCTCTCGGTCCACTAGTTGTTGCATCGGTTGTAATGGGATTCCCGCTCTAACCCATATCAGTACACCCCTAGCGAATACCGAAGAAGTCGAGTAAAACAGTTGCCCCCTCCATCTACGCTGCAGGCCAGCCCCTCAGTCCGAGTGATGTGCGTTTCCTGGAGAAAGGCTATGTGGGTTCCCGCCTCACCAAGTAAGCATGCACCTTGTGGCGTCCCAGCATTGTGTGGAGCCCCCGCACATTCCAGGTAACACATTTCAAATCAAGTATCGCCCCCATGCTGCGGCCAATTCCTCCCAAACACCATCCCCCTACATTGGAACACACCAGTGAATCCATCTATCCCAACCAAACCCCAAAACTGTCCCCAACTCCCTACCCCAAAACAGGCGCTACAACGCTAGTACCCATCCAAACTTCTAATCTACTTTTACTTCAGTGAAAACCAAGGAACTACAACCACACAAAATTAGGGGAGTGGGCCCGGAGCCTCAGAGGGTCGACCGTCTAACCTTCCTACAGTTTGCTCCGTACCCCTCAAGAGATATAGACAGCCAAATCTGAGGCAACAATATAGCAGGACCACCACAATATATACTCATCTGGCTGTATTAGTCCCTCCAGCCACCAACACTTGGCCGCTAGCTGGATCAGAGGGAAGCACCCCAGGGGCAGAGCCAGCTGCCTTCTCCATCCTGCAACCTTTCTAGACAGTCCATAATGTTATGCGTCGACGATCTCGCCTGCCGTCCCAGCCGTCACATGTGGCAAGCGCACACTTCCTGTGTCTGACTCTTCCGAGTCCGATCCCATCAATCCCTTCTCCGATGCCACCGGTGATACCTTTGCATTCTCGTGTGAAATGGCCGTGACTGCCTGCAAGACAGCAGAGCATTCCTGCTCCATTTGCATCTCCGTGAGTTTTTGAGCTGCATGGCGGTTTCTGCGTATTCGCCGCGATCGGCGCAGATGTGGTCCCTCCTGTGCACTCGCATTTTGCCCCACTTCCCCAGTGCCCGCTCTACACGACTCCAGCCAGTTCCAGGTGTCTTCAGGGCTGTCGTGGAAATGCATCTTACCATCCATGGATATCCTAAGGTATGCTGGGAACATCAGAGAATAATGGCGTCCCTGTTCTCGAAGCGCCTTCTTACTTCTCGAAACGAAGCTCGACGGCGCTGTACTTCGTGTGTATAGTCCGGGAACAGCATCACTTAACAATTGCCCACCTTATACGGGCCCGCAGTCCGTGCCTTGTGCAACAGTAGGTCCCTGTCTTTGTAGTGGCCACCGCTGGTCTGGGCGGTCTCCCGGGAGCCAAAGGTCGAGCCATGACCCTATGTGCTCTTTTCAGAGTGTAGAACGATGATAGGCCTTCAGGCGCCACCTCTGTCCTCAGCCAGGCCTCCAGGTAATCCACCATGTTAGTCCCTTCCACTCCCTCCGGCAGCCCTACCACTCGGATATTATTCCTTTGGTTCCTCCTTTCTGCGTCTTCCGCTCTCCGCTCCAGGTTTGCAAGCTGCACTGGACCTCCGTCATCTGTGCTTCCATCGCTTTTTGAGCAGGCTCTAGGGTCTCCAGGGTGACTTCCTTCTGCTTCACCCTATGGACTAGTTTAGCATGATCTGCACGGAGCAATCCCAGTCCGTGCGCCACATGTGAAATGTCCAGCTGAAGAGCCTCCTTGGTGTCAGAAATGGATTTAGGTATTTGATCTACTTGTTGTTGCATCATCCCCTCTGTATGCTGTGTGGGCTTTTCCTGCATGCCTGGTGCGCCTGGTTCTTCTTCCAGCTCAGGAGGCACACCCGCCTGCTTCCCTCTGGCCTTCCCCATTAGCGATTGTGGCGTAGATTCTGGTGCCCTAGCAGTCCCCCATTGGTTTCCAACGTTATATCTTCTCCTCGCTTGTGGTGAACCAACGCCACCAAGAATTGAGGCCGTCACCACGGATTCCACACTCTCTTCTTGCCTTATAAGCTTCCGCTCCACTGGTTCACATCGCAAGCTCCATCAGCTGCGGTTTGTTCAATGCGTAAGCTCTTCCCGCTGTTGTCTCCTGCTGCCGCTGGGCAATGCAGATCGGCTCTCCACCGGAGAGCCAGGTCTCCCTCGTTCTCAATTTAGTCACCCTCCGGTCAGGGGAGATGCATCAGAAGTCCTGCGCAACCTCATCCAGGGACCCCCCTGTTTTGTACGCGCCACCACCCCGTCTATGTCACTGTCGTGCCACTATCCGCTGTTCGCTTCATGCCACCCTTCACTGCCTCACGTTGGCGTCCTCTGTTTCCCAGCTCACTGCATTACAGCGCAGGCTAATCTTCTAGATATTGGCGTCCGTGCCACAGGGCTCCCATGCGATTCTGTTATTGCGACTTCCGGTTCCTCCCAGACAGTGATTGTGTGTTCTCCTCCTCATTGCCCACCCCCATGCACCATTCCTCATCCAATTTCCTTGCTTGCAGCCGCTGGAGCTCTCCCCACAGTCCACTCTTCAGGTGCCCCCGATGTTTCACCTCTCCTTGCTCCTTCAGGCTTAATCCCCCACTCAGCTCTTTGCGTGGTGCTAATGTTCCCAGGAATGTAGAAGTCCAAAATGGCGGCACCCACCTCCCCCCAGCAGTCTATCCACTGCCCCTCTTTCTTAATGGTGCTTTAGTGGTACAGGCCTCTGGTTAGAGCACCCACTCAAGCTCCTGTTGTCCCAGTCTCTCTCGCTATTTCGCTCCTATATTTGCCATCATTCAAGACTGCCTGCAGGCGCCGCCTCCTCTTCCACTATTTGTCAGGCCCCAAGTACTCTTTCAGCCCCTTCTTACCGGTGCCCACAGCAGTCTCCGGGGTCCGCACAAACTCGCGCTCCCGCCCAAGGCGAACAAGCTAGCAAGCACTCCACCATGGGCGTACGCTGCAACATTCAGTGTTGGGTATTGTCCCGCTGGCACTCCGTTTTGCCAGACACTCAAATTGGTGGTCCGCCCCTCCAGTCAGCTCAGTATTCAGGGCACAAGCACTGCCCTGGGCTCCCCACTCCGTGTTCTGCACTGTTATGCAGCGGCCGGGTCCCGACAGTGATCTTCTTCATTCGGCAGTCATAACCTGCACCGCTCCTGTACCTTCACCCACCGATGTCCTCGGCAGTGGCAATCTCTCTTTGTCTACTTATGCTGTGACAGGCTCCGGGCTTCCTGGGCCCCCCGCCGCTATCTCGGCAGCAGCATTGAGAGCGGCTCCGACGATCGGGTCCTGCAGAGTATTACCCTTCCCTCGTCGATTTTCGCAGCCTCCTCTTAGAGCTTCCTCTGAGCCTGCATCTTCATGAGCGCCGCCATCTTGATCCCTCCACAAGCATTCCCGTTGCCTCGTCCGTCTCCAGCTAGCGGGCCTCAAATTGTTTCATTAAAGTTGCGGAAGCCCCCAGCGCCCTGCTGTCACCACCTTGAGCGCTTGGGAGCTCATTCCAAGGTTCCAATACAGGATAATTGCTGGGGTCGGCGTGGAGCTCCAAGCTCACACGTCTTCCCTCTTCTGCTCCGTGTCCACACCCCTCTGTAGGTAAGCATGATGTAGTACAAATACAATAGACATCTCTTTAGTAAAAAAAAAAACATTTTGCAAGGGATGCCAGGCATCCTTAGTTGCCTACATGCGTATCATGCTACACCATTTAGGGTGTACAGTTGGGAAAAAGTTGCATTTGTTTAGATCGGTATACAGTCAAAATATTGAGTTAAAAATTGCAGTAAAATCAAATGAAAAATGTAGAATGGACAAAATATCGAATTAACAGAATATAGACAGCAAAAATATCGAATTTAATGGACAAAATATCGAATGGACAGAATATAGACAACAAAAATATCGAATTTGAGGTAAGTAAGTTAATATCGATTTACATAAATATAGAAAGTCAAAATATCAAAGTATATAATATAGGTATTAAATATATATATTTTTTAATATCGAATTTTTTAAAGTGTTTTTTATGTTAGTATATGTGTGAAAAGTTTATATTTATTTTATAATTTATTTTAAGTAATGAATTTTATGGTATTTAGTTTTTGCGTTATTTAATTCTGTAGCGGGTTGTGGGTTTATAGGGGAATAGGGTGGGAAGTAATTTAATTATAAATATTTAAATATTTTAATTTATTTATTGGTATTTATCTTGATTTAATTGTTAATTCATTTTTAATTGGTAATTAATTAAATTATAATTGGTCATTATTTTTTATTAATTGCTTAATTGATAATTATGTAAATTTTATTAATTTATTTTCTGTAGCGGGTTGTGGGTTTATAGGGTGGGAAGTAATTTCATTATAATTGATTAAATGTTTTAATTTATTTATTGGTATTTATCTTGAATTAATTGTTAATTTATTTTTAATTGGTAATGAATTAAATTATGATTGGTAATACATTTTTATTAATTGATTAATTGATAATTATGTTAATTTTATTATTTCTTTTCTGTAGCGGGTTGTGGGTTTATAGGGGAATAGAGTGGGAAGTAATTTAATTATAATTTAAAAAAATTATTTCTTTATTGGTATTTATCTTGAATTAATTGTTACTTATTTTTCAATTGCTAATTAATTAATTGTTAATTGGTAATTAATTTGTATTAATAGGTAAAGATTTTTAATTATTAATTTTTATTTGTATTTGTAATTGATTAATTATTATATTATATTAAATTGGTAATTATTTTTAATTAATTTGTAATTGGTATTAATATTTAATTTATTTTTAATTAATATATTAAGTATTTACTTTCCCTACTGTTCCACTCACTGGAGTGGGAATAGTAATTTTTACCCCTACGCTATCCAACGCTTTCCCTACTATTGCTGTCTCTGGAGTGGGAATAGTAATTTTTACTTCTATGCAATCCAACTCTTTCCCTACTGTTGCACTCACTGGAGAGGGAATAGTAATTTTTACCCCTACGCTATCCAACGCTTTCCCTACTATTGCTGTCTGTGGAGTGGGAATAGTAATTTTTACCCCTACGCTATCCAACGCTTTCCCTACTGTTGCACTCACTGGAGAGGGAATAGTAATTTTTACCCCTACGCTATCCAACGCTTTCCCTACTGTTGCACTCTCTGGAGTGAGAATAGTAATTTTACCACTACGCTATCCAACGCTTTCCCTACTGTTGCACTCACTGGAGTGGGAATAGTAATTTTTACCCCTACACTATCCATCGCTTTCCGTACTGTTGCACTCTCTGGAGTGGGAATAGTAATTTTTACCCCTACGCTATCCAACGCTTTCCCTACTGTTGCACTCTCTGGAGTGGGAATAGTAATTTATACCCCTACGCTATCCAATGCTTTCCCTACTGTTGCACTCACTGGAGTGGGAATAGTAATTTTTACCCTCCCACTATCCAACGCTTTCCCTACTGTTGCACTCTCTGGAGTGGGAATAGTAATTTTTACCCATACGCTATCCAACGCTTTCCCTAGTGTTGCACTCTCTGGAGTGGGAATAGTAATTTTTACCCTCCCACTATCCAACGCATTCCCTACTGTTGCACTCTCTGGAGTGGGAATAGTAATTTTTACCCCTACGCTATCCAACGCTTTCCCTACTTTTGCACTCTCTGGAGTGGGAATAGTAATTTATACCCCTACACTATCCAACGCTTTCCCTACTGTTGCACTCTCTGGAGTGGAAATAGTAATTTTTACCCTCCCGCTATCCAACACTTTCCCTACTGTTGCACTCACTGGAGTGGGAATAGTAATTTTTACCCCTACACTATCCATCGCTTTCCGTACTGTTGCACTCTCTGGAGTGGGAATAGTAATTTTTACCCCTACGCTATCCAACGCTTTCCCTACTGTTGCACTCTCTGGAGTAGGAATAGTAATTTATACCCCTACGCTATCCAATGCTTTCCCTACTGTTGCACTCACTGGAGTGGGAATAGTAATTTTTACCCTCCCACTATCCAACGCTTTCCCTACTGTTGCACTCTCTGGAGTGGGAATAGTAATTTTTACCCAAACGCTATCCAACGCTTTCCCTAGTGTTGAACTCTCTGGAGTGGGAATAGTAATTTTTACCCCTACGCTATCCAACGCTTTCCCTACTGTTGCATTCACTGGAGTGGGAATAGTAATTTTTACCCTCCCACTATCCAACGCATTCCCTACTGTTGCACTCTCTGGAGTGGGAATAGTAATTTTTACCCCTACGCTATTCAACGCTTTCCCTTCTTTTGCACTCTCTGGAGTGGGAATAGTAATTTATACCCCTACACTATCCAACGCTTTCCCTACTGTTGCACTCTCTGGAGTGGAAATAGTAAGTTTTTACCCTCCCGCTATCCAACGCTTTCCCTACTGTTGCACTCACTGGAGTGGGAATAGTCATTTTTACCCCTACGCTATCCGACGCTTTCTCTACTGTTGCACTCACTGGAGTGGTAATAGTAAATTTTACCCTTTCCGCTATCCTATGGTAAAAATATTGTATATTTTTTATTAATATTACGTTCATATATATATATATATATATATATATATATATATATATATGTATTAAGAAATCAAATTGTATGGTTTTTTTAACTTACATTAATTATTTATTAATTTTAAGTTTATTAAGGTATTTTAAGTGTGTTTAAGTTAATTATATTTATTATTTCATTAATTTTTATTTACTTTTAAGCATTTAAAAAAGTTTGATATTTTGACTAACTATATTTTTTACAACAATATTTTTGATTCAATATTTTTGTACTTACCTGTTTGGAGATAGGAATTCGATATTTTTGCATTCTATATTTTTTCCTCGATATTATGGTAGTTCTATATTTGTGTCATCGATATTATTTCAGTGATCCGTTTCGATCCTATATGGGAAGTGTTTCGATGTTGTGTGTGTTGACCACCAAGCAGCTTGGCTTATCGTTTTTTTAATGGATGCAGTGCAGATCAGTGTGGTGAATGATGAACGGTGAGAGACACGCTTGCAGTTTTATAGTTTTCAGTTTTCTGGTAGCTTTGAACAGCTCTACAGGTCCAATTATGGTATTTCCAATGATATAGTCTGCTTAGCGGGTTACTGCACTGGGTTGTCCAATCTGAAATTTTGTGTATAGTTGTTATCCTGAGCTGGCATTGATGGAGTCGTATGTCGGGGGCTGACAAGAGAGCTAGAGAGAGAGAGAGAGAGAGAGAGAAAGAAAGAGAGAGAGAGAGGCATACATAGTGGTGTAGTTCATTGTAAATCAAAAAAGCAGATGGTAGGTACAACGTTTCAGTGCACATAAATTTAATTTCTAATTGTTAAAACAAGGCCTAACATATCATAGAGCTAACCAAAGATAAGGGCCAATTTAGATGACATTACAAATATCTAAAAGAATATGCTGACATATTGACCATGATGCCAATAGAGATGTGTAAGAGAAGACATATAACTAAACTGTCAGGTTTAAATAAAGACAATAGCTCTATAGGAAAAAGACCAGAGATTGAAACATCCGATGTGTACCATTCATCTGCTGTGTGGTCCCAGTCCTGGTGTTGTAGTCCTGTTTGGAGCAGAAGTTGATGTTTTGCCAAGTGCTGGAGGGGACAAGCTCACAGGGCCTTAAATGTAAAAATAAAAGTGTAAAATACTATGACAGTAGACATACGAAGGTGAGATTTGAATACAACTGAAAGACCTGGCCAAACACACATTGACGTTTCTGTTTTGGATTAAAAACAATTGAGAACAATACTCTACAGTCTGTTATTGATAGACTTGCTAAAGCACATATTGACATTTCTGTTTTGATTTAAAAAACAGGTGGGGAAAATCATCTATAGTGTGTTAACCATCTTTGTTAGCATAGGGATGTGCCTGTCTTTGTAGGTGGTTTAATTTTGAGACCGGCCCTGTATGCTGCACTGCTGTAGTTGTACTGATTTCAGTTGCAGCAGAAATAATCAATCTGGCTGTTTGAAGAGCAGTAAAGTACGCATTACCACAGCAGGTATACATTTTTAGGGCTTCTGTCACAGAGTGTTTAGGAGGGGCATCTATATGATGTGTGAATAACAATGCAGGTGTGAGTGATGGACAGATATAGATGAGTGCTTGTAAGTTTGTTTTCAATCAGATACAGTAATAACTCACTATGTTTCTAGGTCCATGCATGACCAATAACTCCAGTGCCATTTTCCTGCTTAGAATTCTAGAACTTGTATTTTTGTTTAACCCAAAGGGGATGACATGGAGACGACTCAAACTGCTCCTCCAGAAAAAACTTGAGCCAGCTGAATCCTGGAGAGTTTCTCTTTGCATGGGACGATTCTTGGTGGCCGGAAGCCCTTGGAAAAGCACCCATCCCGACAGACCACGCACGGAACCTAGGCGTTATCCTGGATTCTTCACTTTCAATGAATAGACAAGTCAGCGCCGTATCCTCATCCTGCTTCAACATTCTTCGCATGCTCAAAAAAACATTTCGTTGGATCCCCACCGAGACCAGAAAAACAGTCACCCACGCTCTGGTCACAAGCCGACTGGACTACGGAAACACCCTCTACGCAGGTACTACCGCTAAACTCCAGAAGAAACTCCAACGAATCCAAAACGCCTCAGCCAGGATCATATTAGACATCCCGCGTAACGAACACATCTCTGGTCACCTGAGAGACCTCCACTGGCTACCCGTCAACAAGAGGATCACTTTCCGACTGCTCACCCACGCACACAAATCGCTCTACGACATCGGACCAGAATGCCTCAACTCACGACTGTCCTTCTACACCCCCTCCCGACAACTGCGCTCTTCCAGCCAAGCCCTCGCCACTATACCTCGCATCAACAAGACAACCATGGGAGGCAGATCCTTCTCATACCTGGCTGCTAAAACATGGAACTCACTCCCCACTCACCTTCGCCTTACCCAGAACCACCTTGCATTCAGAAAGCAACTTAAAACGTGGATATTTGACAAATAATCCTCCTCCCCTCCCTAAGCGCCTTGAGACCCTCTGGGTATGTAGTGCGCTATATAAATTCTTTGACTTGACTTGACTTGACTCTTTCAACCACCCCCTCTCCTCTTACCATTTCTTCTTAATGCCCCCACAGTATAGACCTCCTCCACAAATACACAAATACATTGCCAGAGTCAGTGCCGTCCTGCCATAAGGTTGCTTTCTGGGTTCCACTGAGAAGGAATAGGAGCAGCCCATGTAGTTGTTTTTAGTATGTAACCACGGATTTATTTACATCCTCAGTGAAATATCTATTTCTCTTCAACACAGGTGGTATCCTAGGTATGGGAAGCATACAGTGGTGGCTGCATGACCCAATAGGTGAAGGGGAAAGAAACTGATTCTATGGTGTGGGTAGTAATTATTATGGTTGTAAGGGAATGTGTTTCAGGTGAGATCTCCTATTTATTACCATACAGATCCTCTGCCCCGATGGACAGTCTCTCCACCCCAATTGGGAAGGTTATGCCGGATGTAAAATACAGTGCTATTTACATGTAGAAACTATACATTCATAAATTACAATTATTTTGACTCAAATCGCTAAACTAAGTGAGCGGAGACATGTAAGTCTGCACTTTTGAGAACATTTACACCAGATTTTATAAATAGCCAAAAGTAGTAGATTTACTCAAAAATGTAAGAGTAAATTACCTATGTAAATTTACTCACCAGTGTAAGTTACCTTTGTGACTAGCATTGACTGTGTTTATGCTTCCTACTGAAGAAAATACTCTGTCAATCCGTGACATTCATACCATCCTGGCCAAATTCTCACCTCTTTCATGCTAGAAGACAGCAATGAACAAGTTTTAGGTGACATGTTAATTTTGGTCAAGAGCAAAATTGCACTCAAGGTCCATCATTTTATTAACTTTGGGGGGGTGTGGCTATGAGGGTGAAGATGGCGGACACTAGCTACTAGAGCTCCGCCATTCATCCCCCGTCACCTGCAAACATATCCTTCACGGAGCATACAAGGAGACGCAGAAATAGCCATGCAGTACTGTGAGGTGTCTGGGATCGATCAGAAAACCTTGAAGACTCGATTCTGTGGTGTCTCGGATCAGGCTCAGGGGGAGGAGGGTGTGGCCGGAAGAAGCTACTTAAGGCCGAGGCCTCGCACAGGACCCAAATCAACTGCCACACAACAAGAGTGCTAGAGACCCCTCAGGGTGCCCTCCCAGCACTGGCGGACTGCAGAGGTGAGCTGTGATCCAGCGGGGCTGCAAAGGGGAAACACCAAAAACTAATCCCCGCATGTGATGCACCCCAGACGCAGCGTCCACTTGAAGGGTGCTGATATGGCTTCAGAAGGCCGGAAAGATCTGGTACCCTACTGGTCTCATGAATTTGCAGAGCGCCGCCACGGATACAGGGTCGGAGGGACCCAACTGAAAAGGAAAGAAGCAATAAAGGAGAAGCAGAGCACTTGCAGTCGCGATCTGCCCGAAGACGGTGGACCTGATCAGACTGTGGTAAGTTGTGGGATGCATGGGACACGGCGAAGCCGCAAAGTGCAGTGCTGTTGCGAGGGTTGGTGCCCTCCCCCGGAGGCCCTCCATATGGCGAGATGCAAGGGAGGACACTTGCGAAGTCAGGGCAGTCGAAAGAAAAGCACCAGATAACTAACAATAATACAGGGGTTAGCAGTTCTATCTGAATATTTTTCATTTTTTCACTTTTCTCACACAGCAGCATTATCTGATTTAGGTCCTGAAGCAGGCCAAGATTACTTTTAGTTTAGTTTAGTTTTGAAGGATGCTGCCATCTCACATTTTCCTCAACTTGATCATATGAGCTTGGAGCAAATTATGAGCAAAACCAAGTCCGGGTCCCCAGCTGATCCTTGCCCCCCTGCGTATTACGCCTAGCATGTCCCATTCTAGAGGAGCATGTTCTCTCGTTGTTAAACAAATCATTACTTACAGGGTAAAGCTCGGGTAAAGCCTTTAATAAGGAAACCAGGAGCCGATCCCAAGTCCCTGAAAAACTATAGGCCCATCTCCCAGCTCCCGTTTCTGGCAAAAGTCCTGGAGCAACATGTGCTGAAGTCCCTGGAGCTGTTCTTGGAGTCAAACCACCTTCTCCACGAGCTTCAGGCAGGATTCCGCGCACACCACAGCACCGAATTGGTGATGCTTTCGGTGCTGGATGAGTTGAGAGAGATGGCTGACAGTAAAAAACCGAGCGCCCTGATACTTTTAGACCTGTCGGCGGCGTTCGATACTGTCAGCCATACATTGCTCCTGGAAAAAGTTGTCCAGCTTTGGGATTCAGGGGTCAGCATTCTGTTGGCTGAAATCTTTCTTGACTGGAAGAACACAGAGGATTCAGCTAGGGGAGGAGATTTCAGAGGTTGGAAACTTAACATGCGGGGTACCTCAAGGTTCCGCCTAGTCTCCTCTCCTATTTAACCTGTACCTTCAGCCATTAATCAACTCCCTGGCAAAGATGGGTTGTCGCGTATTTAATTACGCTGACGACACCCAACTGTTGCTGAGTATAGATAATACAGCACAAGCTCAGACCCAGGCACAGAATGTACTCAGATACACCGTGGGGTGGATGTCTTCGAATCTTCTGAAAATAAACCCTGAGAAGACAGAAGTTTTAGTGGTCGCATCGACCTGCTCCCCATGGAGTGATTTGTACTGGCCCCAGGATCTGGGCCCTACTCCTAAACCAGCGGACAAAGTAAAAGGTTTGGGCATTAAGATAGACCGTGAGTTGTCAATGGCGAGCCAGATTGCCACCGTAGCCGGCACCTGCACGGGGTTGATTAGACAACTACGTAAATTAGCCCCTCTTTTGTCTAGGTCCATGCTGCGTACGGTCGTATCCGCGACCATAATATCCAGGCTGGACTACGGAAATGGGCTGTACTTAGGCCTTCCGAAAAGTCTAACTAACAGATTGCAGGTGACTTTGAATGATGCGGCCCGCCTTATTTTTCAGGCTACCAAGACGCTCACATGCCTCACCATTGCTACAGAGCCTCCATTGGTTGCCTATAAGGCTGCGGTCTGAATTCAAGAGCCTCTGTATAACCCATAAAGCGATCTATGGACAAGGTCCGTCATACATAAAAAAACGACTGGAGCTGTATAAGCCAGAACGGTGTCTTAGGTCCTCCGATGCACAACTGCTTGTCTGCCCCCGTTATAGACTTGCTACAAAAGGTGGAAGATCCTTTTCGGTCTTGATCCCTAAAATATGGAACAAACTACCTGAGTCCCTCCGGAAAGAAGGAAACCTCCTTCGCTTCAGGAAGTCTCTGTAAACAATTCTGTTCAGAGAGGCTTTGAGTCTAGCCTAAGCACGCTCCCCCTCTGGTCATCCTGCTGAGTAAGATGTTGTGTCCTTTTGGTCAAAAGCGCCTTGAGACCTGTCGGTGAGTTGGCGCTATATAAACCGGAAATACAAATACAAATACAAAAAATGGCTGAAACACGTAAACCTTGATTCAAACTCAGGTAGTTATTATTTCAAACTGCTTTTGCACTGGTTTTAGTTTGGTGATCAATAGATGATGAATAAAGGTGTTCTCTATTGTTAACCAATTTTAAATTGCACAATACCACCGACCCTTCAGCACTGCACCCGTCACTCTTAGAAACTTTCTGGTCTTCACATATGGTGGATTGCAGCAAATCCTATAGATACTCTGGTTTGAAAACATCAGTGAGCTCCTCCCTCTTAGAGAGGGGGCTGTAGCCCTTGGTTGCACCAGGTTGCAATCAAGAGGAGATCCCAGATGATGAAGCATGTCACTATGGTGAGTGATGGGATTCCGTCCTTTTAAAAGGATTTTCCACAGACTACATCTGGGGGTCCTTTCCTTTCCTTTATTTTCATTTCCTATCTTTTTTCTTTAATTGTGCCAGTTGCGTTGCAAGTGACTTTCAGGCTCACTTAGACCCATGGACATTTTGTTTTTTGCTATATGTGATCAGTTCCACACCATAGCAGGGCAGAATGCAACTGACAATCACGATACAGCTGCAGTAAACGCGTACAAATAAAAGTATCCTGACGCCGATGAGGGGGCGCAATCTCCTGGTAGAGCACACGCAGGACCATCGCTAGAACCATATTGGGAGCAATAATAGCTCATGTGAGGCACAGGACTCCATTAATCCCATTGCTGACGCCACATGTTGGATGTGGGCCGACTTGCTGCGGCGCTGGGGGTCCGGCTAGCCAACCACTACCACCCCGATCCCAATCAGATAAATCATATGGTGAGCAATCCGCAGATCCTCTGTCCAGTGAATTAGATGCAGTATTGACTGCAGTGGAGAAGCTGGGGACCACAATGAACAAACACGAACCTCGCTTGAAAACAAGCTTGATAAAGTGGCACTAGATCTAAAGCTCCTGCATGCAGATTATCGAAAACTTGCAGAAAGAATCCACACATTAGAGGTGTCCATGGCAGAGCTCTCCCCGAAGATGCAGGATGCTGAAAAATGGTTGAAAGAACTGTCAGACAGGGTGAAACTACTGAAACTCAGAGCGGAGGGCTCTGAAGGCTGCTCTAGACTAAAGAATGTACGCTATCACCTACATTGAAAACTGGATACATGGATTGCTACCACCAGGAACATTATCACAGCACTTCGCTATAGAAGAGGCGCACCGAGTGCCGGCTCAACCTACTCCGCCGGGGACGAGACCTACAACATTACTGTTCCGAGTGCTAAATTACAAAGACAAAGACTCAATACTGCAAGAGGCAAGGAAACTACAGAAAATACAAGTTGCAAATAGCCCAGTGATGTTATTTCCAGACTACACAGCATCATCACAAAAGCAGAGGCACTCCTTCCTGGAGGTAAAACTGCGACTTTGCAAACTGGACCTTAAATATTTACTGCTGTTCCCCACACGTCTACGAGTGGTAGCGCAAGACAAGTCCTACTTTTTTTTACACCTCTACTGCTGCCTGGGAGTGAGTAGATGCTAAAAACACAGGGGAAGCTAGCCAAGTCATGGGACAAATTCACGATCGCATTTGACCACTGATCTAGGACAACGCAAAGGAAAAAGGCGAAAGAGCCAATCATCACTGAAATGTCATGGCCCCAACCTGGAGCAAATGAGGCAGGATCAACGCAATGCGCTACAAGCAGCAGCTGAAATTGGAAGCCACATAGGTGATTCGCAGTCGGAAGAAAGCATGAAAGTCCAAGCAAGTGATGCAGAATCAATAGATGAGATCCCGAAGTCACAGGACTCAGGAACTCCACCGGAGGTTATGCCCCAAACTGCAGATGGCATTATATAGCAAATAAAACGCTGTCCGAATGAAATAAACATTGCAGCTGCAGCCACACTCATGCAAGTGCACTATGACTTGATGCAGTCATTAATAGTCAATTAATTGCTTAATTGTAATAATTGCACTACCCCACTTCAGCCACTGTCACTGCACACACAGTGAAGACCACCACGCGTGGATAAGTCTCCCGCACACACTTGCTGCTGGTCTCACCCTTTACACTTCCACCACCAGATGAATATCTCCAGTCACTTCTCAGGCCAAAGGGGGACCTCAAATCTAACTATCTTCCTTGAAACACAACACCTGTGTTGCTTGACCCACTAGCCAATGTTGACATGTTCTTTTGCTTGATGGTTTGGACGACTGGATGTTGCAATCTCACCCTACTGGTATTTTATCTTATAGTTCATATTAGTTTAGTTACTCAAAGCACGCCGATTCAGCCAAACATTAGTAAAGATATGAGAGTGGTGTGTTGTGTGCCCCCCTTCTGCACCTCCACGCGCATAATGCAGCCGCCTCGGGCCTCATGTTTCCCTATATTCCACAAACCTCCCCGCAATATGACATTCACTAAATGACGCACCTGGAATGTCAGGGGTATACACTCTCCTTCCCATAGATATTTGATATATTCCTAACTCAAACAACACTAGATTCAAATAACTTTCTTCCAGGAAACACACCTCACGGCACCAGAGACCCTAACTCTGCAAAGGAGATGGAGGGGGCGTTTATACGCAACTGGTTATTAAGCTTTTGCTAGGGGTGCGCTAATATGGATCAGACCTGGCACTCCCTTTCAAGCATATGAATCGAATATAGACACAGAAGGACGCTATGTCCTGGTAAAAAGACACCTAGATTGCAGACCAATTGTACTGGGCTCTTTATACGTCCCCAATACTAACCAGACAACCTTCCTGGATGCTTTATTTGGCACACTGTCGAACTGGCATGGAGTGCCTTGGTTTATCGGGGGAGACTTCAATTGTGTTCTGTATGTATCTCTTAACCGTTCCTTCCCTCCCCTACCAGGAGCACCCACAACTGCCTCCATGAAGGTGCTAAACACCTGGGTCACACAATGGCATCTAGCAGACTTATGGAGACATAGAAATCCCACCAACCGGGTCTACTCCTGCTACTCAGGGTCACATGATTTACCCATCCGGTTAGACAGAATTTTAGGCAAGGAAGATTTACTACCTACAGTACTCCTCACATCAGAGTACCTAGGGAGGAGACACTCTGATCACAACCCGCACACACTACAAATGAAATGGGACAATGGCACAGAACCAATCCCCAGATGGTGGCTGCAGCCTGAGAGACTAGAGGACAAAATATTCTGTCAGTCCCTAAGCACAGCCATAATAAACTACTTTGACGAGAACGGAAATACTGCAACATCAGCCCATTTTGAGTGGGATGCTTTCAAACAGTAATATGGGGGCATTCTTTAGGCACACAAATTGGCATGCCCAGAACCCTCAAGGCAAACCTCACAAAGCTGGATAACGGATTAGCACACCTCAAACAGTGTGCACACGCTGGCCCGCTAAACAAAACGAGACTGCAGGAGAGCAGGGCAGAGCACACTCAACTGTTAGAAAGATTAAGGTGCCTCAACTACAAAGCGCACTCGGCACAAACCCACAGCACTGCATACAAGGCTGGCCGGCAACTTGCATGGCTCATCAGACAGAAAGATGCCATGTCCCCCATTACATCAATCTGCTCCCGCAAGGCACATCACTATACACACACAAAAGGAAATACACCATGAGTTCACACGGCACTACAGTACCTTATATTAGTCCACAAACCCGACAGTACCAGACACAATTCACCAATATCGCACAGAAATTACCCTTCCTAAAATAACTTCAGAACAAAAATTAGAGCTTAATCAAGAAGAAATCCTGGCAAGCATATGTACTCTAGCTACAAGGAACACTCCAGGTCCTGACGGGATGCCAACTGAATTCTTTAAGGCTTATGCCACACTCCTAGCACCTCAGTTACAAAAGGTATACAACAGCGCACTATCGACTTGCATGCCTTCAGGCAAACAACACGAAGCGCTATTAATCTCTCTCCCGAAGCTGGATAGAGATCAGACCGAACTGGGCTCATATAGACCGCTGGCAATTCGCAACAGAGACTATAAAATTCTGGCTTCCGCACTGGCGGCACGGCTGACACCGCTAGTGAAGTCCCTGGTACACCCTGATCAAAATGGATTTGTGCCAACCCAAAACACTTCCTTAAATATCTGAAGATTCTTTAGGATCCAAGCATACGCTGCATGCACCTGGCCCAATTCTGGATGTATGGTCCTTGATCTAGAGAAGGCTTTCGAATCAATTGAGTAGCCTCATCTTTTTGCAGCCCTACACCAATACGGTTTCGGCGACACCTTTCGCAAATTGATTAAGCTGCTCTATTCGCAGCCTCTTATTCGAGTGTGCAAAGGTAACACAACATCAGAGAATGTAGCCATAAACAGGGGCACCAGACAGGGATGCCCCCTATCCCTTTTGTTGTTCTCATTAGCCATGGAACCATTGGCAATGCACAAGCACAGGGGGTGACAGCATTGGGGCATACCTCTGGGGGATGGGATACACGTGATTTCTTTATATGCGGACAATCTCCTTTTATATCTCAAAGAACTGCACAATGGGCCGGACACCATAGCAGAAACCCTGTAGCAATTTGCAGTGTTGTCGGGCCTGAATGTAAACTGGAATAAGTCGTGCCTTTATCCTTTCCGGGCCGAGTTCCAGAATCCCAACCTCTAGGTCAATGACGTACCCATCAGTTGGCAACCCACCTCCTTTCGATATCTGGGCATTTACATATACCATAACCCAGATGACATATTAGAAGGTTATTTGACCAGCGCCATCTCCTCAATTCGAACACAAATTACATTTTGGAAAATATTGCCCCTAAACGTAATAGGTTAAATAGCATTAACCAAAATGGTAATACTACCCAGACTGCTGTATTACTTTGCAAATCTCCCCGTCTATGTACCGGCCAAAACGTTCCAAGAGCTGGAGCAAGTTACCCGTTATTATATTTGGACTAAATAGAACGGCACTCTGAAAAATATGTGCACCTACGAGCAGGTGGTATTAGCTGTTCCAAACATGGAGCTCTATTATTTAGCCACACAGCTGCAATGGGCAACAATGTGGTTTGCCGGAGTAAATCCAGCTGAAACAGCCACAGCACAACCAACATAGACGCTAGCCCAGGTTTATCATCTGTTCCTCCCGGCAGCAAGGTCTCCTACCCATCACCTACCTGTTTGGCCCTAGTGTACTGATTTCATAGACGTAGTTTCTACCTCACTAGGCACAAAACCCCACACGCACCTGCACTCCCCCTTCTCGGCACCCTGAGAAACAAGAGGGGCACCTCAAGTGGGGCACTAGCTACCTGGCATGCTGCTGAGATACACACTTTGGGCAACTTATACGAGGATGGTGCGCTGCTAGCCTTTGACAGAATGGCCTGCAAGACTGACCTGCTGGCAGGCCAATTCATGCTACATAATTCAATTGTTAGGGCTCATATTGCAGTCTGGGGAGACATGAATGTTGAACCACAGTTACACTTGGTGATTCAATACTTACATATAATGGGGAATGGGAGCCACACCATACACTGGCTGATAGAAGCGTTACTAACGCACACTTTGCAGCCCCTGAAGTCCTTGCGTGAGAAATGGGAAGAGGAAAGAGGCGGCCTGTGAATGGAGAAGGAGTGGGTTACAATCCTAGCCAGTGCGGTGCAGATCCCACGCAATTGTTAGATTCCGAATCATACAGACATACATTATACACAGGGCATATCTGTCACCTGACATGATAAACAAATACTTCCAACTTACCAACTAGGCATGTCCTCGCTGAGGTCAAGTAGGAGCAGACTTCCTCCACATGACGTGGTCTTGCCTTTTGCTAGGATTGTATTGGCAGGGAGTGACAACGGGCCTGTCGAAATATAGTGATCGCCCACAAATGCACACATGGTAAAAATGCATACTGGGAATATTCCCCAGATCTAAAAACACACATAGCCACTTCCAAATTTATAGACTTAGGAATCATAGCTGCAAAAAGGTTGGTCACCAGGCTATGGAAAAAATAGGCACCCCCCTACCCCTGACAATTGGAAACAATCGCTAGAGGTGTCGGCCCAAGCAGAAAGTACTGCATTGCACAGAGAGGAGGTAGCCGGCCTGCGTAAGTACTCTATCGCCCAATACTGGGATACAATAAGGGTGGCAATGCAACACACTGGGCACGCTTCAGAGGAGAAAACTTCACAAAGGGGACCAGAGGTGACATTGACTCCTAACTTGTGCATACCTCAGTTACTGGATGCGGGTAATGGAAACCCACTAAATAGGTGACACAGGCAATCATGGCCCAAGACACCAATTCGCGCACAATCTGCATCAGCTGACTTATCGCCTGGTTGGGGGGGGGGGGGGGGGGGGGGAGGGTTGGGTATCCCACACAACACAAAAACTGAAACTGAAATGAAAATGCACATATCGGATGTGCTGTTTTTTTTAAACTAAGTTGATATATATGTTAGCAATGCATTGTTCCAACCCACAAAGCGGGCTAAACACCTCAACGACATTTGCTGCAAGATAGGCTTGAAGCACTACAGTGGTACTGTAAGTATATGAAGCACTGCATTACACTATGTGCCGAAACTAAATGTAACACACATTCACCACTATCTTGCATTGCCAACCTACTGGAACTGTTGAGCCTCTACAATGTAAAGCAGAAAACACAAATCAAACAATGACACACAGGCTGTAAAATATATTTTGTGTATGCTATGATTGATTATACCAAAAATTCAAATAAAGAAATTTAAATAAAATATTTATTTTATTAACTTTGGGCTGGTTTGAGTTAGAGGTTTTGTGCTGAAATATGCAGATCTTATTTGGCAATTGTGATATATGCCTAATTCTGTAGAAAATGTGTTAGCAGAAATCCCTCCTTCCGGTGGCCCTGAATATAATGTGCATAAAACCTGGCACACACCCTTTTTGGTGGTTGCATCCATTTTGTTTTCCCCAAGGGTAGCATTGAGACATTTTACCTCTCTTTCACCTCAATACTATTCCCAAACTGCAGAGTCTCTAAATTGCATTTTTCCACTTGCTCACCCAGGCCTTTTAAACAATGTAGGGATCTTAGCAGACAGGGTTCAGAAGTGTCTAGCCCACATGACTGTATTTATTATTCGCTTTCTCTGCCCATAATAATATGTGCACTTCAGAGCCACAAAATCAAAGAAGGGCACCAAAGTGTTGCGCAAGTGGAGGTTTCTGCTTTAGTCTTCAGTTTCACAAAGACCAGTAAATTGCTTGTGATTTTGTGACTTTGGCATTTGTAAATTGCAGCGTACACCGGATATGGGCATTTGGTACTGAGGAGACATACATAATAAATAAATAAATAAATAAATACATTTGTCAATGATTGCACAGCATATTAATGATAGGTCTACCAAATAGCAAGGTTTCTTGAGTGCTCCTAAATATAAGATGAGGAAAGAAAGAGCTATTAGATGAAAGCACACTGTTCCAAAGCTTGGCAACCAAAGACAAAAGTCAGAGCGCCATCCACCACCTAAGGCTTGTTGATTCTGGATATATTGAGAAATAATGTTTCATAAGTATCAACTCCATTAGCTGACCTTGCTAGCTTGCACAATCTCTAAAACTAGCTGCATCATTTACAGAGCCACGACGACCAGTGCTCCTGCTCATCGTGCAGACATCTTGTTCATGATCGCTGGTGGTTCTCAGTACATCCGCATCCATTGCACCACCAGACTGCAGACTGAGAAGTGTAAAATAGATATAAGCACAACAACAGCTTTTTTCCATCTATGCACCCAGGATCTCGAAGAACATCCCTGCATCAATTAGAATAAGCCCAAAGCTGAAAGAGGAAAGAGTTGAAGATTACCTTTTTAAAAAGCACTTCTTCACAATGCATTAACCATTCATAACCCTGCTTCCTCTCCTATTACTCCTTGACTCAATGCTTGTCTTTGACCACGTACAGCACTCCGCTGTCTTTTGGCTAGGCTTGCGCTATGGTAATACAATGTACATACATCTACATGCATTATTGTGAAGGTAAATATATTTGGAACTATAGATGTATTCTTAACTCCACATCCTGGAATATAGATCAACAGTCCAAATTCAAATTAGTCTCTACTCATGGTGCTGGTGCCCATGACAGGTCCCATTCCCATCCAATATGCACGCCATTCTTCTGTCGAAAGGAAAGTCTGGCACTCCAAAATACTTATATGTTTTTTAAAACTTTTTTTTAACAGCCATTAATAATAAAGGGCTTATAAGGATCTTAGAGTGTCGGTGGGAATGCTTAAAGGCACTTATAGAAAAATAGATAATCGAGGTGAGCAAATTTAAGGTTGTTAGTGGTTTTGTAGAGTACTCCACGTAAGATGTGGGAACTACCCAGGTTCCCTACATCCTTTTATTGCACAATTTAAGCCCCGTTTCGTTCAAACCTGAAAGGGTATATATATATATATATATATATATATATATATATATATATATATATATATATATATATATATATATATATATATATATATATATATAAATAAAGGTAGGAATATAGATAGATAGAAATAAAGATAGGTAGGTAGGTAGGTAGGTAGGGAGGTGGACGGACGGATGGGCAGACAGCGGGCAGTCAGGCAGGCAGGCAAAATTAAAGTGGAGTTATAGTTAGGTCTGAAAAAATATTTTAATTTGTGTAAAAAACTCTCAAAAATCAGAAAAAACAAGGGTTCAAGTAACATTATAGTTAGGTCTGGAAAAATATTTCCCTTTGTGTAAAAAAAACTTCTCAGAAATCAGAAAAGAACAAGGGTTCAAATAACATTTTAGGTAGGTAAGGTAACAAGAATTTAGGTTACATTTGAAAAAACAAAACCTAGAAATTCACTGAAAAAACAACGGTAAAAGTGACATTATAGTGAGGCATTATAAAAATATGAAAACTAGCATTTTGAAAGAAAAAAATACTGAAACTCACGAGTTATAATTTTTTGAGGTAATTATAAGTTGTGCCCGATCATGCACTGCTTATGACCTCAAATATTACTTCAATATTGCGAGGCATGGGGATGGGCACAGAGCCACAGGGTTTTTCCCAGTATCACAGTACTCATACAGTACTCCTGCGTGAGTCCCCGTGGTGGAGGGGGTTGCCCTGGGTCATGTAACACCAGTTGATCGAGCAAGAGTATGACAATACTGTTGGGAGTAAAATAATTGTTTGTTTATTATGTCACCCATCCCTCTGAGAACCCTCCCATCCTCACAGTGCCAGAGGATCAGGATACCTCTTCTTTGCCCCCTTGCATCCTATTTTTTACACAAATTCAGGACAAGTTGTCTGAGCCCCCATGTCCGTTGTTGGCTGGCGCAACATTTCTTTCAATGTTACGGGCTTCCAATCAGATTCTTCTGTACCACAGGAATGCTCCGATCTCGTGGTACAGACACTGCCAATTGGAACAAACTATTCTTGTTTCAAATTAGAGAGAGACCCCCTATAAACCAGGGGAATGGGGTACTTAAACAGTGAAGAAAGTTTTTCCCTTGGCAAACCGTTCTTACTTGAAACAACCCTAAATGGTTGTCTCAGCCAACCCAATAGGCCCACTAGATCCCTTTACTATCTAATACACGTATACAACAGTAATGTAGTTCATTGTTTATTATTATAAAAAATTCACACAGATACAATTTTGTGTTAAAAACAGCTCATTGCGCGCCTATATTAAAATCTCATGAACAAACTCATAAAATACAATTTCTACTGCACATAAATTAAAAGCAATAATAAAAAAACAACAATCAATTCACATTTGTTAAACTAGGAGATACAAAAGGAGAGACATACAGAGACATGGAACTTGTCAATAAATTTAGCAAGTTTTTGAGATTTAGCATAAACACAGTACTGAACATATATGATTCTTTGTCTACAGGCTAGGTTTTTTAATCCCTCGATCGTGCAGAAGGGCGTTGACGCGTTTCGATGGTTTTTATTGATGTGTTACCATCTTTGTCAAGACTATGTTAATGAGTCTCTCCTACTTATGGCACTGGTTGGTTGTCACTAGTGAAGACCTCCTGCGGATAAACATATTACCATCAGTGTCTTGCATGTATTGCATTTTACTCTTTACAAAACATCTTGCAATTAATAATTACATTACAATCATCCTAATATACCTCATATCATAACACATCAGCGTTATCATGCTATAGGATCCTAACTGGTGATCTTTCTAATTCATGTATACTTCACATACATTTAGGTTACATCATCCTCCTTAGTGAATTATATCCACCCCTTATTTCCCTTGTGTAATCTAACCCGCTACTCTTCCATATTATCCACATCATGCCTTCCTAATAGCAGCATCTAATTTGCTTTATTGCTAATACTGATGCGATTTTTTTAATCGTCAATAGATCTGAACCCTTATTACTGATAAGTCCTCATTTTTGAAGTTATCTTATTACCTGTTCACATACTACAGGGTTTCATGGTTATTCTGACGTGCTCCATCAAATTTTCATCTTGGTCTGTTTGTACTGCAATATAGATACAGGTTTCCATATTATATTTACTGGTTTCTAAGATAGCGAGAAGTGGATAGTTTATTGACACTAATTCATTTACCATCTTATCTTCGTTCTTTCTCCCCTTATTTTAATGTTGGGAAGCCGTCCCTCTGATGCCTTTTTATTTCACTGTGCTCCCTATAAATGAAAAGAAAAAGCTTACCCTCTATTGGTATTACTAAGCTACACTTATTTTGTGTGGTAAAGCACTTTGTTTTTTTCTGTTACCTTTAATTGTTAATTTTGGGCAAAAGATGGTCCACTATTTTATCTTCGGTTCAAGTTCTGCCGGGGTATTCTGTACTTGCAAGGATCTTTTACGGAAATATCTGTAATCAAAAACACGACCTATTTATTGCTTATAACGTGTCACTAAGCTGCCTGTAAAATGAATGTTTTGCACGTCTTACCCCTTTCTCTGTAGTTTTGTAAGCTTTACTTTCTCAGGGGCGAGTCCTTTTTTCCTTTATGCTTGTTCCTATTGAGGTGAAACAAGCAGTGCATGGGGTCAGTTTTATCTTTTATACGAAGCTGGTGCTACCTCATTTAGTGCAATTTTACTCTGGGCAGGGGCAAGTTCTTACCGGTAATTAGCCAGGCGAAAATTTCCCGCACCCCACGTAATCCTCAACTTGCCAACGGGCGCCGATCATCTCACGCCAAAAAACGAAGAGACCGTTGAGCGTTTTTTCCGCTCTATTTAAACTTGCCCCTGGAGTCTGTTATTGGCTCCTATACTATTGTGTCAGGTGAACCTTATTTAATCATTACTTCACCCGTACTAATCTACTGCGCATGTGCTAAAGTATACTGTCACGTTCCAAACGAGTTCCAAGCCTCGCTATGAAACGCGGCCATTTTTCTATCAAACCTCGATATGGATCGCCGTGCGTTTCATTCCGACACTCTTTTTATTGCGCGCGCACTCACTCTATTGATATTATCATAGTTAAAATTCGAAATCCCACTAATCTTTTTACCAATTCCCTCTCCTTCTCGATGGAAGAAAAAAGGTTTTTTTTCTATTACATTTATTTCATGTAGCTATCTCCGCTTAATGTGATATGCTTATATACTAGAAGAAACTGAATATTAAAAGTTGAGTTTATCCAGTAAAAGTTGATCATACGTATATTGGCTGATTCTTGATATGCTATATGCTTGTTACGCAGTACTAGAGGTGTAGTCATATTACAGAAATATTCCATTTGGGACTGGTAGAGTCCCAAATGGAATATTTCTGTTTTTGCCAAGGGTAAAAACTTTCTTCACAAACTATTCTTGGCCAATCAAAACACTACATTTTTTACATTTGCGGTACTGCAGGACTCCTGTGTGAGTCATACAGGACCAAACTTCCAGGTATTTCTATTGTTTCAATCTCAATTTCTAAAAAACAACTGAACAGATATACACCAAATCACAAAAAACATGCTTTTTAGTAAAGAGCTAGGGGCTTATTCATAAGACCATTGCGCCGCAGGTGTACCACTTTTTTTTACGCACCTTCGGCGCAGTGTGCTTGCCCATATTAACAAGGCCTAATAAAGCCACCCTGGATAGATTTTCATGGGTTTTTTAAATACGTCCCACTTTCAGGCATTACTCTACGTGTAAGGGGCGTTCCAGCGGTCCAGTGGTGCAGCAGTGTTTCTATGGGTGTTGAAGGACCGGGTTTTAAAACCCAGCGGCGTCAGGGAGAACGCCTAATACCTTCGAGTTCCCCTGTCTTGGCAAACAGAGACACGGGATACTTCTTGATGACGTCAAAGACCAAAGTTTATTGGCTGCAACCAGGAACAGAAATCTACGAAGCACACACGGGTGGTTCGCCAGAGACTGCACAAATTCAATAAGCGGAGCATGGTCTTTTATGCCAAAAATCAAGCCTCAGGCAACACTTCAAATTAGCATTCGGTGCATACAAACTGACCAATGACAGTGTAACATTTTGAAAGTAGCGTATGACGACAATCTCAGACAATCCCATTTTCCGTTGTCCAGCCCACCAGAAATGACCACGCACATTCCTAGTTTCCTGTTCGATCAGGCCGGACAAACCCATCATTAAGCCTTCAACCCAAATCAATGATGATGTCGTAAAGGAAAGGCAGAAACAGATTGGAAAGGAGATAGAAAGGTGGGAGCAGGGTACCATAAACTCGGGCACGTCCTGCTCTTTGATCTTTATCAGACCAGCTGCTGAACAAGGAACTGGCTCAGCGAGGTCAGCCTCGGGCAAGGAGTCAGTTCGGCCAGGTCACCCAGAAGTCAGCTAAGGCATACGTGTCTCCAGGACTCGTTCGGCCACAGTCATCGGGCCTATGTTAGGGCAACCACACCAAATGGCTGCCGTATACAAAATGGAACCCGGAGGTTCAAACTAAATCCTTGAATACAGAGTGTTCTCCTATATCGATTCATACGAAAACACTCAGACACGCTACACTCGCCATTTGCGGTCTGCTGACACCAAAATCGTCCATTTCCGACGATCTTTATTGGACGGGTTCGGAACCATCGAACCCAGTTCGCAAACCACGGAACCACAGACCCTCCTTTTGCCCTTACATAGGCAACAGACCCAAACCCATGTTAATCTGAATCCGGATCTATATTCATCAGATCATCGATATGTTGCTGTAGCATCATCCTATTACTTAGTACCTCTGTCATGTGCTTATCTAGGTTCCTGATCGATACTGTGACCTTATGCCCCTATTCGGCTATAAATCCATTTATTCCCTATATTGGCATAACCGTTCAAGTGCGATTTTCTGTAAAGTCATCTCTGGCCTCACACGAGCAGAGCCACAGAGCCACATTCCAGCATGACTCTCTGCTACTTCCTTTGCGACCAATTAGTGCAATGACAGAGCAGCAGTCACTATCTGATATTCCTAGATAACACTCCGAGTTCTTCAACAAGATAAAAACTTAGCAAACCTGGAAATCCCCGCTTGCTATGTTTTGATTAGTAATGGAACTCTAATGAGCAACTGATAACTATCACTTCCTAGTGACATCTTTAATTGACGTCTTATGTCCAGCAAACTTGCGTCAAACCCGGCACCTGTCAGGTATAAATATTACCAACGTTGCCTTAAGCAATGAGCGAACATGTTGCTGATGCCAGCTGCCTGCATGACCCCGTGTTGGTAAAAACTAGCACTCTGTCGCTGCAGCCTGCTATCCTGTGGTGGTGAAGCTACTGATTACCATTATCGCCGCTACAGCGCGACCTATGGTGCAGTACGCTTGAGGAGCCGTGCAGCCGTCCTCTGCGAAGACATCCAGCCCAGCTGCCCGCGGACGCTGTCACCCCTCCTTCCTCGACGCGCTGAGAGAAGCCGCTGCCTTTCTCGTGCAGAGAAATCCAGTCCCGGCGCTTCCAGTTTACCCTCGCAGGTGACTGGGATATCGAGAGAGACCCCTGAAGGAGATACCAATCCTCCATCATTCTATTCAGAGGTATGGTGTTGACTAAACCCTTAGACGAGAATTCTTGAAACAAACCTTGGCAAAACCAACTTAACTTAAGCTACTTACTTACTCCCCCTTCTCACGTGTTAGGCTTAGGTCAGGCACACCGGGGTAGGCTTAGTTAGAAGCACCAGTTGAGTATGTTAGCCTAATGTATATATGACTGTATATATGTTTTATTACTTTTAAACCATTGTATGGCTAAGAAACCATATCAATGCTTTTACAGTTCTATTTCGCTATTCTTATCTTACTGTACGTACTTTTTATAATAACAGTTATTGCAATTGTGGCAATACATCTCTCTTGTATGAGAAGAAAGACTGTTCAATAAATGTTAACCTTTATTGATACACGCCCGTCTCTCTATTCTCTACATACTGTGAAAGTAAACTGCACTAGACTGACTGAGTGAAATCTATGTCTATTGTTTCACACGACCCTAGAGATCGACTCTTGATCTGAGGAGCAAAGTTGTCATGTTGCACGGTTGTTGGAAAGCTGAATCCCTTCTTGTCTGTGCCAAGGAAGCTGATCACTTCCTATGCAGAGAAGAAAGTTTCCAGTGACCTCTGAGCTAGTTGGTAACACAACCCAATTAAGTTTAGCATAGTCAGTGGAGGCCTGGAATATAAGCAGTTCCACGTCGATACTACTGTTTATGTTATTCCAATGCGCAGGGCCTAGTGGGAAACTAGGAACTACACTACATGGCGCCCAACGTGGGGCAAGGCGATAAACTAACGCAAGACTTGTAGAGTAACTCAGTCGTGCATATTTCACACCCCTTTCTCCCTTAAATACTCCAATAGACGTCTGGAGTGGGTGAAAGGTTAAAATCCGCCCGACCTTAGTAGGAAGAGATTCCTATGTAAAGCTCTGGTTTATTCAACGTTGAAGGATACAGTGTTCCAAAATATTGTGCATCTAATCTTTGTCTCCTTGGAGACCTACTCTGCAAAAAACTGCATTTTTAAAATGTCAGACAATGAAGAAGCAGCTAGGTTGGCTTCCATACTAATAGAGGAGGACTCGAGTCTCCTACAGGCAGACCCGGATGCTATTATCATCCCGGTCCAGTTAAGAAGATCTATAACTTTAAAACTTATAGAAAACGGACTGCCACCTCAAGGTGGTACAGTAATTTTCGTGATAGAGGCTCACGAGTATCGGCAGACAGAGGTATTCTATTCATGGATAAACTTTCCAGCGGTAAACGCTATAACACAAGAGTTTCACTATTACAAAATAGAGGAACCTCCGGATGAGTACGCCCCTTTCGAGGAGGTTGAAATTCCACTTAAATTTCAAGAGCACCTGCTCTGGTTTAATGGCGCCCTAAAACACAATGATCACATAACCAGGCTCGGTCCACTAGGTAGACCAGGAGCCACGTGGCCGGTTCTAGCCAGCTACACACCACATCCTGACATTATAAGAATGTCTAGAGAAGAGCTGTTAGCACAGCTAAACACATTAATAAAAATACATAGGCAATTAGTCCAATATGTAATACGGACTGCTACAGTCCAGCCAGCTGTTAATACACCACAGCTGACCCCTCATCAGGGGAACACAAATAAAATTACACCACAGAACATACAGTCATGTCTTGGTAAAACACCCGTAAAACGGGAACAAATTCCTTTCTGGTTAGCCCAGAAAATCACTCAAATAGAGGCAGTATTTCCTGATACTACCCCTATTGAGAAACACAGAATCTTGACCATCTGCCTTCCTATGGGAATCGCACCACACGTGGAGGACTGCGACACTTGGGGTACAGTCTTTGCTTCCATTTACACAAAAACACACGGTGTTCCGTCTATGGCGGTAATACCAGACGTGCTAAAACAGATTCAAAATGAATTCGGTCCAGAACCAGCTTTAAATCTAGGTATGAAATTACTGAAAGACTTCAAGCAGGTCACGGCTATATTATTAGCCAATGTAAAGGGAGAAGCAGCATCTGTGGCGATTCGCCAGAAGTTGAGGGAAACAGATATAAAAGATCCTGTTGAGCTTGCAAAAATCATAGAAAAATGCTATGAAGAATTAGGTAGAGACAGCTTGGGTGGGAAACCAGTTAAGCCCCAACTGCTCGAAAATCCTGAAAAATTATTTATTAAAAATAATTCAAATACTCCTAAAAAGAGCTGGGATGGAAATAAACAATCCAGTCCCAAGGAAAAAGTTTTCCAGTCCAGAGGAAGGTCTCCTCGACGGAGGGAGAGAACTCCGACTCGAGAACGCCAGTCTCCCCAACGGGAGCCCTCTGAGAAAAGATATAACCTTAGAAATAGGGATAATATAAAAAAACCTGATAGATATCAAAGTATTGATACACGTCCCTCTCGATCTCTTCCACAGAATTCGGAAAGAAGAGGACGGTCAGACCCAGGAGAGCACACCAAGTCCAAAGACAAGGAACCTGCTCAAAATAAGAAATCTCAATTTCAGAAAAAGAAGGTAGCCAGTATTAGAGTAATCAACCATGCCGAGAATACTGAGGACACAGTTGAAAAACGGGGAGTGGGCATTGACAATGTTGGACAGTGCAGCAGAGATCAGTATAGCGCGCAAGATCTTGATGAGTCATCTGGAGACAGTGGACACGAATGAATACATTCAGGTTGAAACTGCCGACGCCAGACTTAGCGAGCCCCATAAAATATACGAAATAACATTACGTATAGAGGGTGATAAGACTAGGAAAATTAAGGGTCTATTTTGGGATAAGCTCTCAAAAGGCTATGATATTCTGTTAGCTGAAAAAGATTGGCCCCCGGAGTTTGTCAGGGAGTGCCCTCGTGGCGAAGAAGTGATTATGCCTGCCTTCTCGAATCACATACCGATTCACAAAAAATACACATATGCAAGGAAATGGGCTGTAGCCCAGGCACCTGCATTGTATAAAAATCATGTAGGATGGGATGAGGATTCTACACCTCACAAAATCCAACTAAAAAGTGAACCAACTGCCCAACGGCAGTATCCCATAAAGCAAGAAGCTAAAAAACAGGTCAGGGAGATCTTAGATCAACTTGAGTACCAGGGGGTGATTGAAACATGCACCTCTCAAATGAACAATCCTTTGTTTCCTGTCTCCAAGCCAGACAATTCATATCGTCTAGTTTTGGACTACAGACACCTTAATACATGTTGCAAAACTTTTGCAGTACAAAACTCGCATAGTGCAGCCCTAATGAATAATATAGTTAGGAAAAAATATAAAACGACATTAGACATTTCTAATGGTTTCTTTTGTCAAAACATTGCACCAGAAAGCAGATACTTGACCGCTTTCTCCGCATTTGGATCACAGAAAAAATTCTGTCGACTCCCACAGGGGTTCAAGAACAGCCCAGGACTATTCTCAGCTAGGGTAACAGAGTTACTACAAATCTATGATGATGAAGCATTATCTTACGTAGATGATATTTATCTCACAGACGACGACTTGGATACTCACTTGAAAAGAGTGAACACCATTATACTTGGGTTCGCAGCAGAGGGTTACAAATTCAACTTTAAAAAGTCTCGAATTGCCCATCTGACAGTACTGTTTTTAGGGTACGAATTATCAAGTGAAGGAAAAAGCCTAGCGGACAACTTCTTAGAGAAGTGCGCTGTACTCCAAGCTCCAAAAACGCTGAAGAATTTACAATCCATACTAGGTTTTCTGAATTTCGGAAGAACTTACATCCTAAATTACGCAGAGAGGGTTAAACCTCTCTACGAACTAATTAAACCTGATTTAAAACAAATCAATTGGACTCAAAAACACACAGAAATTTTGAGATCACTGCAAACAGACATGTTAGCAAAAACAAAATTAGATACACGAGACAACACGATCGATCTTGTAATCCGAGTCATCCCAGGAAGATGCGGATTCACGTACCTGACCTCTAATGAGGGAGAAAAGGTACCAATTTCAATTAAGTCTCACTTGTACACACAAGCAGAAAAAACATTCAGTCGCACAGATAAAACTGTGAACGCAGTGCAAATCGCATTAGCAAATGAAAGAGAACTAGCACACGGCAAACGGATTAATATCCTTACAGCGGAATCCGCCTTCGAAGCGCTATTCAGCCCAGTAAACCTGCCTACAGTGTCACTGGATCCAAAATGGATACAGTGCATAGATTCTCTAGCAGCGGAAGACGTGAAATACTATTTCGCCCCGCAATACGAAGAACTGAATGATTTAGAATATGAAGAAGAATATCCTCTGCCAATCGAAATCCTGCCTCTCCCACAATACGCATGTATAATCTATACAGATAGCTTTGTACAGCATTTCAACGTAGAGAGAAAATCCTACGATGCAGCATGTGCGATTATTAAAGGTCGTTGGCTGTGCGGTAAATTCAGACCGAAAGTAACAAAAACTGAATCTGTAAGAAACTGTTCGGTTCAGAGAACTGAAATCAGATCTTTAAAGATGGCGCTCGAAAATGCAGAACGCGAATTCCCCACACTTATCGTGTGCGATTCTCATTTTTGTGTCAAATCTTACAACAACAAACTGCAGAGTTGGATCGAAAACGACTACAAAGATGACACAGGTGCCACAATAAAGCATAAATTGCTTTGGGAACAAGTAGCTCTTTTTCACAAAGAACTACAAAAGACTCACGTGATTCACGCACAGAGTCTTCAACGTGATGGCGTTCACGTTGCAGGGAATTCATTGGCTAATACAGCCACCGCGGAAGCAACTAACCCGGCTTCCGTAGCCACAAAAAAGCGTACAGATAAGTATATAGACGGGGAAACTATGCTAGCAGTAAAAACGACCGTAAAAGGCGACTGTGCAGCACTACCCGTAAACTATCCACTCAATTATGCATACATAATCGATGCAAACTCCGTTCCTTTTGCTCGAATCCCTGGAGTGGGGGATAGAGTAATTCCAAACATGAACAGGAGAATATTTTTAATAGCAGACGCACACATGGGTTTGGGTCTTAGGCACAGAAAGATCAAGGAATCACTGACTGAATTACAATCAGTATTCTGGTGGCCGGGAATGAGTGTAGAACACCAAATATATGCAAACAACTGTGAAAACTGCAATAGGGATCGCAGTAGCGAACCTTGCTACCGGCTACCAATCAGAAAGAGCGTAACGCTGCCTACACCCCGTCCTGCGTCCTATTAATAGTTAAGACGAAATGCACTTAAAATAATGAGGCCACCAGCACTCGGCTGACGCCTAGAACGGTTATAAAAGATTTGCGAGTCCATATCGGCACATACGCAATTACCACGTTCCATTCTGACCAGGGTCCTGCTTTCAGCTCTCGAGCCTATAAGAGGGCCATGGCTAGCATGGGAATTGGGTTGTGGTATTCTTGTCAGTCATACCCCGGGAGGGAATAGTGTGATAGAAAGAAAAAACCGTGACATAAAGCAATCTATAACAGCGAAGGTATTAGGTTCAGGCGCTGGGTGGGTCAAACATTTAATAAGTGTCCAGACTAGTCTTAACAACATGCCAAGAAATTCTCTAAAAGGTTTCAGCCCATACGAACTATTGTTCGGAATAAGAATGAACGTTCAGGACCTCGATAGTCAGATGTCAGTGGTACAAGAAGAAACAAAACAGTTTGAAGTAAAAGACCGTTTGGCTGTTTTACAGGAACTGAATGAAACAAGAAAATCATTAAGCAACATAAAGTTAAAGCAACAGCCAAATACCACTGACGAGGCACCACCCGCAACAGCCCCAGCAAGGCCTGTCTGGATTCCAAAGATTGGGGATCTAGTCAGAGAAAAGATCGCGGTTAAGAAGGAATTTGGGCCTTCTTACAGAAAAGCAGTACCTGTCTTAGCAGTCACCGGAACAAGATCAGTTGTGCTACCGCCCCTTGCTGGTAAAAAGGAGAACAGAGTTGTGTCCATCGACCTGGTAAAACCACAAGCATGTGGCCTATAATCAACAGTAGGCCCAGTGGACTCCCAAGAAACAACAGAATACCCAAACTTGCAACAATCCAAGAGGTTCAAACTGAAAGACTAATCACATTCGATCAGCCTGCAGTGCACAATGAAGGACTATGCAATAATGCCATGGAACTCGTGCCTCTTGAAACACAGATTGAAACAGTTCGTCAAGAAACAACACCAGTCTACACTAATGTGGCATCAGAAAGTGCTACCGAGAGACAGATTGAAAGAACAATCCCTTCAATTGACAGAACTGCCTCTGGTTATTTCATCAACTTCGACAACTTCTCTGAAGATTTAAATGACCCGGAAGTGATGCCAGAAACAAAAAAGTCTTTTAAAGAAAAAGCAACGGAACTCTTTCATCAACTGAAGGAAATCTACCTCATTTCCCCTTGGCTAGAGTTCTGGTTCGGTCTAGGTGTATTTTTCCTCCTGCTTTGGCTCATCATGGTACTGTGTTTGGGAAAATTCATTGAAGGAAAATATATTACAATGGACACAGCAAGTCAGAACATCAACCTAGTCCTGAAACCACACAGATCATCCCACGTGAAGAAAAGAGAACTGTCAACAGTAAATGTCACAGCAATTCCAATACCTGGTGGGGTAGTATGGGAGAAAACAGACTATGAGATCTATGGTCCGGTCGAAATCCTGAAGTATCCTCATCAACTAAAGGTTTCCTTAAGTGACTTTGTTACACCTAGTACATTCTCTGATGATTGGGACTTTAACAGTATTAATGACATGATGTCTGATTTAGTAATGTCAGCTAGATTCACAGATCATGATTATTTACAAGGTTCATCTAGTTATGAGCAGTTATTCTGTTACACCCATTATGGGGATCATTATTTGCATAAATCTGCACAGCCTAGAAATGTTTTTATGTATAATCAATGGGAACATTGTTCTACACCACCTAAAAGCAGTTCTAAAGCATTTTTTGAGAAATTCAAATATTTTTCAGGGTTTAACACCAGTGATGCAGAAACGTTTTATTATAAACTGTTAGATAAAACAGGCATGAAAACAATGCTGACAAATTCTAAATTGATATATTCAGAAGCATTTTATGACAAAATGATGACATTTGGTTTTGATTATTGGAAAAATAATATTGAAACAAAATCAATTTGGGGTACAAAAGATTGGCAGGTGCAAGGCATAGAAGCACTGTTTAGAACCTGCATGATACCAGAACAAATGTTATTTTTAAATGACACTGTACACCAAACATCTTGTCTTGGCCTAGCTAAGAACAAAGAAATGAAAACACCGTCTATACCAAAGCCAATAGCTGAGAATACAACTGCAGATAATGAGTTAGACGTGTCACACATTTTACATTTCAACAGAACACATCCGGATTGGAAAAAGTGGTTAATCTGGCCTACAGACACAAATAGCTGTCAAGATAGATTCCTGAACAAAACACAGGGTTTAAAAATGACCAGATTAGACTCTAGATATTCCCAGAGACAACATCCAGGAATTATAACCACATACAGTGTAGGTAAACTCTGCCTAGAATGGCTAACTTCATCCACACTGGCTGAAATTAAGCAACACTTGTCTTTGTTAAAAGATGGTGCTGATTTGCGCGATTTCATTCTTGGACCACGCAAACAGCGTCAAAAGCGTTTCATAGCGACCAGCATCTATGCTGCTTACAACGAGGCTTGGAAAGTAAAGCAAATTGAAACTGCTGAAAAGATACGAGAAATTGATCGTATTAATTTGGAAAAATCACTTTCTGTGGTAGACAATGGGTTAATGACTCTGTCTTCCAGAATATATTCTTTGGACAATATTGTATCCTCTGCCTTTGATGTGATAGACAGAGATTTGCTAATGTTACAACATGGCCAGTCTCAATTACGCTCTATTATAGAACTAGGCTGGACGCTGCAAAATCTTCGTTCAGGCTATGTGCCTTGGCGTCTGATAAACACAACGTCATTATTTTCCATTTTTAACCTTACTGATAAACAGATCAGTTTGGCACAGAAAGGAGCAGACTATACAATTTTGAGCATCGAGAAACTCGAGAGATTATCATTGACAATGTCAGAGAGCCCTGTCATTGAATGGATAATACACGGAATTATCACAATTCCGATAACAACTTTCCGATTTCATAAATGCCTTGAATACATACCTGCTGGCCAGTATGAACAATTGGGTAAGGGATATGTTAAATCCGAATGGAAATTACCATACACTCATTCTTGCTATAGTGACAGCGACAAAAATTTATTTCTTAGTGGTGACAACTGTAAACACTCACTAAGCGGTATACTTTTGTGTCAATTTACACGGAGCATGTGATGGCAATTCAAACAACCTTTCATGCCACCAGCTAGTCACACCTGCAACTCAGATAGAGCCCTTCTTTATGCAACTCGCAAACGGGAGTTACATTCTAAGAACGGATCACAGGTGCTGTGGCCTCGCGCCCGGACTAAGTTATCTAGTAGAAGTAACGTCCATGGTCAAATGTTGTATGCAAGCATTGTTCCCGAGCGGGCCTCCAGACATAGTGACTCCCCTCTGGCCTCGTCTGAATCTCTATTCTATACGAATTGATACATTAAGCAAAATGAAATCTGTGCTTTTACAGACAACAGTGCCTATAACGTCATCTAAAGAGACGTATGATCTTCTAGTCGCAAGGACGGCTACTGAGGTCCATGACCTTTTATCAACAAATTGCCCCGTGCATTTCGTACAAATGCTCGACGAACTCCTTAACATGTCTAGTGCTACAAGCATCCCAGGCATATTTAAGACAGTCTTTACGGGACTGCTAACACCCTTCCAGGCAATTTTGGGAATCTTTCCTAATTTTGTGCACTCCATCTTTGGTGGTATTCCACTATTTTTTGGACTCATCGCAGGGATTCTATTTTTGACCCTTCTGCTACGTTATGGCAAGCCTCGGCTCAGACATAGCTCCCATGGGAATGGAAGAAACAATCCTAGCAATGCGCTACAGGGACAGGATAACTAACGTCCTCGGATTGGCCAGGCTGAGAGATCTAAACATGACCTGGTTCCTTTCATTCAGACCAATATGGCAAAATTGCATTTTACCTGTGCTACGGTGTATGCTTTGCGGCGATGAATGCGTGTTGGACATCTGTCTTTCACTTCCATCAGCAGTACCAATGGACGTCGATACTTTGCTCAGTCCAATAACGGCTCACGCATTGTGTTGTCCCCAGCGGCTACCAATCCTGATGACGGCATTCGTGGAGACTCCTGTGCTACATCCAAGTGGTAACAGTGGAGCGAGTGACAAAAGCAACATCATCCAGGTACAACGTTCTGTGAGCATTGCTGATCCTGCCTTCGATGACAGCAATCATTCTCACACCTGCCAAGTTACAGCGCTATCTAATTTGGTTGAACTATCACCTGATTTTGTAGACCAATTCTTTGCGAGCCTGTCTGATACGATGTTCTCACCCACAGAGAAACAATAACTTTTGAGAAGCTTTCCGACACACAGCGTTCCCATGAACTCTGTCTTCGGCCTTCAGTTTTGATCAACATAAAACTGCCAGGAGCTTTGGTAAACTGATTTTTCTTTGAATTGGACAATTTTTTTAAAAATATTGACCCTCTCTTTTTGCCACGAACAATTCTTTGCTTAACGTAAAAACTATTCTTAGAGAACAGAAGCTTCACACTTCTATTTCTAAAAACACATCTAGAGACATAACAACATAACACCAGCCTCTAGCACACATATTATTACAATGCATTTTTATGTGATGATTTATCTCGCATTTCTTCTGTCAGAGATACTTCATGTGTAATTCTTTATGCATAATCGTTCATTGATTTCATATGCAATAATTTCTGAATGAATTACTATGCTTTTAAAACTACGTACAGTACCTAAATTCCATGTATTACAAGTACGCCTATTTCGAATGCATTTATGTATTTTGGGGTGGGCAATGTTACACATGCATCTAATTGCTTAGTTTTAGTAATTTTGATGGACATGAATTCGTGGAGTGGGTGTCATGTGCTTATCTAGGTTCCTGATCGATACTGTGACCTTATGCCCCTATTCGGCTATAAATCCATTTATTCCCTATATTGGCATAACCGTTCAAGTGCGATTTTCTGTAAAGTCATCTCTGGCCTCACACGAGCAGAGCCACAGAGCCACATTCCAGCATGACTCTCTGCTACTTCCTTTGCGACCAATTAGTGCAATGACAGAGCAGCAGTCACTATCTGATATTCCTAGATAACACTCCGAGTTCTTCAACAAGATAAAAACTTAGCAAACCTGGAAATCCCCGCTTGCTATGTTTTGATTAGTAATGGAACTCTAATGAGCAACTGATAACTATCACTTCCTAGTGACATCTTTAATTGACGTCTTATGTCCAGCAAACTTGCGTCAAACCCGGCACCTGTCAGGTATAAATATTACCAACGTTGCCTTAAGCAATGAGCGAACATGTTGCTGATGCCAGCTGCCTGCATGACCCCGTGTTGGTAAAAACTAGCACTCTGTCGCTGCAGCCTGCTATCCTGTGGTGGTGAAGCTACTGATTACCATTATCGCCGCTACAGCGCGACCTATGGTGCAGTACGCTTGAGGAGCCGTGCAGCCGTCCTCTGCGAAGACATCCAGCCCAGCTGCCCGCGGACGCTGTCACCCCTCCTTCCTCGACGCGCTGAGAGAAGCCGCTGCCTTTCTCGTGCAGAGAAATCCAGTCCCGGCGCTTCCAGTTTACCCTCGCAGGTGACTGGGATATCGAGAGAGACCCCTGAAGGAGATACCAATCCTCCATCATTCTATTCAGAGGTATGGTGTTGACTAAACCCTTAGACGAGAATTCTTGAAACAAACCTTGGCAAAACCAACTTAACTTAAGCTACTTACTTACTCCCCCTTCTCACGTGTTAGGCTTAGGTCAGGCACACCGGGGTAGGCTTAGTTAGAAGCACCAGTTGAGTATGTTAGCCTAATGTATATATGACTGTATATATGTTTTATTACTTTTAAACCATTGTATGGCTAAGAAACCATATCAATGCTTTTACAGTTCTATTTCGCTATTCTTATCTTACTGTACGTACTTTTTATAATAACAGTTATTGCAATTGTGGCAATACATCTCTCTTGTATGAGAAGAAAGACTGTTCAATAAATGTTAACCTTTATTGATACACGCCCGTCTCTCTATTCTCTACATACTGTGAAAGTAAACTGCACTAGACTGACTGAGTGAAATCTATGTCTATTGTTTCACACGACCCTAGAGATCGACTCTTGATCTGAGGAGCAAAGTTGTCATGTTGCACGGTTGTTGGAAAGCTGAATCCCTTCTTGTCTGTGCCAAGGAAGCTGATCACTTCCTATGCAGAGAAGAAAGTTTCCAGTGACCTCTGAGCTAGTTGGTAACACAACCCAATTAAGTTTAGCATAGTCAGTGGAGGCCTGGAATATAAGCAGTTCCACGTCGATACTACTGTTTATGTTATTCCAATGCGCAGGGCCTAGTGGGAAACTAGGAACTACACTACACCTCTCTCTGGACAGGTCTCTTTGCACACGAAGTAGTACAGAGGCCACAAATTGCAGGAGCACACTGTACACAGAGACAGAACATGAAAAGGATTGCTAAGACCATCCCAATGACCATCAAAATCTTCCAACCCCAAGTGGATATCAATCCCCATAACCATCCCATCAAAGACCAATCTCCTTTGTCCAGATGGACAGAATCAGAGATCTTATGTAATTTGGAAATGGCCTGGAAGACTGATGGAGCGTTGTCTGGAATGAAAACGCAGCAGCTCGATTGAATCAGCTTACAAACTCCACCTCGATCTGCTAATATGACATCAAGGGCAACTCTATTTTGAAGTGTCATAAGTCTATCCGACTGGAGCTCAGCAGTCAGGTTACCAAGGGCACCGGCAGTTTCGACTATGGTGGACTCAACCACTCTCGTCAACTGGCGAATATTCCTACTGTTAGCCATAGGTCCCCAGAACGGCAGAAAACCCTTAAAGAAATCTCCCAGTTCTTGTCCTGCAGTGTCTTCTTGACTAAAGACACCTCTAGCAACTCTCGTCTTATGGTAATCTGCCGCAGCTGTAAAAGTGGGAGGTAACAGAAAGGAAACAAAACATGTGCCCGAGAAGTCAGGGGGCAACCATGTATACGCTTTGTCATAGCAAACAAAGTAGGTACCCTTAGCAGCTAAGAACGCTGGGGAAGACTGAGACGCAAATACATAAGTCTCAGCGCAAACACTCTTCCCTAACTGAGCCTTCGGATTCTTGCCATTGCCCTGCAGACAATAGTTGCCCTGATGGGGCACTATCCAAATCGGTGGAGAACTTTTCGCTCGCTGGTTAACACTCAGACTAACTCCATATCCGGTAACGTTCCAACCAATGTAGGCTAGTGTCTCATCCCTCGGAATAGTCTCATACGAGCTAATCCCTCTGATCATGTCGACAATGCCTTTAACTATAGCGCTATTCTTCGGGTTGTCTTTCAGTGAACGTTGGGGGTAGACACTATGGGCATAGATAAACATAGTTCTATAAGCCCAGATCGAACCATTAAAACTAAAGGGCAAAACTAAATAAGGAATACCCTTATCGGTCGTATGAGGCATTAAACCACAAATCCAACAGTTTGTCGTGTTCATCACTAACTGGTGTTGGTGCAAAAGTTGGATGAAGGAATTGTTAGCAAATTCCAATCGTCTAACTACCTCATGCTCAGGCAAAAGATGAAAAGAATGAGAAGAAATAGTAGGTGAAGGTGTAGGTTGCACAGTGGGATTAAACGTCATTTTAAAAGAAAATGTTACATAACCAGCTATAAATATCATCAAGCTCAATAGTAAAAATAAACATGGTATCAAAAAACTTTTCTTCGATATTATTTTACATATTTGTTTTCAAAAGTCAGTGTCTGTACAGGTCTCTCCAACTCAAAGAAATCCATCCTAAACTTAATGCGCTGCCCGCGGTGGTAGGTTGATTCTGCTAAGGAATGCCTCTGCCAACCCAGGAAGGCTCCCTTGGGCCAACAGAACCCTCGACCTAATGTCTCAGGCTTGCACTCCAAAGACTGACGGCAACCGCGACCCTAGCAGCAAGAACCGGATGGCGGTTCAAGAAAAACAAAAATGAGTAGATCCTTGGTGGAGGGTTAACCTGTAAACAGAAAAAAATCATAAAACCTTATTAATCTTTATTTATTTGTCCGTAACTCTCGGTCTCAAATTATAGCGGCTCTTTCCAGCTAATTCTTGATCAACGAACAAAAGGTGAGGCTCTGTAGTGTCCAACCGATCTGCAGGAGGTACTGATTCTTGCAAAATCCTATCACTTTCTTTCTCTGTGTTTGTTCCAATCAGTCGAGCATCGCTGAATGGTATAAACCGTGGGACAACTTCTGTTTCAGAGTCTGCAAGTCCCTCCTGGACCCACTTATCGTAAGGCAAGGGCAAAGGTGCCCTCTTTGTGTGAGCTCCGTGGATCCAGTTACGCTTGCTTCGCACTCGGACCGCAGATCTCGTTGACAGGAGCACTTGATAAGGTCCCGTCCAGCGGGGCTGTTTGTTCTTGGTCCGCTGGAAGTTACGCACAAAGACCCATGATCCAGGTTCAATAGAATGGCCTGGATCTTCTGCAGCTTGTGGAAGGCTGTCATGCACCTGTTGGCGTAAAACACTCATTTTAGTTGTCAGTTCACGCAAGTAGTCAAGCAACACAGGATACTCGAGGTCACTAAACCTTGTTGGTCTTGGTACGCCCCAAATATTCGCCGGGCGACCAAACACAACCTCATACAGACTCAAACCCATTCGTGAATGCACAGTCATTCTTGTGGACAGAAGTGCTAATGGCAAGGCATCTGGCCATTGCAAACCAGTGCTCGCTTGGATTTTGGCCAATTTTAACTTAAGAGTGCCGTTATAGCACTCGACTAAACCAGCTGATTGGGGGTGATTTGCAGCGTGGAATTTCTGCCTAATTCCTAGACCCTCACACACTCTCTTCATGACTTGACCCACAAATTCACTCCCATTATCACTCCAGATAATTCTCGGCATTCCAAACCTCGGGAAAAACTCTTTTATCAAGGCCTTCGCTGTGGACAAGGCAGTATTGTCCTTAAGGGGGTAAGCTTCTACCCATCTAGAAAAGGAGCAAACAACCACTAACACATATTTCAAGTTGTTGCATCTCTTCATATGGATGAAATCTAGCTGCAAAGCCTCGAACGGATACGTAGGAGGAGCGAAATGACCAGATGGTGTTGGAGTTCCCTTACCAGGATTATGCATCAAACAC
Organism: Lissotriton vulgaris; assembly: GCF_964263255.1. Lineage (NCBI taxonomy): Eukaryota > Metazoa > Chordata > Amphibia > Caudata > Salamandridae > Lissotriton > Lissotriton vulgaris. Next base: position 509,229 of record NW_028248894.1, on the reverse strand, counting down.
ACCGTACAGTTCTTGACCAAATTCTCTGCGCATTTGGGAATCCCCATATTCTGCCAAACCGGGGCCAACAACTTGCAAATCCCTTTCACACTAATATGTGCCATTCCATGAGCCATTGTAACAACTGGAAGCACATACGCGTTAGGCAACAACCATCTCTGATGCTCTGACAAATCAGTCCAACAACCATTCGAATCCAATCTACCCTTGCTTTCTATCCATTCATTCAGCTCTTTCTCTGTGGCTTCACCTTGAATGGATTTCACACTCTCGATCGTATCTTCACACATGCTCTTCTCTGGAACCCATCTCGCTGGACCCGCAACATGCATTCGACTCATCAGGTTCCTTGCCGTTTCTTTCGCAACTTCATCCGCAAACGCATTACCACGACCAACATCCTCCGTAACCTTTTTATGGGCACTGCATTTCACAATCGCTACTTGCAATGGTAACGTAAGAGATTCAAGAAGTTCATTCACCAATTGTACATGCTAGATTTTCGTCCCATGCAATGTCAAAAATCCACGTTCACGCCACAAATGTCCAAAGCTATCAGCCACACCAAACGCATACTGACTGTCCGTGTACACATTCACTTGTTTCCCTTTCGCCAACACACACGCTCTCGTAAGTTCAATCAATTCCGCTGCTTGTGCTGAGTTATGTGGGATACGTGCAGCTTCAACAATCGTATGCAAAGTCGTCACAGCATATGCTGCAGTCGTATCACCATTCGGCAACTTAAAGCACGAACCATCAACCCACAACGCATCATCACAGTCAGGAAGAGGAGTATCTCTGAGGTCTACTCTCCCTTTCGTCTCTTCTTCGGTTCTTAGAAAACAATCGTGCTGTTCTTCACTATCATCATCTGTCTCAAGCAAAATCGGCAACAATGTGGCTGGGTTCAGGGTATTACACCTCTTTATGTGCACGTGACTCACTAACAGTGTAAGCTCATACCCTGACAACCAAGCACTAGTTAAGTGCTGTGTCTTGGTACGATTCAACAAAGTATCCACTGCATGTGGGACCATGACAACTAACATATTATCCATAACCAAACCAGCAGATTGTCGGATTGAAACAGCCGCTGCCGCCGTAGCTCTCAAGCAACTCGGCAACGCTCTAGCTACAGGATCTAAAGTCGACGAAAAGTACGCACATGAGCATTGCTTATCGCCAAACTGCTGAGTCAAAACTGACAATGCACATCCCTCTCTCTCATGGACATACAATGTGAAAGGCTTACTGTAGTCGGGAGTACCCAACACAGGAGCCGAACACAACGCATTGCGTAATTCGGAAAAGCTCTTCTGACATTCAACAGTCCAAGGAATAGGATTTGGAGTATCCTTAACAGTAAGAGCTATCAAAGGCTTCGCTAGCAAGGAAAAATTATGGATCCACTGTCTACAGTACGACGTAATACCCAGAAATGCACGTACTTCTCTCTGTGTCGTAGGCACACTCATTTTCGCAATAGCTTGAATTCTTTCTGGGGTCAGTTTCCTTCCCTCCTTCGATAAGAGGTGACCTAAGTAGGTAACTTCTTGTCGACAGAATTGCAACTTGGAGAGAGAAACTTTATGATGCCAATCAAACAAGTGACGTAATAATGACAAAGTGGCATCCTTACAAATCTCCTCAGTATCGGCAGCAACTAGCAAATCATCAACATACTGAATAAGGGCTACACCTTCAGGTAAAACCAACAGATCAAGTTGTGTCTTTAAAGCTTGACTGTAAATCGATGGACTCTCGCAATAGCCTTGAGGAGCGCGCTTAAAGCGGAAACTTCGTCTTCCTAAAGAGAATCCAAAGATGTCCCTACTCTCCATGGCAATCGGGATGCTGAAGAAAGCATTCTTCAAGTCGATCACTGAAAACCAGGTGGCAGAAGCCGGAATCAGAGTCAATAATGCAGTAATGTCGGGCACAACAGGAAATTGTGGAACAACAATCTTGTTCACTTCACGAAGATCGATGACAAATCTATATTCAGGATGCTGTGAAGGATCAGTTCTCTTTAGAACAGGCAAAATAGGACTATTGCACACATTACCTCGCGTTTCTTCAATAACACCCTTGTCGATCAGATCATAAATGATCGCTAAAAGTGCACGCTCACTTGTGGAATGCGCGGTAACTTAGCATTCGCCTTCAGTGTCACAACATATGGGGGAATATCTAATAGGCCCACATCATTTGGACCCGTAGCCCACAGTGAATCCGGTAACAGAGACAATTCAGATGGAAGACTATCTTTCGACACATACATCGGAGATATTACACTCTCACCCAAAGTAAGATGTACTCCCGTCGGAGAACAGTACAAAGTCGCATACAATCTCTTCAACAAGTCCATTCCCAACAAATTCTCATTACAACCTGTAGTCAAAAGAAGGGGTGCTTCAAACTTACGAGGACCAACAGAAAGAGGCAATGGAGCAGAAATCGGATTTGTAACGGGGGCGCCAGAGAAACCTACAGAAACATTATTAAAGCCAGACAAAGGTGCGCCAGGGAGTTTAGAATGCATAATAGAACTCTTCGTAGCACCAGTATCTAGCAGGAAAGGCTCTGACACACCTGATGCAATCACTTCAACATAAGGTCCACTCTGATCTACTGGAACTGAAACAACTCCCTCTCTTTGTCCATGGCTGTCCTAACAATCATTACCATTCACTTCGTCACCTTCAACATAATAATCATCTACATAGTACTGTGTTGTCCTACCAGATGAATTCTGCTGCTGGTCAAAACTATTCATCGAATTCTGCGGAGGCAAAGGACGTACGTTCTGTCCGCGACCTCTACCTCTAGGCGCTTGCTGAGCACCTCTACCTCTCACACCAGGAGCACCATTCGTTCGTTGTAGCAAGACCGGACAACTATTCTTATAGTGACCCTCTTCTTTACAATACGCACACTGATTAGGACCATACGGAAAACGCTGTTGAGAAGTCTCGTCCCTTTGCGAGTTTCTCGAATACTGTTGAGGTTGCTGATAATCACGCTGATTATTAACACGGGGTGGATAAGCTTGTTGTAGAAGAACTTTAGTCTTCAATTCATTAGTCTTCTTATCCGCTTTCTCTAACTCATCCTTACGTCTATTCTCATAGTACTGAGCCGTAGCCAAAATCTGCGCTGACGTAGAAACAGGCCAAGCACTCTCAGAATCCTTCAACTTAGTGTATAACTCAGGAAGAAGATTATGCACAAACTTATCGACGAACAATCTCTGGCCACCCTCGGTAGCCATATCCTGACCACTATGATCGACAAAAGTTTCTTCGAAATGCGTGGAAAAATCTGACACAGTCTCATCTCTCTTCTGCTTACATGCGGACAACTTGTCCCAATTAACACGTACTTCGGATATCAAAGTCTTCATAAAATTAATTATCCTACCAGGAAGTTCTGTAATGATATTTTCAGGTTTAGCACCTCCAATTTGTCTGTCATTCGCAGCAACAAGATTAACCCACGAATCACCCAATTCATTATCATGATCCGTATGTCGAATGACATTCCAGATGGGCTGTGGAACAACATTCCCAAACAACATATCTATGTCCGCCAAATTCATGACGCAGGAACTCACAGTTTGCGCAAGCTCTTTATAATATCCAGCTGGATTTTTTTTGCGGATCAGGTAAAGTCTGCTTAAGCGCTAGGACTTCAGCACGCTTCCAAGGAACATGTACCCACACTCGCTGAAAGTGCGCAACAACAGGTGGAACAGCATTTGCATCAGCAGGTCTCCAAACCGGAGGAACCTCTCACATCGGATACTGACGCGCTTGTCTCCTAACTGACGAATCAGGCTCGAGCAGCCGTTCAGAAGAAGCATTATTTCGAAACGACAATAACGTCGACACCGCTCTCTCGATGTCGAGGAGACTCACAATCGTCTCTTTCGCAAACTCGGAACGCAGTTGAGACAACTCATCAGGAACTTTACCCGCTTCATCCATCCATTGTTCATGGAGGAACACACACATCATCTCAAAAACATACCGTTGCTTTGGTGCTTCCCATTGCTGAAAAACATCCATAATACCCTCAAGATCGTACTGAGACGTATACGTAACCCATCTACGTGCCATGTGATCCAAGACCACTCGCTCATCCGTATCAGGTAACTGACTACGCAACTGTCTACGCTCACTCACAGGAGACATACCCAATTGTCCCAACCAAGGAGTCAGAAAACCAGAAAAAGCAGCAGTCGTCCGCTGTCTAGGAGAAGTAGTCGGAAGAATAAGGGAAGACGGAACAGTAGTAGAAGAATCCAGAGTCGGAACTGAAGAAGCATTAGGGACAGGCATAGAAGTAGCAGTCGAAGAAGAAGGCAAAGTTGGCGGCCCCTGAGGAGGCTGCGCCAAAGGAACAGTAGCCAACGGAAGAGCTGGCTGTAGAGGAATCGCAGGAGGCACAATAACCGGGAGTTGCACAGCCACCACTGGTGGCGGTGGTGCCGTAGCATCTTGTACATAGGGTGGTGGTGAACTTAACAGATGCGACATTAAAGGATCTTTCGCAAGATCTTTCTCATCTTTCTGCTCTTTAGGCGGAAAGACTGGGTAGCATCTATCTACCGCTAACTTCCTCACTCTAAGCATCTGTTCACTTTCTTGTTCTGCCTCATTATCTCTATACGCAATGGCAGCTTGCACCATTGACATACCTCGTTCTCTCATATTCTTCTTCGCTAATTTCATTTCTTTCTGTTTGGCTTCTTTGCGCCATATGCGGAAAGAGACAAACATCGCCGGCCGGGCTTTCTTCTTGAACAACTTCACCTCGAGGTTATCTAGAATTTCAGTTTCAAAACTACCGAAACAGGGCCACTGTAGGACACCGTCATTCTTCGTATATTTTACCCAAATCTCGTTATAACTAATGGGGCCCACACCATGATTCACATACAAATCGTATGTAGGAGTTCCGATCGGAGGAACCGGACACGAATCCTCTAACCGGGAATCCCTCGATAAACCACAACTAAGCAAATTTCTAAAACCGCTAAAACCAGGCATCTTGCTCACTAGTCTAGCTTCAAACAACAAGGGGAATCTTGAAAACGATAGTCTCGGGAATACACGAATCCCTTGGCTTTGGGGCCTGCAGGTACCAAATCAAAGCGATCCACTAAAGGATACCAAACAAACTAAGGACTAGGAGACGCTCCCCTGATACTTAACTGAAATGTCGATGGCGTCACCAGAAGACCCGTCAATCGTCTCGCTCTACAAACGTCTAAGGCTCCAAAACAGGGCGACAGTCAGGGCAGCAGTCCTTCGTAGTCGTCGGAAAGCGGGAAACCTCGCAGAAAAGACTTTCGGACCACGACGACATACAGTGGGTCGATGAAGTGGCTGGCCTTCCTCCAGAATTTTCACATGAAGCTTCTCACGAACCTCTGGCTTGGACCAGTACCGCTGAAGTCGCCCCACGTGGGCGCCAACTGAAGGACCGGGTTTTAAAACCCAGCGGCGTCAGGGAGAACGCCTAATACCTTCGAGTTCCCCTGTCTTGGCAAACAGAGACACTGGATACTTCTTGATGACGTCAAAGACTAAAGTTTATTGGCTGCAACCAGGAACAGAAATCTACGAAGCACACACGGGTGGTTCGCCAGAGACTGCACAAATTCAATAAGCGGAGCATGGTCTTTTATGCCAAAAACCAAGCCTCAGGCAACACTTCAAATTAGCATTCGGTGCATACAAACTGACCAATGACAGTGTAACATTTTGAAAGTAGCGTATGACGACAATCTCAGACAATCCCATTTTCCGTTGTCCAGCCCACCAGAAATGACCACGCACATTCCTAGTGTCCTGTTCGATCAGGCCGGACAAACCCATCATAAAGCCTTCAACCCAAATCAATGATTATGTCGTAAAGGAATGGCAGAAACAGATTGGAAAGGAGATAGAAAGGTGGGAGCAGGGTACCATAAACTCGGGCACGTCCTGCTCTTTGATCTTTATCAGACCAGCTGCTGAACAAGGAACTGGCTCAGCGAGGTCAGCCTCGGGCAAGGAGTCAGTTCGTCCAGGTCACCCAGAAGTCAGCTAAGAATACGTGTCTCAAGGACTCGTTCGGCCACAGTCATCGGGCCTATGTTAGGGCAACCACACAAAATGGCTGCCGTATACAAAATGGAACCCGGAGGTTCAAACTAAATCCTTGAATACAGAGTGTTCTCCTATATCAATTCATACGAAAACACTCAGACACGCTACACTCGCCATTTGCGGTCTGCTGACACCAAAATCGTCCATTTCCGACGATCTTCATTGAACGGGTTCGGAACCATCAAACCCAGTTCGCAAACCACGGAACCACAGTGTTCCCACGCAACATCCATGGAACCTGACACATTCTCAGATTCACATGGTTTTGTAAACCTGGGAATGCGTCCAAGGGGAGGAGTAAGGGAGGTATAATGAGGAGAAATGTTCAGCAGAACTTATAGAAAGAGGAAAACCCCTCTTATGATTGTTTTGCTTCACAAAATAATCACCTCTACAATGCAAGCACCCTTGCACAATGGCGCAAGTTTGCCTGCGTTGACGCATGGTAGCCCATTGTGCGCCACCAAAACAGAGACAGACAGGAATGCGCTGTATCTTGTAGATACGGCGCATTCCTGCCCATTTGTTTTCTACGCATGGCACTGCAGCAGGAAGGCTTACAATATATCGTAATTAAGGCTCCTAGCTTTCTTCCCAATTTGGTGTAATTCTGCTCAGCTGATATTCTGCATTGGTGTCTAAACTTCCTGTGGGAAATTGCATGGGAAAAATTAATTTGTGGACCCTCTTTTTCTCAGCCTCCACTTGACATATCACACCAGAATTTTCCAGTCAGGAGCTTAGATGGATGAACTTTTTTTTCAAAACTTTCATGAAGATTTATCAAACAGCAACAAAGGTATCAGGAATACTAAACAAATGCTATCCCTCTGGAAAGTCTAACCCAACCACAGTAGCGCCCAGTTGAAGGCATAGTGCTGAAATGCATTACCTTTCATTTTCCTTGATTGTACCCTTGATTTACATCTATTTTTGTTTTTATGGCATCCTGTACCATGTGCTTCCTGCATTGCTGCCTGTGCTGCATTGCTACCACTAAAGAAAGGGAGCTTCAGCATGGAGTGTGATATATATATATATATATATTATATATATATATATATATATATATATATATATATATATATATATATATATATATATATATATATATATATATATATATATATATATATTCCAAAAACCAGGTTGCCCCATTGGAATGCCACACACGAAGGGGTATCACGCACAAATGCCGCCGGTAGCAACACACCAGCTTGTCGCACTCCACTCCAGTTCAGGCCATACACGTTTCGGGCGACCTCCCACCTTTGTCCACTGGCTACATATCGGAAACAGAGGCTCAGTATTTGCACGTGTTTTATTCAACAGTAAAAAGACCCGACCCAATGGGCGGTGGCAAGAGAGCATGCTGGTATATGCAGTTCATTGCCCGACTTGTATCGTGCCAAAACCCCAATGGGTGCCTTAATCTGTCTGAAGTGTAAAAATGTCTTTACCCAAGTGGGCGGATTGAAGTAACAACAGTGCCACTCTGCTGCCAATATATGCCGACGGTTCAGGCCCCCCTCGTTCTTCTCACCGCTCTCAACTCCAAGCAGTGTAAATCCGCTGAAATATGCGGTGGGGCATTCCGTGACCGGACTAGCCGCATTAAATTCCAAACACCAGGTTGCCCCATTGGAATGCCACACACAAAGGGGCATCACGCACATATGCCGCCGGTAGCAGCACACCAGCTTGTCGCACTCCACTCCAGTTCAGGCCATATGCGTTTCGGGCGACCTCCCGCTCTTGTTCACTGGCTACACATGGGAAACAGAGGCTCAGTATTTGCACGTGTTTTATTCAACAGTAAATAGACCCGACCCAATAGGCGGTGGCAAGAGAGCATGCTGGTATATGCAGTTCATTGCCCCACTTGTATCGTGCCAAAACCCCAATGGGTGCCTTAATCTGTCCGAAGTGTAATATATATATATATATATATATATATATATATATATATATATATATATATATATATATATATATATATATATATATATATATATATATATATATATATATCTATATCTGCCATGTCGATCAGTGTCAGCAATTAAAGAAGATATTACCTGCACTTAATTGGTGTCCATGTCCTGCTTTTCAGCCAGCTGCTGTTGGGAAATTGATGAATTGCATATATATATTTATATATATATATATGCACGAAACTCCAGAACGCCACCTCTAATCCCAACTCGGATCAGGAAGCAAAAGCAGGAGACGGACCACCAGATCGAATTACAGGTTCTTTATTTCAGTCTCAGCTGGTTGAAAGAGCAAGACGCGTTGCAGGCCAAACAAGCCCCTGTTCACATGCAATGACTGAATGCAACTTTTTGGTTTTTATAGTGCTGGTGACCCGCCTACGTCCAACCTCTCAGCTGGTCATGTGACCATAGAAATGAACAACATACTGTGCATTTAAGATAATATGTGCAAATACGCAGTTTTAGGCTCAAGCAATGGGCCTCTCTTGAGACGTACAAATACTGGAATACATTACATGTTCCATCAACAAAAAGTTGTCTCTCACTGGATAAATCCGTGAATGTACATATGAGTCATCAAATTTCTGTATAGTACATGGTGACAGCACAATGTTGTATTGACACAGAGAAACTAAAGCATAGACAGGCGGGTTATTCTTACAGTGCTACTAATAGTGACAAATAGTCGATGCCTGAAGTGCAAAAAAGCAGTTGTAAACCGTGCAAATAATGGGATAAAGTGCTAACGTTTTTTATAAAACAACCTGCATAAGAATGAATAAATAATGCTATTTAGACACACAAGATAAAACCTTGTTTTGTCAATTAAAACAATTTTTTTTAAAACAATTCATACTATTTTGGAAGTTCATCATATATACAAGTGATTAAAACACCCTGTGTATAAAAAGTGCTAAGAAGAGGATAGAAAAAAACAGGATATTTAGGTCTATTTACATAGGGAAGCTGAGGAACTGATGTGTAAAAACCAATGGCTAACAGGGAACCTGATTAGCCATTGGAAACCTCAAATATCAAGATCTGCAATAGGACAATAGTGTCAGAACAGAGTATCCCGCAGGCAACAGGGAACCTGACTACCTGCGGGCATAAGGCACACTTTACAGAAGTAGAGCAAGCAACTGATGAACGGGGGGCATCAGTTGCTTGCATGGGAGCCAGCCACAAAGAATTACTCAAGACAATTAAGATTAATAATAGGAGCCAGTAACTGGATAATATGCATAATATGATTACAGAAAATTATGTAGGTCCTCGGTATTATTTAGCCCATTGGGCCACTTGCTATCGAACTCGAGGATCATACTGGACTCCAATTGTCTTAGTTGGTCCCGATTGCCTCCCCTGCGGAGTTTGGGTACTGCTCCCACCACATAATATGTTAGGCAAATCACATCTTTGTCATGTTTTTTCTGAAAGTGACGCGCCACTGGATATGAAGGGTCGCTGTGTAAGATGGCACGGAGATGTTGTAAGATCCTGACGTGCACCTGTAGTTTGGTACTGCCTATATAATTAAGGCCACAGGTGCACGTCAGGACATAGACAGCGTATTCTGTTTTACAGGTGTGATTGCCTATGATAGGAATTTCAGTGGGACTGAAGGGGGTAAGATAGTGAGTTTTATTGTCCCCAAACTTACATGCCCTACAGCTAGAACATTTGCGAAACCCCGCTGCAGGTTGCAGCCATGTAGTTTTTTGTTTCAATTCTGGGCTGCTTTGATCAAGAACGGCCCCCATGCTGCTTGCTCTACGAAACGTGACCAGTGGTTTGTTTGGTAACAAGCAGCCTAGTACATTATCAGTGAGGACAATAGACCAATTTTGGTAATGAAGTTTCTAATCTTAGTTTCCTGATCGCTGAAGGCCGTAATAAATCTAGGGCAGTCATGCTGTTCTTTATTCTCAGAAATGTTGGGTTCAGAGACCTGACTGTTAGGGATATTAGTGGATAAAAGACTTGCCCTGGATCTCGATCTAGCTTTGGCGAATGCCTGGGCAAACATGGAATCAGAGTAACCACGGGCTTTCAGCCTAACTCGTAATTCCCTCACACATTTTTCGAAATCCTAAGTAGAACTGCAAATTATATATATATATATCTTTAAGCGTGTTCTGGCGCGCTTACGTTTTGGGTTTGGTTTGCGCTGCAGAGACGATACGTCACGGTTATGCGATGCATCATGAGGCGTCTCACGGGCTACGTGATACGTCACTTAATAAAGAATATATTTTACAGCTATAGATATTAGCTTTTAAAAAACCAATGAAATTCACAGAAAAAACCATAGGTTATAGACCATATATAGTTAGGAATTAGCATTTACAAAACCTTGAAAATTCACTGAAAAAACCATAGGTTATAGACCATATATAGTTAGGGATTAGCATTTAAAAAACCTTATTTTATTTGCACAAAACCATTGAAATTCCATATATAGTTAGTTGCACTAACTATATATCGCGGACCCGCAATCCACTGCTAATGATGTCACATATTACATCATTCATGACATGGTCAGTGACATCACTGATGACATCACTGATGACATCTCAAATGACATCACTGATGACATCACTGATGACAACACCCAGTGACTGTATGTTTCTGTAAAGTTAAAATATGTCTTACATATTGAAGAATGAGTGGATGTATAAGTGTCTGGATGAAGGATTTAGTAGGTGCATGACTGACTGTATGAGAGAATGATTAAATGTGTCTCACTGAGTGCATGGGTTAGTGATTAAAGTGTCTTAATTTGGCAATCAATATTTATGTTCTTCTGTAAACTGCTGCATGTTTAAATCAGTAGCTATATCAGTAACTATATGGGTTATTGAATGGTTGCCCAAGTATTTGTATGGGAGACTGAGTGTGTGTGTGGGTGGCTGGGAGGTGTATAACTCTGTGCATAGATGTGTGAGCGGTTGATTCCCTAGGTGTATGGGTTCAAAAGTGCATGTAGAAACAGCTGTATGGACAGTTGACTGTGTGCATGAGTATATTGGTGAGTGAATGGATATCTCAGTTCTACATGTCAAAGTAAGTACATATGTAAAACACACTCCATGTGAGAGTTGACATATATAAATAACTGAACATAAGAGTCAGTGAATGTGAGAGTGGCTGTATGAATCATTGTGAAGTTGTATCAAGGATTGTATAAGAGAGTAAATATGTGTTAGTATATGTTTGAATAAGTAAGGTGTGTATAACTGTATAGTTAAGGAAATGGAGATGTGATTGATTTTTGGCATAACTGACTAGGTGTGTGAGTAACTCCATGGATGTGTGACAGTCTGTGAGTGTCTGTTTACACTGATTGTATCTAAGGTTATATTAGAGCCTGAAGAGGTTCATCGTATTATCACATGAATGATATCATCAGTGATGTGATCAGTAATGTCAAATGAGATGTCATCAGTGATGTTATTAGTGATGTCATTTGAGATGTCATCAGTGATGTCATCAGTGATGTCACTGACCATGTCATGAATGATGTAATATGTGACATCATTAGCAGTGGATTGCGGGTCCGCGATATATAGTTAGTGCAACTAACTATATATGGAATTTCAATGGTTTTGTGCAAATAAAATAAGGTTTTTTAAATGCTAATCCCTAACTATATATGGTCTATAACCTATGGTTTTTTCAGTGAATTTTCAAGGTTTTGTAAATGCTAATTCCTAACTATATATGGTCTATAACCTATGGTTTTTTCTGTGAATATATATATATATATATATATATATATATATATATATATATATATATATATATATATATATATATGTACTATTTTAGTTGGAACCTCCTGAGGCACAGCCGGGAGTAGTGATAATTGGCATTTTTATTCTGTGATACTGTGTTTTTACTCTGTGATATCTTGACTTTTAAAACCAAACACTTACCGCTACCCTGGGCACTTAGATCTCTTGGGCACAAACATCCCCGCACAGCGGATCGAGCGCTGCCATGGGCGGGTGTGTTTTCGGTCCGGACGCCATTTGCCGGAATCGCGGGACACGCCCACTTGTGCTGGCCACGCCCCCTCACCAGTTATAAAACGCCCGCTGACTGCAAGCGCGGCGTTTTAGTTGGAACCTCCTGAGGCACAGCCAGGAGTAGTGATAATTGGCATTTTTACTCTGTGAGACCGTGTTTTTACTCTGTGATATCTTGACTTTTAAAACCAAACACTTACCGCTACTCTGGGCACTTAGATCTCTTGGGCACAAACATCCCCGCACAGCGGATCGAGCGCTGCCGCGGGCGGGTGTGTTTTCGGTCCAGACGCAATTTGCCGGAATCGCGGGACACGCCCACTTGTGCTGGCCATGCCCCCTCCCCAGTTATAAAACGCGCGCTGACTGCAAGCGCGGCGTTTTAGTTGGAACCTCCTGAGGCACAGCCGGGAGTAGTGATAATTGGCATTTTTACTCTGTGATACCGTGTTTTTACTCTGTGATATCTTGACTTTTAAAACCAAACACTTACCGCTACCCTGGGCACTTAGATCTCTTGGGCACAAACATCCCCGCACAGCGGATCGAGCGCTGCCGCGGACGGGTGTGTTTTCGGTCCGGACGCCATTTGCCGGATTCGTGGGACACGCCCACTAGTGCTGGCCACGCCCCCTCGCCAGTTATAAAATGCGCGCTGACTGCAAGCGCGGCGTTTTAGTTGGACCCTCCTGATGCACAGCCGGGAGTAGTGATAATTGGCATTTTTACTCTGGGATACCGTGTTTTTACTCTGTGATGTCTTGACTTTTAAACCAAACACTTACCGCTACCCTGGGCACTTAGATCTCTTGGGCACAAACATCCCCGCACAGCGGATCGAGCGCTGCCGCGGGCGTGTGTGTTTTTGGTCCGGACGCCATTTGCCGGAATCGCGGGACACGCCCACTTGTGCTGGCCACGCCCCCTCACCAGTTATAAAACGTGCGGTGACTGCAAGCGCGGCGTTTTAGTTGGAACCTCCTGAGGCACAACCGGGAGTAGTGATAATTGGCATTTTTACTCTGTGATACCGTGTTTTTACTCTGTGATATCTTGACTTTTAAATCCAAACACTTACCGCTACCCTGGGCACTTAGATCTCTTGGGCACAAACATCCCCGCACAGCGGATCGAGCGCTGCCGCGGGCGGGTGTGTTTTCGGTCCGGACGCCATTTGCCGGAATCGCGGGACACGCCCACTTGTGCTGGCCACGCCCCCTCCTCACATCTACCCCACTCCCATAAAGGATGTGCATTGACCGGAAGCGCAGCGGGCGCGACGTTTGCGAGCCGAAGGCGCGCTTAAGGCAAGCTCGTCTGCGGTCGTCCGCGCCGAGACCGGGCCCAGGGCTACCCCCCCTGCCCGACTTACACCGGATATGGAGACCCATAGATATAGTAGGGAAGCCTTGACAATGCTGGATCCACTGGCCGGCAAAGCAACCTGCCCACGATTAGCCCCTAATATAACATCCAAGGATATGAGTCCCTGTCCTAACTGCTTAACTTGCCTACCACGCATCAACCCCCTCCCACTGGAATTAATATCCAAATCTGATCAGACCTGAGGCAATAGACATATCTCGCTAAACAAGACATCATATGCAGAACAAAGACGCACACCTAAGGGAAAGTTAATAAGTGGTTTACTAAATGTTAGATCCCTTCCAAAACATGCCACGAGATACAGCTACTGATCGAATCCAGTAATCTGGACGTTCTGTTTCTAACTGAAACATGGAAGGTTGCCGGATTGGAGTCAGAGCTGGGGCCGGTATGCCTAGTAGGGTATAAGATTATTCACAAACCCAGGATCGTGGAACGAGGGGTAGGAACAGGTATCATTTTCAGGGAAGACCTGAATATTGTAACGTTGGATATTGACACAATCTCATGTGCCGAAGTTCTCGGGATATCAATCAAGCATGACTCAGGCCACTGCCTTACAAGCCTAATTTGTTACAGGCCCCCAGGGCATATCAACGCCATGCAACAGCAGGAACTGATCACTGTCATTAACAACCTGTCAATCTCACATAGCAGACTATTGATACTGGGAGATTTTAATTTGTGGACCAATGGTCAACTAGATACGGCCTTTCATAATATCACACAATCCTGTACTAATTTAGGACTAAAACAATGTATAACTACCCCCACACATAGGGAAGGAAACATTCTGGATCTAATATTCGCCGCAGAGGATCTTATAACCATGGGGATTATACAACCAGTAGGATGGTCAGACCACCATCTCCTTATATTTAATATCCACACTTTGGCTAATACAGGACTGGCAAACATGCAGACCAGGACCTTCAATAGCCGCGACTGGAAGGGTTTACTAAAAAGAAGAGAGGAAGAGAAATCTGACCTCTTTCAAGTGGGGAATTTATTCAACCCAGAGAACGATATTACCATGAACTATCGCCTACTATGCAATGAGGTAACTAGAAAACTTGATCATATCGCACCGCTGAAAGCAATCAGAAAAAGAGGCAATCCTTCCACGCCCTGGTACACGGAAACATTGAAAGAGCTGAAAAACATCTGTAAAAAGGCGGAGAGGCACTGGCGGAAAAACTACTTAGAGCAAGATAGATTATCTTGGAGGCAGACAATTATTCAGTATAAGAAAGAGATTACTACAGCTAAAGCAAATTACTATGCAGACTTAATCTTAAAAAGCTCCAATAAGTCACGCAACATCTTTAGGATAGTAAAAAGAGCTGTCTCATCCTGAATGTGCTAATAGCAAAATGAAGCCCTCACAGGAACTATGCGACGGTTTGGCCTCCTTTTTCCAGGAGAAAATCACCAAGATCATTGAGGGCATGAAAGATGCCCCCACTTCCCCGTGCAGTGGAATAGCAACATAGAGAACAGGAAGAAGAGCGAGGGAAAGGAAAGATACTCCAGACCAAGGCCTATCCTGGATAAATTTGAGACTCTGACAGACCAAGAGTTTGTACAAACAGCCCTCAATATAACATCAGGATCCCCACTGGACCCCCTACCTCACAAAATAGTAAAGGAGTTTAGGGATGAACTCTTTCCGATACTTCATCAGCTGTGTAATTAATCTCTTGATAGAGGTATTGTACCAAAAGACTGGAAATTGGCAGTTGTCACCCCCCTACTGAAGAAATCAAATTTGGATCCCAACTGCCATAAAATCTATCGACCTATATCGCTTCTGCCGTATCCAATCAAGATCATGGAACGGCTGGTCAGCAGATCATTGTCCCTCTTCCTGGAAACTAACAACATCCTCGAAGAGGAGCAATTCGGTTTCATACCAGCTCATGGAACCGAGTCAGCTCTGCTGACGGTCCTGGACAACCTGCGAATGAAGGCGGACAGGGGAGAATCAGCAATCTTAATTTTGCTGGACCTGTCCGCCGCTTTCGACACGGTGAGTCACGGCATTCTGCTGACAAGACTGGAAAGCCTCGGAGTAGGGGGCGTCGCGCTCGACTGGCTCTGCTCCTACCTGATGGACAGATGGCAGGCAGTAGCACTCCCTCCATACCAGTCTGAGTTTGCTACAGTCCCACACAGGGTCCCACAGGGGTCTGCAATCAGTCCGATACTTTTTAACGTGTACATGCAACCCCTGATGGGCATCATCAAGGCTCACGGCATCAGCGTGATCAACTATGCGGATGACACGCAGCTGATGATTTCTCTTGATGGTGCTCATGCAGATTCACTCGAGACCTTCCATACCTGTATGTTGGAAATGGCATCTTGGCTAAATAAGAACTCACTACAATTTAATAGTGATAAAACCGAGATAATGCACTGCAAAGTAGGTAGAATCACTAGAAGCCTGCCCGCTGACTTCTGGCCTCTGGAGCCAGGAGAGCTATTAACTCCAGTAAAATCAGTAAGGAACCTAGGGGTCAGCTTTAATGACAGCTTGAGTCTAGAGACCAATGTCAACAAGCAGGTGAGCAGCTGCTTCGCCTTGATGCGAGGCCTTCGAATGCTGCTGCCCCTTTTACCAGCACAGGCTAGAACCACCATAGGCAGGAGCACCATTCTCACCTGCCTGGACTACTGTAACGCCCTGTTACTGGAATCTCCTGCCTACTTGATTTCCAGACTTAAGAGCATCCAGGCGGCAGCAGCCAAGATGGCACTTTCCCGAGGGCGAAGATCCTCCACTACTCTTGCACTGGCTGAACTACATTGGCTGCCAGTACATCAGAGGATCCTCTTTAAATCCCTATGCACTGTCTTTAAGGCAGTGCATGGGATGGGCCCCTTACCATTGCAAAACAAATTCAAATGGTATGAACCCACTCGGACCCTTCGATCCTCCTCCACTAACCTCATCAGTATACCCAGGATCAAGAATAGCCTCCCTATTGCTATCAGGAAGACAGACGAGCTGATGGCATTTCGAAAAAAGGTAAAAACATGGCTCTTCCCTAAAGTCTAACTGCCTCAGAATAAAATGTCCACCTATCCTACCCATGATGCATATTGTTCCAGTTATATTTGACAGCCCCCGGATGCCCGTAGGGTTGCAGAGCGCTCTATAAATACTATAAATAAATAAATATATTACCTACCGGCAGTCGCCAGTACGTAGTTATAGTTAGGACCTAGTTCCATAGGAAATCCGCAACGTTCTATTTGGAATAACATTGGCGCCGGTCGACGAATCTTTGCGAAATTCTCCAAGAAAATGGCCTGCTCCGCTCCGCTCCTTCCCTGAAAGTTTTGGGGGTGATTTGTCCATAGGGACCTTTAAGTGAGGCTACAGCCCGAACTGCTGAACGGAATTACACCAAATTTGGCAAAAAGGTAGAGTTCGGTTCGCAGATTACGCTTTTTGTTAAATAGTGTAAATCCGTTCAGTAGTTTCTTAGAAAATCAAAAGTAAAATCATAGATATATCTATAGATGAAGTACCGTACGCGTACAGTACGCGTACCTTCCCGAGCACGAGCTTTATGCTAATTGGCTGTAAACACTCCAAACCAGGAAGTGTTGGCAGCCATCTTGTGCCTCGGTAGAACTGAGGCACAAGAAAAACACGAAAAACACGCAAAGGGGCAGGGTAGAAACAACCTGACCCCCTAGGCCTGCTCAGGGGGTCCCACAAGGACCCCCAAGGCCCCCCAATTTTTATTATTTTTTTTTTAAATCGCAGGATATGCGTAGGTATAATAATGATGGGGGACCTCTAAGGCCCCCCGAGCCCCGGGGACCGCCACCCCCCGGGGCACCAATAGTTAAAATAGGGGGGTCCGTAACGGACCCCCAAGCCCCGGAGACCACCACCCCCCGGGGCTTTTAACTAGTGGGAGGGGGGCCGCGCGGCCCCCTTCCTGGAGCCTTGATGGCCCTGGGGACCGCCACGCCCCAGGGCTGGCTCCCGCAGTGTCTGTCACACCTCTCTGCAATGCAGCCCCCTGGCGCATACTGGAGGTTCCTGGTGGGCTAGGTGGCCCCCAGGGACCCCCAGTCTGCAAGGGGAATTAGTTACCCCTCTGCAAACGCACCAGGGGACTGCGTTGCAGAGAGGTGTAATGAGGCAATGCCCCTTTTTACACCTCTGTGCAACGCAGCCCCCTGGCGCATACTGGAGGTTCCTCGTGGGCTAGTTGGCTCCCAGGGACCCCTAGAATGCAAGGGGACTTAATCCCCCAACTTAGAACATGCTACGGGGCGCGTTTGCACAGTGGTGAAGGTAGGGGGCGGGGCTTGAGGTGATATGAGTGCAAACATGCCCTGTGGCGCATTTTAAGTTAGGGAATTAATTCCTCTTCAATCCAGAGGTCCCCTATGGACCAACACCTCAGTGCAACGCAGCCCCCTGGCGCATACTGGAGGTTACTCGTGGGCTAGTTGGCCCCCAGGGACCCCCAGAATGCAAGGGGACTTAATCCCCCAACTTAGAACATGCTACGGGGCGCGTTTGCACAGTGGTGAAGGTAGGGGCCGGGGCTTGAGGTGATATGAGTGCAAACATGTCCTGTGGCACGTTTTAAGTTGGGGAATTAATTCCTCTTCAATCCAGAGATCCTCTAGGGTCCAACTAGTCCAACAGGTACCTCCAGTAAGTGCCATGGAGCTGCGTTGCAGAGTGTTGTAAAAAGGGGGCGTGCCCTCTGAACAGCTCTCTGCAACACAGGTCCCTGGTGCATGCTGGAGGTACCTGGTGGGCTAGTTGGCTCACAGGGGACCTCAGGATTGAAGAGGAATTAATTACCCAACCTAAAACGCGCCATAGGGCGTGTTTGCACACATATCACCTTAGGCCCCTCTCCCTTCCTTCACTATTGAGCAAAATATTCCTCTAAAATCAGCCGAACTACGAATTCCTATTTAGTAATTCTAATCGTAGTTACAGTAACTTGAATTTCCTTCCATAGGCTAACATTGACTGGTTTCACTTGGAAATTCTTCTAAGTGTGGAGTTTTGGAACTTAAAAAAATTCCTCTAAAATCAGCCGAACGACGAATTGCAATTTACTCACCTGTTATCAGGAGAGACCTCAGTGCTGCATCTTTCAGCCCACTACTGATCCTGAAAAGTAATTCTAACCATACTTACAGTAACTTGAATTTCCTTCCATAGGCTAACATTGACTGGTTTCACTTGGAAATTCTTCTAAGTGTGGAGTTTTGGAACTTAAAAAAATTCCTCTAAAATCAGCCGAATGACGAATTGCAATTTACTCACCTGTTATCAGGAGAGACCTCAGTGCTGCATCTTTCATCCCACTACTGATCCTGAAAAGTAATTTTAATCGTAGTTACAGTAACTTGAATTTCCTTCCATAGGATATCATTGCCTGCTATATAAAATATATATAAATTAAAAAAATATAAAATAAAAAATATATATTACAATTTCAATATTTTTAAAAACTATTTTTTTCAATTTATATGAAAAATATGTAAAGTAATTTAAAAAATAAAATATCTAAAAATAAATACTTTAAAACAGTATAAAATAATATAACAATTAATACAATTAAAAATTATCATTTACAAAACCTTTGAAATTCACTGAAAAAAACCATAGGTGTCAGCCACGTTATAGTTAGGAATTAGCATTTAAAAAACCTTAGAAATTCACTGAAAAAACCATAAGTTTCAGCCATGTTATAGTTAGGAATTAGCATTTAAAATTCACTGTCCCATTGTGGATATACATATATATATATATATATATGAACGAAAGTTCGTCACCGGCTAAGGCAGCAGCCCCAGCCCCACACTCACGCTGACGAAAGAACGGACCCAAATTGTAGTGCTTAATCCTTCGTGTTTATTTCAGCAAGCCTGCCGCCGCCATAACGCGTTTCGCCTTTACAGCTTGATCACATGGCCAGTTGCCTACAGCCAATGCCATACATTTAAAGTGCAAGTGCGCGCGCAAATCGTTACACAAGAATCAGCAACATAGAAGAAATACTTCATTTTCAAGTGCTAGCAGATCTATGTCTAATTCATATACATACCCTGCTAAAAGTACAAGTGGCTTAATATATAAAATATAAATATATATTTACACTTTAAAAACCACAAAAAATGTTATAAATAACTGTATGAATACAAGTTAATCGTGTCGTGAACATAAACCCACATAAATCAGACATGGATTCATTGCAATCAGATGTTCAAATACACAAAACGCTCAACCTCCAAATGTACAAGGCACTTGATGAGAAAAATTAAGCCCAAGTGGGCACAGAATCTCGTGAATTTGCGTCATGATATAGTACCTCACTTACTGGCATAGGCTAAGAAAAGTGCTAAGTAACAAAAAATGCATAAAGTGCTCGTGCTAGTGCTCAAATAAATATATGAAAAAGAAATCATAACTTATTCAAAAAAACACATGTTGTGTTGAACCCTTGGTTAAACTCCAAGGACCAATCCTCCCGTATATAGAAGAGTTCTTAACACAGAAAATGTGGAGGTTTTAGATGTTTTAACATGCAGCAACAACAGTGTTGTAAAATTAAAAAGACCATGTACCCATGCGGCAAATTCCAAAAAAACACATAATGAATGGCTGACATATCCTGGAATGATTATAAGCGCAGAAGAGAAAGCAAGTGCATAATGCCTGTCATGACTTTATAAACAGGTGTAAAGATCTTCCGTTGCATTTAGACCCTGTGGCTGCTTACTATCAAGTTCTAGGATGTACCGGGTTTCCAGCAGGCGCAATTTCGCCTCACGGTCACCCCCTCTCTTCATGGGCCAGACTGCATCCAAAACAAAATAAGATAGATGCATAGGATTAGAGCTATGGTGCTGTTCAAAATGCCTAGCAACAGGGTAGGCCTGGTCTTTGTTAGAAATAGCTCTGATGTGCTGAAGTACACGTTTGTGGACCGGCAAGCGGGTACTACCCACGTACCTCAAGCCACACGTGCACTCCAGCACATATACCGCGTAATCTGTCTTACAAGTAAGGCGTTTAGTGATTCTCCTAGGGGTACTGGAGAATGGGACAACATAAGAAGATTTGTTGATCCCATATTTGCACGCCTTACACAGGATGCATTTTTTGAAACCCCCTCCTAAAGCCTTCCATGTCGAAGA
Source organism: Lissotriton vulgaris (assembly GCF_964263255.1). Classification (NCBI taxonomy): domain Eukaryota; kingdom Metazoa; phylum Chordata; class Amphibia; order Caudata; family Salamandridae; genus Lissotriton; species Lissotriton vulgaris. The sequence goes on along the minus strand of NW_028248894.1, from coordinate 488,466 downwards.
CATCTGGGGTTCCAAGGCATTCTGGACCAAAGCATTAGCCATCGATTTGGACTTTCTGAAGGTGAGGAGTGGCTTTTGTGATACTCTGTTGCCAATAATCGGATCTCCCAATATGAGATTCCAGTTACCGCAAAATATCTTTCTTAAAGCTGAATGCTGCCTGCTGTATGTCATAATCATGCGAGGGCTATTCACCCCTCCCCCCACAGCGGTTTCTTCCTCTCTGTTTCTAGGGATCAGGGCGGATTCCCGGGATATCTGTTGCGTCCTCTTCTGAGCGGACTCAACCAAGGATTTAGAATACCCCCTTGCTAGGAATCTGTTTTTGCAAGCCTCCTGAGCTATATTACACTCCTCCTCGCTACTACATATGCGTCTGATGCGCAACATTTCCCCATAGGGAATGCTGCGTATCAGATGGCCAGGATGGTGGCTGGCTGCGTGCAAGATGGTATTGCCGGCAGTCGGCTTCCTGTAAAGCCTAGTTTGCATGCGATTTTCACTGACATATATTTCCATGTCTAAAAAACAAACTTTTTTAGCATCAATGCAAGATGTAAAATGCAGATTCAAATTATTCACATTCAGCCTTTCCACAAAATGTCTTGCTGACTCCTCTGTCCCCCTCCATACGAAAAAAAGGTCATCAATATATCGTAAATAGGTGACCACGTGCTGTTCCATGGTGTTAAGCAGATCACCCGCCAGGACCTGTTCCTCCCATAGCCCCATGTGCAAACATGCGTAGCTAGGAGAGAAACAGGCCCCCATGGCGACACCCCTGATTTGATGATAAATCTGGTTGTTAAACAGAAAAAAATTCTGCTCCAAACACATTTGGACCATGGAAATCAGCATCCTATTGTGCACCCCATAATGTATGGGGCGTTTGTTGAGGAAGTGTTCTATAGCCTTCAGTCCGTCTCGATGGGAAATGGAGGTGTATAACGAGGATACATCCAGAGTCATGAGTAAGAGGTCAGGGCCCCAAACCAATTTTTCAGTCTTGCGAATAAAATCTGTCGAGTCCTGCACATATGAATTCAATCCCTTCACCCAATCCTGTAAAAAGAAGTCTATGTATTTAGATACATTCTCCAGGGAGCTATCAATTGCGGAGATTATGGGGCGTCCAGGGGGCATACTGCTGTCTTTGTGGACTTTTGGAATTAAATAAAAAGAAGGGACCACAGGATGTTCCTTTCTCATAAAACGGAACTCTTCTTCCGTAATGATACCTGCACTCCTCCATGCCTGTAGCTTGGCCACCTGGTCCCCCCAAGTTGCTTTTAATGTTGGCCAATTGCTTTTCCTGTAACATGCAAGATCATTTAGCTGTTTTTCTGCCTCCTGCAGATATAAATTCCGAGGCCACAGGACAACATTGCCCCCTTTGTCCGCTTGGCGCACCAAAATATTGTTATCCGCATTGAGTTTTTCTACCAGTTTGATGTAGCTCCAATTGCGTTTATTCATAATATTATGCTTTTTGTTGGTGGCCACATACAGTTGTTTTAATTCCTTGGTCACCAAATCATGATAGACGTCAATATTATCATGGAGCATGATAGGCTGGAACGTTGATTTAGGCTTGAACGGAGTCAAACCTGCAGCTGCATTTGTACGCTCCATGTTGCAACTCCCCCCATCGTTACCAGTAGATTCATTCTGGAGGGACCAAATTGCATTCAGATCATCCTGGTCTCCCACAGTTAGCAAGGTCGGACTGCTAATTACAACAGGAGTTTGTTTTCTGGAGTGAAGGCAGTGAAATTTACTTAATTTTAGCTTGCGAATGAATCTGTATGTGTCCATACGTGCATCTGCGTAATTGAAATTGTTTGGCGGACAGTATGATAGTCCCAAAGCAAGGACCGCCTCCTCTTGCTTTGTCAATTTTGTTGTTGTAAGGTTAATCACTGAGCTGGAGTTTTCGATTGCGCCTGATTGCGTGGTTTCGGGCGATTCCATCTGCCTCTTGGGGGTCCCTTGGCTTGTGCTTTTGCGGCTCCTGCACCTTTTGCGGCGTTGGCTCCTCCTGTAGTTGCGCCTGGTGTTCGATTTGATCTTGACCGCAGAGTGTCCTTGCGGTCCTGGCACAGACAATCCACCTCCTCTGCCGCAGTGAGCCTTGTAAACCCCAATGCTGGGTCCGTTCTGCCTTCGTTTTCTGGTTCGCTCTCCATGTTAGAGCTGAATTCTGAGCTGGACACGGAGTTATCACGGGCTGCAGGCACCACACCTTGTGCCCCCCTAAACCTTGCTTTTACTCCTTCAAATCGTCTGGCAAAAGTAAAGATCTGACCGTTAGCATAGTCCAGACGGTCCCGCTCAAATTTATAGGCTTTCCTCTTTTTAATGGTTTCCTCTTCCTTGTTTAAACGGACCAACATTTCTTCACGCAATTTTTTAGTTTGCTCGTTTTCTCCCAGCCCAGCTATTTCCTCCTCCAATTTATCAATTTCAATTTGCAGCTTGTCTCGGTCACTGGCTGCATATTTCACCAAAATTCTCAATAATTTCGCTGATGACTCTAAATTGGCTTCAGCCCATTCCTTCAGCATTGATGGGTCCGGGTTCTCGTAACTGGGGGCCAAAGTTATTCTCTATTTTTTTCAATTTATATGAAAAATATGTAAAGTAATTTAAAAAATAAAATATCTAAAAATAAATACTTTAAAACAGTATAAAATAATATAACAATTAATACAATTAAAAATTATCATTTACAAAACCTTTGAAATTCACTGAAAAAAACCATAGGTGTCAGCCACGTTATAGTTAGGAATTAGCATTTAAAAAACCTTAGAAATTCACTGAAAAAACCATAAGTTTCAGCCATGTTATAGTTAGGAATTAGCATTTAAAATTCACTGTCCCATTGTGGATATACATATATATATATATATATATATATATATATATATTATTTCCACCATACATCGAAAGTCGAGACGCCCCTCCCAGCAAATACAAAAAAGCAGAGGCATCACTGACTTCTATCTGGCTGACCTTTTAGTTATAAAGTGCTCTTTTTTATAAAAACCACCACCATATCCTAATTTAAAAAACAAAAATATTAGACTGTCACTGGTGAAATGTATACTCAGTGAACATTAGTGCTCAATAGTGTCTGTCATCTTTAAATTCTCAAAATTCAATAGATTTCCATTAGTCATAACTGTTTTAGGATTCATTGAGTTGCTTGTTTATAGTACTGAAATAAATTCAGCCTCTTTGTGTACAAAAATGTATCACATTCATAGCCGAAATCACAGATTTCTCTTTCCACACCATTTGATAAAATACTTAGGAACTTAATTGTAGCGACCATTTTGTGTGAAGCAAAGTTGAAACATGCATTGCCTTCAATTTAAAGGAATTAATTACCTACTATCATTGATATTTTTATTCAGTGTCCGGCTTTTCAATGAAGCGTTTCCAAATCTCATGCTGGGATTTTTTGGGGGTATAAACCCTTTTTTAACCTGTTACTTATATTTCCATACAATCTCACCTATATTACATATAAAGTTACTGTGGTGTCCATGTTTAAAGTATACAGATTGACATTTGTTTAAATTAATATTTTTTTTTTAATATGACACAATTACCTTTATCCAAACAAATGCCAGTGATAACAGATGCAGCAAAATAACACAGGTTATTTGTAAACACACTTTCACACAGTTATTACTAAAGTGCAAAGGTCAAATTCCACATTATTACCAAAATACAGTGCAGTTAACTTGAGAAAACTGTCTTTACTGTCTCCGTTCTAAAATTTGTAAACAGAAGAAGAAAAACTAGAGCGTTTAGTTAATGTGATCTTCCACAGTACATTAATTTAACCCATGGTGTTCTGCATATGGCTATATACCTTTTCTCATAACTAGTGTATGTGGAAGATAGCATCATAAACCATACATGCAGATCTACTGAGTGTAATATGCTATTTATTAACATTGTTTACGGAGACAAGGGCATCATGATCAGCTCGAAACTTCACTTTTCATGATTAGTGGCCCCTCTTCACACTCAGTAATAGTAATAATTTCAATAATATGTACTCTGTACATTTGTATATATACTAGCTTGACAATATTGTGGTAGTAAATATTATGGATAAAATATTTTGGCAGGACTATATTGAAAATTCAAAATTGTGATAGAATACATGTTCAGAGGGGATCCACATAGCATGCCACTAGAGCAGCCCCTTGAAGGTGTATCTAAGACTCGTCATGTAGACAAGGCAGTGTATTCAGTATTGTATTTATGGTAAGAGGACCTTCCCCAATTTCTTTGATAAGGGGAAAGACTGGTACAGTCCTACCAGTGGTTAATTTGTAAAAACAAGAAACAATACAACATAAAATAAAAATGTCACTGGCCTCTTTATGTCAGTCCCCACTTGACAGATCACCCCAAAACTTTACAGGAACTAGCTGAGTTATGTGAACTTTGTTTTCAAAATGTGATAAAGATTCGTCAAGCAGTGATCAAAAGCCATCGGCTACGAGCATCTGGAGTGCAGCTCCCCAAAAGTGAGTGTCACTGGCTCAAATTAACCAGTGAGCCTTGCTGGCTGGTCATTTGTACTGTGAGATGCTCTGGGAGCTGAACTTAGAGGGCATCTGTCCAGTTGCCTAGCTTTTGGCATATAAGCTGCAGTTGTTCTCCGAAATACTGATCATAATTTTTCCTGCACAAGACTAAGGGCCTGATTATGAGAATGGTGATCCAATAGACCGCCAAACCAACAGTGGCGGTGTGGCAACTGCCGCACCAGAAGTCCAACCGCCCTAATATGAGTCTGGCAGTTGGACTGCCATGGGACCGCTGCCACTGCCGGGGATCCGTGATCATTCGCCCGGTGGCGCAGAGGTCAGAGGCTCATAGGATCTGCCCTTTTGTATACTGCAGAAAACCTACGAGCAGTCCTGGATCAGGGAAAGAAAGCAGTCCTGGTGCTATTAGACCTGTCTGCGGCCTTCGACACAGTCTCACATGCCATTCTTTTAAACCATCTTGCATCATCTGGCGTATCTGGGAATGTCCTAGAGTGGATTAAGAACTTTTTGCAAGATCGGTGCCAAGTGATCAATCTTGGACAATATAACTCAGAAGAAAAAGCACTCATATCAGGGGTTCCTCAGAGATCGAGACTGATCCCGACCCTCTTCAATGTATATATGTCCCCCTGATTAAGCTAATATTGTCCTTCAATATCAATACCATCTCATATGCGGACAATACACAGCTTTTCCTGGTCCTGGATAACGACACTACTGAGGCGGGAGAAAACCTCAGAAAATGTCTCTCAGCAACCTTCAAATATATGAATAACAACCATCTGAGGTGTAACTCAGAAAAAACAGAGATCCTGCCATTTGGCAAACAAAACATCTTTGTGCCTAAACTTTTGTGTCCAGAAAATGCCACACCCCCTCCTGATACATTAAATGCTGCTATAAACTTAGGAATAAAATTTGATACCACCATATCCTTCAAATACCAATCCTTGGCAGTTGCGGACACATGTTTCCATATTATAAAAAGTCTAAAGAAATTCTTCTACTTACTTCCCTATTCAGCCAGACAAACTGTTGCTGTTGGCCTCATTACATCCAGACTGGACTACTGTAACAGCCTTTATGCAGGAACCAACAAAGCAGTCATGCACAAGCTTCAGATGGTCCAGCACACGGCTGCTCTGCTGGTACTGAAGTGGCCTAGGAAATCATCTGCCTCTGCTGCATTAGACATCTTTCACTGGCTGTAAGTTCATAAATGTGTTCTGTGTAAGATCCTTATCATTACCTTTAGGGCCTTTCACTCACAAGCCCCACAATATCTTCAAACTGGCTTTAAGCGCTACGTTCCCTCCCATAGCCTAAGATCATCCAACGCAAATCTGCTGACCATTCCAACTTTTAAATTGGTGTCAAAGGGAGGAAAATCACTTGCGGTTATAGGCTCAAAGGCATGGAATCAACTTCCACCTCAACTCCGCCAGATTGCTTCTAAATTTGTATTCAGGAAGGCCCTTAAAACTTGGATTTATAGTGCACCAGAAATACGGTGTAAAACTCTGATCTGAATACCCTACTTCCCTCTGTTATGAGCAGTAAACCAGTTTATCTTTCCATCTCTGGTTTCCGTATCAGCGCCAAGATGCTCCTTGGAGTTATAGTAGCGCTATACAAGTACGCTTTTACATTACATTACAGTATGCTGGCGGTGCCCCTGAGGCACAGCCAAGCATATCACGAGAGTCCTCACCACCACAGTTTTCATGGCAGTGAGGACGCCATAAGAAATGTGTTGGTGTGGAAATAAAGGGACCCCTAAAGGGCCCCCTGTTCCCTCAAGGCCTCCTTTGGAAGACTAGGGAACGAAACCAGTGCTTTGAACCTTCATCAATCCTTCATCAGAAAACTGGAGGTGAGCTACTATGAAATTACCTTAACCTCAATTCATTTTCACAAACATCCACTGAGTCCGTCAAACACTCACCAGAGACCAGGCAGAGTGCCAAAAGGTCCAGTACTGTCGCAGGGATTCCGTTCTCATACAGAACTGTGCATAGAGACTTGGAACCTCAGTGAATTAGGGTGTGCCAAAACTCACCTTAGTACCCAAAATCCCCTACCAGACTAGCTACAGTGTCTCATTGGTTATTACAACCTCCCAATGCTTAGACAAACCATAACATGGACTTAGTACACCTCAGGTAACGTCGAACACATGAACACTCTTTCGTTATACAATCATTCCAATCCAGAACAAGGAGTAAAAGAGGACACATGCATATTTGAAATGTTTATTCACTAATGCAGTGTTCTCAAACACAGTATCTTAGCTAATGCAAGCAAACATATTATAAGAAACAAAGTAATCAGCATAGTCCCTAGTCCGTAGAACACAAAAGGTGAAAGCATAGTATTATGCTAAAACGAATAGGGATCAGTAACACCTAATTCTCACCCTCCCTAGCTAGTATATTATATTATATCTAAGAAGGTCTCTTTGGGTTTTAGCAGGGCGGCCCCATACCTCAAGATCCAAGTGGTAAGGGATCACATCATCTTCCACCAGCTCTCTGCATGCAAAGCACCATCAAGTGTGTTTCTATGCTCTTGTGCAAAGCAATATAAAACGCGCCTAAAGCCAGAACTTGGCCGCAGCTGCATGTATGTTATGTCTAGGAACCTGCGAAGATCAGACCTCACAACAACCACTGTGTTGAGATATCCTTGAAGGTTTCTGCACTCACTGTACAGACACAGCTCGCCAAGCAAGGCTGATATCAGAGTAACAACATATTATTATCGCCTGAATCAAAACATTCTACTAGGCTCAAAGCTAAAGCAACAGCTATGTGTCGTGTGCAGAAGCAGCAGAAAGGTAAAATGGCGTTTAAACTCCTAATAAGCTCATGCTAACTTAACACAGCATATAGGCAATGTATATCTATATGACATCCTCCCTTGATCCGAGCACGGATAAGATAAGATAAGATAAGATAAGATAAGATAAGATAAGATAAGATAAGATAAGATAAGATAAGATAAGGGACTCAATTTTGAAATGAAGAGTTCAATGAAGTAGTCAGTTCAAATTCGAGTAGGTGAGGAAAAATAATTTAGTCCGCCAAAAAATCCAAAATCTCACCAGCATGGCAATATAGTGTTCACTATTATTAAAGCCAATAGGTCTGATACAAAAAACTGTCCATCATATTTTTCTAAAAAAATTGGAAAAAGTTTCATCATATCAAAGGCCTCGATAGGAGTCAGCCTAACACTGAGTATGCAAAATAAGCAGCAACAGCTTCCAAAAGGAAGTCACTCTTATCATCCGAAAATAACTCAGCCATCCAATTCAATAGTGAGAAAGAACAAACATGCTATTCAATTACCGGAGCCTCTAGTACCATCAGAGGACAACTCGGTGGGTTTTCAATGAAGCTGTGTGCCAAGAAATCTTGCGCCGCTGCAAATATATTCCAACGACCCAGTACTCCATGAATCGCTGCAAAGGCCATAATCCCTCCGTCAGAACAAAGCAATTCATGAGTAACTAAGGGACTCATGAGATGATTAAAATCCACTTCAGGAGACACCATATTGCAGAGACACAAATCCAGGGCCCATTCGAAATCGCAGCTCAGGCAATGAAAGACAGGCTGGACACAGGTGAAATAGGAAAATCGAAACGATAATCCATATGCTGCACTTAAGGTGGCGAGTGGCAGCGTACCATAGTATTCAAGCATCCTGTTGCGAAACAGTGCTAACCGCGACTGCTCGTCTTGGAACACAGGACGGGCATCCATTTTGAATAAAACAAAATAGCACCAGCAAGCTTGCAGCCAGCACCAGTAAAACGGGAAATTCACCAAATAGGCTGGAAAAGATTGAATGGAAGAAAGCAGGAATGACTCCAACTATCTTTTGGAAAGAAGTCACTAGACCACTGCTTACTACTTTAAAAAAGTGTGCCAGCCCCGATGTGGAGGATGCGTTAAAAATAGTATGAATCAGCTCACCGAAATGTAAAGGCAGGTCAGTATTTAATAAAGCATGCACTTCTGTGCGGGTGTTATCTACGTGAAGTACAAATGTTTCACGAGCAGATGTCAGGGCAACTTCTTTTTGTGACAATAAGGCTCTTATTCGACTCATCTTATTGAACTCTGCTTTCAAGGTCGGAATCCTCGGCCAGATGGAAACATCAAAGTACCCATACGTGGGTGGATACAACACATTTTTACAGAAAACCACCCGCTCACTGACTGTAACTACATAAGCTATGCCTTTTAATAACCCACAGCAATCTTCATTATTTAAAAGTAAATAACTACTGTTTGCTAATAAAGTAAAAGTGGGGACAATAGCGGGCACAGGTGTACCTTTTAAAACACATGCTAAATTAGGCCGTTCCTGATTACAAGAGCCATGCAATTGTATGTGTCTACACATTAATGAGTGATCTGGTGTTTCCGTGCACTCCTCACCTTTCAGATAAACTTCTTTTCTGTCCCTAAGGCATCTGTAAGTGAAAAGAAGCGACCAGGCTTCATGTAAATAGGAGCTACCAAGAGGCTCGTACCTACCAATGGCAAAATATTTCATGCAGTTTGTAAACTGGAAAAGCGCAAATGGTAAAGTTATTAACCCGTGGATAAGCCACGTAGCAGTAGTGGCCTCTGCCACTGAAAATGGCAAAGACTCCAATCGTTCAATGTGTAACATGGAAAAAGACACATCTCTCATTGAAAGCAAACGTTGCTTCTCAGTCAAATTAAAAGGGGGAAATAGAGATGAGACATTCATGTAATTCCAAGGCACTTTTCCGGCCTTCAGCGTCTGCAGGGTCCATGCAAACTGAAAAATAGAACGCAATTGATTTTGACCATGGTACAAAACAGACACATCATCCTGTACAATTTCAACGACAGATGAAATATTATCCAATGTGTAAATGCAGGAGGAAAGTGTGTTAATGCCGTTATCCACTACTGCAAGCACTTTCTCTAAATTAGCTTGATCAATAGCCCTAGGGCGGGTAGCTGCTTCAATCTGTGATGTGTTCCAGAGTTCATTATAAACGGCATATATCCATCTTCTAGACCTACCTCTAGCCGGGCCTTTTATGAAATCATTCAAATCAACCTCGTCAGTCAGTTTAGACAAATTCAGTTTGACTGATGCCAATGTAGAGTGTTTGAGCCAATTCTGACACAATTTGCCTACTGAATAAATGGTTACAGAATGGTCACTCTCAAAACGGGGATCTAACCTGACTTGTGTAAAGCCATCAGCCAGACCCAAAAAACGATGCTGGCACGAATCTGCACTACTGTGCCACATCAACCAACCCTTGTGATCCAAACTGAATATGCTAAAGGATGAATTTAGCAATAGAGTTTGCAACTCTCTAATCGAAAATTTTGTTGAATTTTACCAACCTGAATATTCTTCCAAATCAGGGAAGGAAGGAGTATTTAATTTTTTAGAAGTAGCCAATCCAAAGCATGTTGTCCGTGAGATGGTAGAATTCAAAAACAACATATGATTTGGGATGAGACATGCACGGTGCAAAGCCTCAGTGCCTTGTACCTAGTAACTTTTAGAACCCCAAACTGATTTAAGGTCAATGGTTTCCTTCCACAACTCGTAGCCTCCAACTGCTAGCTGGTCTAGAAAGGACTTCGAGTACAGTAACTTAGTATCGGTAAGTCTAACTTTGGACATGGATTTTTCTGTCATTCTAAAATAAAACGAAGCGGGATTGGACTGGTTAAAGTCAGTAAAATAAGTGTACTTTTTCAAAAATGTATTAGAGCTGCCTCTTAAAGGAGCTGGGCAATGCTCCCATTGTGTATAGTTTACAGTACTCCTCCTGGAATTAGTTTTATGTAGGTAGTGATTGCCAAAATGTTGGAAGCAAAACAAATCACCATAATTAGCAGATTCTAATTATAAATCTTCAGCATCAAAGGCAGCATAATATTTCAAATCAGCAAACAAAGCCTCTACGGCCTGAACATCCCAATCACCAGAACGTATGTTTTGTTTAACCACATCCCCCATGTTAACTCTAAGCACATTAGGAACATTAATAACTTCAGTCGGACCATGGATTTGAAATTTAACAGCATCCCAGACTATCCCATCCAGGACAGGCCAAGCAGTGATGTTAACAAAAGCCAAGTCTCTTTTCAATCTGTGGGCAGAATGTGACGAGGAATGGGGCGCCAATGTTCCATTCAGATGTCGAATGCATGTTCTCTCCTCGACATAGTGTCCATTGATGAGTCGGAAAAAATAAAACACAAAACCAATTGACATAAAAAGGTAAAGTGAAAAAAGCCCCAACCAAATGTAAGTCCAAGGGGGAATCAAAAAATGTTTTTTAAACATTTTTGCATAGGTCCTAAGCCTTGTGGGCTTCCCTCAAGTGTGAGAAACAGTGTCAAATTAAAATCTAGATTCTGTTGCTAAACGAGTTTCCAAATCAGGCATCGACAAGTCAGTTGGGTAGGTGTAGTCAGTTTCATCAAGTTGAGTACCAGGCAATGCACTCAATAAAGGACTAGAAACTGCAGGCATCTCAAGGGCCACCTTCGGCGCATGATCCGAAGCAGTGACCAATACAGAATTTCTCACCATCGAAGGACATGAGACTGCCGGTGTCATGCTAAGAAGAATCGGCCACTCTGTGTATCTTGACATTGCCAATGGAGATATACCTGTTTTCATTACGACCTGGAAGTGGTGGTAAAATGACTGTTCTCGTGCCCTTCACACCAAGCACGGGAACTGGAGCACGGTATGAGGGACCAAAATTCCTTTTTGTTATCGATCTTCTCCCGAACCAGTTCTCCAACTTGGGGTAGCCAGCCAACTACCGGGATCTGCAATGCATCATCCGAAGTGGAGGGCAAATGTTCCTTTGCAAGACTGTCTCTTGTCTTTTGTAGAGTCTGTAAAACATTGCAATGTTCATCTACGTCAAAGGAGGCAGCAGCCGCAACCGAGTCTAGACGGTCAAGGTCCTGTACATACATCTTGATACCAAACAGCATTTCGTATGGGGTCCGCCCACCCAGAGACCTTCTAGGGAGATTATTAAGAGCACGCTGAATGCCATTAAGATGGGCCAGCCAGTTTCTGCCAGGGCCTATAACTCAAGCTGTCAGTGATTGCTTTGAGTCACGGTTCATTCGTTCAACAAAACTATTACCCTCAGGTTGGTATGGAGACGAAAACTGACTTGGACCCCCATCGAAACCATGCATCCCTGTACGCCTTAGAGGCGAAAGCAGGACCCTGATCCGAATGGAAGGTACCACAGGCAAAAATCCCTACAAAGACACGCAAATCCCTTATGACAGTCCGTGAATCAGCGCTGCGATGAGGCCACACCCATACAAAGCGTGTGCATGAATCAACTGCTACTAAGATGTACTTATACACAGTATCAGAAGAAAAAGGACCGCAGTGATCTAAATAAACACAACCTAATGGTTTATTAGAAATGAACAACTGTGTTTGGGGCGGACGCGTAGCAGTCGAAGGCTTAATCTGCTGGCAAATGTCACATTGAAGGACATAGTCATGCGTCTGTTTGTACAGTCCCCGCCACCAAAAACATTGTTGTAACTGAGACACAGTGGCTGAAACGCCCGCATGCGCAGACGCAACACCTTCATGGGCGGCTGTGATCAGTGTATTTCTGCGATCCAAGTTGGGAATCAATCTCTCCCCAACTTCAGGAATTTTCACATAAGGAACCTTATCGGGACTTAAGTGGTATGTGTACTTCGAAGGGAACCCCGTAGGATATTTACCTCCCTTCTCAGTGGCAGCAACAGCCGCCAAGATATCGTCATCAATCTTACTTTCGGACCGTGTAGCTGCTGCAACTAAATATGTCGATACTGCTGATTTCGCTGCTTCATCAGCAAGCGAGTTGCCAACAGCGTGAACTCCTACGCGCTGATGACCGAGAGTATGAATTACAAACACGAGTGGCAACTGCTCTTTAAGCTCAGCCACTCGGACCCAGATCATTTTATGTTTTATTGTGCTACCCTTGGAATCACGAAAATCATTCTGAATCCAAAAGAACAAGCTTTCATTGTAAGACTGGACACAGTAGTAAGAATCACTTACGATTAATGTCGTCACACTAGGATCAGCGTACTCTAATGCCAGCATCAGAGCACGAAACTCTGCCAATTGTGCGGTGCAGTCCCCTAGAGTCTGCGTGTGCACGACTCTGGACTTGAACTCATCGTTCACCATGGCACCTACCACAATGGCGCATGCGGAAATGTAGGCGTGTTTAGAACCATGCGCAACTTGCGCCGAACCATCAGTGTATATGATGCAATGGAAATCCACCAAAGGCACCATAACCAAAGGTGCAGGATGAACAAATTCATATTGCAAAAACTCCTGCGACCGTAAGGAGGCATCAAAAATAAACGTGACATCCGGAGACGTCAATGATGCTGCCCATTGTATCCACCGAGGGTGCAAAGCTTTAGAATTAGGTACACTTGCTTTCGTAACTGCTTCCAAAGCAGGACACGGTGTAACAACCAACATGCGTTTTCCCTGTAACAGAGTGCGTTCCTTCAGAATCGCCATCTGTACAGCAGTCAAAACTTTCTCCACAGTGGAAAATGGCATTTCAGCCGAAGTGTACAAGTGTGACTTGTAAGCAATAGGTACTGTGTCTTCTTCGTTAAAAGTAAGGTATGTGAAACCCAACCTCCCAGGGATGATTCTTATCACCAGGTTGGTGTGGTTATCACGAGTCAATAAGTATTTAGAAGCGAGCAGATCAGCCTGCAAAGATTGCAGTATAGCCAAGTGCTCCGGCAGCCAGTTTGATTTGGTAAAAGTTGGTTGTATCAAAGCATACAAGGGCTTGATACGCTGGGCATATTCAGGTATGTATGTCCTCCCGAAATTCAAAAATCCCAGCAAAGACTGTAATTTTTTCAGAGTTGTCGGAGAGCGCAATTGTGCGCATTTCTCCAAGAAGTGAGGAGCTAATCCTCGACCTTCATTGTTGAGCTCGTAGCCCAGGAACAACACTGTGTACTCCGCAATGTGCGATTTTGCAAAGTTGAATTTGTAACCGAAGTCTGCAAAGCTACAAATTAAGCGGTCAACTTGACACAGATGCTCCCACAGTTCGTCATCTGTGAGATAAATGTCATCCACATACGAACAAGCATCTGGGTCAACTCTCTCTAAGACAGAGACTATGCGGGCAGCAAACACTCCAGGACTATTTTGTAACCCATCGGTAAATGCTTGAAATGTACTGGACCCCGCTGCAAGTAAAGGAGGTCCATTGGGAACTCAGACCATCCAAATGGTGGGCATAAAAACCGTTGGAAATGTCAAGCGTAGTTTTAAACCGCTTACGCGCGAGACTATCCACTAAAGCAGAGCCGTGAGTATTCTGTACTGCACAGGTACGGCAATTCGAGTTTAAATGCCGGTAATACAATACCAAACGATATGAACCTACAGGCTTGGACTCCTGTCTCTGTTGTTGTTGTTGCTTTCCCTGTTGTTGTTTTTTCAGCCAATTTTGTTTTTTGGTCTGGGGCTGGTCGTCAGTTTCCAACTTCTGCCCTTGGGGTTGTTTTTTCTCTTTAGTAGAAAAAGGCTTGAGACCCCTACTATTGCGGCCCACGGTTTTATAAGCCGCCACAATAATCCTCGCCGACTGCCGGGGTTTGTCGGCATCGGGAATCGCCTGCAAAGCATTGGCAACCTGAAAGTTCACCGCATCCCCCTTGACATTCGCAAGTATGAGATCGGAAACCACATCAAAGGCACCACAGAGGCGCATACCCAATTCAACCGCAGCCTCTGGTCCGTGCTCATCCGGAACACGTTTAAGGACCGTCTGCAGGACAGTCATAGACGGAGTGCCGTAACACCTCGTGTAGACCGCAGCAAACGTCTTACCCCAGGTCTCACAGTTACCTATTTCAGGGGTCAAGTCTTTTAGTAAGCTAATTGTCAGAATCCTGTGTTTTTTACCAGGAGACGTATTAGGAAATACTGCTTCCAGCTGGTCAAACTTCTCGGCAAGCAAGAAAGGAAAATCATCCTTTTCTTGGGGGCGCTTGCCCATCACAGCGTTGACCATAACAGGACTGAGTTTCATTCCGCCCTGTCCGGCAGGAAGTGTCGCACCACCCGGGGCCCCGCCCGCGAGATTACGGGTAATGTATTGGACCAACGACCTAATCACGCTAATTGCGACTACATGTAGTCGTCTTAACTCAACTACGGTACATGCTCCATATTGAGGAGGAGGTGTAAATCCAGCAAAACAGGCCAATTTGCGCCCGGAATGGACAAAGGACCTAACCGCGGAGCTGCTAAAGTATGGGGTAGGGCGCCATCAAACCAAACTCGATGCTGCCATGTATCTATAGGAATCTCCTGTGCCCTATATGGTGCATATTCCTGTGGCACAGCCATGGGAGTGTACGTGTCGAACACACAAGTATTTGCATTCATAGCTGGGAAGGTCACCCATGAGTAGAAAATCTCATACAGATAAGCCACCTCTGCACTCACTACCATTACCACGGACATGCCATCTTCGGGGACATTATAATTCTGCAAATGATTGCGCACCGCAATGCGGCTATGTTGCGCAATGTCCACCGCGGCCATAGTGACACAGAAAGTAAGAAGTACAAAGTAAACCTTGTAAACAACTGGGTAGTAATTCAAGGAAACCGTTTAGAAAGATTCAAGCTTGAAAAGACCTATGTAAATATAGGTAGGTTTGTCCGACACCACCGTTAACCGCAAACAATGGTGTAGGGGTTAAGGGCGTAACATTGAACTACTCAAGCGTCATGTAATAAGACCACCAACGATTGGGCACCATGTCGCAGGGATTCCGTTCTCATACAGAACTGTGAATAGAGACTTGGAACCTCAGTGAATTAGGGTGTGCCAAAACTCACCTTAGTACCCAAAATCCCCTACCAGACTAGCTACAGTGTCTCATTGGTTATTATAAACTCCCACTGCTTAGACAAACCAGAACATGGACTTAGTACACCTCAGGTAACGTGGAACACATGAACACTCTTTAGTTATACAATCATTCCAATCCAGAACAAGGAGTAAAAGAGGACACGTGCATATTTGAAATATTTATTCACTAATGCAGTGTTCTCAAACGCAGTATCTTAGCTAATAAAAACAAACATATTATAAGAAACAAAGTAATCAGCATAGTCACTAGTCCGTAGAACACAAAAGGTGAAAGCATGGTATTATGCTAAAACGAATAGGGATCAGTAACACCTACTTCTCACACTCCCTAGCTAGTATGTTATATTATATCTAAGAAGGTCTCTTTGGGTTTTAGCAGGGCTGCCCCATACCTCAAGATCCTAGTGGTAAGGGATCACATCATCTTCCACCAACTCTCTGCATGCGAAGCACCATCAAGTGTGTTTCTATGCTCTTATGCAAAGCAATATAAAACGCGCCTAAAGCCAGAACTTGGCCGCAGCTACATGTATGTTATGTCTAGGAACGTGCAAAGATCAGACCTCACAACAACCACTGTGTTGAGATATCCTTTAAGGTTTCTGCACTTATTTATTTATTTATTTATTTATTTATTTTTAAAATTTCTAGAGCGCACAAATACCTTCCGGTGTCTCGGCGCTAGTACAGACACAGCTCGCCAAGCAAGGCTGATATCAGAGTTACAACATATTATTCTTGCATTAATCAAAACATTCTACTAGGCTCAAAGCTAAAGCTACAGCTATGTGTCGTGTGCCGAAGCAGCAGAAAGGTAAAATGGAGTTAAAACTCCTAATAAACTCATGCTAACTTAACACAGCATATAGGCAATGTATATCTATATGACAGTACTGCAAAGTGCCGATGAGATGGGTGGTGAGTCTGGCTGGCAAATACACCTCTTGCTAGGCTAACCGTTTTTTGCTGCTTCCTTACCCCCAATATATCTGATGGACCTGCAAGTAGCTGACTGGCCACCCATTTTGATTTATATATCCTGGTGGCCAACTCAGAGGTCTGCAAGTTCACAGGCTTGCACCTTTTTCTTTTTTTTTGTTGTTGCAGTTTTTGGAGCACTTTACATGAGCACCTGTTACATTACACAAGGAAATGTTCATTTTTTTGGTAGACATGGAGAGATTAAGTAATTTGTCCGGAATCACAAAATATTGAGTCGACGCCGAGACTCAAATCTGGTTCCCAGTTCCAAAGTGGTTAAAGTCAAGAGATGCTACAAGGGACTTATTTGAAGTTGATTTGCATTCATTTATGAGTCGTACAAATGTAACGCACTCTTGTGTATCCACAGGATGACCGTCTTATATCAACTGTAATTAATATTAACGGAAGGCAAAAAGAACATATACTGCAACAAAAGTAGGGAGACAAATACAAATGGAATAGGGCAGAGTAGTCATGAACAGAGATAAATCAAATTTTCACTACAGTTCATAACAAAAGACATCAACTCCAGATATTCAAAAACACAACCAAAATTAATTAATAAACAAGGTTGTGGATAGGTGACAGAGCAACGTAACAGGAGATGATGGAATGTCGACGTTTCGGTCTAGGTAGCAGTCGTCAGATAGACCATCATCAGGACGGTGTTTTTCTATGCAGGAAAAACTCCCTATGTAAAATAATACAACATAATCAACAAATGTCTTTCAAATTAAAAAAAATACATTAATAGAAAAGTGCATGCTCTATGCGTCAAACTAAAATTAATTGTAACCATTTATTCTCTTTGGTCACTCCTTCCTAGTGACCAATGAGGGGTAATATCTGAGATAAATTTGAAACAGTATAGCTCAAATGGTCAAACTGCGTGTCTTTAACATGATAAAATTGATACATTAAAACGGTGATTGAAACATGTATAGTAATTCATTAATAAAAAGAGAAAAAAAAGATTCAATTAAAAACTTGTCAGCGATTTAAATTAAATTTGGCTCAAGTATATACATTTCAGAATTACTAGACCTTCAAATTCTGCCATTCAAAAATGCATTACAAACATTGGTGCATTTCTCAAAACATAACTGTAAATAGGTCGGTTTGGTTTGTCACCTTGAATCCTAGGTTGGACCTTATGTGGGCACGAAAAGCGGCAGTAGCGAAGGCAACAGCAATAGCGTGTGGCAAGGGTGTCCTACACGTAGCCTCAACTAGAAGAAAATGTGAAGTCCTATGAGGAACTGGATTTGACAACCAAAAATAGAATATGTATAGTTAAGGAAATCCAATATCATACCTTAAAATTGGGCAAAGCACACTATGATTAATAGTCAGATTTCACGTGAAGGTTTCAAGTCAGTAGTTCCTGAAGAAAGGGGTAAATATTGAGTTGTTTAAGTGATGTGCAAAATTTTTTATATAAAGTAAGACAATTTAGCAGTAGAAACGCGACACTCAGTACTAGTTAGAATGTAACTGGGAGTCTCTGGTGGAAACTGACATGTGTTGACAGCGTACGCATCTGTAGAAACGCGGCACTAAGTACCAGTTGAAATGTGACTGAAAGTCACTGCTGGAAACTGACAAGCGTTTCCAGTGTACGCATCTAAAAGCAGAGAAGAGGTAAGATTTACCGCTAGTCAAGATACGAACTGTTCATAAACGAAGTGGGCAGCTCTGGCCATTATACCACATCCTCTCCTTTGTTGTGGACCAGGGTGAATCTGTCTCACTGTTCAGTAAACACACCCTCAATCTCTAGGACATTCCTTTACAAGTGCGACTCAGATTGCTGTTGAGTGATGCTTGTGCTCTTTCGCATTAACACCAACTTGTTACAAAGTGATTACAATGTTTTCTTTGCTAGAGTCCTGTTTTGCTATCCAGCATGTTCACAAACAGCTACTGTTTCCAAACCACGTCAACAGCAACAAAGACAATTCAACAAAGGAAACAATGTGACAGCATTCTCTGTTACTGTGTCCTGTGTAACTGTAACATTGGTTCTGGCAACATTCGCTGGCTTTGTGCTTCTCAGGTTCAGGAATGTGCGTCACAAACATTACAACGTCATATACGCTACACAGAGTGACCTTGAACAGCCAGGGACCAGGTTTCAATGATGTGTAGTGTGATTACTATTTGCCTCATAGGTTCTTTGTGAGAATTTGTTTGTGCTTGTCTAGTTCCTTGTTTCACATCCACATTTGTATATTATGTTTTTGTTCCTATTTACTCATCACTGTTTATACTGTACAGACATATTATAGTTTCTTGGCTGGGACTTCATACTTTATTGCAACTGAATTAAACTTTGACTGCTCATTCGTGTCCACCTAGACGGTCAAGGACGCTTACTGAGGTCTGATTTTCATTGTATGTCTTGTTTTTGGTACCATCGCCATCAACTCATTTATGGTGTTTAGTTGCCCCTCCGGCCACATGTCCCAAGGGTTAATCATGAAAAGTAGTAGAGAATGATTGGTAAAGCATAGGGCTACTGTCAAAACTAAAAGAATCTGTAACTAGCCAAATCCATTATTCTTTAAGTAGTGTGGCTCACTGGTTAGAGGGGGCAGACCCGAGAGGAGAGGACGGCCCGGGACCAGGGTTCGATTCCCGGCGCGGCAGGTTTCTGGACCAGGGTCAGCGGACTCGATAATTCTCTCGCCTCGGTGCCCACTCTGATCAGCGATCACACTCGGCAACTCTGGGCATTAGCTTGCCTCATCTTCACTAACGGCCCCACCAGACCGCCGGGGATGCCTGGTCTCACCCTGGAGATACCCATTAAGGGACCATCTCTCAGGGAAGCCAGGAAGGGTTTCGCAGCGGTCGAAGCGCCTTGGGACCCTCCGGGTAAGTAGTGCGCTATATAAATGCCTATACATTACATTACATTTAATAAGTATGTCGATCTCCCTGGCTGTTTAAACCTGCATGCAGTGCAGAATGGATTTTGATCCACAAAGATCTGTAGCTCACTAGCCAATTAGTTTTTGAGACATATGACCATATATGGAAGAGTCCAAACTGGCACTCTTCTGAGGAGATGCTATTGTGTGTTTCAATGATGGTGGCAGTAAATGAGTCATGAGGGGGGCATCACACGCTGTCAGGAAACACCTAGCATACGATTACCGACCCAAAATGAGTGTACAAGCTTCTTCTAGACACGGACCTAATGATGAACATTTTCTTTGTGCGACTATTATTATTAATATGATCATACAATTTTATAGAGCACTCATTTGCCCCCTTGGGGTTTTCCGTAGCTAGACGTCAGGTCATGTACAGTTAAAACTCATAACTTAGAACAGCTAGGTTTTAAGCTGTCTTCGAAAGATCAGCAAAGATGGACACCTTTTCAACCGTTCTGGAAGTGCATTCCAAAGTTTGGGGCCCTCATAAGCAAATGTCCATCCTTCCATGCATGAGTGTTTCATTGTCGGGATACGCCACAGTGACAGTTCACTGGAACAAAGAAGGCATGACGAGTGATAAGATTTAACAAATTGCTGCAGGTATTGTGGACGGATGAATGTCAGAACCCTGCATGCATTTTTTGTGTATGCCTTTACAACACAGTCATTACCCCGACTACAATGTTACCATTTGTTACTTTAACACACAAGTTGTTACAACGGCTTGCTTTGCGGGGTGGGGTGCGCGGTGCTGAACTTTGGAATAGTATGAATTACTGTTCCAACTCCAGTCGGTGTATCAGTAGGGAAGATGTTGGACTTCAAATTCAACACCAGCCCAACAACGCTCCCTCTAAAGTAAGTCGTTGTAATGACTTGTAGGGTAAAGTATCACATGGTAACATGCAGTCGGGGTAGTGACTGCGTTGTAAAGGCAGGTTTTGGTTCTGACTGCGGGGTAAGGAATGTTTCTCAATGTGGCCAACTCCTGATCTTGCTTTATACACATGGTACAAGGTTTTAAACTGAATTTTCTTCTCTACTGAGAGCCAGTCAAGCTCCCGTAAAAGACCTGTTGCCGAGGTCCATTTTGGAAGTCTAGAAAGCATCCTTGCAGCAGAGTTTTGGACCACCTGCAACCGTCTCAGGGAGGCTTTGTCTGCCCCCAAATAGAACACATTGCCGTTTTTCAATCTTGACATGATAAGGGCCTGTACCACAGTTTGTTATGCTGGAAATGGAAGTAGCCAGATGATCTTCTGCAACCATATCACAAAGGGAAAGAAAGTGGAAGCCTCCTTCATCACCTGAGGCTTCCTCAACAGCTTATTTTCCGACAAAAATCACAGGTTCTCGATCTTGAGGGCTTGTTTTAGGAGAGGGTCCAGGATTTCAGGACTATATTGGGAACCCCAAAGGGACGGATCCCTTCCCAGAACCAATACCTCAGTCTTATCTCCAAGTATTTTTAGTGAATAGTTTTTCATCCACTCTGCGAGCATGCTCAAACAGGAGTTCAAGGTTTCCGAGTTCTGGTATTGCGCAGATGACAAGGAGAAAATGACTTTGTGTCATCTGCAGATGAGAATAACATCAAGCCACAACTTTCCACCAAGTCCACCAGTGGGCACACATAGATGTTAACTAGTGCTGGACTTAGGAGGGTCCTTAAGGAACTCCTGAGTTAAGAGTATGCCGCTCTGAGGTGGCCGTGGCTGAAACCACCTGAAATGACCGGTCTTCTAGGAAGGATTTAATCCAAGAAAGGGTCATTCCCTATATACCCATCTTGGCTAGCCTTTTTACGAACAAGGCAGAAGACACTATGAGATCAAGTAGTATTAGTGCGGCAGTCTTGCCTTCATCTAGGAGACGTCTAAGATGTTCCGTGACTCCTAGGAGGGTGGATTCGATTCTGTGTCCCATCCTAAACCCCAATTGATAGGGGTGGAAATACCCTTGTGACTCCACAAAATTGGAGCGTTACCTATTGACAGGCTTCTCCATTAATTTTGCAATAAAGGAAACCATTGAAACTGGTCTAAAATTTGACAACTTCTCAGGGTCTTCGGGCTATATTATCAAGAAAGGGCGCTACATTATCGCCTCTTTTATTGGCAGGAAACTGCCGCTAAAGCGGGAATAATGGGCTTGATAATATGCCCTTGTGAATTTCCATAGAAGCCCAGGTTCTGGTGTTAACCTGGGCTTCTATGGGAATTCACAAGGGCATATTATCAAGCCCATTATCGCCCCTTTAGCGGCAGTTTTCTGCCGATAAAAGCGGCGATTATGTAGTGCTCTTTCTTGATAATATGGCCCTAGATTCTCTATCTTGAAGAGGGGCCAAACCAAGGCCTGTTCCATGAATGTGGAATCTTCCCTTGCATAAGAGAGTTGTTAAAGAGTCCCAGTAGACCTTGCAAAATATCCGGCTCTAAGGAACTAAGCTTGGCCAGAGGGAGAGGATCTTCCGGAGAGCCTGACCTCATTAAAGTCAGTAATGGTAAGAATACAGGTAGATCCAAAGTGTCCCAGCAATTCAATTGAGGCCTAACTTGTACCGAGGTATACCCAGTTTGGTCCTTGGTAACAGAAGGACCATCAGTAGTACTTAGCGATCAGACATTCTTCTCTCCTGTCGTAAGAGAAGCCTGGATATCAGCCACCTTTTTAGCAAAGTAACATGCCAGTTGCTCACACACACTGAGACAAGACTTGCAGTAATAAAGTTGGGATCGGAGAGTTTCTTCATCACTCTGAAAATAGTTTTTAGTCAATTTTGGGTGGTGGTTATTTGGACTGTATAAAAAGTGTCATGGGCCACTCTTCAAAGACAATGATAACTTCTCACTGCAGTTTATATATTATCTTACTATCCTTACCATATACAAGTCTCCAGGATCTCTCCAAGTCTTTGCACCTAGACTTCTCCACACCGTAAAGCCTCTGTGAACCAAGAAACTGGAGGATGAGATCTGACTAGGCAACTAACTTTGGCTGGTAAAACTATCTCCAGCGCTTCCCTCAGTCAGACATCCGTCCTTGGCTGGTCTAACTTAACCACTTGGTTTAGTCTATGCAATGTTTTCCTCAATTGACTATTGAGGACTGAGATACTTAGTCTCTGCCATGTCCTAGACTTGATGTAAGACATCCCCGCCCTTACTATGGCCAGGTCCTGCCATGTTAGAATGAAAAGGGTAGCGTATAGAGGTCTGACCATAGTGAAGGCACTGGAGGAGCTGATTCCAGTGATCTGATAAAGGCAGAAATTGGGTCCAACAGATGTCCTGGTTTGTGTGTGGGTGCAGAATTCGCTAGATTAAGACTAAGTACTTTGAGGTCCTCAATCAGAGTGAGACCAGGACCACATACATTTTCCGCAAAGTGGATATTCAGGTCACCCAGCAATATGAAATTGAAGGATCTAAGGATCTGTGGGACCAGTAAGTAATGAATACCAATTTCTGGCACTATGTGGTGAAACTCTGACAAAAAAGGAGTTTTGAATGGATAAAATACAGATCTTCCCATTTTTGGGTCTCAAGGCATGTTTGGATAGTGCAGCTAGGACCAGGTACCTAAAGGATTGTGTCCTTGTGTAGGTTTTGGAGATGCACATTATTCAAAGAAGGATTTGGGTGCTGCAGCATAGGTTGAGATTTGTAATGTAGTGCCATATTCGGTCTTTTATCTATTGTAGAACATTTTTCTACAAGTCTTTCTGCACAGTGGTGAAAGGTTTACAGGCTATTTATGCAATGTATATCTTTAACAGTGAATGTGTAACTTGTAATGTCACACTACTCCTATTCTCCCATTATCTTTTCCATGACCCTCTCTTTTGCAGTGACTGTTGCCTGGATCGTGATACCCCCTTTTCTCACTTACATTATTTATATCCGGATTTCTCAGTGTCTTTCTTTCTAGACCTCTGGGTACATTTTAGGTCTCGCCTGTCAATGCGCATCCGCATTGAGCTTGCGAGACTATAGGGGCTTAAACAGACTTTAACCGCATGCGCGCTAGCGGGTTTTCCCGCTGCGCGCTGAAATTTGAAAATCGCGGGTAACGTGACAAAGCCAGCTCGTCATGCGTGCAGTGCAGGTAACGCCCATGACGAGCTGGCTTTGTCATCCGCATCGAAGGGGTTAACCAACTTGCGATTCCATGGCGATTCCTTGCAGTGCCCGTGATAAGCAAGCTCAATGCGCAAGCGCATTGACATTCAAAGCGCGTGCACATCAAAGCGTCAAGCCTGCCTCCGACGGCTATCCCCAGCGTGCGCTGTGCCTCAGGCATTTCTCCTCCCCTAATTTATTCACTGCCCACGGCTTTCACTTTGATGGCCGCCAGGCCCTTTCTCTCCAGCACGCTCATAAAAAAAACAAAATAACACGTGCAAACGACTTTAAACACAAATCACCCAGCCTCTCTCCCAGTGCACATCAAAGCGACAAGGCTCCCTCCCACTGCTATCCCCAGCGTGCGCTGTGCCTCAGGCATTTCTCCTCTCCTAATTTATTCACTGCCCACGGCTTTCACTTTGACGGCCGCCAGGCTCCTTTCTCTCCAGCACGCTCATAAAAAAAAAAAATAACACGTGCAAACGACTTTAAACACAAATCACCCAGCCTCTCTCCCATTCAGCAGCATACATTTGATACATTCAGACTCTAGGCTCTATGCTTGCATCATACCACTTCGCCACAACGCAAGAAAAAATTAGGGAACAACTTCGAGTCACAGGAGGGATGGCTAGCTTTAATTAAAAACATACTTGTCTACAAATACAATTAAACACACAGACTCACTCCCATTCATCATGCCTACTCTTTCACCCCCTCCCTCTACAGCGTGCTAGGGATCGACTGTGGCCACAGTCTCACCATATACTTAAAACACGATTAACACACACAAATCTAACATTCAGCTGCATACTAAATGCAAACACTCTCCAGCATGCGCGCCTCACTCTCCAATTAATTTCACATAAACACACTCACCACATGGCTTTGGGTAACTTCGGATGCACACTCAGCTCATACCATTTCGCCACACCTCAATCTACATTTCGGTCACAAATTATATTCACAACATGCCTTTCAAACATACAGCCTAAACAAATAAAATAAGACGTGCTAACGACTTTAAACGCAAATCACCCAGCCATCTCTCCCATTCAGCAGCATACATTTGATACATTCTGACTCTAGGCTCTATCAACACACAGCTCCACCGAGGCACCCACCACACAGCTCCACAGATGCACCCACCACACAGCTCCACCGAGACATCCACCACACAGCTCCACAGATGCACCCACCACACAGCTCCACAGATGCACCCACCACACAGCTCCACAGATGCACCCACCACACAGCTCCACAGATGCACCCACCACCCAGCTCCACTGATGCACCCACCACACAACTCCACAGATGCACCCACCACACAGCTCTGCAGATGCACCCACCACCCAGTTCCACCCATGCACCCACCACACAGCTCCACCAATGCACCCACCACACAGCTCCACCAAGGCACCCACCACACAGCTCCACCGATGCACCCACCACACAGCATGCTAGGGATCCACTGTGCCCACAGCCTCACCTTACACTTAAAACACGATTAATCCACACAAATCTAACATTCAGCTGCATACTAAACGCAAACACTCTCCAGCATGCACGCCTCACTCTCCAATTCATTTCACATAAACACTCACCACATGGCTTTGGGTAACTTCGGACGCACACTCTGCTCATACCATTTCGCCACACCTCTATCTACATTTCGGTCACAAATTATATTCACAACATGCCTTTCAAACATACAGCCTAAACAAAGAAAAAAAGACGTGCAAACGACTTTAAACACAAATCACCCAGCCTCTCTCCCATTCAGCATCATACATTTGATACATTCTGACTCTAGGCTCTATCAACACACAGCTCCACTGAGGCACCCACCACACAGCTCCACAGATGCACCCACCACACAGCTCCACCGAGACACCCACCACACAGCTCCACAGATGCACCCACCACACAGCTCCACAGATGCACCCACCACACAACTCCACAGATGCACCCACCACCCAGCTCCACTGATGCACCCACCACACAGCTCCACAGATGCACCCACCAGCATCTTGCAGCCTTTATGGAAACCTCTGGCCTTTTAGATCATTCGCAGCATGGATTTCGGAGAGAGCATAGTACTGAGTCGGCCCTCACCATTGTGCTTGATAACATCCGCACAAGAGTGGATAAGGGCGAGACTACCCTCCTCATTCTGCTAGATCTCACGGCTGCGTTTGATACCCTGTCTCCCTCAGTGTTAACATCTCGACTGAGGGAGATAGGGGATGAGGGGCCAGCACTTAGTTTGCTGACCTATTTTCTTGGCCAGAGGGAACAGAGAGTCAAGATGGGGGAGTTTCTATCTCCATCCCTCCCTGTGCAGTGTGGGTCCCGCAGGGGTCGGCATTAAGTCCGACCCTTTTTAACATCTATGTGACCCCACTTGCCAGGCTGATTAGATCTTTTGGGATGGAGGTAGTCTCCTATGCCGATGACACGCAGATCTTGATGTCTCTCGCCCAACCTTACATCTCGGCTGCCTCCAATTTTAGACACTGTATGGAGGCAGTGGCTCAATGGATGATTTGCAATTCATTGAAGCTCAATGGCGAGAAAACAGAGATTCTGGTGTTCGGAGGCAAGGAGGACATCTGGTCGGCGGAATGGTGGCCCTCATCCCTGGGCCAGTGCCCTACACCCGCTACCTTGGCCAGGAACTTAGAAGTCATGATTGACCCCACCCTGGGGATGGGTCATCAAGTAAACAGGACCATCTCTACCTGCTGGGGCATAATAAACATCTTGCGGAAGATAGAACACTATCTGTCCCCTCAAGCCAGGAAGCAAATTGTAGTTGCTCTAATAGGCTCAAGACTCGACTACTGTAATGTCCTATTCTTAGGCATTAACAAGGGCCTTATAAGGCGACTTCAAATGGTACAGAATGCCGCAGCGAAATTTGTACTAGATTTACCCAAGCGGGCTTCCGCTACGGCTGCCAGAAAAAGTTTGCACTGGCTCCCGATAGAGTCCAGGATCTCTTTTAAGTCCCTATGCCTGATCTATGGGGCTTTGGCTTCAAATGGATCTAGAGGCCTGAGGGACCTGCTGGTTCCCTATTCCCCTTCTAGAACTCTGCGCTCAGCCAACAAATCTTTGTTGGCAATCCCTCGTGTCCGCAGAGCCAAGTGGGGTGGCAGAGCCTTCTCGACTTTGGCTCCAAAGCTGTGGAATGCTCTGCCAATCGAGATTAAATCCCTCCCCTCTAAGCAAGCCTTTAGGAAAACGCTCAAAACGTGGCTATTTGCCAAAGCCTACCCTTAGCTCTGGATTTGCCTTTTTTGATTTCTTTTGATTAGGCGCCTTGATGCCTTCGGGCTTAGTTGCACGTTTATACATTTCATTTCATTTCATTCACACAGCTCCACAAATGCACCCACCACCCAGCTCCACCAATGCACCCACCACACAGCTCCACTGATGCACCCACCACCCAGCTCCACCGATGCACCCACCACACAGATACACCGAGGCACCCACCACACAGCTCCACCGATGCACCCACCACACAGCTCCACTGATGCACCCACTACACAGCTCCACCGATGCACTCACCACACAGCTCCACCGAGGCAACCAATATACAGCTCCACCAAGGCATGCCTACTCTTTCCACCCTCCCTCTCCAGCGTGCTAGGGATCCACTGTGGCCACAGCCTCACCTTACACTTAAAACACGATTAACACACACAAATCTAACATTCAGCTGCATACTAAACGCAAACACTCTCCAGCATGCGCGCATCACTCTCCAATTCATTTCACATAAACACACTCAACACAGGCTTTGAGTAAATTCGGATGCACACTCAGCTCATACCATTTCGCCACACCTCTATCTACATTTCAGTCACAAATTATATTCACAACATGCCTTTCAAACATACAGCCTAAACAAAGAAAAAAAGACGTGCAAACGACTTTAAACACAAATCACCCAGCCTCTCTCTCAGCAGCATACATTTGATACATTCTGACTCCAGGCTCTATCACCACACAGCTCCACCGAGGCACCCACCACACTGCTTCACAGATGCACCCACCACACAGCTCCACAGATGCACCCACCACACAGCTCCACACATGCACCCAGCGCACTGCTCCACACATGCACCCACCACACAGCTCCACATGCTGTTTGTGCACATTTGCGCATTAGGCACACACAACAGCTGATGTGAGTACATGCTTCAACAAGGCACACACAAACAGACGTTAATGCATGCTTCCAACACGTACACACACAGCAGCATTAGGCATACACATGGAAACACACTCACCACAGGTTTTGGGTAACTTCGGACGCACACTCAGCTCATACCATTTCGCCACACCTCGATCTACATTTCGGTAACAAATTATATTCACAGCATGCCTTCAAACATACAGCCTAAACAAATAAAATAAGACGTGCAAACGACTTTAAACACAAATCACCCAGCCTCTCTCCCATTCAGCAGCATACATTTGATACATTCTGACTCTAGGCTCTATCACCACACAGCTCCACCGAGGCACCCACCACACAGCTCCACAGATGCACCCACCACACAGCTCCACCGAGACACCCACCACACAGCTCCACAGATGCACCCACCACATAGCTCCACAGATGCACTCACCACACAGCCTAAAAAAATAAAATAATACGTGTAAACGACTTTAAACACAAATAACCCAGCCTCTCTCCCATTCAGCAGCATACATTTGATACATTCTGACTCTAGGATCTATCAACACACAGCTCCACAGATGCACCCACCACACAGCTCCACAAATGCACCCACCACCCAGCTCCACCGATGTACCCACCACACAACTCCACAGATGCACCCACCACACAGCTCCACAGATGCACCCACCACCCAGCTCCACCCATGCACCCACCACACAGCTCCACTGATGCACCCACCACCCAGCTCCACCGATGCACCCACCACACAGCTCCACCGAGGCACCCACCACACAGCTCCACCGATGCACCCACCACACAGCTACACCGATGCACCCACCACACAGCTCCACAGATGCACCCACCACCCAGCTCCACCGATGCACCCACCACACAGCTCCACTGATGCACCCACCACCCAGCTTCACCGATGCACCCACCACACAGCTCCACCGAGGCACCCACCACACAGCTACACAGATGCACCCACCACATAGCTCCACAGATGCACTGACCACACAGCCTAAAAAAATAAAATAATACGTGTAAACGACTTTAAACACAAATCACCGAGCCTCTCTCCCATTCAGCAGCATACATTTGATACATTCTGACTCTAGGATCTATCAACACACAGCTCCACAGATGCACCCACCACACAGCTCCACAAATGCACCCACCACCCAGCTCCACCGATGTACCGACCACACAACTCCACAGATGCACCCACCACCCAGCTCCACCCATGCACCTACCACACAGCTCCACCGAGGCACCCACCACACAGCTCCACCGATGCACCCACCACACAGCTCCACCGATGCACCCACCACACAGCTCCACAGATGCACCCACCACCCAACTCCACCGATGCACCCACCACACAGCTCCACTGATGCACCCACCACCCAGCTCCACCGATGCACCCACCACACAGCTCCACTGAGGCACCCACCACACATTTACACAGATGCACCCACCACGCAGCTCCACAGATGCACCCACCACACAGCTCCACCGATGCACCCACCACACAGCTCCACTGATGCACCCACCACATCGCTCCACCGATGCTCCAACTAAGCTCCACCAATGCACCCACCACACAGCTCCACCAATGCACCCACTAAGCTCCAACGATGCACCCACCACACAGCTTCACCGATGCACCCACCACACAGCTCCACCGATGCACCCACCACACAGCTCCACTGATGCACCCACCACACATCTTCACCAATGCTCCAACTAAGCTCCACCAATGCACCCACTACACAGCTCCACCGAAGCACCCACCACACAGCTTCACCGATGCACCCACCACACAGCTCCACCGATGCACCCACCACACAGCTCCACCGATGCACCCACCACACAGCTCCACCAATGCACCCACCACACCATGCTGCAGATTCCTCACCTGTAGAACAATCCCCTGTCATATGACTGGATACAGAGATCTTCATAGCAATAAGGTCTCCATTAGAGGCCTTTGGAGTCAGTTAGTGCCAGAAGTGATGACAGGCAACGTCACAAGGCCATAAAGCGGCCACCCTACTGCTTTGGGTAACTTCGGACGCACACTCAGCTCATACCATTTCGCCACACCTCTATCTACATTTCGGTCACAAATTATATTCACAAAATGCCTTGCAAATATACAGCCTAAACAAATGACGCAGGAACAAGACAGGGAGAACAACGCGGCTTTCCCACGCAACTGTTCACGAACATCTAGGAAAGTCCAAAAACAATAAAGCATCCAACCACGCATCCCCTTATGCCCATAAATTGGAAGCAACACCCTTATGCCCACTGTTGCATACTTCAAAGATAGTTGGCATACACTTTATCATCTAACACATAGAAAGCAGGCCACCAATAAACACGTTTCAATAATAAAATAGACTGCATACACTACTACCAAGTCACACATACTATGAAAAATGGACTGCTATATCTTCAGTCCATGACACCATACCACCAGACAGCTACACTTTTTAACTCTGCTGTAACACCAGGAAAAGAATGCAGTTCCCTGTTGTCACCCCTTACAACGCCTAAAATACAAGGTTAAACGCTCCTGCTCCCAAGGATACTCCATTTCAAGCAGAAGCAATATTGCTGCATAACAATAAGGCATAGGACAACCTTCTCCTACCCTACAGTAATCACTTAAGGGACGCAAGCTCACACCCATACAGACTCCTCTAAATACGTACAGGATACATAGCGGACAACCCTCGGCCCACCTTTAAATACACCAGCAACAGGGAGTAGCATGCGCCTGCACAGCCATATAACTCAGGTATAAATTGCAGGCCCTGCTGTGCCGAAATTAAAAACAAATAACCAAAATGTAAACAATAATTACCGAACGACATAAGCGTGCCAATAGCCTTAATACATTTCATAAATAAAACATAACAGTTCATAAAAAAAGGTAAATACAATTTCTAATCACCAACTACATTCGCTAAAGCCAAAAATTTCTAAAAGTTACACTACAACAGTCACATTACATAAATACATTGCAATAAATCACATACAAATAATTTTAAACATTGCACATCCACAAATATCACATTTCCATAACTACAGAAGTAAATAATAAGTACATACACTAAACCAAAAAAAATCGCGATACACAAAAGTTGAAAATTATTATTAAACAGTGTTATAAATAAACCAAAACATCTAAAAAAATGGATAACACATTTGCAAAATGAACTATATAGTATTAAAGTTTAGACTTACCTGTCAAACGACGCAGGAACAATACCGGAAGAACAACGCGGCTTTCCCACGCAACGGTTCACGAACATCTAGGAAAGTCCCAGTTGATGCAGTCAAACGCAACGCTACGTCACGAAACGTAGCGCTGCGATTGGCTAGAAATTACGTCATAGCTAAACTATAACAAAATGTAACAAAACACTAGAACGCTAAACACACAACGTAACAAACGTAAAGGGCAAACATCGCATCCGCCATTTAAAAAAACAAAACTTTATACAAAACGTTAAAACACAATACATTAACACACAGTACAAATACGTACATATAAAACATACAGAAACATGTTCAAATACAAAAATAACATGCAACACACCCACACTCACACAGCATCACATCAAAAAAAAAAAAATACATCAAACACTAAGCATAACGCCACAACACACAATACACTAAGAACACTCATCAACACTACAGCAGTTAGATACACCATCACACGAAAACACATGCTCACATCTGCAACAAAAAAGTAACACTCAGCACCACCACATAAAAAACAGCAATAACACAACACCACTCACAACAAACACAGCATTACGTAGCATCAACAGCAACACTAGGCACCACTACAGCACAAATTAACACCACAGCATCACTCTAGACCACAAAAGCACCACTCAGCACTACAAATTACATGGTGGCTTTGGCCAAGCAGTTTGGTCCAGAGACGTCAAGCAGGCCAATAACACTAACATTATAACCCATATGTCGCCTGCATGGAAGTCATGTCAGCAACGCTAATGCCAGATGGCAACATTACGCATAGTACTCAGAGGTGAAAACACATAGTCAAAAACCAAGAGAGTTTTCAGAATCCTGTATATTACTACTCCATCTGTTGTAATTTTCAACACCCCATGCCAATTGGTTCCCTAACAACTGTGCTCCTTCCAAGGTCTAATTGTCCCAAAGACCCGCTGGATACACTTATTATCTACCTCATCTTCGTGTTTTTTGTCATCCGTGTTTCACATTATCTGTCTTACTTTCCTGTCCCGATCTCTCTCTTTCACTTTCCTTTCCTGTTCTCATGCTGCATTTGCTTGCTTGTCCCTGTGCTTTGCTGTCCTAATGCCTGTATGTCTCTGTGCCCATGGTTTACTGTCCCCATCTTCCCTTTTTCTTTCTCCTCTGCACTTGTCTCCTTGTTCCTGTGTCTCCTGTAACCCGTGTCCTTGTATAGGTATAATAACTTCCCTGTTTACGTGCCTGTGTATCCTTGCAGCTGCCTTCATGCCCCCTTGTCCTGGCATTCCCCTCACTGGGGTGTTTTTTCCTAAATTTTCTGCATATGCTACCCGTTGCTCTACGTTTCCAGCCTCAATTATCCAGTGTTCCTATGCCCCATGTCTCGGCAGTCTCACCCTGACACTCACACCGTCCAAGTCCACCCTCAAAGTCCACCCTACAACTACAATACCACCCTACAACTCTACCCTCCAACTACAACTCCACCCTCCAACTACCAATCCACCCTCCTACTCCACACTTAAATAGTGTTAGGCAACATTTATTTCAATAACTAAACATCAGATTACACACTTGTAGGTAGTCAAACATAAAAAATGCTTTTTTCCATTCTTTGTTTTTTAATTGTCTTACTATAGCACATACAACAAATTATGTTTTACTAAGGTGAGTTTTTCAACACCCACAAGAGGCAGTGGTATAATACAGCATGTTTTCGACAAAAAAAGGCAGACAGGGCTACCATGATTTATAAATATGTAAGACACCACATCAATTCAATCCACAAAGCACAATTCCACATCATCCCACAAAAATCAACAGGACACCACATAATTAAACTACACTACATACAAATCCACAACGCAATCATATCACATAATTACACTTCATGACACAATCCCACTCCAGATGATTATAGTACACTCACAACCACATAATTACTATCCACAAAATTCCAATGCACACTATAACACCTAATGTTAATACACCATACAAATACACTGCATACCACACAATTCCCCACCGAATTCAACACATATAATTCCACTCCAAAACACATATATCCAATCCACTCCAAACAAAAAAACATAGATAGAAGGCATTGCCATTTAGTATGCCAATAGCTCAGGTGGTGGTGCTGTATAATAATGTTGTTGTGCAAAGTGCTGCTGTGGTGCTGCAAAGTGATGCTGTGGAAAAGCAGAGTGGAACTGTAGGAGTGCTGAGTAATACTGTGGTGGTGCTGAGTGGTGCTTTGGTGGTGCTCAGTGATGCAGTGGTCGTGACGAATGGTGCTGTTGTGGTGATGCGTAATGCTGGGGTGGTGGTCAGTGAACACCAACACAGCAACACTCATCACCAACACAGCACTACTCAGCACCACACTAGCATTACTCAGCGACACACTAGCATCACTCAGCAACACACCAGCATCACTCACCACCACCACAACACCACTCACCATCACAACATCATCACTCAACGCTACTACAGCATCACTCATCACAATAACATCATAATACAGCACCACCACATTATCAGTCTGCACCACCACAGGACCACTCAGCACCACCAAATCACCTTTCACCACAACTACATTGTCACCCATCACCACAACATTTCAGTAGACAACAACACAGCACCACTTAGCACAACCACAGCAGTACACAAAAGCACAACAACACTAGTCAGCACCACAACACCATCACAAAATAGCTAACTTATACTAATTAGCAAACATATACAGTTACATTTCATTATAAAATTGCGCAACCACAAAAGCATTCCAAAAAATAAACAAATTTAAACATATCAATTAATACGCATCTGTGGTAAAAAATTTAAAAGGAGGTCAACATTATCTCTAATAAGCAAACACAAACAAAATAACTGCGCATCTATGTTTATGCAAGCAAAGCTTTTGGAGTGCAATTTGATATGTACCTTACTAAAAAATTGAAATCTTTTTAAATGCATAATATTCAAAAAATTACTCATGTGTTTCTTTATTAATTCTGCGCAAATACCAGCATCAATCAACATTACATATGTCTCTTTTAACTTCTGGAACAACGTTCACAACATTAATACATTTAAAGAGTACAATATTCACGGAGAAAAGATAATCAATTATAGCCATCATCACAGCACCTCACACTCACAACCAATCACACCCTCACCCACCCTCACCCTCAGCCTCACACACCCTCACTCACCCTCACCCTCCCTCACACCCTAACACACCCTCAATCACCCTCACACCCTCACACACCTTCACTCACCAACACACCCTCACCCTCACAACCTCAAACACCTCACCCTCACACACCCTCACTCACCCTCACCCAATCACCCTCACACACCATCACTCACCATCACCCCCTCACCCTCACACCCCCTCACACACCCTCACCCTCACACACCATCACACACCCTCACCCACACACTCAACCTTCAAACTCACACACCCTCACTAACCTTCACACCCTCACACCCTCACAACACTCACCCTCACTCACCCTCAAACTCTAACCCTCACTCACCCACACCTATCAGTACACACTCTCACACCCCCTTACCCTCACCCCCTCATCCTCACACACCCTCACCCCCACAACCCTCACACCCTCACTCATACTCACACCGTCACCCTCACTCACACTCACACAACATCATACACCCTCACACCCCCTAACTCTCACATCCACTCACCCTCACACTGTCCAAGTCCACCCTCCAACTCCACCCTACAACTACAATACCACCCTCCAACTCCACCCTCCA
The DNA here is from genome assembly GCF_964263255.1 of Lissotriton vulgaris. NCBI lineage: Eukaryota > Metazoa > Chordata > Amphibia > Caudata > Salamandridae > Lissotriton > Lissotriton vulgaris. The sequence continues at coordinate 453,608 of NW_028248894.1, read as the reverse complement.
ACTACAACTCCACCCTCCAACTACTAATCCACCCTCCAACTCCACACGTAAATAGCGTTAGGCAACATTTATTTCAGTAACTAAACATCTAATTACACACTTGGAGGTATTCTTAAATGCATCGCGAGGACATTGCAGCAATTATTACATAAAAATGCAGAAAGTATTTTTTTTCAAAAAAACAATAAATGCAAATAAAATAAAGAAATATCTGAATACACAGCGAGTAATAGAACAATTTAAAAGGGGACAAAGCCATCGAAAGGACACTAATTCACAACATAAAGCAGTTACTAAAGTAAGAAAAATAAAACCATGAAACAACGGCGGGAATAATCCACAAAACAAAGAAAGTGCGTAATCACAAGAGCACAAAACTTCACAGCCTAACTGCAAATCTTCCAGAACTACAATAGAGTATTTCGCTCACACTAACAAAAAAATATAAACAATTAATAAAGGTGGCTTCTTACGTATACTTTGCCATTAATCATACGCATCAAAACATGTAGGTTTCAAACTATACAGCAAATATAGCTTCTACGTACCATTACAATAAGTACTAATATTTTAAAGTCGTCGAAAATCACAAAGTCTACGGATAACAACAAAAATAAAAACATAAATACTATTTAAGCAACACAAAAAGACAAGGAAGAATACAAGAAAATACCGTCTGAATAACACATTGTCAACGAAACAAATATAGAAACATGTAGGAAGAGTACATCCTAATACATTTTCTTTATAACATACATTACATAAAAGTAAACAAAAAAACATTAAATACGGAAAACTTGAAACATTCCATGAAAGTACAATAGGTACATACACGAGCCGAGTACGATCGCAAACAAAAAACTTTTAAAAACATTAGTAAACATTACAAAACTTAATAAATATATATATAGTAGAGAAACACTAGTTAAACAACAATAAAAAAATGTACATTCACAACTTACCTGTCAAACGACGCAGCTACAACGCAGGAAGCACGACACGCCTTCCACAAACGCCAGTCCGTGAAGATCTGGAAGTTCCCCAATTAACGTGATGCAATTGCAACGCTACGTAGTCCAACGTTGCAATTTGATTGGACGGAATAAACGTCAATCAAAATGCAAGGTAAATAAGGGAAATAAACTAGAACGCTAACCTAAAAATCATAGGTAGCGTTATGGCACAAGGTAGCGTCCGCCATTTTTACGCACTAACATATAAAAAAAAGGGACTAATTCAACAACTAGGATTCAGAAAAGGGGGTGGTGATGAACAGAGTGTCTGAATTAAGCAGACCACTCTTACCCAGTCCAAAGATCAGGGCTTGATCCATCACCGTTTTTTAGTTCACTGCACCATCCCAGCTCAGAACTTGGCTATATGCAAATTAGTCTGACCCTGGCCCAGTGCATCATGGGAACAGGGCAGACTAAACTACCAAGCCAATTCTTCACCAGAAAGGAGACAAGCTACCGGGGACCGGTTTCTGGCATTTCAGCCGTCTTCGGCCCGGCTTGCTTGAATCCTGATGGTGCAATGAGCTAGGGACTCACATCTGAGTATACCCTTCCACGCTTATGGTGGACAAAAATGATTCAAAAAAGGGGGTGGTGATGAACAGAGTGTCTGAATTAAGCAGACCACTCTTACCCAGTCCAAAGATCAGGGCTTGATCCATCACCGTTTTTTAGCTCACTGCACCATCCCAGCTCAGAACTTGGCTATATGCAAATTAGTCTGACCCTGGCCCAGTGCATCATGGGAACAGGGCAGACCAAACTACCAAGCCAATTCTTATACTGGGAAGGAAACAAGCTACCGGGGACCGGTTTCTGGCATTTCATCCGTCTTCGGCCCGGCTTGCTTGAATCCTGATGGTGCAATGAGCTAGGGACTCACATCTGAGTATACCCTTCCACGCTTATGGTGGACAAAAATGATTCAGAAAAGGGGGTGGTGATGAACAGAGTGTCTGAATTAAGCAGACCACTCTTACCCAGTCCAAAGATCAGGGCTTGATCCATCACCGTTTTTTAGCTCACTGCACCATCCCAGCTCAGAACTTGGCTATATGCAAATTAGTCTGACCCTGGCCCAGTGCATCATGGGAACAGGGCAGATCAAACTACCAAGCCAATTCTTATACTGGGAAGGAAACAAGCTACCGGGGACCGGTTTCTGGCATCTTTGGACTGGGTAAGAGTGGTCTGCTTAATTCAGACACTCTGTTCATCACCACCCCCTTTTCTGAATCGTTTTTGGCCACTATAGGTGTGGCAGGGTATACTCAGACATGAGTCCCTTTCTCACTGCACCATCAGGATTCAAGCAAGCCGGGCCGAAGACGGCTGAAATGCCAGAAACCGGTCCCCGGTAGCTTGTCTCCTTTCTGGTGAAGAATTGGCTTGGTAGTTTAGTCTGCCCTGTTCCCATGATGCACTGGGCCAGGGACAGACTGATTTGCATATAGCCAGGTTCTGAGCTGGTATGATGCAGTGAGATAAATAACGGTGATGGATCAAGCCCTGATCTTTGGACTGGGTAAGAGTGGTCTGCTTAATTCAGACACTCTGTTCATCACCACCCCCTTTTCTGAATCGTTTTTGGCCACTATAGGTGTGGCAGGGTATACTCAGACATGAGTCCCTTTCTCACTGCACCATCAGGATTCAAGCAAGCCGGGCCGAAGACGGCTGAAATGCCAGAAACCGGTCCCCGGTAGCTTGTCTCCTTTCTGGTGAAGAATTGGATTGGTAGTTTAGTCTGCCCTGTTCCCATGATGCACTGGGCCAGGGACAGACTGATTTGCATATAGCCAGGTTCTGAGCTGGGATGGTGCAGTGAGATAAATAACGGTGATGGATCAAGCCCTGATCTTTGGACTGGGTAAGAGTGGTCTGCTTAATTCAGACACTCTGTTCATCACCACCCCCTTTTCTGAATAATTCAACAACTAGGCCAGAATCCTTACTCAGAACGCACACACATACAAACTCACACAGCCACACACACACAAGCTCACAACACACACACTTACAACACACTTACAGTCACCCCCACTCAATCACCCTCACACCGTCACTCACCCTCAACGCCTCACACACCCTCACTCTCACACACACTCAATTACCCTCACACCATCACCCAATCACACTCACACACACTCACTTACCCTCAGCCATTCACCCTCACACAACATCACTCACCGTCACCCCATCGCCCTCACACTCCATCACCCTCTCACACCATCACCCTCACACACCACTCACCCTCACACACCATCAATCACTCACACACCATCAATCACTCATGCACCTCACCCTCACAACACCTCAGCCTTACACCCTCACCCATTCTCACTCACCCTCACCCTCACACATCCTCACTCACCCTCACACCCTCTAGCACACTCACCCTCACACATCCTAAACAACACAAACCCTCACTTCCTCAAATCCTCACTCAGACACTCACGCTCACCTACCCTCACACCCTCAAACACCCTCACACACCCTCACTCACATTCACACCCTCACACCTTCACACCTTCACACCCTCACACCCTCAACACCTCATCCTCACACACCCTCACTCACCCTAGACACTCATCCCCCACACCCTCACAACACTCACACCCTCACTCACCCTAACACCCTCACCCTCAATCATCATCATACACCATCACAAAAAATCTCACCCCCTCACACCAAATAACTCTCACACACACTCACTCACCCTCACACACTCTCCCTCCCTAACACTCTCACACACACACACCCTCACTCACACCCACCAACTCACCCTCACACACCATCACTCACCATCAGACCCTCACCCTCACACCCTAATCCTCACACAACTTCACTCACTCTCACACCCGCACACCCCTCACCCTCACAACACTCAAAGCCTCACACACCCTAACACTCTCACCCTCACACATCATCACACACCCTCACACACCCTTAGCCTCACACCCTAACGCCCAATCACCCACACACACCATAACACCCCATCACCCTCACACCCCATAACACTTACATCCACTCACCCTCACACCCTCAAACTCCAAATCCACAATGCAACTACACCCTCCAACTCAAACGTCCAAGTCCAAATACTACTCCACCCTACAAATCCACCCTACAACTACAACTACACCATACAAATCCAACTCCACCCTCCAAATACAACTCCACCCTCAGAAAAAAACTCCACCCTTCAACTCAACACTCCAACTGCATCCTCCAAATCCACGCTCAAACTACACCCTACAAATACACCCTCCAAATACACCCTTCAAATACACCCTCCAAATTCACCATCAAAATCCACCCTCAAAATCCAGCCACCAAATCCACCCTCCACCATCCAACGCCACCCACCAACTCCACCCTCCAACTACACCCTCCAACTCCACCCACAAAATCAAAATCCACCCTCCGCATCATCCCTCCAAATACACCCACCAACTCCACCCTCCAACTCCATCCTCCAACACAACCCCCCCAACACCACAGCACCACTCAATGCCACAGCAACTCTAAATGCCACAGCAGCACTAAATGCCACTGCACCACTCAATGCCACAGCATTACTCAATGCTACAACATCACTCAATGCCACAGCATCACTTAATACAACGACATCACTCAATGCCACAGTAACACTCAATAGCACAGCATCACTCAATGCCACAAAGAAAGTCTAGGCCACACCATCATTCAGCACCACTCAACGCCACAGCAACGGTCAACGCCACAAAACAATTCAATACCACAGCACCACTCAATACCACATCAACACTCAGCATCACAGCGTCACTCAGCGCCACAGCATCACTCAGCGCCACAGCATCACTCAGCACCACAGCATCACTGAGCGCCACAGCATCACTCATCGCCACAGCATCACTCAGCACCACAGCATCACTCAGCGCAAAAGCATCAGTCAACGCCACTTACTCAATCAACACCCCTCAACGCCAAAACACCACTCAATGCCACAATAACACTCAACAACACAACATCCCTCAATGACACAACATCGCTCAACGCAACAGCATCACTCAAAGCCAGAACAACACACAACGCCACTGCACCACTCAAAGCCACAGCACCACTCAGTGCACAGCATCCCTCAATGCCACAGCATAAAACAATGCCACAGCATCACTCAACGACACAAAAACAATCAACGCCACATCATCCCTCAACGCAATAGCATTACTCCACAACACAGCATCAATCTATGCCACTGCATCACTCAACGGCACAGTATCACTCAGCAGCACCACATCATCACTCAGCACCACCACAGCATCACTGAGCACTGAGCACCACCACAGCATCACTACGCACCACCACAGCATCACTCAGCACCACCACTGCATCACTCAGCACCACCACTGCATCACTCAGCGCAACCACAGCATCACTCAGCGCAACAACAGCATCACTCAGCGCAACCACACCATCACTCAGCGCCACCACAGCATCACTCTGCGCTACCACAGCATCACTCAGTGTAACAAGTACATCACTCAGCTCAAACACAGCATCACTCAGCGCAAACCACTGCATCACTCAGCTCAACAACAGCATCACTCAGCGCAACTACAGCCTCACTCAGCATCACCACAGCATCACTGGTTCAAATATGTACTCTCAATGTTTCAAGATTTATTCCAAATGTAAAAAAAAATCTTAAAATTTCACTTCTGTTCTTAAATTTTCGTCACAATAAAATGCACAAAACATAATCTTCACTAAAGATATTTACAAAAGTTTAAGATATTGGCAATATAAAATAAAATCAATTTTATTTACGTATTAATTATTTTAAAAAAGTTAAAAGCCATTGTTATTTGTTATATCAATACATCTAAGTCACGTAAATACAAAACATGTTGCATTACAAATGCTAGAGGTGTCACATTTGCGAAAGTTATAACTATTGGCATTGTTAATAACAAAGCTATTAATTTAGCTATTTTGAAAAACAACACATAAATAACAAAAAAAAATCATTTATAAGACCAATAGCTCTAACTTTCCTATTGCGAGACCTATTGCATTTCCAATGCTTGTTTTCACAGCCTCCCTCAAGTTACTCCCTTCAACTTCAACCCCCAGATAAAAATGATAAGATGTTCAGTTTCGCTTAAGTGCTTAATCCTATCAGCTTAGCGTTTTTCTAAGCATACACAAGCTTTTTGCCGATTGGTCAGTTGATGCACGCCCCATGCCCTGTAGCAGATGAGACAGGAACACACAAGTTCCCCTGGAGCCTAAAGGACCAGGCCTTACCAACCTGCGAATAATCTGCCACTTGCAAGGGTAGAGGTACAAAATAAATAAACAAAATCCCTTTTTACTTATCACCATTGATCAGTCAATCTCCCTCATTTCCTAAAGTGGCTTAATATCTCTCCATCTTCAGCACTCTTATGTTTTCCTTTCAGAGTTAACGGCGCTATTTTGAGCGGACACGAGGAAGATGTAGGAAATCGTACCTCATTCTACTTCTTCTCCACCAACACTATGATGAATTCCTTGAGTGCCTATGGACGTTACGGATTCAAACGCACCCCTCAATCTGAGGTAAAATATGTATGTCCCCAAGACATTCAGTTATAGAATAACATATGCATTTTTAATGAGACTGTCCCTGGTCTTTTCACTCTTCCGCTTTAGAGTTCATTTTGGGTGTGGTCTAAGACTTGAACATAAGTTAAAGGAAATGGATCCAAAATAATATTCCCTGCTTTCCAAAGAAGCAGATATCCATTCGATATTACAGCCAGAATTGGACCTTCTGGCCTAGAGCAATCAGGCACAACTCTATAGCAGTGACATTTTGCTGAAGAATAGATTTAAAATCCTTGGCAATCTTGTGTTCTAGTTCGAAATTTGGGTTGTATGTGATAACTAGTGAGAGCTAATGTTGGGCCTTGTTTGCCTTGTATTTCAAGTGGTTTCTCTTGGATATCTTAGTTGTTATGTAGATGTGTTTGTCCACAAAGCTTTGGTTGTATCATTGGTTAAAAAAATATTATCTCTGGTCCTTTACATTTAGTTATGCTTTGCTGTCTCAGAGCGGATCTACCCTACCGGTGCAAAAGGCCCAAAACATGACAAACTGTGCAGAAGATCTCCCACATACCTCCTTAGTCTTACACGATGTAGAGTGGATTTATTACTGATTCTCTCTAACAGTATTGGCAAGCCAGAGCAGTACATGGCATACTCAATAAGCTAGTGTGCACTACAAATGCTGAAGATGCGGAAAAATCACCAAATAATGCCACTCATTCAGTCAGTGCTTTACTTTGTAAAATAACAAGCAATTTATTATACACATGGCTAAATATTACACGTAACATTAAGATATACACAGGAAACCAGCACCCTCTAGCCACTTTCTAGCCAGAATTCTGGGTTCCAATATCATTATCATACCTAGGCTCTAAGCACTATAATTCTGTCAAGGTAAGGAAATGGAAATGTTTTTTAAAAGGGTAAAAGGCCTTCCAAGTACTTACCCCTTGAACCTACACTTGGAGCTACTGAGCACCGTAACCAAATATGCATGCACTTCCACAATTCAGGTCATTAGCCATATACTACAGCCGCAGTTACTTCCAAGAGTGCTCTCTCAGTGTGTTACATAGAGGGTGAGGGGGTTGAGGGGAGAACGAGTGGGGTGCGACAACTTCAAAGGTTGTCAGATGTAATTAGACTTCTGTAGCTTTGCAGGAGTTTTACCGGCCTCAACCAAGTCCAATACCCAAAATTCCAAGAACAGACATCGTAACAGGGAGATGAAGTGGGAATCGTCAGGTGCTAAGTCCTGGAGATTCACCCAGTGTTGTGAGAGCCCACAACATTGGATAACTAGAAGTAGTCCCTGCATATACACCAGGAAAACTGTTAGTACGTTGAAAATGATGTTCCCAACTACCAACTGCAGTTGATATTTTAAAACACCATGGGTTGGGAAGGTGATGGGTTTGACCTGGTAGAATTCTTAACTCCACTACATTGTCACAATACATGGTGTTCTACTACGGCGATGTATTGTGCTCTTTAGATACATCACCTGCCCAGAGCCCTACTGGTCAGACTTAATGGGACAAAGGCTGTGGGATCCATCTCATAGCTATTGAATTGGATGTGATCCTCGCCTATACTAAAGACGCTACCAGCAAGGATCAATTTAGGGTTACAATGCTCAGTTGTCTGCACACAGCATGGTATACTACTACATTCTTACACATGGTCTTCCCCTCAAAAACCAGTGACTGCCCAGATGTCGAATGGGTAGAACTGCATTTCTCCATCTTCTCCCTAGGGCGCAGACACACAGGCCGACACCAATGTGGGGAACCTGGGCACTGTTCAATTTTCTTCTTAGCCTTACAAAAAACTAAGCAGCACCTTTCCCCTCACTAGGGAGAAGACATGTGCAGAATGCATTTCCTTGTTGGGGCACAGACTCACTCTCACGTCAGCTCCTCAGCAAGCAGTCCAAACCAGTGCCCAGATCCTCTCTGAAACATATGTTGGGGACTGGGAAAGTTACCAACATCCGACATTTCTGAACACTAGATATCAGGAAGAGTCTTGGGTGGTGTGACTTGCATGGATACAATCACTAACTGAAGGTCCAATAACTTGTAGATAATATCAAAACTCACCCACCCATTTCTACAATTCTACTAATAAAAACGTTAACACATGTGTGTGGGTGGGCCTCTTGTAGCTGACAGGAGCAGGCCAGATATGTAACTGTGTGAAGTCAATATAGTATCAATATCCACTTCCTGTGGTCATAATTTTGGCCGATTCCTGTGCTGTGCAATTGGGGACTTTTGCCATTTCTGGAGTATCGTTGTCATAGAAAAATGAAGAAATTAGTTGTTTACCCATGCTTTGACACTTGTAAAGGATTCAGGGTAATAAAACATGACAGGGTTCATCCTAGTTACTTCATCAAGCATTTCTCCTAGTCTCTAGTTTTCCGAAATGCTTTTGTAAGTTTCCCTGGGTGCCAGCCAACCCTGCACACAGAGGATTCAGATATCCGTCATATATTTTCTTTATGAAAAGCCTCCCCTGATGTATAGTGTATGGAGATCCTTGCTGAAACTCATGTAAAACCCACCCATATCTGATAACCCCACACTCATAGAACACAGTGTTGAGTCAAGCGTTTGGAGGGATATGTTCTTGTGTAAGACTGAATGAAACCACCATATTTTGGGAAATAAGTATTGAATCAAGCAGATTTAATGTTCAGCACATTGCTCTAAATAGCCAAGCAGGATTAGAGGGGTCTGGCACCCTGAAATAGAAACTTTAGAAATCTTAGGATATGTAGACATTACAAAGTTGTGGTAGGGTTGCATATAGCCCAGGGGTGACCTCTATGGCAGCAAGACGAATGTCCTGAACTGGAATTTTCATTGCAGCTTATTTCCACATTTCCAAAATACACTACACCTGGTTTGTTGCCTGCGGGCACACTGAGCCCATAGGAAACCGGTATATGTCTAGTACTACCATGATTAAAAGACCTAGAGGAAAATAGTTGGTGGTCAAACCTTGGCAGGTATATGTTCCTGCACAAGGTAGATTGGAGAAAACTGCCATTTTTGTTTTTTACATTATAAAAGTCAATTTGACATGCGTCATGCTCAGTAATTTCTTGAGGGCAACCCTAGAGGGTGAGGGTGGCTCTGTAATCAGAGATGAAATCCTCAGGATGTGTAGTTGTTAAACTTTATGGTCGAGTCATGTTTCCTTGTGTTTGCTATGTTTCCATACCATCCAGAGTTGATGTCTGTGGCCAAAAGTAGCTAACCTAACCCGGCTTTTTGCTTGCAGCTGCTTTCCAAATTTACAAAATGCACTACAACCAGTTTATCGTCTGTGGGCACTCAGAATCCATGGAAAACCCATACATGTCCAGTAGCTCCTGGCTCAAGAATGCCAGCAAGGCTGGGGGTCACACTTTGGAAGAGATTTGTTCTTCCACCAAAACATCTTTTAAAAACAAATCTGAAATATGTCATATTCAGAGTGTTTTACGGGCCAATCAGTCAGGGAAAAGGAGGTCTAAATCACACCAATTGAGTCCTTTGTTCCTACAGAATTAGAAAATATATAATTTATATACTTTTCATATAGTTCTGAGTTTGGTATCTCTGTCAAATGAACAGTGTTCCATAGATAGTGATTTGCGCTAATAGTACGTGATTGATTATTCAGACAATACCACCCATAATTAGCATTACTAGACTCCAGATGTTCAAGGCCACAACCTTAGAGTCTGGGGTTTATTTTTTTCCATTCGAGAAATGTAACAAAATATTGAACACATTTGTTAAGAAAATGAAAGTAGTACAACATTTTTAATGATACCAATAGGCTGCAGTGAGATATTGATGCAGGATTTTCACCAATACATAACCCTCTATGAGCCAAAATTGCACATAGCTTTTACAAGTGCATAAAGAGATTAAAGAGGTGCAAATGCTTTAATTAGCCAATTTTCCAAACACCGTGGTATTAAAAGGGCTCAGAATGAGTGACAAAGTAATACTTCACTTGAAGGAAGGATGGAATAGTGGAAGTTAACCTAGAAGGTCATATGCAAGTTTTTTTTTAAGTACCTAATACAAAGATGACCATATAGTTGTCCAGCAGATGTTGGCAACCAGGAAGCCTCTGGAGAGAGCTGAGGGGGCAGTCATGGGTCTAGTGGAATGAGTTTGAATGACCTCCAGAGGGCATTTCTTGGCCAAAGTGATACAAAGGGTGGCCTACTACAAAATTTGCACTTGGCTTTTGCCTTGCCCTTCTTAGCTCCAGCAAAGATAACAAAATCCTGATTGTTCACTCTGTCTTGATGAGAGCAGTAGGTTTTAGTAAGACAACGTCTGCTTGGAGTCCAGTCAATGCATTCGCTCCTCCTTCTTGGTGGTATGTAAATAAAGAAAGAAAGTTGGGAGTGCAATAGACGTGGCTACATGAAATGCTGAAACCCTCTTGGGTAAGAATGATGGGTGGGCACGAAGAACCAACTTTTTGGGATAAAAACTGTGGCATGTGAGCAAATTGGTCAATCCTGAATTTCTTCAAACCTAGAAGCGTAAATTAATGCCAATAACAAAAATAGTTTTCAATGTACGAAATTGAAATAGGTAACTGTGCATCGGCGTGAAAAAGGAGAACATCAAGAAAGCCAAAAGAATATTCAAATCTTCCTTAGGAATAATAAACTGAGTAGGATGAAACAAGTAAAGCAAATCTTTTGAAAAATGCGCTAACAGTGGTAATCTAAAGAGCGAAGGTTGATGAGGCATAAACATGAAACGATAGAAGGCCACCAGATTATTCTTAAATGTAGCCACTGATGGACATTGCTGTGCAAGGAACTACGCAAATCGCAGAACCTCAGAAAGGTGAAATTTAAAGGGGTTGATGTCTTCCAATTCATATCTCTTCGCAAACCTAGTCCAGCACCACATAGGTGAATTTAGTTGTGGACTTTCTGACCTTCAAAAGGATGTCTGTGTCCTCATTTGGAACACAAATGACTTCTAACTGGTACCTCTCAATTTTAACACTTGCAACCGCATAATTTGAAGATTGGGATGGAGTACCTAGCCTTCGTGCTTCAACAATAGATCTGAAATGTGTGGGAGACAGCTTGCAAGATGAGTTGCTGCTAGTACAATTCCCCTTCACTAAACCCACTTCCATGAGAGAATCACCTCCCAAAACAGGTTCCACAACATCACATCGCCCTGTCTGTTAATATAATGGAGAGAGGTTCTTTGCTCCACAAAACTTGAAAGCGATTGAAAGGATAATAACCTTCATTACAAGACAGAGTTCCAGCAGCACAAGCATATTTATGTGCAAGCAAAACTTAAAAGTTGACTAAAGGCCTGCACTGTCATGCTGCCCAGATGGGCACACCAACCCAGCAAAGTGGTGTCTGTGGCCATGGGAGCCTGAACCTGCAGAGGGTTAAAAAGAAGACCCACCGAAAGGCTGGAAGCATAAATAGAGTGAAAGATCTGCACCTGAGCCATGCAATTTCTCTTAAGCTGAAGCTACTATGACCTCAAGCAACACTGAAGGTCCCTCAACCACCATCTGCATCTTTCACCAACCATATGCATGAGGCCAAGCAGACAAATATTCAGTTATGTTCAAATAAATTTGTAAAGCGCACGTACAATGGGAAGGTTTCATGGCGCTATTTTTTGATAGACACCCAAGTCCTGGATATTTATTCAGAAAGCCTGTCGGAAAAAACAAGTTTTTAGGAGGCTTCTAAAGCCAAGGAGATTGATGCAAAAGCGAATTTCTGAGGGGAGTGAGGTCCCGAATATAGGGGCCAAAGTAGCAAACCTCGCAACCCCAGTGCGCTTCAAATTAAAATAGGGGATAAACAAAAGTTGCTTGTGGGCTGAGCGGAGATTGTGTGTGGGAACATATTTGTTAATCCAGTTATTCAAGAATTTCGGGCTTCTTCCATTGAGTGACTTAAAAATAAGACACCCGACCTTAAAGGCACAGCGCTGAACAACCGGAAGCCAATGTAGTTGCTTTAGAAGAAGAGTGACATGATAGTGCCTAAGTTGATGAACAATCAGACCTGCAGCCTGATTTTGTACCATCTGTAAACATTTGGATAAATAAAGGGGGATGCCAAAGTATAACAAATTGGCATAGTCGGCATGGGACATGACCATGGCGATGACCACCTATGTCCGAGCTTCATGGGTAAGAAATCTGCAGATCCTATTTATTTCCCTGAGTTGGAAAAAGCAGGTGGAGATCACCGACCCAATCTGAGGGTAAGAGAGAGATCCTGACTGATTATTACCCCAAGGCTCCTGGCGGAGCTAGATGGAGAGGGGGGCTGACCCAGCTCCCATGGCCAGAAATGAGGGCCCCATGGACTTTTAGAGGTGCCACCTGTTAGAACCAACTCCGTCTTATCCAGGTTAAGTTTTAGATGGTTACTGTTCATCCACTGACTAATGAACAGCGTGGTAGACTGAAAGGCATGAACCGACTCTGAGGAGTTGCTGATGGAAAAAAATACGTTGGAAATCATCAGCATAGTTGAATGTGCAAACGTGACGCTCTTTCAGGGCTCGGACAAGAGGGAGAAGGTAGAGATTGAACAACAGGGGAGAAAGTGAGGAGCCCTGAGTGACTCCACAAGAAATTCTGATTCTAGGGGCAGTGAACTGGGCAGTACAGACTGCTTGGGAACGATTTTCCAGGAAGGAGCTGATCCAGTCCATAGCAGGTCCCGAGATTCCCGCATCCCTCACACGGTCGACCAAACGATTATGGTCGACCGTGTCAAAGGCTGCGGGAAGATCGAGCAAGGCGAGGATCTGCGAGGAGCCACCATCTACCTCACTACGGAGAGTATCCAACAGTGTAAGGATCACCGCCTCGGTAGAATGAGCTGGGCGGAAACCCTCTTGGTGAGGATAAAGAAATTTAGATTCCTACCAAAAATCGGTGAGACATCTCGTGACATAGACTTCCAAGTCCTTGGCTAGATAAGGAAGAAAGGAGATTGGATGATAATTTGCCAAAATTAATGGATCCGCGCCCACCTTCTTCAAAAGGGGGACAACAATTGCTTCCTTAAAAGTTGCAGGGACAATGCTCTGGGACAACGACTCATTTAGAAGATTGAGGGCAGGACTGAGGAAGGCAGTAAACATTTCCTTTCGATGCTAGGAGGACAGCAGTCAGTAGGGGAGCCACATTTAGCTTTAGAAAGGAGGTCCATGAAGGTGTGCTCACAGATTGTAGGAACGTGCGTAAAAATGCTATGATTTTGGGTGGTATGGGAGCTAGAATTCGGATTTTGGCAATCCGGAACTTGATTTTTTTGAATTTGTCATTAAAAAAGAGATTCAATGAGTTGCAAAAATTAGGGGAAGGGGTAGGCTTAATTAAGGATCTGTCGGGGTTAGACAACTCATTCACGACAGAGAAAATCTCCTTCGAGCAATTTGTTGCAGACAGGATTTTAGTGGAAAAGTACGCCGCTTTGGCAGTCAAAATTGATTTTTTAAATGTTTTCAAGCTGTTCAAGAAAGACCATTTGTCTTCAGATAGATAGTTACGTCTCCACTTTCTTTCCAATTGCCGCAAAACGAATTTTTGGTTTTTCAGCTCAGTGGCGAACCATTTCTGAGCAACATGGCTACGGGTAGCATGAATCTTCCTGGGAGGTGCAAACTTATCGCTAGCAGCCACTAACCAGCTAGTTAACTGTGCATCAGCCAAATTAAAGAGTTGACCAAAGGAATAGAGTTGGCAAGTGAGTTAAGAAATGGAAGTTTCTCAATCTTATTCCAGTTTCTACGTGTTCCCCCTCCTGAGCTAGGGGCTTTGCTCAAGAAGTTGTCATCAATGGTGAATTTGATTACATGGTGATCAGACACGGTGAGACTGATACAGGGGACATAGTGGTGTTAGCTGTCCAGACCTGGTCAAGGATATGTCCCTTAATATGTGTAGCCTTAGACACCTGTTGTTTTAGGTCCAGTCCTGTAAGTAGCTTGGCGAGTTCAGCCGATTGGGGGCCACCAGATATTTCATTGGCCCAGTAAGTCTGCAGAACTGGTATCGAAGATGTAGTCAGAAATATCAGAATCATCTCCCCTTAGAAAGTCAGCCTCTGTGTAGGAGACAGGTGGTACTACTGGACATTGATGGTAAACATTGATGTATAAAGGCCTCTGCTCTCATTAGCCAGTAGTTGAAATATGAAAACACGCTGGTCTAGATTTAGATTTTGGTGGTGCGAGTGCTCTTTCACAAGTATGAGAAGGTACTTTCCACCAAACTTGTGATCCACCTGTACTATTTAGAGTTGGGAAACTGACAATGTTCCTATAGGGGTGCCTATGTTGGCCCTGGGGCTGGAAACTCTACATCATATGGCCTGACTATCCATCAGTGCTAGTGGATCAGATTGTCCGTCCTATTTAGAGCAAATGGACTAATGCATTTTCATTCAGTTTGGGACTGTCAGTTAAACCCTGGTGGTCCAGGAACTGGAAAAATAGAAAATTACCCTCACATACTGGGAGAAAACTCAAGGGTGTCAGTCTGTGAAAGAAAAGTGTACAGAATTCTATTTCCTTCATCTCTTGGTTCCCAAGCAGAATAGTCTGAGACTCATCCTGTATCTTCGCATTGTGCATTTGATAACTCAGCAAGAGAAGTCCAAAATAATGTTCCTGTAATAGGTCTTACTGGCCCTGAGGGTGGGAGACTAGTTGGCATCCCTATATCTTCAGACTGTCTACTTTTTCATCTTTCACTTCTTTTAGCCCAAGAGCTATGTGGTGGAATCATGTTGCCTGTTTCGATCTTCAGATTCTTCCCACTCACAGGGGTTACATGAGCTATCTGGCACAATCTCAGCACTACCAGTTAACAATTATTCAATTCACGCTGATGACGGCTTCATGCATCTTTATGAAAGTGTTGGCAGTTGTGGCAGGTTCACTATGATGGTCATTAAAATGAGGGCCTGATTTAACCCACTGCCCATCAGGGTGGTGGAGGTCATTTCCAACGCCACACTGGCTGAACTACCGCACACCAAATTTTGCGATCACTGCCAGCCCTGTCAGAGTATTTTGTCTCAGTTAAACTTAAGGTTTGGTCTTAGGTTAAACTTAAGAACAAAACTTGAGTTTAACTGAGACAAAATCCTAATTTTACTACTCCTAAATGCCCTTTGTGAATACCGAAAGTCGTAAAGTTAGGATTTTGTCTCAAATTACTTTTGTGAATTGGGTCCATAGTTGCTCCATTCAGGTCCCTGTTGCCAGAATTTCAGAAGATTTGCCGTCTGTTGATATTAGTAGATTCAACAAAAGATTGAACTGATGCAGAGTATTCTTGAAAAACTACTTGTGTTAAGGATTTAGATAGTGTGCTTGACTCACTCCCACTCCTGAAAAAAGATAACTTAGACAGCGCTGAGCCGTGCAAATATCGGCCTATCTCGAGACTCCCTTTTGCTGCTAAACTGGTGGAGAAAATTATGAATGAGCAGATTTCAGAATATTTAGAAGTGAACTCACTGATTGACGAGTCGCAACATGGCTTAGGAAAAACTATAATACCGAATCCGCATTAATCATAGCCACGGAAGAAATACACGAAGTCCTCGATGGAGGAAGGAGAGCGGCGCTGGTAATGCTTGACCTTTAAGCAACATTTGATACGGTCAGCCATGAGATTCGGGTTGAATGGCTCCAAGCTTCAGGGAAAAAAGGAACAGTAATTAATCTCCTAAAATCATTCCTAACAAATCGACAGCAAAATGTGGCAATGGAGAAGTTTATCTCCAGGCAATTCTCCCTACCATGTGGAGTTCCACAAGTATCGGCACTCAGCCCTCCACTTTTTAATCTATATGTTACACCACTAGCGTCGATTATAAAAAATTCTGCTTTTACCCTGGCCTCTTATGCAGATGACGCCCAAATTGTGGTGTCTCTGACTACCCAGCTTAGAACTCAGGCACTACTGTGGTCAATCTAATTATCTGACTAATTTGTACATAAACACTGTATATAAACTGCATATTTTGACCACCTTAATCTTATCTAATTTCGCAGTTCACGCTATCTTTCGCACATTATGTCACCACGCCGTCCACCTTCACTAGCACGCCCAGTGCTCACCCTGTGTATTATCGTCATTGATAAATCATGTACTGTAGTGCTTCTTAACTACTTACGGAATTATAGTTTTATATACTCCACTCTACCCTGACGTTGTGGTCTCTCTTCCTTTGTTCCCCTCCCCAATTATGATTTATTTCACCGTTTTTGAATTGTCCTACTTTTAACATTCTCCAGTTGAGACACTGTTGTTGTTGCATACTACGCCCGGTCTCACCTTGGTTAATGGCCCCTACTCCTGTTAATTGTTACTTTACAAATTTTGTTAGTCAACAATGTGCAGATTTTATTTACTACATGAATTGTGTGATGGTGAAGATCAGTCTGAGTTCTGCTAATCTTTTTCACGATAAATAAATACTTTTGCATTTCACACACATTCAATATTGTCAGTCTTTCTCCGTGTAACATAATAATATTAGATATATTATGTTAATGAACCCTTAATCAATACATGCAAGACTACAAGATTTTATAGTGAAAAAACGCTGCCAATAATGCATGATGTCCCCAGTACAAATTCATCAAACATTTGCCAGCTGGCTTTTGATCTAAATAGAACTTTGAATAAGTAAGTTTACTGAAATTATCAAAATTTCCTCTTTGTACTAGGATTTGAACTACAAAAAATTACGAATGACGGTGATTACTATTATTATTGTCATTACTATTAATGTTGTTATTATTTGTATTTTATTATACTGTAGTATATACTGTAGGATATATATTCTGTATATGTTGTTATATTAGTATATAACATAATATTATATGCTTTATTAGTGTTAATAATAAACATAATAAAACATTGTCATATATTCCTGCTATAACTTTGTGACCTCCCCCATCAGCTCTCCTGTAAATTCTCTCTCTTCTTCATTTCGACTTGTTGCTTCTGGCAGGGAATCAGCTACGTCTTCCTTCCAGACCACGACCGAGACTACTTGCTGGCAAAGGCAGCGATCACTCACCAGAAGGTGGACCGGGGAAAAGACAAGGGCAAGCAGTAAGTTCTCAATGGCCCTGAGAGAGTGCAAGGAGGGCTTTTAATATGGGGAATATAACCGCAGAGAGTTGTATGCCATTGTTAGAAGGCCAATAAAGTTCGCCTACAGTTTAGAACACATCCAATACATTGCCTTCCAGTACCTCGTCAAGGTAAATATAATATTATTTTTACCATCATATTGTCAACATAACCCTGCTAATTACTAAATGGATGTTTTATGCTTACCTTGTGATGTACTGGTTAGGGCGCTATTGTCAATGTGATAATACAGGATTTATAGTGGGGTATAGTCTGCAGAGTTGCTAACTTCAGCTGACTGTGTGCATAAATACTATATGTCATCTTCCATGGGTATGTGACCGAGGCAGCAGTAAGAATGTGGCGGGAATATGGCCATTTACACAAACAAAAAATAGCCGAGATGGTGCTTCTGGTTTTTTGTAGAGTTTCAAAGCCACTTCCCAGATACTCCTCCAGAATAGAAATATTCCTTATCGTGATTCCTATGACAGCCAGTAGCTTGACTTCTACCACATAGTACTACATCCTGCTCAGACTTTACCTCCAGAGACCGAGCCCTTCTACTGGCCCAATTTAAAAAACACAATTGGCAGTCTTTACTCATCTCACAGAGCTTCTCCCTATTTTAACTTTCTCGGTTGAGAAGGATTCTTATTTTTGGTCATACTGCAATGTATTCTCTAACTTAGTGCCTCGCTCAAAACTATTTTTTAGTTTGGTGCTCCATCAAGACTATTTTGCTGTTCAGTTGTTTCCAAAGAGGTATTCCTTAATCCATTGCCACCCACCAGCCTGCCTCTTCACACAAATATCATTTCATAGTCTATCACTTCCATCATATAACTATTCTGCCCTATTCCAATGATACAAGATTTTCATTTACAATCACAAGTGGGTTTAATTACATGTAATATTAAACGAGAATAGTGTTATAAAATTACATTTGCCCAAATGTGATCTAGGATTGGGGAGAGGATGCAGCCTAACGTCTAGGGCAGTCGACCTCAAATCTTGGGAACTGGGTTCAAATATGGGCAACGATGTGATTCTGGGCACTTAATCTCCCCGTGCCTAACAGAAATGAATGTGTTCTTGTGCAACACAACTGGTGCTCATGTAAAAAGCTATAATACCCGATACCTTTGGGTCAAGTTCGTGCTATATAAAACTCTGGAGAGAAAAAGCAGATTTTGTGTATTCAGTAATGAGGATGCTTGAAAGATCTGCATATTTGTTGGTGTCCACCAATTTTTCGAAGGCCCATTGCTACCTTAGATACATTCCTGTACATTAACCCCTGTTGAGAGCAGAGATAAATCTGGGTCCACAATGTGAATAAGGAGTGCACACCCAAAACTTGATGGTAATGTGGAAGAAGGTGGTTTCTCAGGGAAAAATATTTTCTGTGTGGAAATTGCTGTGAGACTCAAATGCACAACTATAGAGACCACACATGTCTTAAAGAATCCTCTTGAACAGACGAGGGATGGTTTATGCAGTAGGATTCTGTGATCAGGTTAGTTTGTCAAGTGTGGGATTTCTGTCTATGTTGAGGTAAAAGCTGTTGAATTCTTATTGGTTTCAGAGATGCCTCAAGGTCCAAATCTGTTAAGGTCAATAAATGACAATAATCTCTAAATATTGTATATTATGGGTAGGCCTTATGATAGATCTTTCATCTGTACACTGCGAAGTGTGTTTGATGAGTGTCAGCGCACCTGTACTGATGTAGAGGTTAACATGTATAGGGAGCCACCTATACACAGAGACAGACAGACTGTTGGTACTGTTTAACTTACAGTCACTAGAAAAAGGTAATCTGTTTACAAATATGAAGCAGAGGGGTCAAACTCTATGGGTACATAGAAGCTAGAATTCCTAATTGAGGTATGCTGTAGAGAGGTGCTTCACAATCCTGTCTAACCTGATGGTGATTTTTGTGTGATCAAGACCACACACAGATATATATATATATATATGCCATTCCTGCCCTTTCTTCTTCCAATCAATATTATGAACAGTTGGTTCATACGGGTGCAACGTATTTCTTTCACTATATCAAAAATATATGTAGCATTCTGTTGACACTTTACTAAATAAAGGATTTTCAACACAAAGTCTTTCTTAAAAGACACTTTGTCAAAAACACTTTGTAAAAAACAGAATCCAAACCATCTATATCATCATATAACGTTTTATGAATTGTACTCATTCATGTATGCTTCAAATATTCATCATTTACAAAAAGACTGAAAAGTGAACAATAAGTGCAATTCGTGACATATAGTGCTCAGTGCTGACGGCGCAAGTGTGGCTAACAAAACGTACAAATATTATTTACAGGTGGGACATAAAAAGGATTTATCCTGGCCTATATATTCCAAAATTCAACTGTATACTGCCTTTGTCAGCATTCAATACAGGATTTTGCCGTAATAGGTCCAATAATTTATACGTCGACGTTTCGACACTCTGAGAGCGCACTTGGGGCGTCAAGGCGGGTCTTCCTCAGGACTGTGTGGGACGGGGGAACAGCCTAAGTGAAATGATTGATGAAAGATGGCATTAATAGGGATTCTAGTCTTGGGGTGTGGGCCACTACTTGCCTCTAATAATTTTAAAAGAACTCACCTTCAACCTTTATGCCCAGCCGGGCATCTGGTGGTGAGGGGACTGAGGGAATCAGCTCTGTCGGAAAAAGAGCCTAATTAATGCTATATTCAATGTGTAAGTCTCCAAGGCATTTTTTAATGCTAAAGTTCCTTCTCACGCTGACCTGTCGGTGTAACAGCAACTTATGCCACCGACCGTGGTCTCGTTAATTAATGCGTGCTCAATGAAGACAGTAATTGCTCCTTTCTGAATAAGAGGTAGAGGGTCACATAATAAATACTGAGTTCCCTACTCTTTACAATTGTATGTATTCCATACTAATGATCAATTTTGCGAGCTCACCTCAATTCCAATCTGGTGAGTCAACCCAGTGATGATCAGCTGCGTGTGTTAGGCCATCTGACTTGGAGATTCCATAGTAAGAAAACGCAAAGGGTGCTATTTCCACTGTAAAGGAAAAAGTCACATGCGTATCAAGGGCTGTGGTCAGCCACCCAAAGTTAAAATTAAAAGTAAGTTTAAAACCGGGCGCGTGTCCATGCTGAACAGTCGCGACACCGAGCTCACCTTTAGTCAAAGTATTAGATGCAAAAACGGGGGGTTTAATTTCTGCCCTTCCCAGTGTTGCTCCTACCTCGATAGACTCTCGGGGACAAAGAACGCTAATGTTAATCGACTGCAGTAAGCGTAAGGACGTACGCAAAAAGACGTCGATTGCCGCACGTGACCTAGTTACTAGGCAACCCCAAATACTCAGGACGTCATACTAGACGCGGCAGCTCCCCTCGTCCAACACTCGGATCAAAATCCGTGCGTATCACAAGGCTGTGCAGCCTACTGCTTAATGTCAGCCCCCAAGTACTAACTCCGTTTATGATACAGTGAATGGAGTTATTCTGGAGATGTGCAGTCGCCACATTGTTTATCTAACTTGGGCCCCAACATTTTTGGATTCACATCTAAATCCCTTTAGTGCACAATACAATAAAGTATTTTAAGGGAGGATTTCCAAATTATAAGGCATTTGAAAGTAGTATGGTTAATTACACATCCGTGGTATTACCCTGTAAAACACTATGGTACACAATATACTAAGAAAATGAGAATACCATGCAGATTACTATTCACGTAGGTCAAAAATCTCCTTGACCCACTCGAGTAAAATATCACTCTGGTTTCACATTTAAATCACTTTAGTGCACAATATAAAAGAGTTTTTTAAGGGAGGATTCCCAAATTACAAGGCAAAAATATTAGTCACAATCTCATTAAAACATTTGAATGCAGTTTGATTAATTACACATCCGTGGTATTCCCCTGTAAAACACTATGATACACAATATACTAAGAAATGAGAATACCAGACAGATTATTATTCACGTGGGTCAAAATTCTCCTTGACCCATTAGAGTAAAGTATCTTTCAAAAACACTACATATTGACCTTTTCACGTCTGTTTTAATTCTCTTAGCACATGGTACAACCTGATTCGGGAAGGAGAGAATGGAGCCCCATCTACCCCTATAACTGTCCCATTTGTCTGTATGTTTCTTCAATTTCATTCAGCCCACTTTTCACCGAATTCAAAGTGTGAATCCAACAACACTCTTTGTATTTCAATGAATGTGAGACTGAGACCCCTCTCAGGCCAATGTGTATTCTCTCTAGTACCCACCACTTGATGTCTTTCGGAGTATGTTTCAAGTTAGAAAAGTGTTCCACTAAGGGTGCTCCTGGTGTATTGCATCTTACCCTACTTACGTGCTGTAAGATGCGTGTCTTGATTTTTTGTGTAGTCTGACCCACGTATATTTTGGCACAGGGGCATTGAATTGCATAAATAAGGTTCGTACTATTGCAATTACTAAACTCGTGGAGTTTGTAAGTCTTATTCTCATGTGTGAATGTATCCCCCTCCTGACATAAATCACAGGCCTTACATGATCCACATTTGTGGTGGCCAGTGATCGGTGGAAAGTTAAACATGCTCCTGATGTCAGGTTGCCCAACAGACATGGCAGCAAGAAAAGCCCCTGGTTCGCCGACGAACTCAAGGAATACAAGAAGAACTGCCGCACCCTCGAGAAAGCCTGGAGGCTCGACCACACCACAGACAACAGGACCGCCCTCAAGCACGCCATCCGCAAACACCATCAGCTGATCCGCGCCACCAAGAAGACGCCACTCAAAGAACGACTGGACAACAACACCCACGACAGCAAGAAACTCTTCAGCATCGTCAAAGAGTTCTCCAACCCCAGCGCCGGAAACAACGACATCACTCCCTCGCAAGACCTCTGCAACTCACTCGCCTCGTTCTTCCACCGCAAGATCGCCGACATACACAACAGCTTTGACGCACAGACCACGCACCCTACCACCGAACCAACGCCGGCCACCACCACCCTCTGCAACTGGACCCCGATCAGCACCGAAGACACCACCCGCACGATGAACTCCATCCACTCCGGATCACCAACCGACCTGTGCCCACACCACGTCTTCAACAAAGCCGACGCCACCATCGCACCCCATCTCCGAGACACCATCAACTCCTCCTTCCACACCGCCACCTTCCCGGAGAGCTGGAAGCACGCCGAGCTGACCGCCCTCCTGAAGAAACCAACGGCGGACCCCACCGACCTCAAGAACTACCGTCCCATCTCGCTCCTTCCTTTTCCGGCCAAAGTCATCGAGGAGACCGTCAACAAACAGCTGGCCGCCTTCCTCGAGACGAATGGATCCCTCGACCCCTCGCAGTCCGGCGGATCTCTAAGGACCCAACGAATGAAATCAAGAATGAAATAAAGGACGTCACACAATGGGGTGTAACTGAAGGGTTCTTGAGTAAAAAGGAGTCTGAGTTTCTTAATCAGAAAGAACCACGTATACCTACAATGTATACCTTACCCAAGGTACACAAACAACTGGAAAATCCCCCGGGACGACCTATCGTCTCGGGATGTGGCTCAGTGTTGGAGCCATTGAATCAATTTATTGATTATTTTCTGCAGCCATTTGTTTCACAGACCAAATTGTATGTGCGGGATACCATGCATATTATCCAATTACTTGAAAACTTTCCGTTTGATCCACAGAGGAACATCTTGGTGACACTAGCCGTGTCATCTTTATATACTTTAATTCCTCAAGATGAAGTGATCGAGACGATAACAACTGTCCTGGACCAAAGACATAGACCACATTGGGTTCCTACATCTTTCCTGATTAAGCTATTGGAAATAGCAATGAAGAAGAATTACTTTGTATTTGAAAATCAATTCTATTTCCAATGTAAGGCGGTCGCGATGGGGGCTACATATGCCCCAAGTTTGGCAATTATCTTCATGGACAAATATGAGGAAGATCATCTATATGCCGATTCAAATCCATACCTAAACATCGAGGTATGGAAAAGATATATTGATGGGTAAACAGACATAATATCGATTCCAAAATATCGATTGGACAAAATATTGAGTAAAAAATATAGACTGGACAAAATATAGACTAGACAAAATATAGACAACAAAAATATCGAGTAATATCGACTAGAATAGCCAAAATATCGAATCAAAAATATAGACTAGACATAATATAGACTAGATAAAATATAGACAACAAAAATATCGAAAATAAGGTAAGTTATTAATATTTAATAATATTTGTGTAATATAAATCTGTAGCGGGTTGTGGGTTTATAGGGGAATAGGGTGGGAAGTAATTTAATTATAAATAATTAATTATGTAAATTTAATCTAATTGTTAATTAAATAATAATTGGTAATTAATTAAAATATATTTGTTAATTAATTAAAAATGAATGATTGATAAATAATTAATTTGTAGTAATTTATTTTCTGTAGCGGGTTGTGTGTTTACAGGGGAATAGGTTGGGAAGTAATTTAATTATAATTAATTAATTATGTAAATTTAATCTAATTGTTAATTAAATAATAATTGGTAATTAATTAAAATATAATTGGTAATTAATTAAAAATAAATAATTGATAAATAATTAATTTTTAGTAAATTCTTTTCTGTAGCGGGTTGTGTGTTTATAGGGGAATAGGGTGGGAAGTAATTTAATTTTAATTAAATAATTATGTAAATTAATTATATTTTTAAATTAATTATTAATTGGTAAATAATTAATATATAATTGGTAATTAATTTAAAATAATTAATTGGGAATAGTAATTTTCACCCCTACGCTATCCAACGCTTTCCCTACTGTTGCACCAACTGGAGTTGGAATAGTAATTTTTACCCCTACGCTATCCAACGCTTTCCCTACTGTTGCACCCACTGGAGTGGGAATAGTAATTTTTACCCCTACGCTATCCAACGCTTTCCCTACTGTTGCACCCACTGGAGTGGGAATAGTAATTTTTACCCCTACGCTATCCAGCGCTTTCCCTACTGTTGCACTCTTTGGAGTGGGAATAGTAATTTTTACCCCTACGCTATCCAACGCTTTCCCTACTGTTGCACCCACTGGAGTGGGAATAGTAATTTTTACCCCTATGCTATCCAACACTTTCCCTACTGTTGCACCCACTGGAGTGGGATAGTAAATTTTACCCCTACGCTATCCAACGCTTTCCCTACTCTTGTACCCACTGAAGTGGGAATAGTAATTTTTACCCCTACGCTATCCAACGATCTCTTTAATGTAGCACCCACTGGAGTGGTTACATTAAATTTAAACCTTTTGCTATGCTACGGTAAATATATTCTAAATGTTTTATTAATAACATGTATTTATATATATATATGTATTATTATTATTAATGTTTTAAGTTACATTAATTATGTAATAATGTTACATTTATTTAATAATTTTAACAATGTTTATATTAAATATATTTAATATTATAATAGTTTTAACTTATTTTAAAGACATAAAAAAATCGATATTTTGACAGTCTATATTTTTAACACTCGATATTTTAAACTCGATATTTTTGTACTTAACTTAGTGAAGATAGAAAGTCGATATTATGTCCCTCGATATTTTTTCATCGATATTATGGGAACTCGATATTTTGGTAGTAGATATTATTTCAGTGATCCATATTGATGACGTCATCATGATCTGGAATGGAGATCAGGGATCGTTAGATGACTTCTTCCTATGGATAAATCAGAGGAGTGAAGATATACAATTCACGATGACGAGGAGCACTGTGTCAATAGATTTTTTAGATCTGACCTTTTAAACTGTGATCTCTACCGGAAACCATCAGAGAGAAATACACTGCTGATGTACGAGTCCCATCATCTGCGTAATCTGAGGGATAATCTGCCTTATGGCCAGTATCTTCGCATAAGAAGAAATTGCAGTCAAAGAAAATACTTTTTTCATGAGGCAGAAGAACTGACTAACCGTCTAAAGGAAAGAGGATATCCGAGAAGTCTGTTAAAACGTGTAAAGAAAAGAGCATGGTACAGTCCCAGGGAGAATATACTGGAGGTGAAAAATAAAAAGGAAGAGTCTAACAACATTGTGTGTGTGACTACGTTTAACATCAAAAGTAATGATGTTAAGAAAATAATATCTAAATATTGGAAATTGGTTGCAGGTGAACTGCAAACCACAGAGAAACCCATTTTTGCATTTAAGAGGGGAAAGAATGTAAAGGACAAAGTGTTGCAGGCATATTTGGAACCACAAAAGCAACCTGACATCAGGAGCATGTTTAACTTTCCACCGATCACTGGCCACCACAAATGTGGATCATGTAAGGCCTGCGATTTCTGTCAGGAGGGAGATACATTCACACATGAGAGTAAGACTTACAAACTCCACAAGTTTAGTAATTGCAATAGTACGGACCTTATTTATGCAATTCAATGCCCCTGTGACAAAATATACGTGGGTCAGACCACACAAAAAATCAAGACACGCATCTTACAGCACGTAAGTAGGGTAAGATGCAATACACCAGGAGCACCCTTAGTGGAACACTTTTCTAACTTGAAACATACTCCGAAAGACACCAAGTGGTGGGTACTAGAGAGAATACACATTAGCCTGAGAGGGGGCTCAGTCTCACATTCATTGAAATACAAAGAGTGTCGTTGGATTCATACTTTGAATTCGGTGAAAAGTGGGCTGAATGAAATTGAAGAAACATACAGACAAATGGGACAGTTATAGGGGTAGATGGGGCTCCATTCTTTCCTTCCCGGGTTGTACCATGTGCTAAGAGAATTTAAACAGACGTGAAAAGGTCAATATGTAGTGTTTTTTGAAAGATACTTTACTCTAATTGGTCAAGGAGAATTTTGACCTACGTGAATAATAATCTGTCTGGTATTCTCATTTCTTAGTATATTGTGTATCATAGTGTTTTACAGGGGAATACCACGGATGTGTAATTAATCAGACTGTATTCAAATGTTTTAAAGAGATTGTGACTAATATTTTTGCCTTGTAATTTGGGAATCCTCCCTTAAAAAACTCTTTTATATTGTGCACTAAAGTGATTTAAATGTGAAACCAGAGTGATATTTTACTCGAGTGGGTCAAGGAGATTTTTGACCTACGTGAATAGTAATCTGCATGGTATTCTCATTTTCTTAGTATATTGTGTACCATAGTGTTTTACAGGGGAATACCACGGATGTGTACTTAACCATACTGCTTTCAAATGACTTATAATTTGGAAATTCTCCCTTAAAATACTTTATTGTATTGTGCACTAAAGGGATTTAGATGTGAAACCAAAAATTTTGGAGCCCAAGTTAGATAACCAATGTGGCGACTTCACATCTCCATAATAACTAGCGGTTATTTCACAAGTGTTGCTACAATTGTTGCGCTAGCTCCATTCACTGTATCATAAACGGAGTTAGTACTTGGGGGCTGACATTAAGCAGTAGGCTGCACAGCCTTGTGATACGCACGGATTTTGATCCGAGTGTTGGACGAGCGGAGCTGCCGCATCTAGTGTGACGTCCTGAGCATTCGGGGCTGCTTAGTAACTAGGTCACGTGCGGCAATCGACGTCTTTCTGCGTATGTCCTTACGCTTACCGGGGTCGATTAACATCAGCGTTCTTCGTCCCCGCGAGTCTATCGAGGTAGGAGCAACACTGGGAAGGGCAGAAATTAAAACCCCCGCTTTTGCATCTAATACTTTGACTAAAGGTGAGCTCGGTGTCGCGACTGTTTAGCATTGACAGGCGCCCGGTTTTAAACTTACTTTTAATTTTAACTTTGGGTGGCTGACAAACAGCCCTTGATACGCATGTGACTTTTTCCTTTACAGTGGAAATAGCACCCTTTGCGTTTTCTTACTATGGAATCTCCAAGTCAGATGGCCTAACACACGCAGCTGATCATCACTGGGTTGATTCACCAGATTGGAATTGAGGTGAGCCCGCAAAATTGATCATTAGTATGGAATACATACAATTGTAAAGAGTAGGGAACTCAGTATTAATTATGTGACCCTCTACCTCTTATTCAGAAAGGAGCAATTACTGTCTTCATTGAGCACGCATTAATTAATGAGACCACAGTCGGTGGCATAAGTTGCTGTTACACCGACAGGTAAGCGTGAGAAGGAACTTTAGCATTTAAAAATGCCTTGGAGACTTACACATTGAATATAGCATTAATTAGGCTCTTTGTCTCGACAGAGCTGATTCCCTCAGTCCCCTCACCACCAGATGCCCGGCTGGGCATAAAGGTTGAAGGTGAGTTCTTTTAAAATGATTAGAGGCAAGTAGTGGCCCACACCCCAACACTAGAATCCCTATTAATGCCATCTTTCATCAATCATTTCACTAAGGCTGTTCCCCCGTCCCACACAGTGCTGAGGAAGACCCGCCTTGACGACCCAAGTGCGCTCTCAGAGGGTCGAAACGTCGACGTATAAATTATTGGACCTATTACAGCAAAATCCTGTATTGAATACTGACAAAGGCAGTATACAGTTGAATTTTGGAATATATAGGCAAGGATAAATCCTTTTTATGCCCCACCTGTAAATAATATTTGTACATTTTGTTGGTCACACTTGCGCCGTCAGCACTGAGCACTATATGTCACGAATGGCACTTATTGTTCACTTTTCAGCCTTTTTGTAAATGATGAATATTTGAAGCATACATGAATGAGTACAATTCATAAAACTTTATATGATGATATAGATGGTTTGGAATCTGTTTTTTACAAAGTGTTTTTGACAAAGTGTCTTTTAAGAAAGAATTTGTGTTGAAAATCCTTTATTTAGTAAAGTGCCAACAGAATGCTACATATATTTTTGATATAGTGATAGTGATAGAAATACGTTGCACCCGTATGAACCAACTGTTGATAATATTGATTTGCTGCCCGGGTTCATAAGGGATACTGGGTTAACCCCATTGGTTACGGAACTCTTTCTTCTTCCAAAGCAGGCACCGGCAACATAGAATTCAGAAAACATATTTATTTCATGGCAAAAGGGTGGTTCGAGCAAAATCTGGCATGGAACACCGAAAACTATGAATTCCGTAATAAGATCATTCTATGGCTCAGATTCATAGATGATCTTTTGATCATCTGGGATGGTACAGAAGTGGACTTCAAGATCTACTTTGAGAAAATGAACAACAGTCCAACACACCAAAATTCACTTCGGAAAGAGTGATGTTTTTGGACACAGAAATATATGTTGAAAAAAACTCCCTGCAAACAACATTGCATAGGAAAAAAACAGCTACACATGCAACATTGCACAGAGAAAGTTTCGATTGTGATTCTCTCAAATGTAGTATCCCCTACGGGGAGTTTCTAAGACTCAGGCAAAACTGCTCGGCAGACAATGAATTTATGAAACATAGTCAACAGGCGAGTAGCAGATTTTAAAAACGAAAATACCCCACAAAAGTCATCGAAACATGTCTGGAAAGAGTTATGACTCAAAAACGCAAAGACATCCTTAACAAAAATAAAAGGAAAGAAGATGAATCAGACAAAACATCAATAAGGATGATAACTACGTTTAGTGCAGAAAACAACAAACTAACAAAAATTATGAAAAAACACTGGGGAATTCTAAAACTGGATCACTCCCTGTCAAAGATCATAGGAGACCATCCCAACATAACCTATCGCCGGGCAAGAAACATAGGAGAAAGAATTGTCCACAGTCACTTTCAAGAAACCCCAAACAAAACATGGCTTCAAAGGGAGGGCTTTTGGCCTTGCAAACAATGCAAAGTATGGAAAATTACTACCCCCATAAAGGACATTGAGATCAGAAATTGAATAAAATGGAAAATAAGACAACATCTACCTGTAAAAGCATTTTTGTGATATACATGGTAGAATGTCCATGCCAAAAAAGTTTATATTGGGAGCACCATCTTTGAGGTGAAAAAAAGAATTCTAGAACAAGTCTGTGCTACAAGTCACAAAGACCGAACAAATGCAATTCCAAAGCATATGGAAAAACACCATGATGGCAATTGGGAGACATTGAAATACTGTGCTCTGGAACAAATCCGAGCATCAGAGAGAGGGAGAGGTCGAACAAAAATTCTTTGACAGAAAGAATCTAAACACATTGTAACGTTTAGAACCCTGGACCCCAAAGGGTTAAATCAGAATGAAGAACTTTATGTACACCTTTAATGCAGAACCAAAAACGAAAAACTCAAACCGCAGTTAAGTCATTGCTCACTAGAGAGCGAAAACAAACAAAGGAAACTTGGATAAA
The DNA here is from genome assembly GCF_964263255.1 of Lissotriton vulgaris. Lineage (NCBI taxonomy): Eukaryota > Metazoa > Chordata > Amphibia > Caudata > Salamandridae > Lissotriton > Lissotriton vulgaris. The sequence continues at coordinate 423,497 of NW_028248894.1, read as the reverse complement.
TATCCAAACCTCATCATGAGAATTACAAAGAGGACTTAACACCCTGAATACCTCGAATTTTCTGAGACAAAATTATCAGAAGATTTTGTAGTGAATGAACAAGTGTATAATTACTCATTAGAGAGCCAAAATTGATAAAAAACGTTTATTATGGACACTAAAGCCTATGCGGAAATATTGCCTTGAAAATATTGTTTTACCTCACTTTATGCACTTAAAACAGAGCACTGTTTATTTAGGAACTTACATGTTTTGTAAGTGTTAACGAAAGGTAGAACCACACTAACCACAATGCACTTCACTATATACAGGAAGTAACTGTGTGCCTATAGAGATAAAAGAAATCTGTTTCTAGTGCTGCACATCCCGTGATCAAGCCTTGTGGAAAGGCGAAACGCGTTGGGCAGGACACGCTTCTGAAATAAAGCCGCTTTAAACTTCCAAAATAAACACGAGTGAGTGCGTTCTTAACACAATCTGTGGATTGAACTTTGATGCAAAATAAACCTCTGCAGTTGCGGCATAAAACACTTAAACTGGGCTGAGAGATAGCGAGAACACCTCCGTAGAAACCTTATTTGATGCCGTTACAAATGTATGTATAGTTCTTCATCTGAATTCAGACCATTTGGTATTTTACTGTTCAACATGATGATATATTGATACTCCAATCTAAGCAACTTTTGATCTCTGTTTCCTCCCCTCACATTGCTCAGGACTGAATCAATAACAAAGTACACCAGATCATTATTGTTACCACTATGGTTTTCGTGAATATGGCGTGCTACTGGATAGTTTTTGTCATCCCTAGCTATGGCGCACAAGTCCTGTGAAATTATTATGTGCACCATATGTTTTGTACTGTCTATGTACATCTTGGGGCATGAGCATTGTAGTACATAAACCACAAAGTCACTCCTACAGTTATAGGAGTGACGGATCTTAAAAGAGTATATACAGCGGGCTTTGGATTTCACTCTTATTCAGACCTATAGAACATGCCTTGCATTTCTGGCATTTTCTGAACCCAATGGTGGAGGTAAGCCAAGACTCTGATTTAACCCTTTCAGGGCTACTAGTACATAGTCCTCCTCTCATACATTTGGCCTGCTTAAAGGAGAGCAGTGAAGGTTTGGGCATAGATTGCCCAATGATCGGGTCACTGCGGATTAGGCTCCAATGAGATCTGAGGATATGTAATGCCATTTGTAAAGCGCACAGCTACCTCCAACAGAGGTGTCCCGGCGCTGTCCGTATACCGCTTAGAAACCCTTCCTGGTTTTTCACTGTGGAATGTCCACTCCTGGGCACCCCCAAGGTGAAGCCAGGCATCCCAGCGCTGGTGACCAAGAGGTAGGCGTACCTCGAAACGCGTTGGGGCTGTTTAATCTTTCTGCCAAATAAACCTTGAGCACTGAGAATATATTTGGGCCTTGACTCTGGTTTCTTCAAAAAGGATCATACCAGTTTTCGGACTTATTTAAAGGATCGGCGATCCTGTTGAGCGCCCGCCGTGTAAGAGGCAGAAGCACGCCGCTTTTTCGTGTTGTATATATATATATATATATACATATATATATATATATATATATACATATATATATATATATATATATATATATATATATATATATATATATATGTGTGTGTGTGTGTGTGTTTGTGTATATATATATAAATATATAAATAAATAAAAATACATGCATATATATTTTATATTTATATATCCAAATGTATACTTACATGCACACACATATACACATAATACTTATTACATTTCCTTTAGAAGTCACAAACCTTACTATATATGCAACCACATGTACATACATGCAGTAATGTTTATATAGTTAGACTTTCACATGTAAGTTATGCATAAATATATATAGATTTTTAAATCAAGGAATATATATTTGTTCGTTTTTATTTATGTAATTCCTTATAAAAGCAAGCATAATCCGATGTATGTGGAGACAGATGTCATCTACACATGTCTGAATGTTTCAATATACTTGCAGTGGCAATGTAGATATTTTTTGAGATAATTATATGAATTAATATAACTTTTCAGGTACCACCTATAATCATATTCACATACTGTGACATAGTTGTACTATCATAGAAAGAAGCATAAACCCATAGGAACACACTCACTTACTTCTATGTTAGCTATATACTATGACATGCATATATGTTTAATGCATAAGTATACATTTATGGAATACATGTTTACCATTATTTTGTGTGTATATATATATTATGAGGGTCTAACTAATGCTGTGATTCCTATTAAGAATGTGTATACCTGCAAAACAGACCATGCGGTCTATGTTCTTAAATGTACGTGCGATTTACAATATGTTGGCAGCACTAAGTTGCAGGTATTTAATCGAATCTTACAGCATCTCCGTGCCATTGTTAATTCTGACCCCAACTATCCAGTGGCACGTCATTTTAAGCTGGTGCACAGTAACAATCTTAATGACCTGCAATACTTTGTTATTGACGCGGTCCCCCCGAATAAAAGGGGTGGTGATAGAGAGAAAAGACTTAGACAATTGGAAAGTCAATACATTTTGAGGTTAAATAGCAAGATCCCTAATGACCTGAACATGGGAGAAGATCTTAACAACTTTTTGTAAATATTTTATTCCATCATATGCATGACTTTTTTATAATGGATTTTATACCTATTTATATGGTTTTAATCTATTTATTCATGTTGAGGATGGTCTATGAAGATTTACACTGTTTACTCTGACAATCAATTCATTGACAATATTGTGTCTATATAATTTTTATTTATAATCCAGCTGTATCATTATGAAATTAAGGTATTCCGGAGTTTTTGCTGCTACATATGTATATAATGAGATGTGATTACCTTTTTCTCTCCCCCTTATTCAGATATATGCACGGCCGCACTTTTGCACTTTTTTGCTATTTTGCACTTTATCACTCAAATTCTATTCTGCTCCAGGTTTTTACCTGGGTAAATCGTGTTTGTTCCCAACTTTTGGGATTATGCACCCTGCACTTTTCTTCTTTGCACTACAAATTTATTAGTGGTTTTTGACATCGATTTACTGGTCATATAACATGTCCCACGGACATTGATTTTTGTATTGTTCAGTTATAACATGCACTGTAATATTGTGGTCATCCATTGGGCACTTGCCCTTTATGCGGTCAACAGTTTTCAATTGTATATACCATTGTATAGTGTTTTTTTAATGTTGTTGCATTTATGCACTTAATTGCACTGTACAGCGTATTTGGATGGTCCACTCTATAGTCTGGAGGATATTTCTTTCATGGCTATTATTATGTGGGAGGAGTTCCGTTTTTTGTACCAGTATTTAACCACTCATGTCTCTGGGTCTTGTCATGTGATCAAGTCCGGGTTCCCCGGACGAAACGCGGCATGCTGCCATCCCCATTGATGGAATAAAGCACATTATTTTCTTCTGAAATCCTCGGTCTGTGGTCTGTACCTGGCTGTGTCCGTTTGGTGTCTTCGGCGCTTCAGGATCGTGGATTCTTACATATATATATATATATATATATATATGAAGAAGAATTCCCAACCCGTCAATGGATGACAGGCTACGGCAGGGTGCAGACCTCAAAACACCACATCAAACAGTCAGAGAAGCTCACAAACGATCCAACTCGAGTGAGTATGCAGGAATCAAAACGTTTTATTATATATATATATATATATATATATATAACTGCTCACAACTCCGTAGTTTTACACCACAAAACACAAGCACTCACGGTGGCGAGCTCTAAGTTTTATTTGCGAGCCTGGTAGGTGTCGAGACGAGGCAGAGACGCGACTCCGGATAAAACAAGAACGTATCCAGTTCCTGGCAGGAGAAACATAGTTCTATGCCCGTCCAAGAAAAGTTTTAAAAAATTTTAAGAGAGAGGCAGCGATATGCTACAAGGAGTTGAAAAATAGAGAAGACACCCCATATTGGGGGCACACAACATATGAAAAAAGGATAATCAACCTTCCGGAATTGAAACCAGAAGAAGTATCCCAAGTACTACAATCATACCGACCCGGATACTTTCCCATATCTATGAGGGAGAGGGTGCAAGTCACCACGCTTTGAAACAAATAACCCCAACAACAGAAGTCCTGAGGAAGGTGCTACAACATCTTTTGTCCTGCACCGAAACGCGTCGACGCATTTCCAACACAGAGAATCCAACTAGGCCCAGTGAACAACCGATATACATGTATTTTTGTTACTGTTGTTTACTTGTGTACAAAAAACTATAAGCCTTTGGATCTATTCACCAGTAGTGGCAAAGATAACAAGAGGCCACAGATAATATAAGGGGTTTCTTTTCTTGTTAGGTTTTCCGATATTTGTTTCCATGTGTAATTCTTGATTCGACGAAATGTTATTTATGTATCTCTCCTCGTTTTTTAACTTGATTCTGATAATACGTGCTATGAAATGTTATAATTAATTGTTGTATTTTATTCTTTTTCAAAGAAAACTTTCTTTGGAAAAGATTTTTTTAACTGTGTTGTAAAGCGCTAAATCTTTTTTATGTATATGTTTTTTATTAAAATTAGACTGTGAACGTTCCAATTTTGTTGTGGAAATTAATATTTAGTCTACTTAATATATTGTACCTGTATTCCCTGATAAAGTCTGATTGTGAACCTATAGTGGTGAGAAAGGATAGTGAGCGTGTGCCCAGGGATTCTGATTTGACTTATTAATCTATCTGCCCAATAAACTATTGTCCTCGCTGCTTCAACACGAATACCAAGTTTACTTGAATACATTTTGTTTCAAAAGTTCTTTTAAGTCAGTAATCCTCAAATTTGTGTTTGACAATGGAACTTTTTCTTTTTTTGCCAGTGTTGAAGAAATTATTTAACGTGTGAACATGCGCAGTATCTTAGTAAAAACAGAGTTTTGTGCAGAAACATCCGAGAAAGTGCATTGTTGGTCTGCTTGGTCATGCCCCACTTCACTAACCTTCAGGCCTCTCTCTCCACAGGCCTTCCAAGTACTTTGATAAAAAGCACACGAGAGAGCAGTTCAAGATTCTTCACCCAGACTTCATGCGTTACCTCAGAAACAGGTAAAGGCAGCTTGGGCTGCTCCCCACTTGACCTAAGTGGTTATCTTGTGATTTTGATTGTTTACATTTTCTTGTGAACATGTTATTTCTAAATGTGACATTTCTTGAGTAAATTGTTTGTTTCTAAGGCATGTTTGTACTTTAAATGTAGGGGTGTTTAGACCCACGTCTGGTGCGAATACCATTTTGGAAGCAGAGTGTAGTCTGGTTGACTTTCAAACACGTCTGGTGTAAATACCAGGGCCAAATTACTCCAAACATAGAAAGCTAGCCTACCCACTAAAAGGATGTGTCGGGGTCTGACAATCCATGTGAAAATTCTGAAAACAAAATGTGGTCAAATGGTGCATATGAAAATCAAATGTATTTTCATATTAATGACAAAGAGCAATAGGGGCATTCATGAAACATTCCTGTATTTTAGTGGTGACAGGGGAAGCCACACCATCTCTATTTGGGTTTTGCAGGGCTAAAATGGAAAGATTACAAGACAGCAAGATCTTATTTCTAAAACATCTTGCTACTGCAGGAGACACCTCTGTTGAAACAATGTAGCATGCTAACTGAACAAACGTGTGAAGGGTATTCACTGAAAATAAAAATACCAAAACTTGTAACATTTACCCTACCTCATCGAAACTTGTGATGAACAACTACAGACATCCAAAGAATTTAAGCGAGCATGAAAACTGCTTCAAAGTATGAGATTTAGAACAATCAGTGCTCCACATGCCAAAAATCTGAAGTGGCCTAACTGATATGACACTGCACTACACTCATTGGAATGTGCCTGCCTTAAGGAGAAATTGCCAAATACCCCTTTCTTGATGGTTAATTATATCTGTCCCCATTACATATCTTTGTTAAAGAGGTTTTTAATCTAATCTGATGGGTTAATTTTTTATTCCAATTGGATATTATTAAAGAAAACAGAATATATTGGATTTAGGCAGTGATGTCATATGCAATAAAGCTCAGATTAGAAAAGTGTGTCAGGTTTGCATTACTTTTTTAACTTAGTTTGACACAAAGACTTCTGCTAGGGTTTACAGACCAGCTCAAATCATGATTTGTGTTAGGTTGTAACCCAAAGTAATTCAACGCAGCACAAAGGTGCGGTGAGGCCAGCCTTAATGTTGAGCCATGGAAGGAAGTTAGGTTCATGTGGTCACAACCACAAGGAGCCTTGGGAAATCAGAAAAGCTCCTGTAATCTGTGCTATCTGTACCACCAGCACAGTTCTTCCTCTTCAGGATTTTCATGGGAATTCTCATTTTTTTCTTTTTTCAAATATATTCAGAAATGGCAATATCCACTGATTTAAAGAAGGTGGTGGATAGGGACACCGGGACCATGACAGTGAAGAAATTAAACAAAGGGTCTATCATCCTTTTTACAGTGCTCACACGTCCCCACCAGCATATATTTTTTAGACCTCGTGGATAGATCATCTTTAATTTTGATCAGAGTTTTTTGTTAATAGAGAGCAACAGATTGTTTAAGGTCTGATGACAAACAGATTCCTAAGTATTAAATGGCTGTTGGTTGCCATTTTAGTCCCACATCGCTGATGGCAGTAACTGTGCAGTGTACATTTAAAAGGAATACCTCTGTTTTATCTTTATTTAAGGAGTATCCTGCCACTTGCGAATATCTGTCTATTTCGATCATAGCAACTAGAATGGCTTGGGGAGCATCTTCAGTAAATAATAAGACTTCATCACCATAATCAGCCACTACCCATGTGGAAGTGAATATCTGTGATCCCTGGGGATATCTCTAAATGCAGAAACTAGCAGCTCAATTACTAAGAGGTAGAGTAAGGGGGACAACAGGCATCCTTGATGAGTGTCTTGTGAGACAGTAAAGGAATGGGATAAATGGATGTTAACCCTCATTCTTGCAGTCAGTAGAGAGCCATTGTCATCCGTATGAAGTTCTTGCCAAGGTGGTATTTGTGCAGAGTAGCGTATTAAAAGGGACAGGACACCTTGTCAAAGGCCATCTCTGCGTCAAGAGCTAAGGCCGCAGTTGGGGATTGGACTGGTTTCGCTCTTTCTAGGACATGGCAGTGTTGTATAGCATTTTAGGGCCCTAGTGTAATTTTCCCGATTCATGCCCTTATGTAGGTATAAATCACCATGTCCTTATATAGGCATAGAAATTATAACCATATTTAGACATAGCGCATGCAGTCCAAATACGGCATGGCTACTTCTACTAGTTCCGAAAATCCACAACGATTTCTTGGAAAACTCGGCTTTAGCAGGTAGGGACTTCCCCTTGCTTGAATATATATTGATTTGTCCAAGAACTCATGGAGTTTTCAAAGAACTGAGACTCTTTGATGATGTTATTATGTCCACCTTTACGTCATACTCAGCACCTTCAAGGTTTAAATATGCTCACACTTGCCCAAGCAAACACACCATGGTTTGGAGCAGTTCGATTATCTACTTGCCCGACGCATCTCGCTACAGCAAGTGCCGAAGGAAGCCGAACCTCCAGCAGACACACTGAGAGAGACGCTGTCTTTTCTACTGCAGAGAAATCCAGCTCCAGTGTTTCCAAGCTCCCCTTGCGGGATGCTGGGAAATCGAGTCCTGAGACAGAGAGATACCAGACCTCCTTCATTCTAAATCAAGGTACGGAGCTGATTAGACTCTAAGAGAAATCTTGGATAGGTTCTTGGCAAAAGAATACTGAACTTATGCTACATCACACTTACTTCTTCCCTTGTACTAGACTTAGGTTAGGTACATCGGGGTAGGCGTATTTTAGAAGCACCAGTTGAGTACTTTTAGTCTTTATTTATTTATGTATGTATTTTATGGCTTAGTAATCATACCATGCTTTTACAGTATTATTTTATAATACTCTTCTTGATGTACGCATTATACTTTACAGCCAGTATTACGATTGTAGCAGTTCATTTCTTCTGCATGAGAAAGAAGACTGTTCAATAAATACTTTTATTGAAAACGCCCGTCTCTCTGTTTCTCTGCACCTCTGGTGAAAAGAAGTATGCACAATTGACTGAGTAAAATATCTATCTATTGTTTCCACGACTCTGAAGATACGTTTTATCTTGGAGAAACAAAGTTGTCATGTTTATGCGGTTGTCAGAAACTAATCCCTTCTTGTGAATTCGAGAAAGTTTCTAGTGACCTCTGAGCTAGCTGGCACTCACAATTAAGTCAAATATATTCGATAGAGACCTAGTAGTCATAAGTCCTACGTCACATCTATAGGATATATTATTCCAATGCGCAGAGCCTATTGGGCATATAGGAACTTCACTACATAGCGCCCAACGTTTGGTAAGGCACTAATTTAACGCTAGATACTAGAGTAACTTAGTTGTGCTTTTCACAGAGACACCTTTTTCCCGTAAAATACTCCAATAGGCGTCTGGAGTGGGTTAAAGGATAAAATATCCGCCATAACTGAGTAGGATGAAAAATCCTATGTATTAGTTTTTGGTTTGATTCAACGTTGAAGGATACAGTGTTTCAAAATATTGTGCACCCTTATCTTTGTCTCCTTGAAACTTGCTCTGCAAAACTTTCAACAAAATGGCCGACGAGGATAATCCCGGGGCCAGGGGGACTGCAGCATCTGCAAACCGACCAGGTTTAGACGTTACAGGTTTCCAACAAAATGACCCGGATGCTATAATCATCCCGGAACACCTAAGGAAGACAATAGCTATAAAGCTTATAGAAAATGGCTTATCACCAAGAGGTGGTAGGGTTATATTTGTCATAGAGGCACATGAATATCGGCAGATAGAGGTATTCTATTCATGGATTATCTTCCCTGAAGCAAATCCAACAACACACATGTTCCACTTCTACAACATAGAGGAACCTCCAGCGGAATACGTTCCTTTCGAGGACATTGAAATTTCACTAACTTACCAAGAGCATCAGCTCTGGTTTAAAGGCGCTTTACATCATCAAAATCACATTACCAGGCTCGGTCCACTAGGTTGACCAGGAGCAACATAGCCGGTACGAGCCAGCTATACACCTCATCCTGACATTGAAAGAATGTCAGATGTAGAACTGTTAAAACAATTAATTAAAATACATAGACAATTGGTACAATATGTCATGCGGACTCTAACAGTCCAACCTGCTATAAGAATTCCACAGCAAACCCTTCATGAAGGGAACACAAACACAATTACACCACAGACTATACAATCAGTCATTGGTAAATTACCCACAAAAAGGGAACAAATTCCATTCCGGTTAGCTCGAAAAATTACCCAGATCGAGGCAGTTTTTCCTGATAGTACACCTCATGAGAAACACAGGATTCTAACAATGTGTTTACCAATGGGGATTACACCGCACCTGGAGGACTGTGACACTTGGGGTACAGTCTTTGCTGCAATCTACACAAAAATCTACACAAAAACTCATGGTGTACCGTCTATGTTGGTGATACCAGACATCCTGAAACAGATTAAAAATGAATACGGGGCAGATCCTGCTTTAAATCTCAGTATGAAGGATTTCAAACAGGTCTCAGCTATAATATTAGCTAAGATTCAAGGTGAATCAGCATCTGTGGCGATCCGCCAAAAATTAAAAGAACTTGATGTAACTGAGCAACCATATGAACTGGCCAGAATAATTGAAAAATCGCATGAAGAACTAGGTAGAGATCGTTTGTGAGGGAAACCAGTAAAGCCCAAACTGACAGAAAATCCTGAAAAAGTTTTTATCAAAAACACACTCACTACTCCTAAAAAGAAGTGGGAAAATACTAGACAGACACTTCCTAAAGAGAAGTGTTCCCAATCCAGAGGGAGATCTCCTCAGAAGGAGCAGTCTGAAAAGAGATGTAATCTCAGAAATAGGGATAATTTGAGAAAACCTGATAGATATCAAGAAACTGATACACGTTCCTCTCGTACCTTTCAGACTTCCTCGCAGAAATCCAAAAGAAGAGGATGATCAGAACACAAGGAAGAACGCATGAAGTCCAAAGACGATCAACACGTTCCAAAAAATAAGAAAACTCAATTCACCAAGAAGAAGGTAGCAAGTCTAAAAATAAGACATGCCGAAGGTCTTGAGGGCACAACTCAAGAACGGGGAGTGGGCCCAGACAATGCTGGACAGCGCAGCAGAAGTTACCATAGCTCGCAAGATTCTGAAGGATCGTCTGGAGACAGTGGACCTGAATGAGTACATTCAGGTTGAAACTGCCGATACCATGGTTAGTGCACCCTATAAGTTATATGAAGTAACACTCCGGATAGAGGGGGACATAACTAGAAAAATTAAAGCACTCTTTAGGGAAAAACTCTCTAAGGGCTATGACATTCTTCTAGCTGAACGAGACTGGCCACCTGAATTTGTCAGGGAGTGCCCACATGGCGAAGATATAATTATGCCAACCTTCTCAAATCACATTCCAATTCATAAAAAATACACATATGCCAGAAAATGGGCTGTGGCCCAGGCTCCAGCATTATTCAAAAATCATGTGAGATGGGATGAGGACTCTCCTCAGCATAAGATCCAGTTAAAAAAATCAACTTACTGCTCAGAGGCAGTATCCAGTGAAGCAAGAAGCTAAAAAACAGGTCAGGGAGATCCTAGATCAACTTGAATACCAATGGGTGATTGAAACATGCACCTCGTCCATGAACAATCCTTTGTTTCCTGTCTCCAAACCAGACAATACATATTGTCTAAGTTTGGACTACAGACATTTACATTTTTGTTGCAAAACTTTTGCAGTACAAAATGCACACAGTGCAGCACTGATGAACAACATTGTGTGCAAAAAATATAAAACTACATTAGATATTTCAAACGGTTTCTTCTGTCAGAACATTGCACCTGAAAGCAGGTACTTGACCGCTTTCTCAATCATGGGGACACAGCGTCACTTCTTTCGTCTCCCCCAGGGATTCAAGAATAGTCCAGGGTTATTTTCAGCCAGAGTAACAGAGTTACTACAAATGTATGATGATGAGGCATTATCTTATGTCGATGACATTTATCTTACTGACGATGATCTAGACAGGCACTTGAACAGGGTGAACACCATAATACTTGGCTTTGCCTCTGAAGGGTACAAATTCAATTTTAAAAATCACGGATTGCCCACCTCAACGTCCTATTCTTAGGATACAAACTTTCAAGTGAAGGAAAAAGCCTGGCAGCAAATTATTTAGAAAAATGTGCTTTGCTCCTACCGCCAAAAACGCTGAACAACTTACAGTCAGCTCTAGGATTCCTGAATTTTGGAAGAACTTACATTCTAAACTATGCAGAAAAGGTTAAACCTCTCTACAAATTAATCAAGCCTGATTTCAAACCTACTAATTGGACTCAAAAACACACAGAAATTTTGCGTTCAGTGCAAACAGACATGTTAGCAACAACACAATTACAGACACGCGTAAACAAACGCAACCAACGAATCATCCCAGGGAGATGCGGATTCACATACCTAACCTTTAATGAAGGTGAAAAGGTACCAATAGCTTATAAATCACACTTGTACACACAAGCTAAAATGAAATTCACTTCAACAGAAAAAATTCTGACAGCGGTTCAAACTGCAGTAGCCAAAGAGAGAGCCCTCACGTAGGGAAAGCACATAAAGGTCGTTACTCCTGTACCTGCCTTATAGGCAGTGACAAAAGCGAGCATTCCAAATGCAAAAGCTTAACATCAGAGATGGATACAATGGGTTAACTCTCTTGCTGCAACAGACGTTGAATCCGTTTTTGACCCCTACTCGAAAACTCAAGAATTTCTACAATACGAACAAGAATGTCCTCTGCCCACTGAGATTCTGCCTCTAGAACATTACAGATGTATAATACATACAGACGGATCAGCACAACCCGCAATTGGGGGAAAACAAGCTTATAGTGCTGCGTGCGTGATTGTTAAAGGTCGCTGGTGCGATGGTAAATTCAGACCTATGGTCACAAAAACTCAATCCCTAGGAGACTGTAAAGCTCAGTGAGCTGAACTATAGGCTTTCAAGATGGCGCTTGAAAATACTGATCGCCAATTCCCCGCACTCATAGTGTGCGATTCGTATTACTGCGTCCAATCTTACAATGAATACTTGCAGAATTGGGTTAAAAATGGTTTCAAAGACGCAAAAGGTGGCACTCCCGCCCCTCCCCCTGTTACCGGAAGTACTTGAGAGAGCCTTCGTCCCCGCCCCGCGGGGCGCGCGTGGGCGTGCGCCGGGCTAAGCCTGGGCAAAGGGCGGTCCGTCTGTGGCTGTCAGGGGCCAGAAGAGGCCGGGCCGGGCTACCCCCTTAAGCATCTCATCAAGGTGAGTGATAACAAGTACTATGGGGAAACGCACACCTACTTTGGGCTCAAAAAGTTCCGCTACCTTCACCATTGAAAGTATGCTTGAAGAAGCCGTCAGCTTGGTCTCCTCGGAAATTGAACTGACCGAGAGGAGACTGTCTATGGACCTACAGACATCTCATTCGCACATGTCTGGAGGGGAAGAGCCGGATAATCCAACGGCACCTCTCCCGCTATCACCCAATGTAATAATTAATAATCCCACACACCAAGAAATGTTACCTGGGGCCCTTGAGACTGATAAGAACGATGTGGTAATTTCTGATTGCCAACCTGGGCCTTAAGCCACTGCTAGCGTTGGTAACACGGCCTCGGTCACTAACGCGGTGGGGAGAAAAGGAAGAGAGGACCGTCAAAAATGACCAGTAGTAAGAGGAAACAGCCCCCCCGCCTAAAAACTCAACCTACACCTTTGATCATGTGGAGAAAAGGACTCACTGGTGCGTCTGCTGGCCCTACTGCGCAAACAAATGATAGCACCGTAGACTTAACCATATCAGAAGCTGCACTGAATTCCATCCATACTCAAACTGAACATACAGCAGAAAATGGCCCAAATGGAAGGTTGAGCGACACCCTAATTAGCACTATTGTGGACTCTGTTTATGATCGTTTAAAAGATTTAGTAGATAAACAATTTAATGCTGTTTTCAAACGTCTGGATAGACTAGAAAACCTGGTTAAGAAACAGGATGTAAAAAAAGGGGGTTACCATTATTGATAAAATTAGGGGAGAACAGAACTTAAAATCAATGGAGACAACTGCCCAGGGCGTGTCAAAGGAGAGCGGTGACCTTATGTCACCAAGTATTAATAATGCATGTGACAAGTGTGGTAATTCTAAGATCAGTTTGTTTCCTAAGTTTACTCCTAGCTCGTTGCCCCTATCAAATGCAGCTTTCGATAATAGGACCAGTAGCAATAGTATGTCCCGTATTTCTGCATCGGCTACTCCTGAGATGTTAGTCCCTGTTCCCAAGAATACACCTACTGTTCGGAACAATACTCCTGCCCTTGAAAAACAAGTTAGGAGCCCATCTGAAGAAGTCCTTCATTTACCACCTGAGGCTTGTCCCTACGTTGTAATTTTAGCTGGCGTACCTCCTTTGAAGAAAGATCAAACTGGGTCCTGGGAACAACTTAAGAATAAGGGCATTTATTGGCTATCGAAGTATAAGGGACTAGGGATGGCGCACGCCAATGACATTTTAATGGTGCGACATGTAGGATGGGTGGGATCATCAAATAAGAATATTACAGGTGACTGCATAGTTGTGAATTTCAGATGCCCCTCCATGGTAAAACGGCTATTGCAAGCACAAATGAACCACAATATCGCCTCAACCCTTATACATTCATTACCCCTGGGCTTTTTCTATAAACCTGCCCGGGGAGCCTGTAATTTTACCATTCCCACATACACCACACAAAATCGGTTCACTGTTCTGTCTAGCCTAGAGAGCCAAGACTGACTAGTGAATCGACCATCGACTGCTATATTGGGGTTGGTGGAACCCCTAATGATCTGTCTGGACGTTACTGAATCCAGACCTTCATTCCCTATCCTAAATGTACTTAGTTGGAATATCGCAGGACTAAGATCCAAACTGAATTCTGTGGAATGGGTCAATCTGGTTAGTAACTATGACATCTTGATGTTTCAGGAGACGTGGTGTACAAATGAATTGTTTCTTGAGGGATTTGTATGTTATAACGATATTGTTCCCAGCCCCAAAATTGGTCGACCATGTGGGGGGTTATCAACATGGATAAAGATCACAGCAGGGAGTAACATAAAACCCCTGGTGACAAATAATGAGAATTTTCAAGCTACGATCTACTCACAGGGAACCACGAAATGTTTAATGAATTTTTATAATAATGATTTTACATCACTACCAAATAGGAATTTTAGTAACTTGTTTGAATTTATTGATAACTTAGAGGATGAGCACAGGTATGGCAAACTGGATGGAATCTGCCTAGGTGGGGATTTTAACGTACGTCTGTATAGTGGTACTGATAACACTCTCACTGTACCGGCTAGGGCCAACCTATGTAAAAGAGGGAAAGAGCTTCTTAATTACTTATCCCCTCCCAAACTGATTAATGCAATGGAAAAGGTTGGCGTTGATTCGGTGAAGGGTCCATTGCCTACTTACAGAGGACGGGGTTGCTCATCCACCATAGATTATGTATTTATATCATCTTCACTGGTAAATTATTTAGTTAAGGCAGAGGTTTTATGTACTATTCAGTGTGATCATAACCCGATTTTAACAACTATCAGACTCCCTACTAAATTTACAACCCAAAAGGAAATAGGGGCCAAACATCTGGTGGTATCCACCGACTGGCTTAGAGTTATTTGGAAGGGCATAGACAACAAAACCCTATTTGCATGCATAATAAAATCACATCCCTTATTGGTGGAGACGTGTCTTTCAAGTAGTTCCACGGGTGCAGTGATTGTTGAGGTCTTTACTGGGCTATGTGCCGGTATTAAACATGCAATCTCAAGACCGGTCACAAATTCAAGCAAGAATCCCAGATGGTTTGATGGTACATGTTCCCGGGCTAATAGAGAACTGCATGAGGCACTAGTGGTCAAACCCAGGGATACAACTTTAGTGAGGGCATTGAGAGCATGTTATATGAAAGCAACCAAATTTTGCTCTGATGAGTTATTGAAGGAACGATGGGTGAACATTGCTAGTGCTGCTTCACTTAAAGATGTAACCGGATTTTAGAAGGAAGTAAAAACTATGAGGTCGATGGGTTTGAACATCACTCCCATAAGTTGTAAAATATCAAGTGAGTCATGGGAGGAGCATTTTGCCAGAATCTATACAGCCACTATAACAACATCTAATACTCATACATGCCTCCCAATCTCAAAGGTTGCAATATCTATAACTGAAGTTGAGGATGCGATACACCAAAGCATAGGGAAATAAGCCCCAGGTTCGGATGGACTCCCAATAGATCCTATAAAACACGAACCAGACTTTTGGGCCCCTCTTTTATGCAATGTTTTTAATAATTTAAACGAAACAGTCATTCCAAGCACTTGGTCGACCAGCATTATCATGCCTATTTTTAAAAAAGGTGACAGATCCAACCCCAGCTGTTACCGCCCAATTTCTCTGATAGACAATACTTTGAAGATTTTGGGCAGGGTTGTTTTTAACAAGATCAGGAATTGGGCTGAAGACAACCAAATTTTAAATTGCTGTCAACTGGGTTTTAGAAGTAACGTTGCAACTGTCGAACAGTGCTTCAATCTAAAGCTTATTTTGGATAAATATACTATTGCACAAAAAGCACCACTTTATTTGGGTTTTATGGATTTATCCTCTCAGCCTTTGATTTTGTTAATAGATCACGTTGATGGGATATTCTTTTAAGTTATGGGTTGGATGAGGCCTTGGTTCATTTTTGGGCATATTTGCACAGGGATCTGAAGGAAAGGGTGAGAATAAGTAATGAAGGGGATGTCTCCGGGGACATCGCCATTGGTAGAGGGGTAAGACAAGGTTGCATCTTAGCCCCTCTACTTTTTGTCCTTTACATAAATGAATTACATAATTCCCTGTCCAAATTGACTAGCGATGTACCCAAAATTAATGGTAAACTATTCCCTGCTCTTTTATACGCAGATGATGCGGTCCTAATGGGCCGCACCCCGAACGCACTTCGCACTTTAATTATGGGGTTTGTGTCTTTTACGGCTGATTTGGACCTTTGCACCAAGTTTAAAAAATCTTATATAATATCGTGTGGGCCGAATAAACACCATATTAATTTTATAACGTCTGGTAGCGAATCCTTAACACACACAAGCACGTTTCCCTATCTGGGCCGAGTCTTTTCAGACTCGGGCTCTTGGCAAGCACATGTAGCCCATGGTAGAAGTAAATTTGCCAGAGCTGTTAATTCAATCATCAGCCTTCGGCAGCCTAAATGAGTAGTGGTGGTCATAATCTTGCTCCAGATATATAAATCGCAATGCATACAAACGGCCACCTATGGTGCCGAAGTCTGGGGGCATGTGAATTGTAGCGGGATACAACTTGAAGAGAACAGATTTTGTAGGAAAATCCTTGGGGCTCAAATTTCATCCCCAAACTATATATGCCATAAAGAACTGAATCTACACTATGTGGAGGACTTTATTAGGTCCCGTCCTGCCATATTTTGGTTAAAAATATGGCAGAACCCCGCTGCGTCCTTAACTCGAGAGAAATTCATTGATTGCCTCAAGTGTGATAGGGGTGGCAGTATACCCTGTCTTGGCGCAGTTAAAAACAGTCTAGCAAGCGTGAAGCAGGAGCACATTTTCTCTCTCCCATTATCAACGGGTGGCACAAGTATAAAATCAATAAGGGGGGCACTGTATGATTTGTATCGCAAAGAAAGAGAAAACATAGAACATCATAAATCATCGATCATAAGATATATGCCCCTCTTGGAGGTACCGAGAAATCAACATCATATGCCCCAGAATTACCTCACAAAAAACATAGGGAGATGGAACAGGAGCCTACTGTTTCGTCTTAGGGATGGTAGTATAAAATATTCACTCTTCTTCCCGATAGAATTCAATAGCAACCTTGAGAAGTTGCACTGCCCATGCGCATCGGCAGTAAAGAAACATTGCTACATTTTTTGTCCTTTTGTAAATTTTATACTAGATATACTAAACAGTATCTAATTTCCTATTTTAAGGAACAGGCTGTTTCTGATTTTAAATTAGCAGATCACGAAATCCTACAGTTAGGAAGCGATGACATGATCCTTTACAGGCCGTGGTACGCTCACGTGCCTCCATGAATGAATCTTAATGTGTCGAAAAAATCATGTACTACTTTCAGTGCAACGTATTTTTAATCTGTCTTTATGATGGCTTGGCATTGTTTGAAAGTTAAATTGCCTTGTTGGAAGTCGTCATTACCTGAAAAAACTGCATATGGTGCTAAGCTGAATCACATGTATATCTTGCTGCTTATTACTGCTTTACCTATTGCACAGTATCGCACTTTATTTTGCTGATTTTGCACATTGGCCCGAATTTTATAATCTGTAATATGTTATTAGGCATATTGTTTGTCTTATTGCCTGCTACCACACATTATTTGCACTATATTGCACTATATTGCTGACTTTGCACATTGGTTCAAACCTCATAATTTGCACTATGTTAACACGCTGCTAGTTTTGGTAGGCCCATCCAACCAGTCTTCCTGATTTTATACAGTGTAATTTTTTGCATGTATTTGATGACACCGTGTATTTATTTGTTTTAAAAAATTTGTATTGTATTTTCTATTTGGTGGTGATGAATTGTGCTTTTATGGATATTCTTATCCGAATAAAGATCATTTGACTTTGACTTGACTTGACTCTAAACTATCCACTCAAATATTCATACATAATTGATGCCAACTCCGTTCCCTTTGCTCGAAACCCTGGAGTGGGGGATAGGGAAATTCCAAACAGGAATCGGAGAGGTTCTTTGATTCGAGAAGCACATATGGGAGAGGGTCTGATACATCAAGGGATCTCAAAATCTCTACTAGAGTTAAAAGAGATGTACTGGTGACCAGTGATGAATGCCCACATTTACGAATTTGGAATTAATTGCAATGTCTGTAACAGAGATCACAGCTTTGAGCACCGTCAGATTCCTGACTACAGTGTAGCCAGCCCAGTACAGACACCATTGTTAGATAGCATTAGACTATCCACGCTCAGATGTCCCTATGGACAAAAGCGGTCCCACATCCATTAGGACAAGATTCATTTGGATGTGGCCTCAGCGCTCGGCTGACGCCCGAACTGTTACAAAAGATTTGCGTGTCTTTATCGGCACATACGCAATTGGCACGCTACATTCTGACCAGGGTCCTGCGTTTAGCTCTCGAGCTTACAAGGAGGCCATGGCCAGCTTGGGCGTTGCATTGCGGTACTCTAGTCCATTCCATCCTGAGGGAAATTCGGTTATGGAAAGAAAAAACCGTGACATAAAGCAATCTATAACAGCTAGGGTATTAGGCTCGGGTGACGGGTGGGTCAAACATCTAATAAGTATCCAACGTAGTCTTAACAATCTGCCAAGAAATTCTCGGGTGGAATCACTCCATATGAAATCCTTTTTGGTACTAGAATAAGTCAAAGACCTCGATCGTCATACTTCAGTGGTAGAACAAAAACCCTTTGATATCAAAGACCGTTCAGCTGTTTTGCAGGAATTAAATGAAACAAGAAGAAGTCTAAGCAACACATTACAGAAGCCAACGACCACTGAAGGAAAACCACCTGTCCCAGCAAGACCTGTCTGGATTCCAAAGATTGGGGATCTACTCAGAGAAAAGATTGTGAATAAGAAGGAATTTGGGCCTTCTTACAGAAAACCAGTACCTGTCTTAGCAATCCACGGATCAAGAACAGTGTTACTGCTGCCCCTTGCTGGAAGAAAGGAGAACTGGTTCCTGTCCATCGATCTGGTAAAACCACATCATGTGGTCGATAATAAATAGTAGGCCCAGTGGACTCCAAAGGTGTAGCAGACAACCAAATCGTGCTACCATCCAAGAGGTTCAAACTGAAAGACTCATCACGTTTGAAGAATCTGCAGTGAGAAAAGAAGGACTATGCAATAAAGCCATGGAACTTGTACCTCTTGAAACCCAAATAACAGTTAATCAAGAAACTTCCGTCTACAATGATGTAGCATCTGACTATACTAATATGTCAAGGGAACAAGCAGCTCCAGCGATTTCAAATAATCCAGATGCAATACCAGCAATTGACAGAACTGCCTCTGGCTATTTCATCAACGTTGATACGTTTTCTGAGGATCCCAGTGAACCTGAAACAACGCCAGCATATAAAACTCTCAAGGAACAAGTAACAGAACTTTTTCACCAACTTGCAAATACATATCTGGTTTCACCATGGGTTGAATTTTGGATTGTGTTAGGTGTACTTATTCTACTACTTTGGCTCATTCTTGTTTTAAGTTTAGGAAAACTGATAGATGGAAAATATAGTAAAATGGACACAGCAAGTAAGAACATCAACTTGCTCCTGAAGCCATACAAATCATCTCATTGTGAGCAAAGAGACCTGTCGTCAGTAAACATCACATCCATTCCTCTACCTGGTGGTATAGCATGGAACAGAACTGACTATGACATTCATGGTCCGGTCGAGCTGCTGAAGATTCCACACCAATTTAAGGTTTCCTTGAGTGATCTTGTTTCACCCAGTACATTTTCTGATGATTGGGACTTTGAGACTGTTAATAACATGAAGGCAGACTTAGAAATGTCAGCAAAATTTACAAAACATAAATACTTAGAAGGTTCATCAGATTATGAACAAATGTATTGTTTTAACCATTATGGTCATCATTATTTGCACAAATCTGCAAACCCTAGAAATGTTTTAACATTGTCCAACGCCACCAAAGGGTAGCTCTAAAACATTTTATGAAACATTTCCATACTTCTCAGGCTTTAATGTCACAAATCCAGAAACATTTTACTTTGAAAATGTTAATAAGGCAGGCATGAAAAGTATGTTGGCTAATACTAAGCGAATTTATTCTGAGGCCTTTTATGCTCTATTGTCCACATTAGGTTTTGACTTTTGGAAAGACAGCATTGAGACAAAAACTGTCTGGGGCACAAAAGACTGGCAGGTGCAATGTTTAGAACCCTTATGTAGAGCCTGCATCATCCCAGAACAAATAATGTTTTTAAATGAAACTGTTCAACAGACATCTTGTCTTGGCCTGGCTAAGATAAAAGTCTTAAACAAACCGTCCATACCTAAGCCCACACCTGATAGTAATGGACGACAGATGTGGAGGTAGACGTAAATTATATTTTACAACAAAACAGAACTAATCCTGAATAGAAAAAATTGTTAATCTGGCCCACAGACATGAATAACTGTCAAGATACATTCCTGAACAAAACACAAGGGTTTACAGTAACTAGGCCAGATCCAAGATATATCCAGAGACAACATCCAGGGATAATAACAACTTGCAGTGTAGGAAAACTGTGCCTCAAGTGGCTACAAAAATCTGCACTCCCAGATATAAAACAACACTTAACTTTACTTAAAGATGGCATTGATTTGAAAGAATTCTTACTAGGACCTCGCAAACAACGTCATAAACGTTTCATATACGCCAGTATTTACGCTGCTTATAATGAAGCATGGAAAGTCACGCAAATGGAAACTGCAGAATGAATACGAGAAATTGATTGTGTTAATTTAGAGAAAGCACTCTCTATAGTTGACAATGGGTTAACAACTCTGTCATCCAGAATTTATTCTTTGGACAGCATTGTATCCTCTGCCATAGACATAATGGAACAAGACTTGCTCATGTTACAACATGGACAGTCCCAGTTGCGTTCTATAATGCTGCTAGGCTGGACGTTGCAAAACCTTCGTTCAGGCTATGTGCCTTGGCGTCTAATCAACAGCACATCATTGTTTACTGGATTTAACCTTACAGATAAATAAATCTCTTTGACACAGAGGGGAGCAGACTATACAGTGCTGAGCATAGAAAACCTGGAAAGATTACCATTAACCGTTTCTGAGAAACCAGCCGTGGAATGGATAATACATGAAACAATCACGATACCAGTGACGATTTTCCAGTTTCAGTATTGCTTAAAACACATACCAGCAGGCCTGTATGAAAGGTTGGGTAAAGAATACATAAAGTCGACCTGGGATTTACCATACACCCACAAATGTTGGAGTGGGGAAAAGGAGGTATTTCTTAGTGGTAAAAATTGCAAAACCACATTGAGCGGTACACTTCTATGTCAGGGTATTAATTTACATGGAGCCTGTAAAGGTTCTTCAACCAACTTATCATGCCACTTACAGGGTTCCCCGGCAGCAGTGATGGATCCAATTTTTAGGCAGCTTTCCAATGGGAGCTACATAATGTTGAATGATCACAGCTGTTGTGGAATGTTGCCTGGAATAGCCTATCTAGTTAATGTGTCAGCCACGGGCACTTGCTGTATGCAAGTATTGTTTCCAAAAACTAAGACAGAGGGGGAGACGCCGCTATGGCCTTCACTGAACATCTCTTCTAAACGAATTGATACTTTAAGCAGAATGAAAGCCATTCTTTTCCAAAAAACTGTGCCACTGACCTCGTCCAGAGAGACGTATGATCTGCAAGTTGCAAGGTCCTCTGCGGAGTTACATGCCTTATTATCAACGAACTGCTGCATACATTTCACAGAAATGTTAGGTCGTATCTTAAACATGTCTGATACCAGTGGTATTGTACATGTATTTAAGACAATTTTTTCAGGACTGTAAGCACCCTTTTGAAGCAGTCTTAGGCATTTTTCCAAACTTTGTGCACTCTGTGTTCAACGGCCTGCCTCTCATCTCGTAGCAGGGATAATATTTTTGTTCCTTCTGCTCCGATATGGCAAGTCCAGTCACCAGCGATACACAGATTACCATGGAGAACACTCTTCTGGCAATGCAGTATCGTGAGCGCATAACACAGGTTCTTGGCTTGGCTCGTTTGAGAGATCTGAATACCACGTGGTTCCTATCGTTCAGACCAATATGGCAAGATTCCATCTTACCTGTTCTCCGATGCCTGCTTTGTGGAGAGGAATGCGTGTTGGATATTTGTCTGACACTTCCATCAGCACTGCCAACGGATGTTGACGTTTTGCTTGGGACGGTAACTGCTCATGCATTGTGTTGTCCCCAGCGGCTACCAATCCTGATGACGGCATTCATTGAGGTCTCACCAGCAATTTCAGCTGAGGGTGAGATACGCGGACCAACAGGCACACAGGTACCATCTACTGCGAACATTGCTAATGCGACTGACGCTGACGGCGATGCTTCTCATCTGTATACGATTGATCTACTTAATGAAGTGGTTCAACTTTCACCTACAGTGGTAGATGATTTCTTTGCCAGCTTAGAAGATTTAATGTTTTCTCCTGACACCGAGAATAATTTTTTTAATAACCACAGAGCGTTCTATCAACTTTGAATTGGACGTTCGTTTTTCAAAAACAAATAAACTTCTAACTTTGTAATTTTTATGATTCATTCAGTTAGCATTGCCAATATCATACTTTATGCTTAAAATGAAATCATTGCTCTCAAATGCGTACAGTACAAATGCTCATTTTCGTGTGCAACCACTTCAAATGCATTTTTATGTATTTTTGGGTGGGATTGTAAACACATGCGTTAGATATGTTTTAGTGCTTAATTTTAGTAATGTCGAACATAATAAAGTGGAGTGGGTGTGGTATAGCATTTTAGGACCCTAGTGTAATTTTCCCAATTCATGCCCTTATATCGGTATAAATCTCCATGTCCTTATATAGGTATAGAAATCATAACCATATTTAGACATAGCTCATGCAGTCCAAATACAGCATGGCTACTTCCACTGGTTCCGAAAATCCACAAAGATTTCTTGGAAAATTCGGCTTCAGCAGTGAGAGGCTTCCCCTTGCTTGAATATTGATTTGTCCAAGAACTCATGGAGTTTTCAAAGAACTGAGACTTTTTGATGACGTTATTATGTCCACCTTTACGTCAAAGTCCGCACCTTCAAGGTATAATTATGCCCACACTTGCCCAGGCAAACACACAGTGGTTTGGAGCAGTTCGACTATCTACTTGCCCGACGCATCTCGCTAGAGCAAGTGCCGAAGGAAGCCGACTCCAGCAGACGCACTGAGAGAGACGCTGTCTTTTCTCCCGCCGAGAAATCCAGCTCCAGTGTTTCCAAGCTCCCCTTGTGGGGTGTTGGGAAATTGAGTCCTGAGACAGAGAGATACCAGACCTCCTTCATTCTAAATCAAGGTACGGAGCTGATTAGACTCTAAGAGAAATCTTGGATAGGTTCTTGGCAAAAGAATACTAAACTTATGCTACATCACACTTACTTCTTCCCTCGTACTAGACTTAGGTTAGGTACATCGGGGTAGGCGTATTTTAGAAGCACCAGTTGAGTACTTTTAGTCTTTATTTATTTATGTATGTATTTTATGGCTTAGAAATCATACCATGCTTTTACAGTATTATTTTATAATACTCTTCTTGATGTACGCATTATACTTTACAGCCAGTATTACGATTGTAGCAGTTCATTTCTTCTGCATGAGAAAGAAGACTGTTCAATAAATACTTTTATTAAAAACGCCCATCTCTCTGTTTCTCTGCACCTCTGGTGGAAAGAAGCATGCACGATTGACTGAGTAAAATATCTATCTATTGTTTCCACGACTCTGAAGATACGTTTTATCTTGGGGAAACAAAGTTGTCATGTTCATGCGGTTGTCAGAAACTAATCCCTTCTTGTGAATTCGAGAAAGTTTCTAGTGACCTCTGAGCTAGCTGGCACTCACAATTAAGTCTAATATATTCGATAGAGACCTAGTAGACATAAGTCCTACGTCACATCTATAGGATATATTATTCCAATGCGCAGAGCCTATTGGGAGTATAGGAAATAGACTACAGCAGAATGTCCTGATGTTATCCGCTGCAAGTCTGCCCTAAGGAAGCCAGTTTGGGATCAGCTGTTGAATAACCGATTCAAGTCTAAAGGCAGCAATTTTTGCTTAAATTTTACAATCAATATTAGTAGGAGACTGCCACTTCTAAGCAGATATAGAGCAGTTCTAATCTCGCTGGTAGGCACAGCAACTTTACTTGTTGCGCTGTGTTACGTGACTCTTTGTAAATGTGCCCCTAGGTTTAAAATGAGCTAGAAATGTTTGTTAAAATCAATAGAAATTGTACAGTGGGGAAAGGATTTTCAAACTGGCTATAAACATTGTAAATGTTTAGGGTTATGCTGGTGTTTAGAGTCATCAGTCCTACATAAACCACTATATGTACAAAACATAATCAACTGCCAAATATTCAGTTAAAACAGTGGGAAACACATTCTTTTGCATATTACATGAACAAATTCTGAGAATATAAACAATTAAACTACCAGTGAATTATTTCAGCATTCATAAAACTTTCAAAAAATATATCTGCACTACACTATTTACATTAAAAATGTCCACCAAGATGCACCCATTTACACTCTCTTCATTGACACCATGCGTATTGTCCTCCCTACTTACTCCCTCACAATTCGTGCACCTTTCTGCATTCCATGGTCCCCTTTGCCTTTTACGAACAGAAGCAATAGACTTGAAGACTTATGTCTTATCTACTGAAGACATCCATGGTAAACATTGTACAGTAGTTCGATACTTGTGCTATTGAGAAACACTGGTATTAAAGATTTTCTTTGCAAATTTACTCAGTGGAGGCTGGTGACATTTGAGAGTGGTGTTGAAAAAAAAGTGACGCCTGAGTGCACCACAGCCAGCAAGCTCAGAGAGCAAGCCCGAGCGACATAAGGAGGGTTCAGGGAGAATCTCCCCCGAGAAATTGTTTTTAAAAGATTGGGCAAATGGTGCATTAATAAACAAATTTGAGAAAGCAAGAAGTTTAATAAAGCATTTCTGAAAGTATAGTTAGTACATTGCACTTCCCCATTCTGGAACTGACCCCAAGGCAATGGTAGTAATTCGCAGATAGATAATATACCTACTGCAAAGAACATATAGCATGCAGATCACAAAAAGGTCATATAATGTAAATAGTTCAGTGGATTACTGCTTTTGTTCGTCATGCTTTTTTTACTTACACTTTAAAAGTTACAAGCCTAAGTGGGTTGATAGAGCTGGTAACTGTCATCAGAGAGCTGCATAAAAATTGCAAGGCAGAGGTTAGAGCGTTATGATTTATTTTCTCCAGCCATTCATTATCCTAATGTTGCAAAAAAGGGTGCATTTGTCTAGAAATTAACTCTTATTTGTATAGTCAACACAGCCATGTGTTACAACTGGTTTTAAATTATATGTTTGGTCTGCTCCAGACCAAACAGTCAGTCATAAACTATACTGCCTACCATTATGGATGACATGTGACACCTGAACCATGTAGTCCACATTTGTTTTATGTAACATTCCCTATGCAATGATTTACACATGTATACCATTGTCTCTGTATAATGTGTGTGTGTATGAGATGTAAATGGCTCTGAAATCCAACACTACACAGCACTATAAAACAACAGAACTGCATGTGAGAGAGGGGCTATGGGGAGATGAGGAAGGAGGCTTTGTAGGCGCATAGTAGATGCATAGAGACAAGAGAGTCCCAGATGGATTCGCCTTACAATGATTGCATGTAAAGATGAAGCTTGTCTTAGCTCACTGTTATTCATTTTATGCCTTGTATAATGATGATGACACATAACACAATTACACGCTGTGCCATCCGTGGATTGGAATTTGTTACCAGGTATTGTAGTGTAGTTCTTATATTCCCGATAGGCTCTGCGCATTGGAATAATATATCCTATAGATTTGACTTAGGATTTAGGTCAACTAGGTCTCTATCGAATATACTAAACCTAATTGTGAGTGCCAACTAGCTCAGAGGTCACCAGAAACTTTCTCGAATTCACAAGAAAGGATTAGTTTCTGACAACCGCATAAACATGACAACTTTGTTTCCCAAGAATAAGAATATATCTCTCAGAGTCGCGGAAACAATAGATAAGTATTTCACTCAGTGAATTGTGCATGCTTCGCTTTTACAGAGTTGCAGAGAAATGGTGAGACAGGCGTTTTCAATAAAAAGGTTTATTGAACAGTCTTCTTTCTCATGCAAGAGAAGTGAACTGCTACAATCGTACAGCAAGAATAGTATTATAAAATAATACTGTAAGAGCATTGTATGGTTTCTAAGCCATATAAAAATACATACATAAATACACAGGCTAAAATACTCAACTGGTGCTTCTAAAATACGCCTACCCCAATGTACCTAACCTAAGTCTAGTACGAGGGAAGAAGTAAGTATTGTCCTTTGCATAGGTTTAGTATTGCCAAGAATCTACCAAAGGTTTCTCTAGGTTCTAATCAGCTCCATACCTTAGAATGAAGGAGGTCTGGTATCTCTTTCTCGGGACTTGATTTCCCAACACCCCGCAAGGGGAGTCAGAAACACTGGAGCTGGATTTCTCAGCAGGGCAGCTTCCTGATCAGTGCGTCAGCTGGAGAGTCGGCTTTCTTTGGCACTTGCTGTAGCGAGCTGTGTCGGGCAAGTAGGTCGTCAAACTGCTCCGAACCACCGTAGTTTGCTATAGCAAGTGAAGGTATATTTATACCTTGAAGGTGTTTAGGAATGCCATCTTTGACGTAAAGTCGGGCATATGAACGTCATGAATGAACACCTGGGGAATAGTTGTTCATTGTAAAACTAACGGAGTTCTTCGAGAGATCAATATTCAAGCAAGAGGAAGTCCCTACCGGCTTAAGCTGGTTTTCTAAGAAATCGTTGTGACGTTTGGTGAACGGATGGAAGAGCCTTGCCTGTATTTGGGCTACATGGGCTTTGCCTAAATAAGGGCTTGATTTCTATGCCTATATAAGGACAGTGTGATTTGTACCTATATAAGGGCATGAATCGGGAAAATACATTCGGAATCTAAAATGATACACAACAGTATGTTTTGCTAGTTTTAGTTTATACCCTGATTACTAGTTTGAATTTTACTGCTAGCGTTTGGAAGCGGCTGCTTTCAGCACAAACCAGTGTGTTTATCACTTCCAAACGCAAGTAGTAAAATGCAAGCCATTTCCAGTGCTTAATTTGTGCCGGTGCTTTCCGGTGCTCAGCACCGGCACTTTATTGTCAGGGCCGGGGCTATCATTTATTTTCAGGAGGCAGTGGTGGTGAATAACATTTTTCAGAAATACATGCACGAAGAGAGACAGGCAGCTTTACTTTTCCCACTCTTCGGTTCTGCGCAACATCACATTCATCAGCCCATGCACTACTGGCTGGCTGGCGGGCGATTTAATTTCAACTTCTATGCTTTCACTAATATAAAAAAAAGCAAACAGGCTCTCAAAGAGCCGTCTTTATTTCAGCAGTTAACACTGCGTGCCCTTCCCCCTCCAGCAAGTTAGAGAGCCCGTTGAGGAGCGGAAGAAGGCTGGACTCTTCATGTCACGTAAGCCTTCAGCAGCTCCCTATTGGTTACTGAAGGTGAAGGGTCCGGGAGTTCCTCAGCGGAATGCTTCTAGCAATTAGGATCCTCTAATCCAACACGTTTTCCCTCCACAGAGTTTCCTGTGGCACCCGGCGGTAAGGTAAGTTTCATTATATTTGTATTTGTATTTCCTCCCCAAGAACAATTCCCTATCCCCCCCCCCCCCCCCCACACACCTCCCGCGAGGATGCCGGCCGTAGCTGGGTGTCATCTAAAGCTACGCCCCTGCCTATGAGTTGGTCTTAAATGGCTCAATAAAGAAATGTTTTTCTTTAGTAACTTTTGATGCGTTATGAAAACTTGTTGAAACTTCCCGGGGAAACATCCCGTAAGACCAGTCAGGCATTGCCCTCCGACCTCAGCCAGCTTGTGCCATTGAGCCATAGAAACGGCTCACCAGCCGATGCTTGGTGGTCTGGGCTGCGTGGGCACAGCGGGCGCTGCAGGTGCAGACCCTGTTCTGCCGGGCACCGAGTACCCCCACCTTGTGGAGGTCCTGGCCCAGGGGGTAGCCCCTCGAGCGCTCCAGCTGGTCTCCTGCAGACGCAGAGCTGGGGCAGAGGCTTGGTGGCACCAGTCTCAGGTTCAGGCCTGTCTTCTTGTCCGTTTCTGGGGCACACTGTGTAGGGTGACCAGAATTTTAAAGCCAAAAACCGGGACATTTGACAAAAATAGAATAAGGACTACAATTTTACTTCAAGTGATGAGGGCACTTTTCAGCAGAGAATTACAGAACAGGCATTAAGAACATTCATAAAATGCAATTTTTAAGCCCAATAGCTTGCCTGTTAATTAAATTGCTTTCTTGAAACAACTGCTAACTATCCCTGCTTTGTTAAACATAAAAACACCTCCCACCGTTTTCAGTCGACCCTCTCTAAAAACGGGGACATGGGGCAAATTTCTTGAAATTTGCTGGGACAGCTGGTTAAAAACAGGGACCGTCCTGGCAAAACGGGGACGTCTGGTCACCCTAACACTGTGCCCCCTCAAACACCCGTGGGGGGTGGATCACGACTTCTTACCAGGCACTGACTGCAGTGCAGGAACACCTCAACAGCCGCAGGTAGGCCCTGTCACCTGCTGCCACTCACCATAGGCCCTGAAGTAGGCCGATGCAGTGCTTGCGGGGGGCTCCGGGGTGGTGGGCAGTGAAGGGGGTGCCCTACGTCGACCATTAAGTTTACCGGTGACAATCACTCGGCCATAGAATGTTGTTCATCGTCTCGCACATTCAATGGCCCCCCAGCAAGTTAATGGTAAGGCAGAGCCTAGGGCGTGCTCCCATGAAGGGGGCGGGTGGGGGCTTCTGCAGAGAGCAGCACGCACGGAGAGAGGCCGACTGAGGTCAAGGAGCTAGAGAGATGGCAAATATCGGAACACCAGGGCAGGACTCTGTTAAATTGTCGAATAGTTGTTGCTCGGGAAAAAGTCGGAAAGAGCAGCCGGGACATACGATGGGGGTCGGAAGGGGGTGGGGCTGTGCCAGTCAAGCTTGAATTCATCACCCAGTATTTAAAAATGCTAACCGTGTTTTATTTTGCCACTACCTCATGTGACATTCTTAAACAGGGAAATATGATCGGCCTGCAGTGCACTGTGTAACATTGCTGCTGCAGTCTGCAGAACAGCTAAAGAAATGGTCTACATCGTCATTATCAATGACATCGTTATTTTGTTAGCATGCAAACACAATGGTCGTTCAGCTCCGTGCTCCGAGAGCAGAATGTTTTTGCAATGGAAAAGCGTTCGCCAACACCTGGTGCGCCGTTCTTATCTCATGAAGTCCAACTCTTCTGTTCTTCGCACTACATGTGCAACAAAAATAGACAAACTATCTCTGTTCTGTTTTGCTTTGTACAGCAAAAAAATGGCCCTGGTATGTTAAGGCAGCTACATTCAGGGTGAAATGCAATTACCATATAATCAGTGTCTGCTCCCGGATGAAGCAATGGCCCGGGCCAATATGATTGTTTCTGCTGGCATGCACATATTCCATCACATAGCTGTTGAATAGATAGAAAGTTTGCGCCCCAAGTAGTTCACACGCACTCATCCAGCGCTTGGGAACCCAGGCACCCACTAGCCTGCTCAGGAGAAGGTGAACTCAGGATGGCATACACTAGCACCGATCCCGCATGGCGGCCATAGTGCAGTGATACATTTATAATAATTATAATGACTCAAAAAATTAATTGGATTTTGTTCTGTGGCTGGCTGAGCGTGTTTAACTGCTAGCACCTGGCGCTGCCGGAGTTAAAAGGTCACTAAAACTGCAGTGGTTCAAGAAATAGTACAGGTCCCACTCATTCTGCATGAAAGTAATGAGAGTGCAGTATGTTGTTGGTGCATTTGGGCCACACTGTCCCAAATATTGTACTAATTGATGGTTCGATTGCATAGGACACTGTCATTAACATGTAGCACATTTCCACTATCCATCGCAATCACCCCTACATTTGCACAGACAATCGTGCAGTATTAGTAACTTCTATGCCATTATCACATGAAATCTCTTTATTGATGTCAACTTCACTTTCACAATTGTTTTAACATTTTATGTTTAACAAATTTGCATGAAAAGCACCATTTGTCCACTCTTTTTAACCCCTCACCTCCCCAAAAAACACTCTTTTGACAGCCAGGCTCACTCGCCAAAGGGGACTCATCGCAAACTTTTACGCCTCACCGCGTTCAAATGCTCCGTCCATCACCACCCCCTTTTGTACCGCTTTGTTCGCCATAAGTTGGCAGGGTATGCTCAGACGTGAGTCCCTTGCTCACTTTGCCACTGGATTCAAGCAAGCCTGGCTGAAGACGGCTGGAAAGCCAGAAACCGGTCCTAGGAAGCTTGTTTCCGGTCCAGGGAAGACATGGCTTGGCAGTTCGGGCTGGACTGTTCCCATGAGGCACAGGGTCAGACTGATTTGCATATGGCCATGTCTGAACTGGGGTGGCAGAGTGGGCTAAAGAACAGTGATGAATTAAACCCAGATCTGTTGACTAGGTGTGAGTGTTTGATTGGTTCAGATGCTCCGTCCATCACCGCCCCCTTTTGTACCGCCACGTTCAAATGTCAGCAGCCGCCACTGCCTGTAGCCAAAATTAATTCATTCTTTTACGCAAGCTGCAACTCCAGGCCGAGGTGAGTCATGGGTATTCTTCACTGCCCCCATTCCGTACAGTGCATCCGAACCTGAGGACAGAGTCAATTACCAGGTAGCTTTGAACTAGTGAGGAAGCCTTTATTTGCGACCTATATAACTGCAGGGTGCTGGAGACTGACACAGGGTAGCTGCTGCTTGTTTGATTTTAAAGAAACCGCATCAATTGAGTTTAGGTATTTTCTGTTCATGCTGGATTTTCACCTAAGGACTTGTCTGTGACTCTGTGTACATGCAAGGGACAGCAGGTCCGCTACCTGTATATAACCTTAAGTCAGCAACAACATGCCCTTAGGCCACCCCTAGAAAGGCCACCCCTCTCCATTCATACAGCCCTGATTGCAGTGCTCATTATAAACTCATGTGGTGACAATAATACGGAATAGTGTTTTTTAACTTTGGTAAAATGTAACAGTTCATATCCAGACACCTTGTAGGCAGCAGCCCTTTTTCATTTTGCATTACTAAAATCTTAATAGTGGGAATAGTCACAAATACAAAATGCTGTATTTTATTTTACTAATAGCACTTACGGAGCTGTAGCATCCCTCCCTCGCCCCCAATACATGGAAGCTAATTTGGCCACAAAGAAGTTTTAGAACTCTGCCCTGACATGGCACTCTGTTGTTTTATTTTAAAGAACAACGCAGCCAGAATGCACTTTGGCCACAGATGCTGTGGGTTTCGTTAATTTTCTTAAGTGTAAGACACAATTGTGTGTTTTTTTTAATTTGATTTAAAAAAATTAAAAAGACAAATACCAATATATAGGTTTAGTGTGATTTTCCTTAATTTTTCAGTTGCATGGTTTCGGTTTGATTGTTACAAAATGTATTGAATCATTAAACGTTTCAAGTTTTAAAATGACAAAATGCAAAATGTGTTCTCAAATCAAGCAGAGCGTATTTGGCTGTTTCTAGTGTCCTAGTGTATTATTGTGTGTAGTACATTTTGTACAGTTGTGTTTATTAATCTTCCAATGTCGTGTTTGCTATACATGAAAACAAAACAGGATGGTTTCAACATTCAAATGATTTTGGTCCATTGTCTTTTCTTCTATGCACCCTGTCAGACATAGATACTCTTTATAGTCTGTTGTCAATTGTATTCTGTGCTGGTTGGGGTTTGACAGCTACACCATTGTGTATTACCTTCATGTTAGGGAGCAAAAGGCACTGTTGTATGTTGAGAACATTATTGTAAAGGCTAAGTGGTGCCAATTGGGGAAAGAAATGTTTGGTTTATGTCAGAGTAAATCCCTTTCTGGAGGCTTGTCCCTACTCCATCTGTCCTTTTAGTCATCCCAAGCCTCATCTTGCTACTATGATCTCCCTAATAGCCCTTTCGAGATTTTCCCATCCTCTATTCCTCCATTATCCCATTCAATGAAACTAAAAGACTCACATGTCCATTGCTCAAATCAACATATATTTACCTATATTAACCCACCACTAATCAACCCACCACTAATCCTTTTTGGGTTCCAGAGTCGCATGCCACTCACTGAAAAGTGCTGTGACATGTCGTCTGGGTGGAAGTGCTGTATAAATACAATTACAATATTGGGCATATTACAGGAGTGACTGATGTGCATACATCAGTTACAGGTTGTGCATCTGCCAGGGAGGTGGATATTGTGCCTCTAGCAGAGTCCAATATATTTTTAATGTGATAGATGCCTTCATAGTGGACTTGTACCTCTGAGCTCTATAATGTCATATCCCACTATCTATTAGTAATATACCGGTCCGGGGCAGTTTAGGGTCCAGCCTTGGGAGGCACAAAATACAATATAAGTAGATATTCATATCAGAATTAGTTTGGAGTTAGGACTTTAATGATCAGAAAAAGTTCATTATCTTTGGTTTAAAAAGTCATGACATCCAGTCTCTTTTGCGGTTTTGCCTTGATTTTATTAAGATATTCTTTCCAAGGAGCTTGAAAACCAACACGTATCAAGTCAACCATCATATTACCAAGGTAGGAATTCAGATCGGGTATTAAATGTGGCTTTCAGCTATGCTAGTTGAGGATGTGGGTTGAGCCAATAGAGTGAGTGGGTGGGGCCAGTAAAGGAAGTGGGTGGAGCTAGGGGACATGGGTGTGGCCTCCTACAAAAATATGAGCACCTGGACTTCATATTTTACAAATTAAGCACTGGCCATTTCGCATCCAACATAAGCCATTTGTCACTGCCCCCCATCCCTCCCCCTCCCAGCAGGCCACTTTTGACAGCTGAGTGATTAGCCAGGTAGTACGTCATCATCATTTACATGGCAATTTGGGAAATCCAAAATCTTCATACCAGGAAGAAAAACCCATAAAAACAGCAGCATCATCTGACCTGCGTAATGTAACTGGAGCTGGTGCAGGCAATGTGCTCGTGTAAAACGCTCAAAGAATGAGTACTATATAAAAACCTGCAAAAAACACATACACACACACGCACACAGAGTAACAAGAAAAATACTCAGTCATGAGAATGGCCTTTTTTGGCATCACTCATCTGGTCAACCAATTGCTGGTGCATCGACCCTCACCCTCGCGATATAATCGCATCAGATTTCCACTGTGTGGACCACTGACCTGAAGCTTATTCCCGCCTAGTCCTTTTCACAGAATCTGAAGTAGGCAGTAAACTTGCTGCGCCACGCCAATCTAATTCTCCCTGCTGCTCTCTCTGGCCAAAATGGCCTCCGGCTGAAGTGCTGTATGAGTCAGAGCACGGCAGGAACAATAAATAGCAGACACAAATGCAGGCCTGCAGGAAGCATACTTATGATATTTTTATTAAATTACTGCCGGCTCTTCTATCCATTCTACATATGGATTGGTAAAGCACATTTAAAACATTATTTTAGGCACGTACATGTATCCACAAACACTTTACACTCTGGCTCCAAACTTGCAGCAGGAGGCATCAACTATGTAAAAAGTTACTTAATGTGGCAGAATTCTTCAAAATGATTGTCTGTTCTCGCAGCGGGACTAAAAGGGAATTACTTCCACTACACAAACAAAAGATTCTGCAAGACAGGCAATCTATTCAGATCCATCGGCGGAGTATTCAAACTACAGAGGTCAACCCCAAAGTTATCTGCATGGAAAGTGACGTCACAGATCCGATCAATGTGCCCAGTTTTTGGTTCTTGTACAACAGCAGCTCCATCCAACGCATCATCTCTAGTTACAATTATCTCATGTTACAACTTTCAGCGACAGAACGAGCCAGCAGAGAACTATCTAAAATAAAAGAATTGAACAGGGGGATGAGGGGGAGAGCGAGGGGCGGACTTTAGATCATTAGTGCCTACTTTCCTTTCCATCAAGGCGAACTTACAATAAATACAAGATCACTTTTATAAAAAAAATAAAAAAAATATTTAACATAATACAGAAGCAAGTGAAAGGCAGCTTGGCTTTTTGCTCCCCCCGCTGAAGGTCTTGTTTGAAATTAGATCAGCCACCCCTAACATCTAATTATTCGGGCTCGCCTTCCCTCCTAATTCAAATTCTCTCACCAGGAGCAGACTGAAAGGCATTGCATATAACGGGGGGGGGGGAGCCTTGGGTTTACCTACGAGTCGAGGAGAGAGAGGTTAGGCAGCGGCGGCCGGCATGCTCGAGGGGTGGGGGCATTGCCAGTGGGGAATAACAAACAATTAAAATAAAACTTACCTGAGTGCTGGGATACCGCACACCGCCTCCGCTCCAGATCGATGAAGCTCTACTGGTGGGTCCGCATGCTCCTGCTGCAAGAAGCAGCCAGCAGGCAGCTTCCCTCCCATTGCGTCAGCCAATCACAGCGCTGGTAGGCGCAGCACGAGAGCACGCCAGCCGCAAAGTTTTCTCCACACAGAGAACAAGGGAAAGTGGGCGTTCCCGCTCGAGGGCAGGGGGGGGAGTGGCTTACCCACTGTTGTGGGTACTGACTGTTTGGTCGGCTTCAGGACCAAGCATGACGTGAAAAGGGATGGTGATATTAACCCCTTCACTGCGGCGGCTATTCAGCCGCAGTGCTAATGGGGCGGGGCGGCCGCGCGGCGGTCCTGTGCTCGTGACGGAACCGCTCCGTCACGGCACGCGGGTGAGCTGTGCTTGTGACGGAACGGTTCCGTCATGGACCGCCCCGCTAAATAGAACGCTCAGCGCAGGCGCGGAATTCGCGCCGCGCATGAGCGGCGAGCGGGCCATGACGGAACCGTTCCGTCATCAGCACAGCGCACCCGCAGCTGATGACGGAACGGTTCCGTCATCAGCGTGCAAAGGGTTAAAATAAAGACATCACATTGACAACAATAATAGAGACTCCTCAATTTTTTTTCACAGAGTATGAGGAGTTCATGTTGTAGGGGGTCGATGGCGTATTTAGTTCTGGGTATGCCTGACATGACTGACTGCTACCACGCTACTGCACCTTTACAAGCACGTCAGTCAAGAAGTTTCTCTATTTTTATATATGCCAATTAATTTATCTCTGCCTTAGGCACAATTGCATAAATGTGTTATTTCTTATTAAACTTTTTCCAAACAAAACAGTGGAAGTACTATTTATCATACTTAGTGGTCACCTGTGGTAATATGGGGGTGCCGAAAAAATCTATTTTTGGCTCCCCAGTTATCAGTACCAATGTTGATGCTGTGAAGGATCGTCATGCAAGCCATGGCCGCTGTCTCAGAATGGGCTTTCAGGAGCCCCTAATATGCTTGCATGTGAGGGATACTTAACATATAGACCCTGGCAATGCGGTTTTATTTTGGGGTTACGTTTCTAGTACTCACTTATGGTGGTTGCAATTCTAAAATGGTGCATGGGCATGGTGAAGTTGTCACCAGAGGTTTTTCAAGAGGGAGCTCCCAACATAAGAGTGAAAACTGCTTGGAGGGAAACCAGCCGCCACCATGACAGCAAGTCGTAATACAGCGAACCACATTTTTTACATTGGCAATACTAAAGGAATGAAAGTCATGGTGCTATACCTTCAATCAGTTCCTATGTATGGATCGATAGTCAAAAAGAGGATCATAGAATTGCCATATGTACACCAGAAAATATTTGCAGATGTTTTGTACAACTTTTTCATTTGCAATTATGAAACTGTGAAGTGTTAAAATAGGCAAGAGAGATTAGATGACAAAAAGAACACTGAAAAAAACAAGCAAAGTTGGGAAACATATGTGACCCAAGATGGTCCTCCTTTTTCACAATGATAACTCACAGGTTTGCTTGTAATTTCAATTTCAGATTTGTTCTATCAGGCATTTTAAAAGGAAAAAGTCGAAACATCTACCGTCCATCCACCGGGGCAGCCATGCTGCTGACTGCCATCCACGCCTGTGATGAGGTACAACTCGCTTTATCAGAACTGTTATGACCATGTATTCTTGCCTTGGAATCCATACTGCTCAAACCTAATTAACAACTGAGTTGTACATAGCGCAAATAGTACTGAGATAAGTAAGATTGTGTCCAGAGTGGTCCTGTGTCATTGGAAAATGTTCTTGATAGTTTGTGTCTTGGGTCAGATGAGCCCAGGTTCCTTCTCTGTAGCGGGTGAAGAGCTTCGCAGAGGGCAAGGCCGGTCCTCACTCAACACCGCACCTTCACACACAGTGTTCACACTTACATTCCAGTGGAGGAAAAGCCCTGGAGTAAGGTTAGAAGACTTCTAATGAGTGTTTGATATTAAGTCCCCACGGTGCAAGTATCTCCACAAAGTTATACAGATAAGGATGTAGGGATGGGGAAAAAGATGAGAGATTAAGGATAAATTCTGGGTGTCCTGGCCAATCCCATGTCAAAATCCCAGGAGATCACTAGAAGTACTATTACTATTCCCATGTGCTGTTTCTCTCCAATTGCCCACCTCTGGGTACCACATCACTCAGTTGCAGAACAGCAAACTGCTTCTTTAACTGTTGAATTAGGCTCTGCACATCTGGTACCTGGCCAATGGGCATATAACATATGCAGGAACTCACATGCTTGCGCACCTCTAGTGTGCAGAAACTTGCTGCAAGAGACCAAGTCTTGTTTTTTCCGCTATTTTTGTGTTCTTAACACTCTGTTTTCCTTTTTCTTCAACCCATGTAAACACATAATAAGGGTTAGAAACATGTTTGGTGTGACACCAGCCGGCTGCACCAGCTGATACACTCTACCCCCTCTATCTCATATCTGAGGAGCAATGATTTGTTGCAGACAAGCTCCTAATGTGGAATCCTCACAGAACTATCTAGGCTGCGTGCACAGATTTGCCTAGATATCCTTCAAGAAATGTAGGATTTCACCATCAGGAAACACATTCCAAACTTTATACAGGGGCTTGGAAAACTAGCAATTTGCCAACATCTCTTCCTTTCAATGAGGCCCTCTGTACATTGCTGGTCCACTACTATGTGCAGGTCATCACCACTGACACCTTGCATGTGGTGTGAGTAATCCCAGGGAGGATGGAAGTGACTGATCACACCATGTTCTCCCAGTACCTCACAGCCTATATCAGCTAGGTCGAACTATCAAGGCTCCGGCAAGGGGCTCCCAGCATTTGTGAAGTTTAGGGGACAGAACCCTCAAGTGTCCAGGAGACTCCTTTGCATGGTCTGTTTGAATACTGCTGCCCATCTGGATTTAGTGGTGCTGAACTGCAGCTGCTTTGTCGGATTCAGCTTGTCTCTCCTTCTGAGTAAATCCACTCGGAGGACATGCATGCCTCTCTTGGTGGACGTGAGCTAGGGCACTCAGTATTTGTTAGCTCCTGTGACTACATGTGTTTATTTCATGGAGTAGGACATACCTCCATCCCTGGGCACCCTCTTCTTACAGCTACTGCCTGGGGGTTCAATGCGGTTCCTATGCCTCCTGTTCTTGGCTTTGAGCTCAAGGAAAAGGAGTTTGCACTGAAGGTGGGGTGCACAAAGAGGTATTGTGTGTAGAGTTATACACTTGATGAGGTACTAGAAGGTGCTGCAGACAATCCTGTTAATTAGTTAATGGACTCATCCTGACAGAAAGAGACAAGTGTCCTCCAGTGCCTAAGTACCATGCCAATCTCCCCAATACACAGGAAAATGCTGAAATGCACCAATCCTCATACATTCCTCTGCTTTGGTTGGTTGCCAGGAGATGTTATGATGGGAAACAGGGCTGTCCTGGAGGAGTAAATACCGAAGTAGTACATTACATTCACTTCCCCATTCTTTGATCAAATCATGGATTGATGGAAGACATGACTAGAACCCCCAGTGCCATCAGGGGTGTAGCCGTTATTAGCAGTCTACCTTCTCAAGTGCATCACATAATATCTCTACACTGGATGTCCCTCTGTTAAAGTGAACTCTCTAGAGGAGTAGTACAGCGGTTAAGACACAAATGATTAGGATCAACTGGAACTAGATTTATATTGCCATGATCTGCTCCCTTCAGGTCTGGGCTTGGTCGGAGCTCGATGCCTCCCAGCTTGCTTCTGGTCTTCTGAGTTCTAATTAATTTCTGGATGCCTCAAGTGCCAGCCTGAAAGTCAGGAAAATTGTTCTAGCCCATATGGGATTGGTAGCTCTCAAATTAGTAGTGGGACTCGTCCAGCTCCAGGCGCTTGTGTTCTTGTCTCTCATGGCAACTACCAGCCCTCTTGGTACCGCAGCCTAGTCTCTAGGTGTTTTGGAACAAAGACAAACATCATTGGGGATGTAGCCTTGCGGCAAGAGCGGTCGATGTCGAAGCTGGCATACCAGGTTCGAGTTTCGGCAACGACGCTCAACATCTTGTGATCCTGGGCAAATCACTTAATCTCACTATGCCTAACAAAAAAAATGACTGTGTCCTTGTGTAATGAAACTGGTGCTATGTAAAGCGCTCTGATACCCGATATCTTTGCGTCTAGTTCGCGCTATATAAAACTCAAAAAAAAAAATACTTACTTTAGTAGATGCAAGTAGGTTCTTTGTGATGATATTGCATACTTTCAAATGTATACGCTGGCAATTAATACTACGAATAGCTGAAGACTAGTTCTTTAAAAAGGAGTCTGGATACCTGTGTTCAGAAAGTCCTCTGTGTCCAGGTAGAGATGATGGGGCAGATTTATGTTAACTGGCGCATCCCCAGGGATGCGCCAGTTAATGTCCGCCACAGTGCGCCACAGCTACGCCACCCATGGTGCAAAAACGGCACAGATGCGTGACGCATATGTGCCGGAAATGTGGCACATTGCTGGAGTTGCGTCGCAAGCGCAACGCAGCTCCAGCAAGGCTCGGGGGTGCCCCATCTTCACAATGCTGCGTCAAGACCTACGCCTGCTTCAAGCAGGCGCAGGGTTTTGACGCAGCATTGGCCAGAAGGTGACTGAGTGAAATCTCATAGATTTCACTCAGCCACTTTCAGGAGGCGTTCCTGCGCAGGATCGCCCCCCCCCCCCCTGCGTAGGAACGCCTCCTTATGGCGCAGGGCTTTACAACGTGATGCATCTCCTAGATGCGTCACGTTGTAAATAGTGCGCATTGTTTGCGCCGCCGTTGCGTCAAATAAAGTGACGCAATTGCGGCGCAAAGAGGCGCAAGGGCATCATAAATCTGCCCCAATATGTTGAGTGAAGACTGGACAGGGTCAGGGCTTCTGGTATTCATCATATGACCTAGCCCCATGCACCCCAAAGGTCTAGTAAATGATATACATTGCTCTTTCACTGGTCTAACAAATATCCATGTTCATGGGAGCATTCAGACATAGTCTGTTCATCCTCTTTGATATGCAAAGCTTTCCACTCAGTCAGTGCTTCTGGACACTTGGGTTCTTCAGAGGCAGGCAGGCACGCATAATAGAGCAGCATATAGAGTTCTCCACTAGTACGTTGAGGAGATATCAAGTTCCATTCAGGTGGACGGTGTTCAGTTGTACAGGGATCTGGTCCAGAACAAGTTTGGTCTTCTCTCAGGACTCAAAAGCATGATTCATGTCCCAGAACTGTTAACAACCCCACTGTGCCCCAGAACAGCATTACAAAGGTGAACATTGTCCTTCTGCTGTATTTCGACACTCTGAACAGCATCAACAGTAACCTGTCCCTAAACAAACATACTTCCACCTTTACAGCAGTCACCGCAGCAAATTCTAGTGAGACCTATTTTCTAGCCATTCAAATCCCCTGCATTACTTCTTGGTATTCAGAGATGGAGTAAAGCTCAAACTGTAGTTATGAGCAACTATGGTCATTTGTCCTCAGCTTTCTTGTACACCATTTTGTAAGGCATAGAGGATTCCCTGTTGATTGAGAAGTCAGCAAACCTGGATTACTCCCAAAAGTTATAAAAAGGTCCTCACTTTTTTTAATTAGTACAAAGTGTCATTACTGATTCAAGTCTCAAGGTGTGAATGATGCCAAGGCTGTATGTGTATGCATGCATGTGTTGACGCGTTTGTTCTTTTAAGAAAAGTCGAGAGGCAGTATCCGTGGGAGGTAAAGTACATTGAGAAATTCAGCCGAAAAGAATTCCACTAAAAGCACTCACTTGATCTTTTCAAAGTATTAGATTTATTTAGCAAATATAATTAACATTACATAAGTAATCTGACTAGAAGAAATAATACCAATCCCCACAGCACATAAATTGTATAAGAAAGAAAAAATCAAGCCAAATGAATATGGCTTAATCAAATCGCCTTTGATTGAGCAACTGTGTGCTCTGTACAAGACCAAAGTGAGCTCAAACACGGCTTCTAAAAATATGCCCATAAAGTGTGCTTGTAGAATGAGGTCTGAATGTGCTGTATGCCAATAAATTCAAGTCTTTTTACAGAGGTTTGAACAATGCAAACACAATGCATGCATAGAGAACTAATAATTGTGACACAATTAACAGCAACAGGAACAGAAATTGAAATGTTACATGAAAATAAAAAGATTTTCTTTTGCTTTCCCTCCAGACACTTGTATGCTCAACAATTCACTGTGATTTTCTGTGTGAGCATTCCCATATTTTTCCTCCAGAAGGAAAATAACAACTTCTAAATGTAGGGATCTGGTGACCTCCAG
The DNA here is from genome assembly GCF_964263255.1 of Lissotriton vulgaris. Classification (NCBI taxonomy): domain Eukaryota; kingdom Metazoa; phylum Chordata; class Amphibia; order Caudata; family Salamandridae; genus Lissotriton; species Lissotriton vulgaris. The sequence continues at coordinate 382,666 of NW_028248894.1, read as the reverse complement.
ATTCTGCTTGTTCCAGCCTGATCCAGTTACCGCCTTTTGACCAAGTGACACTGCAGCTGTCCGGGTATTTCCACTCACTGTCCTTCTTGCCAACAGACCCTCTGCCCAACCCAGGACCTACTTAATGCAGGCAGCAGCGCAACTGCATCACTAGGCACTTGGTCACTTAGCTTGGCATTTGCCAGTGGCCCCCAGTTCTGTTTGTTGCAGCCTGATCCAGTTACTGCCTTTTGGCAAAGTGAGACAGCTGTTGCCTGGGTATTCCCGCCTGGGTTTTCCCGTTAACAGTTCTTCTCACCAACAGAAGCCCTGCCCACCCCATGACATACTTAATGCAGGCCGCAGTGTGGCCACGCAGCAGATGCGCTGCAGCGCCCCAAATGCAAGCCTGTCAGTGCCTGGACTGCACCCAGCACCAGGAACCCTGGCACCATGACCATCCAATTCAACACCACAGCCACCACAAGAGCCAATGAACGTTGCCACTACCCTCTTCCATTCTCTGTGACCTCAACAACACAAACCGGCAAACTCGCTGCTGCCTCTCATCCCCTAGCACCATGGTACGATCTTTCTTCAGCACTCATTGCAATTTCACCTACAACACCTCAGATGCCAACACCACCACTTCCAAACAACTGATGCACGCCACCACCACGCATCAAATGTCCACCATGCTCCTCAATGTCTGATCCCTAAGGGAACACTCCACCGATATCTGGGACCCCCTCAACAGCAACACACTGGCCTTCTCTTCCTGATTGAAACATGACTCAACACAGCCTCCAACCTGAACATTGTCACAGCCATCCCGCCTGCCTACAAAATCATACATCAAGACCAAAAACACATTCCAGTCAGAAGCTGCACCACCTCCACAGACTTAAACACCAACCTCAATGGAACACCTCCACTTCAGAATACGTATAGACTACAATACCACCCTTAGGGAACCCTTGCCTGCTGTCCCCCAGCTCTAAAAGTGGAATTCTTCAACCACATTGCAGACTTCATCGCCCCCCTCTCCATCAGATCAACCAACTACATTCTCCTCAGGGAACTGACTTTCCACCTGGAAGGTACCACAGAAGACACACTAACTCCATGGCCCTCCTCGACAGCCTCAGCAACCTCAGTCTCATCCAGCTGATCCAAGGACCAACCCACACAGCAAGCTATGCCCTTGACCCTATTTCAATCAATCAGGATTTAAAAAGTGAAGCGAATCGCCCAATAGGGTATCCGGGTGCTTGCTGGTCCCGGAGGTCTATTTGAACAGCAAGATCTCTTGAGGGCCATCTTGAGGAATATTCAGAATTCCGGAAATGAGGTGATAGTCCGGAGTTGCATGGGGAGGCTGTTTCAGGTCTTTGCTACCTTGTGTGCGTGGGTCATCAACTTGAATTGGCATCTCTTCTGTTCGGGAGCCAGTGAAGTTTCCTGAGGTGGGGTGTGATGTCTGTTCATCTGGGAAGGCAGAGGATGAGTCTGGCTGTGGCGTTCTGCATGGTATGCAGCGATTCCTACAGACAGGGCATTGCCGTAGTCCAATAAGCTGGTGTTGAGGGCTCATGACACGGCGTTTCTTGTGTGCTGAGGTAGCTCTTTGTAGATCTTATGTAGCATGTACAGAGTGAGGAAGCAGTTGGAGGAGACGGCGTGGATCTGTGACTTCATGGTGAGCTTGTTGTCAATGATGATTCCGAGGTTTCTGGCATGGTTGAAGGGAGTGGATGTGGGTCCTAGGTCTTATGGCCACCAGGAATCGTTCCATGTGTCGCTGTTTTTGCCAAAGATCAGTACTTCTGTCTTATCTGTGTTCAGCTGCAGGCAGTTGTTCTTTGTCAAGTAAGCAACGTTGGTCATGCATCTATTGAAGTCAGCTCTGGTGGTGATGGGGTTGATGGTAAGTAAGAGGATGAGTTGAGTGTCATCTACGCAGAAAATTATTTTGAGACAGGGTGATCTGACGATTTTGGCCAGTGAGGTCCTATATGCATTGAAGAGCATGGGGCTGAGGGATGAGCCCTTGGGAACACAGCAGGTGATATCCTTGGGTTCAGAGATGTAGAGTGGAAGGTGAATCCTCTCGGTTCTTCTGGTGAGGAACAAGGTGATCCATCTGAATGCATCCACTTGAATGCTGATGTGGTGGAGTCTTTCGTTCAGTGCGTGTTGGGATACAGAGTCAAAGGCTGCCGAGAGGTCAAGGAGGATCAAAGCTGCTGTTTCTCCTTGGTCGAGAAGGATTTGGATGTCTTCGGAGGCTGCGATCAGGGCAGTTGTTCTCCAACAACAGGTTCACGACCACCCACATGACCCCGCTGATATGGATCGACATTATACATCTCAAGATGCCTGTCCACCTAGCCACCTCTCTAAAAACCCAAAACACTGGGGCAAAATATCAAAAGAAAACTCAACCAAGACTCCACAGGAACTCCCCAACCACACCGGGAACCTCGATGTCGGCACCATGCTCTTCAATAAATGGCTCTCCAACTGCGCCAACTGCACCACTCCTACCAGAAGCAAGACCTACAAAAACAACAAACGACCCATTTGACACACAAATTATCTCAGGGAGTCCAAGTGCCACTGCAAATAACTTGAGAGTAAATGGGGACTTGACAAAAAGACACTGCAAGATCTCCATACAAAGGCACCCAATACAAAAAGTTGTATTTGTTAAGGTACATCAATACAATAAAAGAAGCAATTTTAATACAATCCAAGGGATATTTCCTTTTTTCCTAAAATACAACAAAAGATTTAAATTGGGGTAAAAGGGTAAATGTTCTTTTTATGCGGTAATAGCAACTAATAGCAGAATTTTAAGTAATCCCTAATAAATAGCCAGAAAAGTTTTGAAACATTTGAATATCCTAAAACATACCATTTCATTTGGTGAGGATAAAACACATATTCCGGCCTCCTGAGCTGCATGGATATTAAATTTAATAAATGATGGTCTTAAAAACAGACGCCTTGCTCTTTGTAATTCCGGACACACAAATAAGACATGATTAAGATCCTGGATTTGAGTATAACATAATTCGCAAATTCTCTCTTCTTTCGTGATTTTGTCCCATATGCCATTAACATCTCTTAAGGGCAACAGATTAATTCTCAAAAGAAGCATCAGTCTTCTAATCCCATGTGGTTGATTCCAAATCAAATAAGGCTGTGGCCTTTTCCCCAAGGCACTACCACAAACCAACTCATTTTGGGACTTAGATTTACTTAGGGCAATGTCTCTTGCCATGCTAACAGAGCTTGCAGATTTCTTTATAAATAGCTTCAATGCCGATTTTGGCATAGATGATTTACTATTTAAGCTGAGCCCAAATAAGTCATTTGCATAAGCAAATGATCTAAGAAATGCTGATTGATCCTTTAGCTTGTCAAAAATTTCCACTCTCAGAGCAGCCCTGAGTAAACCCTCAACTCCCCAAAGGAGAGCGTTCCCCCACCTCAGGACCGCAGACAAAGCTAAAATAACAGAGGAGACTAAACCAAATTCCAAGTGTAAAACATGTGGGGCGGCCAGAGAATTTAAATTACAAATTTGGCGGAAGAACCGCTATTTCCGTGGAGGCGGGCCTTGTGTCCGGATGTGCGTGGCGCGAAGCCTGTGCGCAACAGAAGTGGAAAATCTCCAGTGTGCGCTTCAGGCGTCACCGGAAGTTAAGGCGAGATTACATTTCCTGCACAATGGCCCCTGTTTGCGCTCCTTACGTCCCTTGGGAATAGCGCCAAGCCTGACCTCCATACAGTAAAGCAGGTGCACATCACTGGGAGCGCGGGGCAAGCACACCCGGAGCTGGAATGTACAGAACCTGGGAAGAAAAAACAATGAAATATTGGGTACAACGCTCGCTTTTTTTCCGTAATCCCACGCCCGCACACGCCCACGCCCCCAGCACATGCCCACAGCACACGATATGAGACATGGCATGAAGGGCGGAACGTACCACACGTCCCCAGCGTTTGTCACACCCCCAGCACACGCCCACAGCACAATGCAGACACGCCCACAAGGGACTACTTTGCTTGCACGGTTCTTTGACCTTTTAAATGTATATGGTGGGAGTCTGCATAGCCTATGTCCTTCTGCTGCAACTGCCCTTTCCAACGCTATATTGGGTGTTGTGATTGGTGCTGTGGTTCCTGAGATTACCCACCTCAAAGGTTTGGGCTCTCTCCTTATTATATTAGTATAGATTCAGGCCTCCAGCCTGGGAGGCAGCCTTACCAACACATAATTTAATATGTTCTGAGCCTCGCCCGTTTTTTGCAAAGACCTTTCCCAGATACAAATATGAGTCAACTAATTCTAGTTCTTGATGCCCTAACAACCACTTATACCCTTTCTTTATTCTATGACCTTTCTTGTGGAAGATTAAAATGTTGCTTTTCGAAATTTTAATTTTCATAAAATGACCCGCCGCATATTTAGTTAGGACATCCAGCCGACGTTGCAAGCCGATGGGAGTTAAATCCAACATTGCAACATCGCCTGCATAAAGTAGGGACGCTATAGACAATGAACCAATTCTAGGGGCATCCCCCCTAACTGAATTTAACGTGCCTGGAAGATCCTATATATAGAGGGAAAACAGAAGAGGAGTCAACAGGCAGCCTTGCTTCAGCCCATTATCAGTCTCGATCCTGCATAATAGACCTTGCTGGCCTCCCATCATCACTTGACACCAAGGGGCCCATTATGATGTCGGGCAGATTGCCCCCGCCGGGCAATCCGCCCGACATCCACACTCGTTTTCCCCCCGCCATATTAGTATGGCAGGGGGGACCTCGGCGGACGGAAAGACCGTCCGCCGCTTTTCCGCCCCGGTCGCCTTGCGGCCGTGGCGGAAAAGGATTAATATGGTGGCGGTGTCTATCAGACACCACCAGCCATATTACGATGGGCGTCTGTAGGTGCCTTTCCGCGGCGGCGATGCCGCCACAGAAAGGCATGCGGTCTTCACTCTTGGGGACCCCTGCGGGCCCCCAGAGTGAAGTATAGGTGGGGGGTGCACACGGGGGGGGGGTACCACCTTCATTTGCATTAACAAAGCGGCAGGCACCGTGCGGTGCCTGCCGCTTTGTTTATGCAAATGCATCAATGCATTTTTAGCATTGTGGCGGGCGGTGCAGAGAGCACTGCCCGCCACAATGCTAAAAATGGAGGATGTGCCCGCCACTGTGGCGGGCACATCCTGATACCCCCCACAGGACCCCCGCCCTTATGGCGGGCGGTCCCGAATTCCAACATGATGGCGGGCGGACAAAGTCTGCCCGTCATCCTAATGAGCCCCCAAGTGTCTGTATGTAATTCTATCAAGAGGACCAGGAGAGGGTGTGGCATTCCGAGATGATGAAGCTTTCTCCACAGAGTTTGGCGATCCACTTTATCAAATGCAGTGGAGAAATCAATGAAAGCCGTATAGACTGCCATGCTTTGTGAGAAAGTATATTTCTCTACAATGGTTTGGACAGCCGCAATGTTTCCAGGGTTCCATGATTCTTTCTAAAACCCGCCTGTTCGAGTGGTAAGATGTTCTGAACATTGGCCCATACATAGGCAACCTCAACCTCTACCACCAACTACAAGAAGCAAAGAAAAACACCATTGCTTGCAAAGAAGTCTTCACCATCATCAAGGAGTTTTCCAATCTTGCAGCGGCCAACAACGGCACCATCCCATCCAAAGAACTCTTCAACAACTCCTCAAACTTCTATGAACAGAGGAATGTCAGGTCCTACAATGCATTTAACCTACAGCATACTGATATAAACTCCCCGAACAGCCAGACACCTCCTTTATCGCAAAACAGCAGCCAAGCAACTGGAAGCCCCTCTCAAATGAAGAAACTACCACCCTGATGAATACCATCCAATCAGGAGCCCCCTTAAACCCATGCCCTCAATTCATATACCACCTTGGTAGAACTATCATCTACCTGCGCTCACCGGTATCATCAACACCTCCATAACCTCTGCCACCTTTCCATCTTGCTAGAACAATGCAGAACTCAACACCCTAATGAAGAAAGCCTCAGCAGCTACAGGCCCATCTCACTCTTACCTTTTCCAGCTAAAGTCATTTAGAAAACCATCAATACCCAATTCACAGACCACCAAGAACTCCATCAAGTCCTAAACAGCTCTCAATCAGGCTTTCGCACTAACCACAGCACAGAGACTGCCCTCATTGCAGCCAATGATGACATCAGAAGCATCCTGAACTGAAGAGAAACAGTTGCACTCAACCTCATCAACCTCTCCATAGCTTTTTGATGAAGGTTCCTACAATTCACTCATCACAAAGCTTCAGCACTTGTGTATCTACGGACTGGCCCTCAAGTGGATATCCTCCTTCCTCATGGACAGAACTCAATGAGACTTCCCCCTACACCTCAGAACCCAAGAAACTCATTTGAGGTGTCCCCCAAGAGTAGTACTCAGCCCAACACTCTCCAACTTCTGCATGATGCCCCTCGGGGACATCATCAGACCCCACTGCATCAACATAGTATCCTACGCCACAGGCACACCTCTCATTCTCTTCCTTACCAACTCAAACAACACTACAAAGGCAAACTTCACCAACTGGATGAGCAATGTCACTGCTTGTATGAAAAACAACTGCATTCAGTTCAACACAGACTGAACCAAAGTCCTAATCTTCTACCACAACCACTCCCCCTAGGACGCCTCTTGGTGGCCCTCTGAACTTGGCCCCTCAACCAGCCAGGCGGACTATGCCATGAACCTCGGGATCATCCTGGACACCACCCTCTGCATGAGCAGGCAGATCACTGCTATCTCCTCATCATGCTTCCACATCTTGCAAATGCTACACAAGACGTTCAGGTGGATCTCACTGAACACCAGAAGAACAGTCACCCAAGCTCTTATCACAAGTAGACTTGATTACCAAAATGCCTTTTACATCGAATTTTCAGCCCATGTCCTACATCGACACCAAACCACCCAGAACACGGCCAGACTCATCCTCAACATCCTGTGAAATAACCATATCTTTCCACACCTCAACAATCTCCACTGGCTCCCAGCCCAGGAATGATGTAAGTTCAAGCTACTCACGAACAGCTACAAAGCGCTCCACAACACCTGTCCAGTTTACCTCAACCACCACCTCAACTTCTACCAACCCACCAGACATCGTTGATCTGTGTCCCAGGCAAAAGCTCGCCTCCTGAGTATCAAGAAGACCAGAAGCAGAGGATACTCCTCCTCATACCTCTCAGTCAAGACCTGATACGACCTCCTGAAACACCTCTGAACCTCCCTTTCCCTCACAGACTTCCAAAGGAACATCAAGATATAGTTCTTCCAGACGAAACAGGCAAGATCTCCTCTTCCCCACTCAGGCCTGTCCCACTCAGTTCCAGGATACCCTTTGTAGGATTAGCCATGCTCTTCAAATTCACATAACATACCATCATCATCATTATCAAAAATTGTTTATTTTGAATTACGAATCAATAAAACGCATACATCAAATCCAACAATTCAATACATAACATACCATACCATTCATGTCATTACACACCATTGTCTTGCACATACTTCGTGCTGGAAGGAAGCACCATAAAATATAGGCATATGGGAACATTTACACATCTGCAGAAACTCGCTGCATACTTCGTCCTTGTAAGGTTACATTTGTTAGCCATGAAAAGTACAAGTTAAGTAGATTCAACTAATTCACAATGTGTTTTTTATTTTATAGACACAGAAATGGGTGGACATTTACTTGTTGTGCATGTTCAGGCCTACTCTGTGCTGAACTACAAATTGATGTCATATACATTTCTAATTTGTTAAATAGCCTTCTTAATTCCTCCCTCTGATAATTGAAAGTGATCATACCACCACAACCTCACAACATCGTTGTCATCATATCTGACCCTTTAGATTCTTTCAGACCTATACATTTCACTCTATCATATTCTTCAGCTATTCTCTGATCCAGTTAGATTGCTTCTTAGGTGGCTCTTTTCATCTTCTTCTTGCCTCTGTACCTAAAATGCAAAATTACATCATAGATATATGTACATCTAATATTTTCTACTCTGCCTTTACCATTTTTTCCTTATCACACATCCTACACATGTCCTTAGCCTTCTTTACACACCCTAAGGGTAGGATGTTTTGGTGACATCTTAATCACAGTTTTGTGTTTACTGCTAAATCTCAACACTTGGGAACATGCAAGTTTAACATTCTGTGTTTTTGATTATTATATTCTCCAATAAAACAATGCTACACTTCAGTTAGTTTGCACATACTTATTTCTGGAAATGAAACATTCTTCATGTTAGTACTTTTTACATCAGCACTGTGAAACTTTATAGGAACTAACATAAACTCAATTCCTTCAAGATTTGCAATAGCAGTTAACTCATCCATCGGAACAATACAATCTGTATTAACTTCCTCTATGCGAATCTGAGGCATTATTATCAAGCAACATACTGAACAGGACAGACCATAAGACCAATGTAATTGCATGCAAGTCACACCTTCAGAAACAGAATAGGGAGATGTGTACACATATAACAATCAGTAACATTCAAGAACTCCCTATAATACCATAGCAGTACCATGTCAGTACTTTCTAAATAATAATGTAATAATTATTTCTAACATCTAATTCATCATGTGCAGTTTTATTCTCATTAGTAGTGTTTGAGCGATATCCCACAAAGTATATACCAGCTGTCCCAAACGACAGTGGAAATTAGAACTCAAAACAATTTTGGAAGTCATGCAAATCTTCTCTCTTCGTGTGGACATTTTCTATTCTGATCTATCTTTCAAAAACAAATCTTTCCAAACATTTTGTCAGCAAAGACTTTCCAAAACCTTGTTTCAAAAACAAAGTGCTTCCTAAATCAGTTTGAAAGATGTTCAATGGTCAAACGTTAACTGTATTTCAGAATAACCTATTCCGTATCCAAGATTTTCTCAGTTTCTTGTTCAATAATTTATGTTGGCTCTATTGGATTATCATATAAACAACCAAAGATTTTTCAAATGAATGTATTTTTCAGGTTCATTTTTCCCCAAGTACACCCACTCAGTAGTCGTGTACTTTTTGATTGGCTTTCTCTGTCTCATTGGTTAAGTGCTGCACCTCCATCTGAGAATTCTTCAGCACTTACTTCATGCTCTCCCGTTGTATTTCTGTCATGTCTTCCACTATTGTTGCATCACCAAGTGCATAACTACTTCAGTCTGAACTTCTTTCTCTACAGTTCGGTTTTTAGCACCTGAACTTCCACTCAAACATCTGTTTTGTTTGTTTCCTCTTAAACTTTGATTTTTACTGTTTTCGTTTTCCTCTTCTGTCATCCCAATCTTTGGGCCATATTATCAAGATTGGCGATAACATTATCGCCGCTTTAGCGGCAGGAAACTGCCGCTGAAGCGGTGATAAGGGGCTTGATAATATGCCCTTGTGAATTCCCATAGAAGCCCAGGTTCACACCAGAAGCTGGGCTTCTATGGGAATTCACCAGAGCATATTATCATGCCCCTTATCGCCGCTTCAGCAGCTGTTTCCTGCCGCTAAAGCGGCAAACATTTTATTGCCGTTCTTAATAATATGGCCCTATGTTTCAAAAACCAAGTTCTTAAAAAATGAGTTCAAAAAATTAAAACAGTCAAACGTTCACTGTATTTAAGGAAAGCCTACTCAGCAACGGAGGCTGTCTCGGTTTCTTTTTCAACTCAACTCTTTTGGATCTCCAAATAAAAATCAAAGAGCTGAGAACCTTTTAAATTAATGTATTTTTATGGTTCAATTCTTCTCAAGTACTCCCACTCAGGAGTTATGTGCTTTTTGTTTGACTTTCTCTGTCTCATTGATTTATGTGTTGCATCTCCCTCTAAGGAGTCTACGGCGCTCACTTCAGGCTATCTAGTAGCACTTTCTCTCATTTCTCTGGCTACTTCTAAATCACCAAGTATAACACTGAATTTGCCTTCCTTGGGCTCATTTTTGTGTAACTGAACTTCCATTCAAACTGCTTGTTTTTTTGTTTGTTTCTGAAATTTGGTTTTCACTGTTTTTGCTGCCTGTTCTGTCACCTTTCCCTTTATATCCAGGTTTTGAGACTCGCTCTCTAACTCAACAACTCAAAATAACAGTTTTTCTGATGCCCTCACTCTCCTAGAAGGCAGTTCATCACACTTTATAGCAGTGTTTGGTACCCGGATTGCCTGATAAGGACCCTTTTTGTCGGCAATCTTTTTTTACATGCTTTAAAAAAGAATCCACTCACCTGGTTTTAGATTTTGACATGAAACTGAGAACACAGGTGGTGGCAAGCTGCAAGTAGTTAAAGATAGAGCACACTGTATCAGCCAAACACATGCAATAATCCAGGATCAAGCCATCGGTAATACTGAGCAGGGCTGCCGAAGGGATAGCAAGAATCTGCATTGGTCTACCCATCAATACTTCATGTAGGTTTAGACCACTCTTTTGCTCTGAGTACCTCTCATACTCAGCAATACCAGAGGGAGTGCATCTGCCCATTTCTGATGACTGGATGCACACATGCCAGCTTGTTTTTAATTACACCATTCAGCCTTTCAACAAGACCTCATGAGTGTGATTAGTGGTAACTGAAGTGAAACCTTTGATCAATGCCTAACACATCACAGATCACCTTCATTAAATCATTCTTTCAGTGTCAACCTCTGTCCGACTCAATTGTCAGTTGCATTACATATCTAGGAATCAACTCCTTGAGCAATAATTTTACAGCTTTCAGTGCATCACATCTTTTTGTCAGGTATGCCTTAGCCCACTTTGAAAACATTCGCACCACTACTAAGATGTACCTTAGATTAGTATGTGGTGCCATTTCCACAAACTCAACATGCAATCTAGTGAAAGAACCACATGCCTTTTCCCAGATGAATCGTGACTACATGAGTTTTCTTTCCAGCATTATTTTGTTGATCCAGTGTCCTCTGTCAAAGACTTTCTGCACTATTCCTTTTGTGAGGGTTGAACCAGTAAAGATTAAGGGCCTCATTTATGATTTTTTTGCCATAGGGCAGTGCAGCAGGCCTTGCTGCTGTGGTGCCCTACGGCAAAAGAAAAGGGCAGGAATATCTATTAGATACAGCTCATTTCTGTCTTTTTCCCCTGCGCTGGTGCACAATGAATGTCCTGTGCTAATGCAGTTGAATTATTGAGTGGTATCACAGTCTCACACTCTTTAGTATCCTGAGGATATCAATCTTGTTTGACACAACATGAATTCATGGAAGGTTGGAAAAAACAGAGCAAAAGAAGGGGAGTATGTTTTAAATCAATTCTTTACTTGAAAAAAGTTATAGGGGATGTATGTACACAAATTAATGAAAGCAAGAGAAGTCATGAACAAAGAAGGACAATGTTTTTTCTATGGTTCATAACGTTATGCATCAACTCCAGCTAAATCAAACAAACAACCCAAATTATACAATAAAAAGTGGTTGTAGGTTGGCGTCTGAAGACAACATTAAAGGAGATGATGACACGATGTCGACGTTTCGGTCTTTGCTGTACTCATCGATAAGACCATCATCAGGACGATGTTTATTCAAATGCTGTAAAGGACTCCCTACATAAAAATAAATTGATCATTATCAACATAATCATTTTAAAAATTACATAACCCTTAAAAGCTCTGAGAACGTAATGCATGCATTAGACTTTAGGAGAGTATCTACCCCTTCCCGGTAATACCTCCTATCTGTTTAAAAAATCAATTTTGAGTCAATATGACTGAATTTCATTTGAGTGGATATTAGACTTCTATAATTCAAAAGTCAATCCACATGAAGAAGTAATCACTTTAAAAAACAACAAAACCTAATATTCCAAACATGGAGTTTTGTACAGCTAAACATGCTAAGTTTCTTAATGGAATAGCAATTATAAGTTGAGTGTACTTTGTTTCATATTTAAGAAAGCTCATCTGAATAATCTAACGGAGGATCTTATTTTAACAGCTCAATTGTGTATAATCATTTATCTCAAATTTCATAAATTCGTGAACATCCACATAATATAAGAAGAACAACAATTCCTTGAATAAATAATGGTTTCTAGACGCGTGTATTTGCCTTGGACTGAAACGCTCTTAAAAAGCACATTGTCAGTAATAAATACAAGATTTCATTCTCATTTCTCTATATGGAAATAACTGTTTAAACGGAACTGTCTGGGTACATGTGAAAACAGAGTTTGATGCGTTTCAATATATGTATACACAAAGACATATGGACTAACACAGCTTTCAATGACAATCAAACTAGCGGTTCTTTTTAAGAAAACCAAGTTATGACAAATAAGTGTAATCGACTTGTCATCTTCAATAACCCTCACATCTCGGTAAAAATACCGTGGAAATAAAGCTCGACTTTTGGTTATACTTCGAAAGCTGACAACATACCTTTATGTTAACAAGGGGAACCGCGTCAGGAGATAAGGACGGTCCACATAAAAGTCTGAGGGGAGAGAAACCCTATTAGCCTCAGAAGCGGTATGAATATCGAAATACATTTGATTAATCGGTATTATGCCTACCTTTCAAAAAGACGAATCTGGGACAAAGTCTGTATATTCAAGCAAGCTGGCTAATTAGTCCAGTCAGGAAAATATTCTGTCCTATCTGAAAGGAGTTATATTAAATTGGGTTACTTTCAGCTAGTTTGATTGGCGTTTTTAGAACATGTTGACTGTTTTGTATATATTTCATATAGATATAAAACCTAGACAACTCGCTGATGAAAATGGAGCCGATCAGTCTATTTTTTACACAAGAACAGAGTCGAAAGATGCTAGCGCATTTACTAACTAATTAAGTGCTGCTAGCGTATATATTTCAAAATCCTTCAAAAGTTTAGTATACAACTATTGCGCAACGTCTGGCATCTTAACTCTAATGACATTGGCTGCCTGTACTTACTTCTTTGGGATAAATCCGGCGGCAAAAAAGGTATCACCAAGGGTTCGTCTTTGTACTTTGACTGAACCACGGGTAGGAGCATTTATAGTGAGTAACCCGGAAGTACAAGTTCTATATGTACGAGTCTGTTGGTAAACGTCTGAAAGCTTTTGATATATACGATATTTAGGATCGTATACTAACCAATAAATGTGGAAAACAAAACTGAATGGATCTACTCAAGATTTAATAATATTCTACCGGAAGTGTTGGCTGTTGTTAACACACTTAACGGTCGCCATCTTCGATCGGTATATTAAATTGAACCAAAAAAGGGATATATGAACAAATGATCCCGATATTTTTAAAAGTTTTTCAACGCATCTGGTTTCAAAAGAGAGCTATACAAAAGGAAGATCAGTTTAGCATAAATTAGCGATTGCCAAACCGACAGCAATAGCACTCGTCTATTAGGAAGGCGCCATCTTGGATGGGGAGAATCTAATGTATTGTTTGAGGCATAACAGTTGTAATTGCTAATGGTTATATAGATCGAAGTGGAAAGTAGTTCAGGTATTTAGATGACAAGACGATCACAACACACAGTTCAAGTTATCATCTTAATCTGGCAGTTCATAAATAGCAAAACATACAGTAATTATAACCTGACAGTGTACTCAATGTGTCACGAGAGATATCACTGGAACTTTTAGCTGAGGCACGCCAAAGCGTGCCATTCTGTATAAGAGTTTAAACCCATTTTTACTGAGTCAGCTAGACAAATCCAGCGTTGCTCTTTTACGGTCAATAGATGGTCCACATTGGGTTGTCTAATAGTTGGCTTGATGACTTCGACTACCCACCAGTGGAACTCATTTTCGGTGTGGTTTTTGATAGAGAAATGGTCTACTAATGGAGCATTTTCGGTGTGACAACGAATTCTAGATTGGTGTTGTAGAATTCTTTTTTTGATTGGTTGGGTAGTCTTACCGAAATATCTAAGACCGCACGGGCATTGAATGCAATATACAACATTCGTTGTATTACAGTTTGAAAAATTCCTGAGTTTAAAGCATTTGTTGTTCAGATCAAACTGCTTTATGTTAGAAGTAGTATTGCAGGCTGCACAGTGATTACATTTGTAATGTCCCTGTAGGGGACTCAATTGTCGCATGTTGTCCACTAGGTCAGAGTCTTTTTTGTTTTTATATGCGTGGACTAACATATCTCTCAAGTTTCTAGCTCTTTTAAAGGCAAAGAGTGGCTTGTCAGTTAATTCTGGTAGATCTGACAGTAAAGACCAGTTCCTGGAGATCACTTTTTTGATTAAATTAGTGGATGTGCCAAAAGTTGTAAGACATACTAATTTCGGTTCTGTGTTTTTAACTTTAACTTGTAGTAGTGATTCTCGATTATTATACCAGGCCCGCTTAAGAGACTGTTTCAGTAGCCTGTTGGGATAACCACGGGAAAGCAATTTTTGTTTCAATACCTGGGCTTCCTTGAAATAGTCAATCCTTCTTGTGCAGTTTCTACGCAAACGCAGAAACTGCCCAAACGGCAAACCATCACGCAAGGCTTTGGGATGACAGCTGTTATATTTTAAAAGTGTGTTTTTCGCCGTGGGTTTGGTGAATAAGGTTGTAAATAAGGTACTTTCTTCGGAGACTTTAATGGAGATGTCCAAGAAATCAATACTCAAATTATCAGAAACCAAGGTAAACTGTAAGTTGGGATTTTTTGTGTTGATCCAATCGTGAAAATGCTTCAATTCTAATGGAGTGCCATGCCAAATAAAGAAAATGTTGTCTATGTAACGCAGCCAACATCTAAGGTTGGCTGCGAATGGATTGTTAATGTCATAGATGAACTTATCCTCAAAGTTGGAAACATAGACATTTGCTATGTCGGGCGCAAAAACTGCGCCCATGGCTACTCCCTTCTGTTGTTGGTAGAAAGTTTTTTTGTGAATGAAAATTTTTTCACAAAGGGGTATTCGCAGGCAGTCTATAATGAAGTCAGATGGAACCTAATGGGGTCTATCTCTTTTTTCCAACAATGATAGTAAGATGTTTAAGGCTTCTTCTTGAGGGATGTTTGTGTATAGACTTTCAATGTCCATACATACTAAGAGTTCAGTATCACTATCAAAGGGGGTGTTTTCGACTTTGTTAATAACTGCCATGGTGTCCCTGATGTAATTTTCACTTTCTGTGGCAAAAGGGCGGATGAAAAAATCTGCACAGAAAGTGAAAATTACATCAGGGACACCATGGCAGTTATTAACAAAGTCGAAAACACCCCCTTTGATAGTGATACTGAACTCTTAGTATGTATGGACATTGAAAGTCTATACACAAACATCCCTCAAGAAGAAGCCTTAAACATCTTACTATCATTGTTGGAAAAAAGAGATAGACCCCATCAGGTTCCATCTGACTTCATTATAGACTGCCTGCGAATACCCCTTTGTGAAAAAAAAAAAATTTTCATTCACAAAAAAACTTTCTACCAACAACAGAAGGGAGTAGCCATGGGCGCAGTTTTTGCGCCCGACATAGCAAATGTCTATGTTTCCAACTTTGAGGATAAGTTCATCTATGACATTAACAATCCATTCGCAGCCAACCTTAGATGTTGGCTGCGTTACATAGACGACATTTTCTTTATTTGGCATGGCACTCCATTAGAATTGAAGCATTTTCACGATTGGATCAACACAAAAAATCCCAACTTACAGTTTACCTTGGTTTCTGATAATTTGAGTATTGATTTCTTGGACATCTCCATTAAAGTCGCCAAAGAAAGTACCTTATTTACAACCTTATTCACCAAACCCACGGCGAAAAACACACTTTTAAAATATAACAGCTGTCATCCCAAAGCCTTGCGTGATGGTTTGCCGTTTGGGCAGTTTCTGCATTTGCGTAGAAACTGCACAAGAAGGATTGACTATTTCAAGGAAGCCCAGGTATCGAAACAAAAATTGCTTTCCCGTGGTTATCCCAACAGGCTACTGAAACAGTCTCTTAAGCGGGCCTGGTATAATAATCGAGAATCACTACTACAAGTTAAAGTTAAAAACACAGAACCGAAATTAGTATGTGTTACAACTTTTGGCACATCCACTAATTTAATCAAAAAAGTGATCTCCAAGAACTGGTCTTTACTGTCAGATCTACCAGAATTAACCGACAAGCCACTCTTTGCCTTTAAAAGAGCTAGAAACTTGAGAGATATGTTAGTCCACGCATATAAAAACAAAAAAGACTCTGACCTAGTGGACAACATGCGACAATTGAGTCCCCTACAGGGACATTACAAATGTAATCACTGTGCAGCCTGCAATACTACTTCTAACATAAAGCAGTTTGATCTGAACAACAAATGCTTTAAACTCAGGAATTTTTCAAACTGTAATACAACGAATGTTGTATATTGCATTCAATGCCCGTGCGGTCTTAGATATTTCGGTAAGACTACCCAACCAATCAAAAAAAGAATTCTACAACACCAATCTAGAATTCGTTGTCACACCGAAAATGCTCCATTAGTAGACCATTTCTCTATCAAAAACCACACCGAAAATGAGTTCCAAAGGTGGGTAGTCGAAGTCATCAAGCCAACTATTAGACAACCCAATGTGGACCATCTATTGACCGTAAAAGAGCAACGCTGGATTTGTCTAGCTGACTCAGTAAAAATGGGTTTAAACTCTTATACAGAATGGCACGCTTTGGCGTGCCTCAGCTAAAAGTTCCAGTGATATCTCTCGTGACACATTGAGTACACTGTCAGGTTATAATTACTGTATGTTTTGCTATTTATGAACTGCCAGATTAAGATGATAACTTGAACTGTGTGTTGTGATCGTCTTGTCATCTAAATACCTGAACTACTTTCCACTTCGATCTATATAACCATTAGCAATTACAACTGTTATGCCTCAAACAATACATTAGATTCTCCCCATCCAAGATGGCGCCTTCCTAATAGACGAGTGCTATTGCTGTCGGTTTGGCAATCGCTAATTTATGCTAAACTGATCTTCCTTTTGTATAGCTCTCTTTTGAAACCAGATGCGTTGAAAACTTTTTAAAAATATCGGGATCATTTGTTCATATATCCCTTTTTTGGTTCAATTTAATATCCCGATCTAAAATGGCGACCGTTAAGTGTGTTAACAACAGCCAACACTTCCGGTAGAATATTATTAAATCTTGAGTAGATCCATTCAGTTTTGTTTTCCACATTTATTGGTTAGTATACGATCCTAAATATCGTATATATCAAAAGCTTTCAGACGTTTACCAACAGACTCGTACATATAGAACTTGTACTTCCGGGTTACTCACTATAAATGCTCCTACCCGTGATTCAGTCAAAGTACAAAGACGAACCCTTGGTGATACCTTTTTTGCCGCCGGATTTATCCCAAAGAAGTAAGTACAGGCAGCCAATGTCATTAGATTTAAGATGCCAGACGTTGCGCAATAGTTGTATACTAAACTTTTGAAGGATTTTGAAATATATACGCTAGCAGCACTTAATTAGTTAGTAAATGCGCTAGCATCTTTCGACTCTGTTCTTGTGTAAAAAATAGACTGATCGGCTCCATTTTCATCAGCGAGTTGTCTAGGTTTTATATCTATATGAAATATATACAAAACAGTCAACATGTTCTAAAAACGCCAATCGAACTAGCTGAAAGTAACCCAATTTAATATAACTCCTTTCAGATAGGACAGAATATTTTCCTGACTGGACTAATTAGCCAGCTTGCTTGAATCTACAGACTTTGTCCCAGATTCGTCTTTTTGTAAGGTAGGCATAATACCGATTAATCAAATGTATTTCGATATTCATACCGCTTCTGAGGCTAATAGGGTTTCTCTCCCCTCAGACTTTTATGTGGAACGTCCTTATCTCCTGACGCGGTTCCCCTTGTTAACATAAAGGTATGTTGTCAGCTTTCGAAGTATAACCAAAAGTCGAGCTTTATTTCCACTGTATTTTTACCGAGATGTGAGGGTTATTGAAGATGACAAGTCGATTACACTTATTTGTCATAACTTGGTTTTCTTGAAAAGAACCACTAGTTTGATTGTCATTGAAAGCTGTGTTAGCCCATATGTCTTTGTGTATACATATATTGAAACGCATCAAACTCTGTTTTCACATGTACCCAGACAGTTCCGTTTAAACAGTTATTTCCATATAGAGAAATGAGAATGAAATCTTGTATTTATTACTGACAATGTGCTTTTTAAGAGCGTTTCAGTCCAAGGCAAATACACGCGTCTAGAAACCATTATTTATTCAAGGAATTGTTGTTCTTCTTATATTATGTGGATGTTCACGAATTTATGAAATTTGAGATAAATGATTATACACAATTGAGCTGTTAAAATAAGATCCTCCGTTAGATTATTCAGATGAGCTTTCTTAAATATGAAACAAAGTACACTCAACTTATAATTGCTATTCCATTAAGAAACTTAGCATGTTTAGCTGTACAAAACTCCATGTTTGGAATATTAGGTTTTGTTGTTTTTTAAAGTGATTACTTCTTCATGTGGATTGACTTTTGAATTATAGAAGTCTAATATCCACTCAAATGAAATTCAGTCATATTGACTCAAAATTGATTTTTTAAACAGATAGGAGGTATTACCGGGAAGGGGTAGATACTCTCCTAAAGTCTAATGCATGCATTACGTTCTCAGAGCTTTTAAGGGTTATGTAATTTTTAACATGATTATGTTGATAATGATACATTTATTTTTATGTAGGGAGTCCTTTACAGCATTTGAATAAACATCGTCCTGATGATGGTCTTATCGATGAGTACAGCAAAGACCGAAACGTCGACATCCTGTCATCATCTCCTTTAATGTTGTCTTCAGACGCCAACCTACAACCACTTTTTATTGTATAATTTGGGTTGTTTGTTTGATTTAGCTGGAGTTGATGCATAACGTTATGAACCATAGAAAAAACATTGTCCTTCTTTGTTCATGACTTCTCTTGCTTTAATTAATTTGTGTACATACATCCCCTATAACTTTTTTCAAGTAAAGAATTGATTTAAAACATACTCCCCTTCTTTTGCTCTGTTTTTTCCAACCTTCCATGAATTCATGTTGTGTCAAACAAGATTGATATCCTCAGGATACTAAAGAGTGTGAGACTGTGATACCACTCAATAATTCAGAGAAAATATCTTCTAAATAAGTCCCTTGTAGCACCCTATGCTTTTAACCATATACTGCCCAAGCCTACAAGGGTTGATTGGGTTTCCCCTGAGAAAAATACTGTGCTATGCAGGCACCTTTGCACCAAGGGGCAAGGGTTGCCTGCGTTGCGGTGTGAGTATTTTTGTGAGGGAAGGAAAACCTTCCTGCGCAATAACAATCACCAGAGGCTTTTTCATCTTTCTATGTGTGCTGCATCTCTTCCCACATGTGTAAGTCGATGAAACAATATCGCCATTTGTGGTCAACCTGAATTCAGAAAGACAGACCTTTCATCATTATTTTCCCAGAAGTCATCATGTCCTTGTTTACATCTAGCATTTTCCCACTCTTTCTTTTCTGCATCTGACATTGCATTCTGTATTTCCCTCAATTCATCCTAGGTTTGTATTGACACAGAAATAAGAACAGGGGCCGGGTAATTATCAACCCTCATTGGCAATGCAGTACTCAGTTCTGTGTAACGTGCAACTACATCTACATATAATTATTTCCGCTAGTGATATCATCGCTCCCATGTACATGTGCTGCACATTTGACAGTTTCAATTTTACACAGCAATCTTAAAGAATACAACGAATCAAGAATTTGCTGTCCATTTAGAATTGGCATTCCAGCAGAAGTGGTGAAATCAAGCTGTGATCACAAGTGCTCAAAATTGCACACAAGTCCGAAGGAATGCTGACCGTCAGTGTAAATTGGAACACTCTGTGTGCAAGCAATGCAAGGCTCTAGCATGAGCAATCAGTTCAGCAACGTGGGCATAAAACACATTGCACAAATATTATACTTCAACAATGTACATTGATGTGCAAACAGCATATGATGCATGCAGATTTCCTTCAATGTCTCTTCAACAAGAGACATAAATAAAACCAAATCATCTTGATTCACTGGCGCATCTTGTATGTCAGGTCTTGGTTTTCTGCACAATAATGTAACTTTCAAACAATCATGTTCTTCATTGTCACTGTCAATATCATTCTCTACTTTTGGAAATGGCAAAAGAGTAGCATGATTTAAAGGATCACATTTTCAAATTGACACATTTGTTCTGCGAGAATATATTAGTTCATACTTGGTTAATTTCATATTGGTTAGATATTGGTACCTGCTTCGGGTCAAAAGTTTCCTCTCTCGGTGTGACACAAACACAATTAATGTATTACCCAGGACCACTGAATCACGTTATGTCATGGCTACATCAGTAGCTGAAACCGAACACAAACATCCAGGAAGAACAATGGCTGCTATATGTAGGGTTCATAACATTATGCAACTGGTTGTTTGAACTGATTGAGAACAGCAAGAGAGAATCGGTCTTTCGTGACAATTACAAAAATAACTTTTTCTCATAATCCAGCATTCGTAAAGCAGTTGCTGAACACAGTGTGTATCTTAACTCCAGTAAACAGTTGATGCATTCCCCACCCCAGAGCACTGGATCAGTTATACTGCTAGTATCAGTCAGTGCCGGACTGGGAAACAGAACCGGTCCTGGTAATTAGCTCGGCCACCCCCCATGGGGGGAGGGCCGACCTATTTGCTAGGGCCGATTTCTGACGATTTTGTTACATGGGGCGATATTGCGGCCCCGGTAACAAAAATGGCCCCCTGGGGGCAAAAACTGGTCCCATAAACTGGCGGCCCACTCGGGAAACGCCCGGTGCCCGCTACAGCCAGTCCGGCCTTGGTGTCAGTCTCCGCAATGGATTAGCAGTTAGAGTAAAATAAAATTCACAACATGTACATCTGGTTGTCAATTGGAACAGGACAGGCATTTCTCATGTCCTCAAGTTGTGTCCTGAATGTTCATTAGTATAAATATCTGATAGAGCTGCCAGGGAAAAGATCCTTTTAGGACAAGAACCCTCACTCACCCAAGCATAACATGCTTCATCACTGGGTTACCTCCTCACACCTGGACTGCAAGGTCCATTGTGTGAGCTACCACTTCCCAATGGAGAGGAGCTGAGGTGTTTTTCAAAGATGAGTGGTGAAATGGGGTCAGTGAGGGACAGAGTGCAAAGAAAAGCAACAATTGTGATAAGTAAAACTATGTCCAGGGGGCCGGGTAAACGTTATTCAGTAGGCCTCTGGGATAGAGTTAAAAAGAGGACTAGGGATTAAACAAATATACCCCTATCAATGGTCAATATGTTACTGCCCATATATGGTCCCATAAGAGGAGTACTGGGGCATTTGTCAGGACCTTAAGAAATATATCGTCACTCTGTATAAGGTTATGATAACAAAGGAAATACACTGGCCACCAGGAAGTCAAAGCGGCCAGGATAACGATGACTGGTGTATTTATCTAGGACCACCGTCTTTCTGAAAATTATAATGAAAAAACAACAGTAATGGGTGAAAACGAGGGACATATATCATCACATCCTACAAGGGCAGCTCAACTTTATCAGTACATGGTGTCTATTCAAGCTCTTGAATAATTCTAATGATCTGATAAATGTCAAATTTCACAACTTTATTTTCTAGTACATACATTGTCTTACCTAATGATAAGAGTAGTGTCCAACTGAAAATCAAAAAGTGGAAAAATGCTATTTATACAAAAATTCTGAAAATGTACACACATAGAACTATGGGGAGTCACACACCAAATAAAGGTATTATATACAAGTCCAGCAAGAATGCATATGTGGTATAGTGTTATCATTGGCATATGGTGTATTGCTAAAGCCATTAGTAATGCCATCAAATAGTGTTTTACCAGCCATGATTCAGAGCTTTAGAATCAAGTATGCATGTGGACCATTATATATATGTTTGAGTGTGCTTGAGCGAAAGTCACACTGTTCTATAGTACAGTTAGATAGTGTATTAATGTGAGGAAAGACAACACTATTAATCCTCATTATGCAGTTGGCGGCCCGTGGAAGGAGTTCCGGGGGTGGAAAGGTGGGGCAGGGGAGGGGCAGGGTGGGGGGTAGTAAACACCGGAATATGGATGATTGGAGATAAGTACAAAATTAAATAAATAAAACGAATTTCGTAACGCGTGCTGCATCGTGTTTGACTCTATATTGTACGTTTTCCGCCAAACCCACTCAAGTTTCTTACAGAGACTTTTCTCTAAACAAAGTTTCAGTTTAAACCAGGGGGCAGAGGGTTTATTCCTAGCCAGTTTCATGGTCTTCATAGGGGCTATTTTGTCAAGGGATGATGTAACCCAGTGGTTGAAGATGGCGGCTTCACTGTTAGGTGCACCGGTGGAAAGGGGAAGCTGGCGCCAGTCGGGGCACTATCAGCAGAGCTGGGGAGATAGATAGCACCAATGAATCCCAATGATAACAAAGTATGGCAGAAAGACGAGCAGTTCAAACAGGGTACCTGGGATGTCTCACTGCAGGGACACTGAAAGGCTAAAACTACGAAACTTGTAGCCCAGGCACAGCCAGAGGGCTGCCAACAGCAGTCATCGGTAGCAAGGGGAGCCTAGAAGCCACAGTGCTTGACGCCAGGGGGCCTGCAAGCAAAAGTGTTATCAGCTCAATGATTTATGGTGATGGACTTTGATGCAACAGGGAGTGATTTATGGTGGTAAGATCATTTATGGCCACAATTGACCTAATGTGCAGTGTAATTATTGTTCTATGTTTTATGTCACTGATGCTACACGCTTCATATTAATGAATGGATAACTTATGAACTGCATGGTTTCTAAAATTGGTTAATAAATTGCAGCCTTTTACACACCAAAGAAGGTCTATGTTCCTCTTCCTGAAAAGGGCGGGTTTGAAGTAAACAGCTAGATACGCTCGCCCATCTAGGGCAACCCACCCTGCTTTCTTCCATCTTCTTTTGTGAACCACAACAATCCCCTCTGCTGCCTCCTTGTACTCCAGACTGGCACATCAATGTCTGCTCTCACTTCCGCCCTCAGTGATGCTCCACTATCCTATACACTAGGCCTATGCTGGTTTCGGATCTTGAGGAAATCAAGGCTGCCTATGAAGAAGATTTGAAGTAATAGGTCTAGGCGAGAGTCAGGACTGGTCAAAAGTAAATAAAGCTTTAAAGAAAAAGTTTTGAATGATTTGTGATTGTGTGTATGTTGGTGTATGTATTTGTGTGTGCACTTTTCTATATCTGCAGGTGTAGATTGTGTGTGTATGAATGTGTGTGTTTGCAGAAATGTGTGCATATTTCTATGTCTGCATGTGTAGATGTGTATGTGTCTGACTATATAGCTTTATCCATTTCATAGTTGTTGCACCACCTGGCCACTTGATAGAGGTAAAGCATTACAAACCGACAGCAATTTAGGCCCGAGAAGGAAGCAGCTCGGAACACGAGTCACAGCAAGGGTACCAGAGGCACTAATTCAAGCTAAGAAAAATCCCTCTGTAGCACCTACTTTGGAAGTAAAAACAACTAGAATTTCAACACAGTAGGCCATGGCGCCATTGCTCTTCTGCACTACTGCCAGCTACGTCCCTGCAGCTAACTACCGGTGCGTCAGATTAAAAATACAATCAATTCAGAGGAGGGACTACTCAATAGTTTTCAACAATTAAAGAGATTCCTATCATTTGTATGACTTCTTGTTCTTTTATTCCTGAGCACGTGGTCTCTTGCTTGAAGTATTATGCGTCACACTTCTTTAGTAATTAGTGGGTTTTTATCTGACACATGTTTAGCTGATGACCACTTTTTCTATGCTTAAAATCTTTGTGTTACATGTTTTGAATCCAAGGTCCAGTTCTGCATCTTATTTCTCAATGATGTAAATCAGGGGTCTCCAAACCGGTCCTGGAGGGCCGGATCCATGCCAGATTTTTAAAATTACTACATGTATCTCAATGGGGATATCCAAAAAATCTGGCATGGATCCGGACCTCCAGGACCGGTTTGGAGACCCCTGATGTAAATGAATCCTTTTCAAGAATATCAGGGCGCTGTTCCTCTGTGATTGTATTATATGCAGGCTTTCTTGTTCAGTCTCTAAACTTCATAATGGTGCTCGCTGTTATGAAAATTAGCAAGTTCTGAATATTTTTAAGCTATATTATGGATCCGGAGCCCTATGTGAGAGTCTGTAGACTGAATTAACACTCCAAATGAAGAAAATTGGTGTGGGTGCATCTGGTAGGCTCTGCTGACTCGGGTATGGCTGTTGGTGAGGTGATGTCTTCTTTTGTTTATTATGTTGTTTAGTTTGGAAGCATTGACCAGCTGCTGTATTGTTAGTTTTGCAGTGTTTCCTACTGTTAAGTGCTCTTAGGAGTTTCATGGTTCCATCCGCGTGGCCCATGCCATCAGGGTATGCTGACAGTGGATTGGTGCATCATTATGTCTCGATTGTGTCAGGTCCGGTACGGCACATGGGGAGTCGAGGTGTGAATGGCCCATGGGTCAGAGCAACACCAGGCCCCCTGCCTGGGCATGTGAGGGAAGAGGAGCTGTTGTGGTCTGCCATCTGTCTTACAGCGGACACACCCGAGTACTTCACAGTCTTTAAAAAGACCATTTACTTAATGAGGCTTTGTTGTTCTTTCACCCCTTCTTAGAACCCCTGCAGCTACACTTGATCTTGACTCTAGTTGCGCCTCCGGGAGCTATGTAATATTTGCTAGTGGGGCTCTGTCTGTGAGGTAGTGCTTGGTGGTAAGAGTGAGAGGATGGTGGAGCTGGGCCTGTAGATGAAAGGGGTGTCTCTTTTACTAGGAATTCATCCTTATCAGTTGTAGTTCTGAAGAAATGACTAATGTTATTTCAAGGTTTTGGCAGTTCTAACTTTAATATCTGTTTCCTTAACACATTACGTGGGAACAGCAAAATTACACACCACTGGGAGCTTAATCACCTGCGTCTCACCACATTATATTTGAGAACTACCTTTGCCTACATTCCTGACCACGTGTAAACATTTCTTTCGAAATGCTGGACATTGTACAGATTACAGGAAGTAACAATGCAAAAAAACAACACATCTCCTAGGAGATGGAGCACATCTAAATAATTGCAGAAATAACGGGCGTTGTCTGAATGGTATTGTAGTGAATGCCCCAATCAAGCAGCTTAACCTAGGGCTGCCACTGGGACTGGTGTACTTCTGAACTGGGTCACAATAACACTTTAATTATTCACATGGAGGCCTTTCCCGTCCACATAGAAAGGCTACTTAATGACACGGAATACCATGGGAGCGGGGTGTGGGTCGTTGGCTGACCTGCAGACAAAGTAGGAAATTGAGAGAGAGATATGATGGATTGATGAACATGTGAGACAACCCAGAGAGAGGGGGAAACTGAAAAAATGTGCATGAGAGAAATGTAAGAAAGGATGATAGACAAAGATAGCTATTAATAGTAAAGAAAGAACTGGAGGAAAAATGAAGGATAAACAGTGAAATAAAATGAGAAAGAAAAGAGGAGTGTGTTGGGGTTGGCTTCAGGGTACTGGAAAGGTTGTCAGAAGCAGGATAGGAAAGGCCGGCGAATTACACTTGGTGCTCCAAGGACTTCTGGTCCTCGACCCGATCGTGTCTGACCAGGGACGTGTCTCTTCTGAATCTCCGGGGTAGAGCACATGTCTTGAAGTCATGCAAGCCTTGCGGGGACAGGTCTCAGGTGTGCCAACATTACTCCGGAATCCATAGGAACATTTGTGGACGCAGTTCCATTTCTCTGCAGCCTCCTGCAGAGTCCATTGAGAGGTGAGTGTTGTTTTGTGTATCATTTTTACCAGGCTCCTGCGAGCCCCAGACCTTCAGGCTTTCAGGAAGCCTCCATTCAGGCTAATGCCATTTAATATTTGTGAAATTTGGGAGACTAGGGTGTGTGGGTTATTTTATGCAGGGACACCCATCGTTTTGTGTTACCCCACTGGCCTGTCACACCCTGAGAAAAGAGCTGGTGTTCTAACCGTTCAAGACCCCATGCATATCCGTGTCTCCCGGAAATAACCGTATTTGCATGCTTCCTGTCAGTAGTAAAAGCGAGGCATAGAAATACTCCCAGATACTCAGAAGGTGGTTCACTTTATCAAAACCGGCCTTCAAATATTTGGGGAATGTGTACTTTGCTTGTTGAGACTGTGGCAAAGGCCAGCAGAGAGCGTGAAAATGCCGGAATATTTTTCTTCAGCTTTTTGTTCCTTCTTTCCCTTCACAGAGTAGAAGAGAGCCTTGTTTCTCTTTCGGACTGAGGCAGCCGAAAGTGGAAATTTCTTATTTGATGCTTGTAGAGCGCACAGCTAACTCCAACGGAGGTCTCCTGACGCTAGCAATGGAAACAAAAGTGGTATGGGCGGATTGCCGCCTGCTGCAGTTACTAAGGAAGGCAAAAAAGCCAAGTCTTTAGGAATTTCCAGAATACAGATTCTGAGTTGGCCTTCCTAATATATTTGGGCATGGAGTTCCAAAGAGAAGCAGTTCTCACGGTAAAAGACCAGCCACCTAGCCTGGCTTTTGTAAGCGGAGAATGACTAGGAGTTCTTGATGACTGGACCTCACGAACCTCGTCTGATGGTTTTAGCGGAGTCTCTTTATCGGGTCTTGAGGGCCAGTGTCTCTGACTGCTCTGTATGTGAGAGTTAGAGCCTTAAATTCGAACCTCCTTTTAACTGACAGCCAGTGCAGGCTGTGCAGGTGGGGGGATATGTGGTGTCGTAGCGGGACATATCTGATGAGCCTGGCGGCTGCATTCTGTATAGTTTGTAATGTTCTGATCAGGTAGGCTGCCAAACCCGATTACAAACTGTTTGCGCAGTCCAGCTGAGACATGATCAGTGCATGGACCACCGTTTTCCTACAGTCCATGGGTAGGAGATGAAGAAATCTCCATAAGGACTTCATTTTCCAAAACCACGACGATGAGACATGGCTTATCCGAGTCTTACATGAGAGGGTAGAGTCAAAATTGAACCCCAAGTTCCTAGCAGAGGAGACAGGTTGAGCGGGAGGATTAAGCTCAGACGGCCACCAAAGGTCAGGATGTGGAGGGGATGACTGATTGAAGAACAGAACCTCCATTTTATCAGTGTTCAGCCTCAGACAGTTGTCAGTCATCCAAGCTGAGATGTCAAACAAACACTGTTTAAAGTTGGTATATGGGGCCTCAAAGTGATCCCTAAAGGAGAACACAAGCTTGGTATCGTCAGTGTATAAGACAACACTTACACCGTGCTGCTCTACTAGTGGGGCAATGGGGCAAGGTAGATATTAAAAAGATTTGGGTTTAAGGCCGAGCCCTGAGGGACTCCGCAGACCAGGGGGCGAGGGGATGAGATGTGGGGATTCAGCAGTATTTTTTTGGATCAACCTTCAAGAAAAGAACTAAACCAAGATAAGGTGGTCCCCACCACTCCCAGCTGCTTAAGCCTGTCCAGAAGGATCTTATGCGACACCGTATCAAACGCTGCAGACAGATCTAGCAGCACTAGCATTGCACGGTGACCCTTGTCCAAAGTCTCCTGGACTGTCTCCGCTTATTCAAGCAGCGCTGTCTCTGAGCTGTACCCAGACCTAAAGCCAGACTGGGAGTCATGGAGTACTTTGTTGGACCCTAGAAATTCGGATAACTGTTTCTGCACTTCCTTCTCGAGGATCTTAGCTGGTGATGGCAGGAGGGAGATGGGCCTAGTTTTTCAAATTCTGCCGGGTCTGCATCCTCTTTCTTGAGGATGGGTTGGACAAGTGCAGTTTTCCAGATGGAAGGGTAAATGCCTGATGTGAAGGGATACCGAACGGGGCACGTCTCTGGCCGGTACATCGCGATAGAGGTCACTTTCACCGGGAGCTAGGACCCTGATGTCATTGACACCCGTGACAATCTCCAGGAGGATAAACACACCCCTCCATATTCTGCACACACAGGAAGCGTTACGCGTTATGTCACAGGAGAAGGAGGGAGTTACCCCAGAAGGGATTGCACGGGGGAGGAGAAAAGGAGCCAATCAGCTACAGGCAGGCACGAAGAAGCCAGAGAGAAAAGGAAGATGCCCAAAGAGATGGAGAAACGAGAGGATGCAGAGTTGGAAGAGGTTGAAGAACCCAGAGGAAACAAAGAAGAAGACGGTGAAAAGACGAGACATGGTGTGAAGACTGGTGGATCCCACAGGAGGAGGCTGGAGAGCGGCCGCAACTCTGGAGAGTCTCTCAGGGTGGGAAGGGGAGGGGGAGGAGAGGCGTGAGTAGGGAAGGGGGTGATGAAGAGACAGACAGGTCAGTACGGGCACAAGTGTTTTTCCTATTGCACGACCTACAGTACTACCCGCACTTCAGGAGGGACCTCCGCCTATGATACTAAACATATTCCTTGTGTAAAGCCTCACTATACTTCTCCCACCCGTTTCATTTAGCCACATGAATACCCCTTCCCCACGACTAGCCCTTTCCTCCCCTAGCAGTGTGATTCATCCACAACGGTGTAAGGTGACGGGAACGCACTAGCATATGGGCATATTATAGTAGAGAGGACTGACGGCTCCTTTCTTTCACTCTCATGAGCCTCCGTGGGAGAAACCCTGACCGAGGAGAAGACCAGACCGACGAGGGGACTACAGAAGACAACGCTTCCCCTGAGAGAGAGTCAAGACTTGAGGACACCAAAGAAATACTAAATCCCTCTAGCTCCATACCTAAGACTGTCAATAAAACTCACCGACTGGCACACTATATACAGCCTCCTCGTCTATTTATCCGGCCCGCTCTCCAACAAGTGGTGTCAGAAGTGGGGTTGACCGGAGACATGGAGGCTCTACTCGCCAAGATGGCCGAAAACCAAGAAAGCCTGGGGAAGGCAATGGAAAAATTCCTATCAGATGACAGAGGGAAGTTACAACAGGTCATCAATCCCACGACACCGCCATGGGGAAAATTGCGGACGCCATTGGACAACAAAGGACCCCGAGCACCTTACTATCAGCCATCCTACAAAAGTACGTTACAGGAGAAGATCCAGATTTTTTTTTCAATAATTTTGAGAGAATGGCTTTAGCAGCCGCCTGGCCAATGGATAAATGGGTAAATATAATAGGAGCAAAGGGGGAATAAAAAGGAGGAAAGAGGCCGCCCCCCACTCAAACTAATGTGTTCAAAATGTGGCCTCACCCTCAAGACACTAAATCTTTATCTTCTGTGACAAAAGACATATATGAAGGGGTTTGCTCAAACTTTCACAATACCCTGCGTGTATGTAATCCAACTATTTATCTAGGTCACAGTGTCGCTTTTGTAAGAATAAAAAAGGTCGAAGAATGTCGACTACCATCCAGACAGCCCACCTTTCATTCAGTGAAAATATGTGGGAGAAGAAAGAGTCCCTCGGGGTAGAACCGCCGACGGGGTTGCTGGCTGACAATTGCCAGTGTTCCCACTTCTCATCATAGAAACTCTCTCTCTTTTAGTGGAAAGGAAAATGGGGGAAAAGAAAAGAATAGAAAAAGGCAACACAACATGAAACAGTGCTTTTCCTTCACGAAAAATCAAAAATCGTGGTGGTCACTCGTGCAATAGTAAGCCTGGACAGACACCACTTACTATTGTGTACACAGATATACCTAAAGAACCCCAGTGAGAAATAATAAATGTGATTCTCACCATTAAAATTAAAGAGCTAGCTTGCCGCTCAACCTTTTTTCTGGGTTGCAAGCTCTCCAAATTAAAAATGGTTCAAACTAAACCAATTCTAATGTTTTATTGCTGTCGCCAATATGTTTTGTTGCTGTATTTTGAGCAACTTCTTCAGGGCTAACAAGGGTTCATCTTCTCATTCTTCCACTATTGTATGTACAACACCTAAGGGTTGCAAAGTTACAGCATACCTGCACCCCTCTTCCTTGGGACAGACGTGTCAGTCGATCACATGTCCCTTTGAAAACCAACTTCAGTCTGGACTTCACTGCCTGGAGAACCTGACCTTAGGGGCCAGGCGGCGCAGGGCACGCCTAAGATCTCCGGGTTCACCTGCTTTGGCAGACAGAGACACGTGACACTCTGTCAGGCGTAGAAAAGCAGATTTATTAGCTGCAGCTAAGCACAGTGGTCCTGTAAGTACACCAGCGGGTAGGTTATCAGGAGACTGCCACTTCATTCCGTGGCGCACAGTCTATTATAGTACACAAGTTTACAATGCCAACTCCCAAAACATACAAAACTGACAAATAGGAATAGTTTGATAACAAGCTATTGAATGTCTAAAACACACCCTCCTTTCAGACCCTGTGTGCTCTCCTCCCTTCAGGTTAATCAACACTAGTGCCCGTAATTCAATTTGCAGGTGGTAGAACATGTTGGACACGTAGCAGCGGAAAAAGCAAAAACATCGCGTTCACCACGTCCGCCGTGCTGCCTGAGTGAGGCAACACAAAATGGCGGTTAAATACAAAATGGCGGCTAGAAACGAAGCAAAGTCGAAAACCACGTAATGTCAGACCCTCCTTTTGCCATACTCAGGCAAAGCACAAAAGACTCATGTTAGTCTGAATCGATATCGATGGTCATGAGGTCATTGAGGTGTTGCTGCAACATCATTCTAATGTTCTCTGTTTCCTGTGTTACTGGCTTAGAAACACACACAGTGGCACAAAGTCCACAAATAGCTGGACCGCACTGTAAACAAAGACAACAAGAAAAGATGATTGCTAGAATCGCTCCTAGGAAAGTTAACACTTTCCATCCCCATGTGGACAGTAGTCCCCAAAACCATCCCATCACAGACCAGTCTCTAGTGTCCTGATGAATGGACTCAGAGATGACATGTAGCTTAGAGATGGCTTGGTATACTGTAGGGGCATTATCTGGAACATAAACGCA
The DNA here is from genome assembly GCF_964263255.1 of Lissotriton vulgaris. Taxonomy (NCBI): domain Eukaryota; kingdom Metazoa; phylum Chordata; class Amphibia; order Caudata; family Salamandridae; genus Lissotriton; species Lissotriton vulgaris. The sequence goes on along the minus strand of NW_028248894.1, from coordinate 351,647 downwards.
GCAACTAGACCCAATCAGTTTACAGACTCCGCCTCGATCTGCAAGGACAATGTCTAGAACCATTCGGTTCTGCAAAGTCATAAGGCGATCCGCCTGAAGTTCAGCTGTCACATTATTCAATGCTCCAGAAGTTATATTTATGGTAGCATCGACCACACGAACTAGGCGTCTGATGTTTCTACTATTTACCATTGGACCCCAAAAAGGAAGAAATCCTTTCAGGAAATCTCCTGCTTCTTGTCCGGCTGTGTCTTCTGCGTCAATAACCCCTCTGCCAAATCTCTTTCTATGGTGATCTGCAGGAGCAGTATATGTCGGAGGAAGAAGAAAAGCTATATAACGTGTCCCCGAGAAATGTGTGGGAAGCCATGTATAAGCTTTATCATGACAAATAAAGTATGTACCTTGAGATGGAACTAACGGTGAAGGAGTCAAGGGTGTATAGACATTTATGTGAGAGCAATTACTACTTTCTTGCTTACATTTGGTATTCTGGCCATTTATTTGTAAACACAGATTACCTCTTTGGGGTAAAACCCAAATTGGTGCACATTTCTTCTGTTTAATCTTATCAGTGAGACTAATGACATACTGAGTCACGTTCCATCCATCGTATGCTCTCTTATCATCTTTGGGAATCTTAATAATATCAGCGATTTTTGCCATGGTCACTATTCCCTTTATCAAAGAGCTATGACTGAAATCCACTCCACCATTATAGGACCCACCAGTAGGATATCGGAGTAGGTTCTGGTATGCATTAGAAACATAGCCAGATAAGCCCAGGCAGAACCTTCATACCTAAATGGAAGGACTAAATACGACATCCCTCTCTCTGTGTTGTGTGGTATGAGCCCACAAACCCAACAATCAGTAGTATTCACTACCAATTGATGTTGATGTAACAGTTGGATAAATGAATTGTTAAAATACTCCATTGTTCTCATCTGCTCATGGTCTGGGAGTGCGTAAAATTTATGCGGAGAAATAGTAGTAGAGGAAATCAAAGAAGTAGAAGTAGGAACAGGTGTTGGCTGCATACTGTGTACGATCCATCCTACACATGCTAATAAACTGCATAAACATACTGAAATACATAATGCTACGCCACAACGACTGCATAATAATTTCTTATAATGATTTCTTTTCATAATTTTAACATCATTCTCTTTTCCTACGCTATCCATTACTCTAAAGGCGTTGCTCACGATAATCTTCCTTAATCACTTAGCTGTGGTTGTTAGCCGTCCTATGACACTGCAAGTCCTGTTGACCTAGTCACTATTCAGGTCACAGCCTAAAACTCCTATCGTGACCCTGCAACTTGATGGATAGTGGAAAAGGAATCTTTCACTTTTTAACACAAGACAAAATTATAAAGCACAGAGTTTATTTGTTTTTAGGCAACCTTTCTCTCAGGTTGTATCATGTCTTGCCAGGTATCATCTGGTCTTTGAATAAAGTCTCTGGATCCGATGTGTTCAGTCGTAAGTGTGGAGGTACAGCTTCCTGCAAAACTGATGGGTATGAACCTAGGTACCTTTTCACATTCACTGTCACCAATGCCTTCTCGGACCCACTGGTCGTAAGGTAAAGGCAATGGTACCCGTTTGAAATGCACGCCGTGAATCCAGTTTCTTTTCCCGACGACCTTCACTGCTGTACGGGTAGTGAGTAGGACTTGTCTCGTGGCCCCCAACGAGGTTCCAGATCCTTTTTCCTCTGGAAATTTTTCAGACACACCCAGTCACTGGGTTGGATGGAGTGTCCTGGATCTGAGGAGGCCTGCGGCAAAGCGTTTTGGACCTGTTGACGAATAACACGCAATTTAGTGGTGAGGTCGTGCAAATAATCAACTAACAATGGAGATGTCTGAGTACTTTTTGGGGCTAGGGACTCCCCAAACATTAGCAGGGTGCCCAAAAACAATCTCATATGGGCTAAGCCCCAAACGACAATGGACAGTCGTTCTTGTTGAGAGAAGTGCCAAAGGCAGGGCATCAGGCCAGGAAAGGCCTGTGCTGGTCTGGATCTTTGCTAACTTAAGTTTGAGAGTGCCATTATAACACTCTACCAAACCTGCTGACTGAGGATGGTTTGCCGCATGAAATTTCTGCCTAATTCCAAGACCCACACACACCTTCTGCATAATCTGACCTACAAATTCACTCCCATTGTCACTCCAGACAATGCGCGGCAAACCAAAACCTCGGGAAAAATTCCTTCAGAAGGACTTCGGCAGTAGACAAGGCAGTATTGTCCTTTAGTGGGTAGGCCTCTATCCATCTGGAAAAGGATTATTGAAACGTTCCATATGGATATAATCTATTTGCAGTACCTCAAAAGGATACGTAGGGGGAGCAAAGTGACCTGCCGGAGTTCCCTTCCCTGGATTATGCATCAAGCGAACAATGCAATGCTTCACTACATTTTCTGCACATATAGGAATATTTTCGTTCTGTCATACTGGAGTTTACATATACCCCTTGCATTTATATGGGCTGGTCCATGAGCCATAGTGACCACAGGTAATAAATACGCATCTGGTAACAACCATCGCTGATGCTCTGACAATTCCGTCCAACATCCCATCGTATCGAACATTCCTGTACTTTCTTTCCACTTACTCAGTTCTTTCTCAGTTGCCTCCATCTGAATCATTTTCACGCTTTCTACTGTGTCTTCACACATACCAGCATCTGGGACCCAACTTGCCGGTCCTGCAACATACATTCGACTCACAACATTCTGTGCCGTTTCCCTCGCTATCTCATCCGCAAATGCATTTCCTCGACCCACGCCATCAGTAATCTTTTTATGCGCACTATACTGCACAATCCCTATTTGAGTAGGCAAGGCAAGTGATTCAAGAAGGTCAGTCACCAACTGACCATGCTGTATTTTAGTGCCGTGGGAGGTAAAGAATCCTCTTTCTCTCCACAAATGGCCAAAGCTGTGGGCAACGCCAAACGCGTATTGACTATCTGTGTAAACAGTCACTCTTTTTCCTTTCGCCAGCACGCATGCTCTCGTCAACGCAATCAACTCTGCAGCTTGCGCTGAATTCTGTAAAACGCGCGCAGTTTCCGCTATCGTATGTAGAGTTGTAACAGCATAAGCTGCTGTCGTCTCGCCATTAGGAAGCTTGAAGCTAGACCCATCTACCCACAGGATCCCGTCCGGATCCAAAAGTGGTGTATCTTTCAAATCAACTCGACCTTTTGTTTCTTCTTCCGTACAAAGAAAACAATCATGCTGATCTTGTACACTTTTCTCATCCAAGATAGGCAACAATGTTGCTGGATTCAGAACATTACATCTCCTGATATGTATGTGACTTGCTAAAAGTGTCAACTCATATCCAGACAAACGAGCACTCGTTAAGTGCTGAGTTTTCGTCCTGTTCAAGAGAGTATCTACTGCGTGTGGCACCACAACATTAAGAGTATGATCCAACACAAATCCAGCAGATTGACGAATAGAAATCGCTGCTGCCGCTGTTGCTCTAAGACAACTGGGTAATGCTTTAGCAACTGGATCTAATGTAGCCGAGAAATAGGCACATGGCCTTTGTTTCCCTCCAAATTGTTGTGTGAGGACTGATAATGCACAACCTTCTCTTTCATGAACATAAAGTGTAAAAGGTTTACTGTAATCTGGAGTACCCAACACAGGAGCCGAACACAAAGCAGTACGTAAATCAGAAAAACTCTTTTGACATTCATCAGTCCAAGGAAAAGGTTGGGGCGTATCTTTCAGAGTGAGTGCCAACAAGGGTTTAGCTAGTAAGGAAAAGTTCAGAATCCACTGTCTACAATAAGAGGTAATGCCTAAGAAAGCACGCACCTCTCTTTGTGTGGATGGTACATGCATTTGCGCAATTGCTTGAATACGTTCTGGGGTCAATCGCCTTCCCTCCTTCGACAAGAGATGACCTAAACAGGTAACCTCTTGTGGGCAATATTGTAACTTAGAAAGCGATACTTTGTGATGTAGATCAGACAGATGTACCAAAGTGACACAGTCGCATTTTTACAGACATCTTCCGAATCGGCAGCCACTAACAAATCATCCACATATTGGATAAGAGTAGCACCTGATGGCAAAGAAAAGGTGTCAAGCTGAGATTTCAGAGCTTGACTATAGATGGAGGGACTCGCACAATAGCCTTGAGGTGCGCGCTTAAATCGAAAACTTCGGCCTCCAAGAGAGAAACCAAAGAGATCCCTACTCTCCTCAGCAATGGGAATGCTAAAGAAAGCATTTTTTAGATCAATAACCGAAAACCAAGCTGCCGATGCAGGAATCATGCTAAGCAAAGCAGTAATATCTGGAACCACAGGAAACTGAGGAACAACAATTTTGTTGACCTCTCGAAGATCTATCACAAAACGATACACAGGTGGCTGAGAAGGATCAGTACGCTTTAGAACAGGACTGTTACAAACATTTCCTCTGGTCTCCTTGACCACACCCTTCTGAACCAAGCCATGAACAATAGCCAATAGAGCTCTTTCACCATCGTTAGAGATTTTATATTGTGGAATGCATGGTAACTTAACATCAGGCTTCACAGTAATCACATAAGGTGGAATTTGAAGCAAACCAACATCATTCGGACCCGTAGCCCAAAGCGTAACAGGAAGCGAACGCAGTTCGAGTGGCAGTTGGTCTTTAGATACATACATCGGAGAAGTCAACCTAGCACCTAAAGTAAGATGTACACCAGATGGTGAGCAATACAATGTGGCATGCAGACGTTTCAATAAGTCCAAACCCAGTAAATTCTCTCCGCAACCCGTCGTCAAAAGAAGTGGAGCTTCTAAATCGTACGGACCAATGGAAATAGGCAAAGGACAAGAAACAGGGTTGCGAACTGGGGCGCCAGAGAATCCCACAGAAACATTTGTTAAGCCAGACAAAGGTGTCCCAGGGAGTTTAGAATGCATAATAGAACTTCTCATTGCACCAGTATCCAAAAGAAATGGTTCCGTAACACCCAATGCTACAACATTAACATAAGGTCCATCCTGATCCACTGGAACTGATACGACTCCCTTACTCTGTCTATGGCTGACCTAGCAAGTGAGGAAATCAGCATTCTCACCATCTGCGCAATAATCGTCATTGTAATACTGTGCAGACTGAGAATTCCGCTGGTCAAAATAATTTGCAGAGTCCTGAGGGGGAGAGGGACGTCGTTCCTGAAACGATGCACCACGCCCTCTACCTCTGGACACTGACCGAGAATCCCCACGACCTCGTGGCTGTGATCCTCCATAACGCTGCAACAGAATCGGACAACTAATCTTAAAATGACCTTCCTCTTTACAGTAGGCACATTGATTAGGACCCAACGGAAATTTCGGAGCTGGAGATTCAGGTTTTTGCAACAGCTTCTGAAACTGTGGGGGCTGTTGAAATTGGGGCTGAGCAGAACGAGGAGGATAAGCCTGTTGCAGAAGAACCTTTGTTTTTAATTCTTTCGTTTTCTTCTCCGCTTTTTCCTTATCTTCCTTATCCCTATTCTCATAATATTGAGCAGTAACTAATATCTGGGCAGTTGAAGAAACAGCCCATGCACTCTCAGATTGTTTCAATTTATGCGATAGTTCTGGAAGTAAATTAAAAATGAATTTATCTACAAATAATCGCTGTCCACCTTCAGTACTCATATCTTGACCACTATGATCGATGAAAGTCTCCTCAAAACGAGTAAAGAAATCGGAGACACTTTCATCAATCTTTTGTTTGCACGCTGATAACTTATCCCAGTTAACGCGTACAGCAGGCATCATCGTTTTCATAAGGGCTATTATTCTACCGGGCAACTCCGTAATCAGATCATCAGGTTTGGCACCACCTACTTGCGCTGCATCTGCAGCCTCAATAGCAGCCCAATTACCACCTAAAGCTTGATCATGGTTTTGTCTACGAATTTTAGCCCATAAAGCTTGTGGGACTACATTTCCCATAAGTTAATCTATATCTGCCAAATTCATAATGCATGCATTAATAGTCTGAGACAATTCTTTATAATACCCCGCAGGATTCTTACGAGGGTCCGGTAAGGACTGCTTAAGTGCCAACACTTCTGATCTTTTCCATGCATCATGTACCCATATGCGCTGAAAATAAGCGGGGACAGCTGGATTAGCACCTGCTTGAGGAACTGCCTCTCTCCATATTGGAGCAACCTCTCGCATGGGATATTGTGCCATTTTACGACGAACCGCAGGGTCAGGCTCAAGAGAACTTTGAGAAAAGAAGGAAGATCGGAAAGTAGCAAGCTTCTGGACAGCAGACTCTATATCAGGACCTACAATAAGTCCCTTATCAAATTGATCCCGTATCTCAAATAAACCCTGAGGAGATGAATCCAAATCCATATCTTCCCACTCTTTGATAAGAGTGTTGCACATAATATTAAAGACATACCTCTGCTTGGGCGCGTTCCATTGCAGAAAGGTGTCTAAAATATCACGCACGCTATTCTGTAAACTACTCGTAATCCAATTACGAGCAAGAGAATCTAACTTAGTCCTTTCTTCCAAATCTGGGATCTGACTACGAGACTGTGTTTGAGATGAAGCTTGAGAAAAGAAAAGAGATCCAAGAAAAGGTGACAAAAGACCAGAAACAGTTTCGACTAAACGATGTTGAGCTGTCGGAGAATCTGACAATAAAACAGGAGTCAATGTATTCTGTAAAACAGGAGAAGAACCAGTAGCAACAGAAGGTAAAGGAGACTGAGACACAGGAGTTTGGGGTACAGAAGTCAGTGGCAAAGGGGGTGGAGGTGGAATCACAGGAATAGGCAACTGTGCAGGAACCAGAACAGCTGGATTAACAACAGGTTGTAATGGAGGTGCATTAGCTCCTAACACATAAGGTGGAGGTAACGTCAAGAGATGGGACACAAAAGGATCTTCATCAGAACCTTTACTTTTTGAGACAGTAGGTAACACAGGATAACATCTGTCTATTGCCATACAATGCTGTCTCTCCGAAACCTGAACCATCTGATCAGCTTCATCATTTTTAAACTGTTGGGCAGCCTGTAAAATCGTCATATCCTGCTCTTTCTTATCTTTCTTCATTTGCTTAATTTCTTTCTGTTTGGATTCTTTACGCCAGAGGCGGAAAGAGTCAAACATTGCCGGCCGGGCTTTTCTGTTAAATAAAATTGTTTCCAAATTGTCTAATATAGCAGGCTCAAAGGTACCATTTTGTGGCCACAGCAAAACACCATCTTTTTTAGTGTATCCAATCCATGTTTCATTAAAGATAATAGGACCTAAACCATGTTTTGAATAGAGCTCATAAGTGGGAGTTCCAACCGGAGGAATCGGACAAGAATCCTCTAGCCGGTAATCCCTAGTACAACCAAAACAACAACATTTCCTAAACTTACTAAATCCAGGCATTTCGTAATGAACTGGACTACTTACAAAGGTCAAGGGATTTTAGACAATATAGTCACAGCACAAACGTACTTACCCCTTGGCTTCGGTTAGTGCACTAATCGAATAACAAAAACCTATAACAAAAAGGTGGGAGCTACCCACGAATACTTAACTAAATGTTTTCTCACGCCAACAGATGTCCGTCTAACGTCTCGCGATACTAGTCATCACCAGGGGCCAAAGCAGGGCGACAGTCAGGGCAGCAGTCATCAGCAGCCGTCGGGAAGGAGTAGACGCGCCTCAAAAGACCTTCGGTCCACTTCGACATACAGGGGTCGCTCAAGTGGCTCGCGAAATCCTCCGGAATTTTCTTGCGAAGCTCCTCACGACCTTCGGGCAAAATTACTACCGCTAAAGTCGCCCACACGTTGGGCCGCCAATTGGAGAACCTGACCTTACGGGCCAGGCGGCGCAGGGCACGCCTAAGATCTCCGGGTTCACCTGCTTTGGCAGACAGAGACACGTGACACTCTGTTAGGCGTAGAAAAGCAGATTTATTAGCTGCCGCTAAGCACAGTGGTCCTGTAAGTACACCAGTGGGTAGGTTAGCAGGAGACTGCCACTTCATTCCGTGGCGCACAGTCTATTATAGTACACAAGTTTACAATGCCAACTCCCAAAACATACAAAACTGACAAATAGGAATAGCTTGAAAACAAGCTATCAAATGTCTAAAACACACCCTCCTTTCAGACCCTGTGTGTTCTCCTCCCTTCAGGTTAATCAACACTAGTGCCCGTAATTCAATTTGCAGGTGGTAGAACATGTTGAATGCTTCAAAGGACAGTCTATGTAACAGGAGAACACACGAAGAGAATAGCGAAGGTCAGTTTAAACAAGATAAAGTCAAGAAGAATGGTGGGACCCAAACAGTGGAGTAATACATGGATTAATCAGTCTAGACATGGATTTACAAAACTAGGGAGACCCTGACTTCAGTTTCATAAACATAGGCAGAAGTTACTCTTTAACAGGAAGGACACGTAGCAGCTGAAAAAGCAAAAACATCCCGTTCACCACGTCCGCCGTGCTGCCTGAGTGAGGCAACACAAAATGGCGGTTAAATACAAAATGGCGGCTAGATACGAAGCGCAGTCAAAAACCTCGTAACCTCATGCCGAGTCCCACCGGCGTTGTATAATGAACTCTGACCGGGTCGGAGTTCATTATACAACGCCGGCTGAAGAAGTTGCACAAAATACAGCAACGAAACATGTTATACAATGGATAAATGGGGACAATACTTAGGATCCCTGCTGTCGGGAGAGCTTCAAGCTTCTTACCAAGCAGCCAATATCCAAGGAGTCTCCCCAAATGCAGAGATAAAACTGTGTATTCTGGAGAGATTAGGTGTGGATGCAGAAACGTACCGGATGCGGTTCAGACAGATCAAGGCGGGTCCCCAAGAAACTGGCCGACAGGTGGTTGAAACCCACCACTGCCACCAAAGAAGAGATCATGGCCAAGGTGTATTTAGAACAATACTTATCCTCAATTCACCCGCCCATTCAGAAATGGGTAAGACAACATGCTCATCTCACCCTTGAGGCCGCCATAGAGATTGCAAGTGCCTATAGTAGAGCCCAAGAATCCCCAAAAAGGCGGGAAGAAACCCCCTGGAAAGCTGTTGTAAGCGGAATGCATAGACCATCTCACCCACCCGTGATAAGAAAACCAGATCCTGTCACCATTGTCCCTGGACCTCCTGTGTTTTGAGCACCCAGCGCCCCTGTAATCAGAGCTCATACTCCTGGACCACAATGTTTTAAATGCAGCATCATGGGACATATAGCACAATTTTGTCCCCAGAAGGAAGAACCAATGGAAGTTGGGATTACAAGAAAATATTGTTGCCTATCACAGGATAACCAATCACCCCATTATTGATGTGGTATCACCGTGAATGGACAACCAATGATGGCTTTAGCTGATACCGGATGCCGGCAGAGTTTGGTACGGCCACAGGATTTTGGTATCGAACTAGGAGAAACAGACGGAATCGTGAACATACAGTGTGTTCATGGGTACACCAAGCAGTATCCCACTACGCATGTACAGATACAACATGACACCGAGCCAGGATCCCGATTAAAAGTCGGTCTTATTCCCAAATTGCCAGAACAGGTCATATTAGGAAACGATTATCCCCATCTATCACAGTTGCTCAAACAAGGCCGGACAGGATGAGAAAAACTGGTGGACTGTAGCCCCCTTCTCCCAGGATGACAACCCTGAATGGCCCCATTCCAAAATTAGGAAAACCTCAAATCAGAGAAGAAAGGAGAAAAGAAAGCCAATATCTGCCCTGCCAGTTTAACCAGAAGACAACCCATGGGAAAATGACAGGAACTTTCATGCAGCGCAAAGAGAAGATCCGGTATTACAGGAAGCATGGAACCAGGCCCTACCCAATGAAGACCCCTTACACGTATGTCCCTACTTCTTTATTAAGAATGGCCTGTTATACCGAAAATCAGAGGTCACCAAAACCCCACAGTTATTAGTTCCTGGCCCCTTTCGAGAGAAGGTACTATATATGGCTCATAGCCATTTATTAGGAGGCCACTTTAGTAATGAGAAAACTGAACAATTCATAACAGAAAAGTTTTATTGGCCTGGAATCTATTGTCAAGTGAAGCGGGATTGTAGGGAGTGTCTTATTTGCCAGAAGAACAGCTGGTACAGACCCCCTAAAGCGCCGCTACATCCCCTACCTATCATAGACAAACCCTTTAATAGATTAGGGATGAACATTATCGGGCCACTTTTGCCATCACGTAGTGGGTGTTGTTACGTCCAAGTCCTGGTGGACTACGCTACACGGTTTCCGGAAGCCATTGCCTTAAGACATCCGAATGCGTCTAGCATAGCCAAAGCAGTGATCGCCTTCTTCTCTCGGGTAGGATTACCTAAAGAGATTTTAACCGGTCAAGGGACCCCGTTCGTATCTAAATTGATGAAACAAGTATGCACCCAATTGACGATCTGATTGAACGTTATAATGCGACTCTTTTAAATTCACTTTGAAAAAACTCCTAGCCCTGGAATCAAACAGATGGGAAGATATGCTGCCCTTAGCTTTGTATGCCATTTGGTGTAAAAAAAAAAAAAACACGGGGTATTCCCCGTTTGAGCTTTTATATGGCCATCAACCGCGTTCCTTGTTGGATATGGTACGTGAGAAATGGGAGACAGAGCCAAACACCACTACACCCCTAGTAGAATATGTAAGCAACCTTAGAACACATCTGGAACAGATCCGTACCATAGTCAGGAACAATATGGAGAGAGCGCAGGAAGCGCAGAAAACACAATATGACAAGAAAACCAAGCATAGAACCTTTGACGTGAGGGATACAGTGTTATTAATGATGGCGTCCATCGACCATAAACTTCTAGGACAATGGCAGGGACCCTACATCGTGCTTGAACAGGTAACTTCTGGCACCTATAAACTAGAGCTTGACAAAGACAGAGGGACTTCACAAGTATATCATGCCAACCTCCTTAAAAAATGTGAGGGACCCCTTCCAACCCTCGTAGGAAGTGTAGGAGTGAATAAACCCTTATATGACCAATGTATTGATCCTGAACTACCAGACTCCCTAAAAACCTAATTAGTCAAGGTCTTGTCACCATTACAGGAGATCTTCTCTCCGACACCAGGGAAAACCACGTTATTGGAACATTCCATTAAAACCCTCCCAGGCAAGAAAGTACGTCTCCGTCCATATAGGATACCTGGGGCCCATAGGAACACCATTCGGGAGGAGGTACTACAGATGCTGGGAATGGGCATAATAGGACCTTCTACTAGTGAGTGGAATTCCCCAATAGTTCTGGTGCCTAAACCGGATGGCTCAGTGCGCTTTTGCATTGATTTCCGGCAGGTGAATAAAATCTCGGAATTTGACATTTACCCTCTTCCGAGGGTAGGCAAAAGGATAGAACGGATAGGGAGAGCTGAATATATCAGTACCTTGGATTTATGCAAAGGTTACTGGCAGATAACCCTGAGAGCTGAAGACAGAGAAAAAACAGCATTCTCTACCCCTGACGGTTTGTTTCAATTTAGAGTGTTACCCTTTGGGTTACATGGGGCACCTGCTACATTTCAGAGGGCCATGAGTATAATCTTGCGGCCCCATGAAAAGTATGCGGGGGCTTATATTGATGACATTGTCATTCATAGTGAAACGTGGGAACAACATCTTGTGCACTTATATCAAGTCATCCAAGCCTTAGGAGTGTATGGTCTGAAAATCAACCCTGCAAAAAGTCATGACCATGTGAGGGGAATAGGATCACCTGTTGTTAGGGTTAGGAGGTTGGTGAAAATGAGATCCATCATGTAACCTGCCATGTGTGTAGGGACGGTGACCTTTGATTGAGGTTTTGCCCTTTAAGAGTGTCAGCCAGCTGGGAGGCCAGGGGGCACTGATAACTGTCCATGTGGACATTAAAATCTGCCAGGACCAAAAAGTTAGTGTATCTTAATGAGAGATCAGCGTTCAGTTCGCACAGCTCCCATAGCTCTGCAGGTTTAGAGTCAGGGGGTCTATAAACCAGTATTGCACAATAAAGAAGGTAGGGTAAATTGTAATACTGAAGTGCATTGCTTCAATCATACCAGTGTGTTCGATCCTTTTGTGCGATATCTCCCAGATGTTTCTCATGATCACAGCCAATCCAACCCCCAGTCTATTGCCAGCTCAATTGACCGCAGTTATTCTATAGCCCACAGGGATGACCATCATTATATCAGGATTAGAGCTCTCTCTTAACCAAGTTTCTGTGAGGAATATGAGATCCTAACCGCTTGATTCCATCGTTAGCCAGACCTCATCTGCATGTTTGGGAAAGGACCTGCAATTAATTAGAAAGGCTTTGTTAGTTGGTTTTAGGACTAGCGGACAGTGGTCTTGAGGGTGAGGCCATATCAATGCCCTTACACCTCTTTCCCAAGATCAATCGAACTCAAAAAGGCACGTCTTACAATGTGGCCCGTGGTGAGGTGGCTCCTGTTCCAGTGTATACAGATCCAAACATGTCGGCCTGTGGCATCTTTTTGATTTTAGCTCAAAAATGTGTTCCCTGGACCACCCTATTCTTGTATCTGAGTGAAAACGTGCAGCGTGGCTGGCGCTGGACGAGGGCCGGGCACGAACGGGGGTGGGTGAGTGCAGACAGACTTGCATTTGGCGCACCTTCAACGCACCAGCAGCGCACCCGCTGTGCATCGGCTGGCAAATCGGCTGATATAGGAGAGCATCAGATTAGCTCTGCCATCTCCCAGCGCAAAATGGTGTCAGGTGTGAGGAAGTGTGTGATCAGCCCAGCGCCCGCCACACAAACAGCACCCGCCGCGGTGGACCAGAGCGTGGGACAAAATAAAGGCAGTACTGTGCAAATGCACAAGTAAGTTAGTAAACTGTTAAAATGTTTTGTATAAAAATAGATTAAAACGATTTCCCGAGCAGTTTTAAGTGGCTCCTTGTAGTACAAGTGGCAGCAGTGGCACTAACAATCCCACCTCACTCCGCTGTACGCCCGCTGTCCCAGCGTGCCTGAAAAAGGAAAAGCTTTAGGGGATGTTGTAAAGTTAGAAAACTTAAATGTGGTTTTGTAGTTCACAAATGAAATATTGTCTAGACATTTTATATGTATTGTCTAGATATTTAGGGCCTAATTCACAAAGGTAACCTACACTTTTGAAAAAGTTTACATTTTTGAGTAAGTTTACCACTTTTCCATACATGCCAACAGATCTGATTCAGGTGGGAAACTCCAGATTTTTAAAGCCAACAACAGCTTTATTTTAGATGCCTCCCACCTGAAATTGACTCTGCTTTAATAGGAGCCAATGGGGAAAATACATGCCCCTGATTTAATCTCAAAATCTCCCACTTTCCCAGTATAAAATGTTGACATGTATGCTTTTAGAATTTACAACCTGCACTTTTGTAGTAATTTACACGTTTGTAGTAAGTCCAGCACCACACATGGCCCATCACTAGTACTACAAACCCTTCCCATAAACAATAATTGAGGTAGGCGCTTGCTACAAAAGCATAAGAGACTGACAACTCATTAACAGACTTCGACTCATAAATTTACGAGTGCAGAGACTTCGCACTTGTGGTAGAATCGCCCCACTTGGGGCAAACTTTCCGTATGTTGCACTACCTGCAGTGTGCCGCATAGAGATTTCGCACCGAGTGTGGAGATTCTGCCACAAGTGCAGAGATTCTGCATTGGTAAATTTAAGAGTCATAAAGTCTCTGTGAATTGGGCCCACTGTTACTAAAAAAGTGTAAGTTACTACAAAAGTGCAGTTTGTGCATTGGGGAGAGGAGATGGCAGCCTGAAGAGTGTCACTAGTAACTTCTGGTTCCCTGCTCCTAGCAATTTTCCTGCAGCTGAGTGCGCTAAGGGTATGCTGAGTGGGAATGCGAGACAGTGGATAGTGGCGCTGTGCTTGGCTAGGTTCTGCTGGAGTTCGGAATCCCATGACACAGCAAGTTTACAAGAATGAGGTGCAGCAAGAGGCGCAAGGGGCACAAGGGACGTTAGGAAAATTATTCCCACAGTATAGAAAGCATTGGCGGCAGATTAGCGCAGCGGTGCAGTGGATGTGAGGACCTCTCATTTATCATTAAGTCTTTTTTAACATTCTACAAACAAAACAACAATGAGGATTAGAGCAAGGCTGCGTTGTTTTGTTGTATCACCTCATGTTTGCTGAAAATTGTTTTTGTTGGCTTTAGGACTCTGTGTACGTTACCACTGCTAATCAGTGCGAAAGTGTTTGTACTTATTCCTTTAAACATGTTAACACTGGTTACACCCAATTGGTGCCCAATTAATTCACTTATTTGTCTTTAGTAAAGTGATTCTCCATGTACTCAGGCCCTGTAAATTAAATGCCAGTGGGCCTGAAGCACTTATTATGTCACCCACTTAAGTAGCCCTTTAAAACATGTCTCAGGACTGCCATTGCAGCCTGCATGCAGTTTTACATTGCAAATTCAACACGGCAAAATAAACAATTTGCAAGGTCTAAACCTTAATTTTTAATAAATATAGGTCATCAATAAGGTAGGCCCTAAAAGGCCCACAAGACAGGGTGCATTATATTTAAATAATATGACATGCATTTTTAAGTTTTACATGTTCTGGTAGTGAAAACCTCCTAAATGTGTTTTTTGCTACTGCAAGGCCTATTTCTCCCATTGGAGAACAATGGGTTACCTTCTTACATTTATTAAGTGCTAACATTTGATTGGGGATAGATAGAAATGTCATGTTTAGTCTCACATTAATTATAATTTAAAATCTTCTTTAATAGAAAAGTCAGATTTTAAGTCTCAATTCCTAAAATGTCACTTTTAAGAAGTTACCATTTTCTTTTCCTAATCATTTGGTGCTTGCAACCTGCGTTATGGGTACCATGACTATGAATAGTTGGCCTTTGTGTATTCCTCCCAGACCGTGAGACAAAGGAGAAATAGGTGTTGGCTGTATGGGCCATCTTGCTATAATGGCTGGGGCAGAGTTGTTCCTTACCCCACTTAATTTTCAAAGGCTGCCCCCAGCACACTCACAAATAACTTGGCACCAGCCTCTTGTCACCCTAGACCTCTTGGAACCTGACCACGGGGAGGAAGGACATTTCAAGGACCAGATTTAGGATAGCGTAGAGGTTTCTCCCACTTCAAAGGCTTATGCCAGGTATGAATATTGTACCTTTGGACCAACATTCCAGTTCACTCCAGGATCTGTGGAGGACCCCCAGAGGAACTTCCTTGCATGTTAGAGGACTGCTATGCTGCTTGAGGCCTGCTCTGTACCTTGTACCTCTTGTATCCTCAGTGGACTGCAGTGCTACATGCAGTCTGCCCTGCTGCTTTATCCCAGAGTTACCCGAGTGACTCCAAGGGCTAGGTTCTGGCCTCCCATGTGCACTACAGGGATACAACAAGCTCCAATAACCTGGAACCCTGCACTTGGAACCTGCAAGATGTGAGCCCTACCCTCCAAATGGTGCCCACCCAGTCCTGGACCGTTGAAAGTGCTGCTAAATGTGTCCAAACCGCCAAAACCTGGAACTTGGGATGATTCCTCTGAAGTACATTGCCAGTTGGACTGACTTTGCTGCAGCTCCCACTACATTCTTCTCCACAGCAGCAAATCCAGCTCAGTGGCTACTCTTGGAAATGGTATTCGGCCTCGTGGGACCCTTACCGGCTACAGCCTGCAGCTTTGTCTCACTGGAGTTTTTTAAATTCCCAAAAAGTGACCTACTCTGAACATAAATATCTACACCGTGACTTCATCCAACAGCTTCCCAATGATTATGGCTCCTCCTCAGACACCACCAACTGCCTTGCATTGCTGAACTTTACCTTCTTAGCAATGTTTTCTTTACATTTCTTCTAAGTACCAAGATAATCTGAGACCTAGCCCAATTCATTCCGTGTACCCGGACCACACTCTATCGCAATTGGCCTTAACCTATGATTTTGCCCCAGTTTCACACAACCAGATGGTTGGAGCTGTGATCTTTTAAGTGCTATTTTTTATTTAAAACTTTAAACATTCCTAACTTCTGACCCACTGAATGGATTGAATTTGCTTTGATGTAACTTTATTTCTAAACATTTTCTCTAGATTTCTAAATTGGTGTCGGATTTTTCTTGTGCTGTGTTTTTGCTTTACTACTATTTGAGTGGTGCAAAAATTCTTTACACATTGCCTCTGAGTTAACCCTGACTGTTCTTGTGCCAACCTACCAGAGGGTACAGGACAGGATCATTTTGTGATTTTTGTGGTTCACACTGACGGGATTTTGGTTGTGGCTTGAGAAGGGTTTTCAACCCCCTTAATCTAAAACCCATTTTCCTACATTGGTGCTCAGTTGTGGGATCCAGCATTAGTTCTGCTACAGTACATTACTACAATCCCAGAAACAATCTGACAACATATTCGTTTTTTGTTTTAGTTCTCCTTAGTTTTTGATTTGGTATTTTTTTTTCCTTTTCTAAATTTAAGTTTACCTCATCTCTCTTTTACCACAATAAACAAGAAGCTAACCAAAGTGGATCACCTCATCATGGCAATGCTGCAGACTCTTTTCAAGGAGAGGGAGCTGAATGTGGGAAAATTAGTAACAAAGTTGGACCTCCTGGTAGCTCTCCACCCCTTTGAGGAAGTCAAAAAGATACTGTCTACCACAGAGGAGCAGGAAGACGATGGTCCTCAGGAGGAGGAGTTGGACTTAGACGAGGAGGAAGAGGGCCTGGCCACAGGTCCTGAGCTTCAGCAACCTGAGGAGGACAAGGAGGAGGACAACTTGTCCAGAGGAATGAAGCCCCCTGTCAGAGCAGGGAGCAATGTATGCTCCCAAAATCTGTCCCCAGAGGAGCTGGATGACAGGAAAGCTGAGAGGGAGCTCAGGCTATAGCTGGCCAAATCGAAACGTTAAGCAGCCAAGGAGGAGGCTGCTGCAAAGAGGGCCCCTAGAGGAAAAGGACAAAATCTGAAGCCGAGAGGATCTTGGCTGAAAGGAACCTGGTCTTGGCTCAGAGGCTCCAGAGGCCAGCACAATGGTGGCAGCATGAATTCAATGTCCAAACTGAGAGCTGAGGGCCCGCACAAAACAAGGCCTGGTGCCTAGTTATGTGGTGGGAGATGATATTGAGAAATTATTTTTTGACTATGAGGTAGCCCTGAGTATGCACAGGGTCCCAGGGTAGGATTAGTGGCTGCTTTGGAAACACATGCCAACAGTACTCTTCTATCACTCAGGGACCTATTCCAATGTCGAACAGACCTGAGTCCGTCCGACATCGGCCAGGAGCTGTAACCGACTGGCCTGTTGTCTTCGGTTACAGCCCTGCTAGTACGATGCGACCGAACAGGGTGTGGTCGCATTCGTATACTTTACAATGCAAGCATGCATTCCGAGCGGAATGCATGCCTGCATTGTAGAAAGCAGGGGTGCAGTTCATCCCTGCACCCTGTGGCCGGCAACTCAAGGTGCCTGCAACCAGGTGCAGGGATCAACGGAGGGGCGCCATAGGTGCCCCCAGGCCACCATCTGGCGGCCTCACACCCCAGAGACAGCTTCCGACTGCCTTTTCATGCCGGACAGACCGGCACGAAAAGGCAGTGAAAAGCTGCCATCGTACTCCCTCGGTTGTCAAGAGGTGACCGGGGGAGTACTGTGGGATTTCGGGACTGCGGACAGGTTCTCTGAGCCTGTCATCCGCAATCCGGAAATCCGAGTCATATTCCTTTCCGACCGAGCCCATCGGAATGGCTCGGTTGGAAAGAAATCCGGCCGGCAGTGACCGATTCGGTCGGAAGGGCTCCGAACATGGTTCGGAGCCCTACCAGCCAAAATCAGAATCGGCCCCTATATGTAGACAACCAGATAATGCATGCCCAATAAAAGCCATTCTACTCATCAAGTTTGGGCTCACCCCAGAGAAATACTGCATACGGATTAAGTAAGGACAGGCCAAGCCAGTTTTTGGTGGGTTTTTAGTATTGAGTGGTTGGGTGGGGTGGGGGCACAGTAAATCAAGTGATGTCATGCAGTCTAAAAGCTTTCATCTTCCTTGTGGAGTTCCGCAGGGATCAGCGCTATCCCCGACTCTTTTCAATCTTTGCGTTACCCCTCTGGCCAAAGTAGTAAGAAGACATGGCTTTGGATTGGTCTCGTATGCTGACGATTCTCAGCTCATCATTTCCATCACCAACCAACCAGAGACCACAGCAATTAGGTTCCATGCCTGCCTTACCGACATTATGACCTAGATGTGTCAGAGCTATCTAAAGATTAACGCAGAGAAGACAGAGGTGATGGAATTCGGTTCAGGCCCACCTCTATGGAATCAGATTTGGTGACCACCTGAAGCCGGAGAAGCCCGTCCTGTGGAAAAGGTCAGAAATTTAGGGATCATGTTTGACAACAAGCTTAATTTTTGGTGCGCAGGTAAATAATCTCATCTCTTCATGTTTCCTTCTTTTGAAGATTTTGAGAAAAATATTCCCATTTATACTTAAAGAGCTCCAAAAAACTGTGATGGTTGCGTTACTTCTGTCAAAACTGAACTATTCGAATGCACTGTTTCTAGGAATTGATAAATTCCAATTGCAAAAACTACAGTCTTTGCAAAA
The DNA here is from genome assembly GCF_964263255.1 of Lissotriton vulgaris. Classification (NCBI taxonomy): domain Eukaryota; kingdom Metazoa; phylum Chordata; class Amphibia; order Caudata; family Salamandridae; genus Lissotriton; species Lissotriton vulgaris. Next base: position 332,997 of record NW_028248894.1, on the reverse strand, counting down.
TGCGGCAGCTATACTCCTTTTGGGGCTATATAGGGGACAGTCAACGTCAGCAGGAATTATATCACTGCACTGGCTGCCCATTAGACAGCGCATCGAATTTAAATCGTTAACCTTAGTCTATAAGGCAATAAACGGAGGGACCGCTGAGGACTTTCAGCCCGCTCGGGCCCTGATCGGCCAGCCAAGGTCTCATAGAAATCGTGAAGTACAAATCAGCCAGATGGGGAGGCCGAGCTATTACATACTGCGCGGCCAAGCTCTGGAACAAACTGCCTCTGTCCCTGAGACATCAGCCGAATCTTCAGTGTTTCAGAAAGAACTTAAAAACCTGGCTCCTTACAACTACATAGGCTATGGTCCCAGCTTCAACTCTTTCTACCCCTACATTCCAGCGCCAAGACGCCCCGGCATTCGAGCGCTTTACAAGCATCCAAACATAAACATAAACATGTCAATTTGGGTGTATGACCTAATTCTGAGAGAGCCCATGCTTAGTACTTGCTTTTCAGAGTTGAGCCGAAACCTGATTGATAGAAATCTAACTGACTCCAGAGAGCTTGCAAAGGAAGTGAACCCCTGGGTCAGCACCAGGGTGTCCAAAAGATCTCTGGCGGTGATCCCAAAAGGGTTGACGGGGCACTAACAGAAGAAAGAGCGAGGGCAACACAAATAAAAGTAAGGAGTTCTCTAAAGGCCACCAAAATAGTTTACAGAGGAAGGACACCCACCCTAAATGGCCAGAAAAAGAATAAGTTTATTAATAAAAAAGACAGGGGAGTTTGTCCCCAAGTGCTATGATTGGTATAGGAATGGGCATGTGATGGAGGTGCCAACTTTCCCAATAGTGCATAGCCCCCCACTTGTGTGCAGACACAGTCTTTGGCCAGTGTAACGCTTGGGGTGGATATTGCCCCAGTTATCATCGGGGGCATAGCAGAGGTTACCTTAATTTCCCTGGGTGACCACAAAATGGTGCCCAAAACTCACATACCTTCAACTACTTCAAATGGCAGGCAGTATACACCATTAATATGCAGAGGGTGGAAGCTCTGAGGGATGCAGGAGCCAGTAGGACCATCATCAGGTGTCATCTGGTCTCCTCAAGTCAGTTGATAACCAGTACATTCCAGCAGCCTGTGGTAGCAGGCAACTGTGAGAGTTACTACTAAGTGACTCTGGTTCCCTTTGAGGGGAGTCTTAGGTTCCCTGAAGGCAGCTGTGAGTCCTGCCAGGCCTGTAGATTGTCTGCTATAGTATGATCTGGAACACACACTCTGGAAAGAATTGGAGCTATGGTCCTTCCTGGAAATTTGCCTGTGTGGATATGCCTGACCACAAGGTCCATAGCAGCCTGAGAGGGGACCGTAGCATGCCTAGGTATCAAGATACAAGGAGGTGCCAAATGCTGAAGGAGGCCACCTACAGTGGGTGAAAGAAACCGACCTATAAAAGTATACTCCACAGTGGTTAGTTTCCCAGCTAGGCTATTAAGGTACATAGAACCAAGAGTTCCATTTTGTGTTTTGATATATAAAGCAGGGGAGTCAACCCTTGCATGTCTTTAAACCTCCTCCAGCTCTCCTGTGGTATAAAAGCCTGAGAGGGGAGTCAGGAATACCTGCAACCTTATCAAGGTAGCTGTCAAGAGGAGGAAGGGCAAGCAGTGTGAGAAAGCAGCCGCTGAAACTCCCACGGCCTGGGAGGAAGAAGAGCCTGAGGGTGACAACCAAGAGCCTACATTGGAGGACATTGGAGCCCTGCGAGACCTACCTGAGCTGGCTTGTTCGCAAGCTGAGGGTGGGCCCAGTAGGGGGAGTTCTTCAGAACTCAAAAAAGGTATACAACTCTTGAGGGCTTGAGATGGCAAGCGGAAGCCCAGGCACCTAATGGCACCTCTGGAGATCACCTTATCGATTGGAAGTATGACATTTACAGCGAGCCTAAGGTTCCTGAGGCTAGGGCAACGCATGTGTTGATGGTCCCTCAGTGTGAGAGAACCTTTCTACTGGCTTTGTCTCATGACACACCCCTGGGCGGTCATCTGGGGTGGGACAAGACCTTTACCAGACTTGTCACCCACTGTTATTGGCTCCAGATGAAGACAGCCTCAGATGCATTCTGCGGATCATGTCCCACCTGCTGGGCCAGTGGGAAGTTAGGGAAAAAGATCAAGATACCCCTGATTCTATTACCCTTCATTGGCACCCCCTTTGAAAGAGTGGGCTTCAATTTTGCTGGTCGCCTGGACCCTATGTCTGACCCAGGCACCAGCTTTATCCTGCCCTTTTTGGACTATACAACTAGATACCCAGAGGCCAAACCTCTGAGGACTGTGACTACACCTGCAATGGCGAGGGCCTTGATGGGAATTTTTAACTGGATGTGGTTTCCCTTGGAGCAGTGTCTGACAGGGGCACACATGTCATATCTGCTTACATGAAGTCAATGTGGGATGAGTGTAGAGTAACCTACAAGTTCTCCACACACTATCATGCTCAGACCAATGGGCTTGTTACAAAGTTCAACAAGACCTTTAAAGACATGGTTACAGACCTACCACAGCACATGAGGCAGAAGTGGGACGTTCTTTTACCGAACCTTCCCTTTGCCTACAGGTAGGTGCCTCAGAAAGGAGGTGAGTTCAGCCCCTGTACGCTCCTGTATAACCACCCTGTTACAGGATCTCTCAGTCTGGTTAAGGAGGAGTAGGAGCAGGCTACCACCCCTCAGGATGTAGTTAGTTAAATGTTGTCTCTCATAACCAAGATGCAACACTTTTGTAGGAAGACCTTTGAGAACTTGAAAGCCAGTCAGGAGGAAATGAAGCCCTGGCCTGGCCAGAATGCTCCTCAGGTCAAGTTGCAGCAAGGGTTATGGAGTCAGTGGCCCTCCATGACCACTGGTCAGGTCCTTATAATGTGAAGGAATGAAAGGGGGAGGTCATCTACATGGTGGATCTCAAGGCCGCCATGATACCCCTAAGGGTACTCCATGTTTATCAGCTCTAACCGCACTACTAGGGGTCTGAAGTCACCACGCTCCTAATGACAGGTGATGCGGTGGAAGAGGTGAGTGAACCTTTCTCTCTGATCTCTTATCTTCCAAGGCGCTGGATTGGTCAGTGGAAGGTGTCAGCCTCCCCCCAACCCTGACTCCAGGACAGGAGAGGGATTGTCATCAGCTGCTGGGGCAGTTTGCCTCCCTGTTCTCTGTCACCCCTTGGCTTACACATATGTGTATCCAGGATACTGATTCCGGGAAAAGTATGCATGGAAAGAATAACAATTACAGATTGTTAGCCAAGGTGAGGGCTAGCATCAAGAAAGGATCCTCCAAGTTGCTTTAATTGGGGGTGATTGAGCATTCCAGTAGACTGTGGTCCAGCCAGTTACCAAGACTGATACAAACCCCATCCCCTGAGCAGATGACCTCATAGGTAGGTTAGAGTTTGCTAAGTTCCTCAGTACTTTTTTGATCTGGCTTCTAGGTACTGGCTGATTGCCCTAACTGATATGACTAGGGACAGGTCAACATTCTCCGGCACAGAGGGCCACTTCCAATTTAGGGTGATGCCCTTTGAGTTGAAGAATGCCCCTGCCACCTTTCAGAGGTTGGTCAGCAGAGTCCTGGCTGGCATGGAGACATCCAGTGCCACCTATCTGGATGGCATAGCTGCCTTCAGCTCAAGCCAGTAGGATCACCCATTCCACCTTCAGGATCTGCAACAAACATACCTGACTATCAAGGCCAGCAAGTGCAGATAGGGCAGGATCTGTGGTGTATCTGACACAGCTGGTAGGCAGGTCAAAGTGCTCCATCTCCAACCCAAGATTGAAACTATCCTGACCTGGGAACCGCCTTAAAACTCAGACTGAGGTGAGGGCCTTCCTGGGCCTCACTGGTTAATATAGAAAGGTTGTCAATGAATATGGCAGCTTTGTGGCCCCCTTGACTAGGTTGACTTCCCTGAAGCAGTCCAATAAGGTAATCTGAACCAACGCCTGCTAGAAAGCTTTAGATACCCTCAAGGAGGCCATGTGAACAGCACAAAAACTCAAGGCCCCTAACTTCTCTAAAGAGTTTATAGTGCAGACAGATGTCTCAGAGATTAGCTAGGGGAATGTCCTATTAAAGTTAAATGAGTAAGGCCTAGACCAACTTGTAGCCATGATCAGTAGGAGTGTACTCCCCAGGAGACAAAGGGGGAGTGCTAATGAGAGAGAAGCATTTTCTGTGGTCCGAGCACTGAAGAAGCTAAGACCATACCTGGTGAACAGTCACAATATCGAAAAAAAATATCGACTGGACAGAATATCGAGTGTTTTATATAGAATGGACAGAATATCGAATTGCAAAAATATAGTGGTGCAGAATATCGAAATTCAGGTGAGAAATGTCGATTTTCATATTATCGAAGTTAGTAATATCGACAGTCATAATATAGTTGTTAATAATATCGAATAGTTTTAAGTGTTAGTATATGTGTTAAAAGTATGTATTAGTTTTGTAATGTATTTTGAATTTTTTTAAAGTAATGAATTTTATGTTATTTTATTTTTGTGTAATTTAATTCCGTAGCGGGTTGTGGGTTTATAGGGGAATGGGGTGGGAAGTAATTTAATTATAGTAAAACAAATATGAATTTTTAGGAATTATGTTTAATTTATTTTTGCATTTTAGTTCTGTAGCGGGTTGTGGATTTATAGGGGAATAGGGTGGGAAGTCATTTAATTGTTATTAAGTAATCATTCATTTTTATTTATTGGTATTGATAATTAATTTATTGTTAATTCATTATTTATTAATTGGTAATTATTTTTTATTAATTGGGAATTGATTTTTATTCATTGATTAATTGATGATTATATTAATCGTATTAATTTATTATTCAGAGCGGGTTGTGGGTTTATAAGGGAATAGGGTTGAAAGTAATTTAATTGTAATTAAGTAATTATTGAAATTATTTTTGTGTATTGATCATTAATTTATTGTTAATTAATTATTAATTGGTAATTTTGTATTACTTATTAATGTTTGATATTGGAAATTAATTGGTTGTTAATTAATTATTATTAGGTAACTAATTTTTAATAAATAATATGTATTAGTATTTATAATTAATTAATCATTAAATATCTTGTAATTGGTAATTAATTTTAATTAACTTTTTTACTTGTATTGATAATTATTTTACTATTATTTAAATATTAAATCATTACTTTCCCTACTGTTGCACTCACTGGAGTGGGAATAGTAATTTTTACCCCTACGCTATCCAATGCTTTTCCTACTTTTGCACTCACTGGAGTGGGTATAGTAATGTTTACCCCCCCCCCCCCGCTATCCAACGCTTTCCCTACTGTTGCACTCACTGGAGTGGGAATAGTAATTTTTACCCTCCCGCTATCCAGCGCTTTCCCTACCGTTGCACTCACTGGAATGGGAATAGTAATATTTTGTAATTGGTAATTAATTTTAATTAACTTTTTTTTGTTGTATTGATAATTAATTTACTTTTATTTAAATATTAAATCATTACTTTTCCTACTGTTGCACTCTCTGGAGTGGGAATAGTAATTTTTACCCCTACGCTATCCAACGCTTTCCCTACTGTTGCACTCTCTGGAGTGGGAATCGTAATTTTTACCCATACGCTATCCAACAATTTCCCTACTGTTGCACTCACTGGAATGGAAATAGTAATTTTTACCCCTACGCTATCCAATACTTTCCCTACTCTTGCACTCTCTGGAGTGGGAATAGTAATTTTTACCCCTACGCTATCCAGTGCTTTCCCTACTGTTGCACTCACTGGAGTGGGAATAGTATTTTTTACCCCTACGCCATCCAACGCTTTCCCTACTGTTGCACTCACTGGAGTGGGAATAGTAATTTTTGCCCCTATGCTTTCTAACACGTTCCCTACTGTTGCACTCACTGGAGTGGGAATAGTTATTTTTACCCCTACGCTATCCAACGCTTTCCCTACTGTTGCACTCTTTGGAGTGGGAATAGTAATTTTTACCCCTACGCTATTCAACGCTTTCCCTACTGTTGCACTCTCTGGAGTGGGAATAGTAATTTTTACCCATACGCTATCCAACAATTTCCCTACTGTTGCACTCACTGGAGTGGGAATAGTAATTTTTACCCCTACGCTATCCAATGCTTTTCCTACTGTTGCACTCACTGGAGTGGGTATAGTAATTTGTACCCCCGCTATCCAACGCTTTCCCTACTGTTGCACTCACTGGAGTGGGAATAGTAATTTTTACCCTCCCGCTATCTAGCGCTTTCCCTACTGTTGCACTCACTGGAATGGGAATAGTAATATTTTGTAATTGGTAATTAATTTTAATTAACTATTTTATTTGTATTGATAATTAATTTACTTTTATTTAAATATTAAATCATTACTTTCCCTACTGTTGCACTCTCTGGAGTGGGAATAGTAATGTTCACCCCTACGCTATCCAACGCTTTCCCTACTGTTGCACTCTCTGGAGTGGGAATCGTAATTTTTACCCATATGCTATCCAACAATTTCCCTACTGTTGCACTCTCTGGAGTGGGAATAGTAATTTTTACCCCTACTCTATCCAGTGCTTTCCCTACTGTTGCACTCTCTGGAGTGGGAATAGTATTTTTTACCCCTACGCCATCCAACGCTTTCCCTACTGTTGCACTCACTGGAGTGGGAATAGTAATTTTTACCCCTACGCTATCTAACAGTTTCCCTACTGTTGCACTCACTGGAGTGGGAATAGTAATTTTTACTCCTACGCTATCCAACACTTTCCTTATTGTTGCACTCACTGGAGTGGGAATAGTAATTTTAACCCCTACGCTATCCAATGCTTACCCTACTGTTGCACTCACTGGAGTGGGTATAGTAATTTTTGCTCTCCCGCTATTCAACGCTTTCCCTACTGTTGCACTCACTGGAGTGGGAATAGTACATTTTACCCTCCCGCTATCCAGCGCTTTCCCTACTGTTGCACTCACTTGAGTGGGAATAGTAATTTTTACCCTTCCGCTATCCAACACTTTCCCTACTGTTGCACTCACTGGAGTGGGAATAGTAATTTTTACCCTCCCGCTATCCAACGCTTTCCCTACTGTTGCACTCACTGAAGTGGGAATAGTAATTTTTACCCCTACACTATCCAACAGTTTCCCTACCGTCGCACTTACTGGAGTGGGAATAGTACATTTTACCCTCCCGCTATCCTATGTTAAAAATGTTGAATATTTTTTAGTAATATTAAGTTAATATATATGTATTAAAAAATAAAAATGCATGTTTTTTTTTCTTACATTAATTATTTATCAGTTTTAAGGTTATGTAAGTATTTTTAAGTATGGTTTAGTTCATATTTATTATTTCATTAATTTTACACTATTTTTAAGACATTTACAAAATTCGATATTTTAGTAAACTATATTATTTCCAACGATATTTTGGATTCAATATTTTTCAACTTACCTGTTTGTAGATAGGAATTAGATATTCTGGCATTCTATATTTTGTCAGGTCGATATTTTGCTCCTCGATATTCTGTCAGTGATCCCCCATTCCTGCTTGGGACTCACTTCTGTGTTCAGACATACCACAGACTGCTCAGATGGCTCATGCAGATGAGGTGTGAGAATCTCAGACTGTCGACGTGGTCCAACTCCCTGCAGGGAATGGACTTTACCGTGGAACACCAACCTGGGTTTGACCACTGCAATGCTGATGGTCTATCTAGGTTATTCCTCTCTTCTGATAAGAACTCCCATGAGGTTGTGTAGTTTTCCCTACTTTCTCACTGCCTCACCAGACAGTGAGACAACAGGAGACTAAGGGGTCCATTAGGATGGCGGGCGGACTTAGTCCCGGTCGCTAAGGCGACCGGGACGGAAAATACTAATATGGCGTGGGGAATTTGAATGCGGATGTCGGGCGGATTGCCCCACCACGCTGGCGGTAGCCACCGTCAGCCTGGAGGGGGCAATCTGCCCGACATCCTAATGGGCCCCCAAGTGTTGGAAGGATAGGCCATCTTTCCAGGATGGGTGTGACAGATCTGTTCCCTCCCAAAAGTTACATTTCAAAGGGTTGCTTCAACACACTCACAAAGACACCAGCCTTTTGTCACCCTAGACCTCTTGGAGCCAGAGCGGGGGGAGACGAAAATTTCCAGAACCAGATGTAGGATAGCCTACACGTTTCTCCCACTTTAATGGCTAACAGCAGGTATAAATACTGGACCCTCAGATCAACTCTTCATTTCATTCCAGGACCTGAAGAGGATCCTCAGAAGGATCATGTATTCCATAGGCCCGCCATGCTGCTTGAGTCCTACCTGGTACCTCAGAGGACTGTCCTGCTGCTACCAAGGACTGTTCTGCTTCCCGAAGCCTGCCTTTTACCCTTGTACCTCTTGTATCCTCATGTCTGCCCTGCTGCTACCAGAGGACTGCCCTGCTGCTTGATGCCTGCTTTGTACCTCAGATTACCCCCTTGCTGCGACCAGAGGACTGCCCTGGAGCCTTCCTTGTACCTGTGTACCTCTTGCACTCTCAATGGACTTCCCTGCTGATTGAGACATACTTTGCAGCTAGATCCCAGGACTACCAGGGTGACTCCAGGGGCTAGTTAGCTCCCTTCTGTGTGAGGTACAGGGACACAGCAATCTCCAACAGCCTTGAACATTGCACCTGGCCGCTGCCTGAATTGAGTCCTGCCCACCAAGTGGTGCCCACTCAGTGCTAGACCCCACGTGGTCTAAAGGTGTCAAACAGCAAAAACCTGGAACTTGGGATGGTCGTCCAGAGGCACATTGCTGGTCGACTTGACTTCAGGGTAGCTCCTGCTACATTATTTTCCGCAGTGTGCATACCAACGCCCCTCTATCAATTAGTGTATGATGGCTGAGGCAGTGATGGTTACCAAAAAGAGGGGTTGAAGCAATTGGTTTCCTCTGCCTTGCTCTGTGTATGAAATCAAGAATACGTCTTTCTTGTCCTCACTGTATGTACTGTGATTGCAGACCATTACTGTTCTGTTGCCTACCAGTGGGTTCTTATCCAGTGTTAACTGTCTCTGTGCTAGTGTGATGTGTTGCTACCATGGGGTTCTCCTTCCTCTGTCTCCCCTTCGACAGACTTGGGCAAAGTGGGTTGCCTTGCTTCATTTCCATCATGTTTTGCTTTAGGCCAGCCATTTGTTAGGTGTGTGAGTGTGTACATCAAAATTGCAATGTTGCCACTTTCTCATCGCAGTATGTTTTGCCTTTAGTGCCCAGCGTGGTAATGATCTCCTCTGTATGGCTTTGACGGTTTCTTCCTTGACCCTTACTCAACAGGTGCTGCTAGAGTGTGCATGTCCCTGGGCCAACGCATGTTCCATTTCTTTGGCCTTGCTGTTTGCCAACTTACTTGTCCTGGCTAGTATTACTATATCTTCTAATTGTATGCCCAGCTGGTGTATCAAGTGTCTCAATACTGATGTCCTGCAACTTTGGATGAGTTACTCCCTCACCTCCTTGGGCTGGTCATCATCAGAACAGGTGCCTGCTAGTTTTCCGCCTGGGTGTAGAAGCCATTGATTGTCATCTCTTCCCATTGATGAGCCTGTCACAGTTTGGACCGCTTATAGTTCAGGTTAAGCTGGCGATCGAAGTGGGCGTTCAGTGTTGTTATGGTGGTTATAGAACTTGCGACTCTTGAGGCGGAAGCCGGGAGTCAGGGGCTGAATACTTTTAATCATTGTGTAAATTCTGCTTCTGTGACACTTCGTTGTTTTTAAAAAGGTATTGTGGAACATTGTGTGATCTTGGACACATGTTTTAATATCACTGTACTTACTCCTACCCTCCACGCGCTCCTCACAAGGGTCCACGCGCTCTCAGGCTGCCGATTTGGGGCTCCTGGACCGCGGGATTAGGCAACCGAGTATTTCCTGCCCAGGCGCCATCTTGGGGAGGAAAGGTCGGCGCTCTAGTGGTGCGAGCGATTCGGCCCTCCCACTACAAAATGCCTTCTACACCTCGTAAGCGCAGCGGACGAGCGCAGCGGGCGCGCCGATGGCGCGCCGGAGGTGCGCCAGAGGTAAGCCCGTCTGTGCCCGTCCGCGCCACGCCGGGCCCAGGGCCCAGTATCTCGGACTCTCTCCACCATAAGAGTATAACATACTCCAGAGAACTCTTGGGCCAACTGAACCAGCCCCCCCTGTCCCTTTGGGCCCACTCCATTAGAGTTGATGGCCCTCACAACCATTGTCTCCACTGTCCATATAAACTTTCCCCTCCAAAGACCGACCATTCTGCCCAGAATGTCATCAATATGGCCATGGTAAATTGCCGATCTTTGCCTAAACACGCCCAGGAAATCCATATGCTCTTAGAGGAGCAACAATTAGAGATTTTATTTTTGACAGAGACATGGCTCTCACTAGATTCTGATCAGGATATTGTTCAGGCGCTGCCTCAAGGCTTCCTCATACAACACTTGGACCGAGTGAAGGGAAGGGGAGGAGGGATAGCCATAATCCATAGAGACCACCTCTTGTGTCAACTCCACGGCAGCCCCCTCTCTGACTGCGAAAATGTTCACTTCCCCATCCAAGTGTCCCCATGTAATTCCCTCTCTGGAGTTCTTATTTATCGTCCCCCAGGTACCTTGGGACAGTTCTGTAGCTCTCTCTTAGAAACTTCCATGGCCATGGCCAGCACCCTGCCCAATTTCCTGATTCTAGGGGACCTAAACATTCACTTCGACAATAGTAATGACAGCACAGCCTCGGAACTGCTATTAGATCTAGCAACTCACCAGCTCTATTTGGGGAACGACCAACCCACGCATACACAATGTGGAGAAGTGTGGCTCAGGGGTTAGAGGCGGCAGACCCGGAATCTGAGATCGGCCTTGGACCAGGGTTCAATTCCCCGCCTCGGCGGGTCTTGGGCTCAAAAATTCCACGGACTCGGTAATTCTCGCTCCGGTGCCTTCTCGACTCACGGGTTAACACTCTGCGACTCTGGGCAATAGCTTGCTTAATCTCCACAACGGCCCCTCGCGGCGGGATGCCTGGCTTTCACCTTGTGGATACCCTGCCTGGGGTTATCTCACAGGGGAATACCAGGACGGGTTCCCTAAGCAAGCGCCGGGAAACCCACGGGTAGCTGTGCGCTATATAAGCTCAACTGCATTTACATTTACACTAGGACATCTGCTGGATCCCATCTTTTTGAACATATTTGACCTTAAAGTGAGAGCACCAATCCCGATACCATGGGCTGATCACCTGCTTATTCCATTTAGCTGGTGGATCCCGACTACTCCGCTCCCCAGGCAAGCTCCCGGTAGATTCTCACGCCCTTGGTCTAAACTGGACACTGGCAAATGGAAGCCTGCCCTGGAGCTTTCCTCGCCTAACTTTGAGGCACACCCCGCAGTTGCGGATGCCAAGCTTTCCTCGTGGATCGAAAATTCTCTTAACACCATCCTCCCCAAAAAACCCCATCTGAAACCACAGGAAAAAAACACCCTGCCATGGTTTACTCACGAGGTCCGCCTCCTGAAAAAACTTTGTAAAAGGTCTGAAAGATTGTGGAGGAAGGACTATGATCCCAACAGGAAGAAGGATTATAAACTCACAATCCTCAATTTCAAAAAAGCTCTTAAAGCTGCGCAAGCAGCCTTCTTCGAAGAAACAATCAGAACTGCCTCTAGCTCGTCGAGAGAAACTTTTCAAATTGTGAAAAAGCTTTTAAAAACCCCGGAGCCTACACGCCCGGGTGATCTCTCGGACAGTCATTGTAACGAGCTAGCTACCTTTTTTGATCAAAAGATCCAAAATATCCTGAAGCAACTTCCCCCTCACTATTCTGCGGACCTAACTGATCCATGTCCGATACAGTCGCAAAACCTCAATATAGGACCGGACACGTGTATCCCTATCAGCGAGGACACCCTGTCTCCTATCTTACAGTCTATTAAGAGTGGCTCCCCGCTTGACCCAGCCCCTGTTAAGATCTTAAAACTTGTGGCACCTACCATTCTTGCCCCGATGGTGAATGTGATTAACGCCTCTCTATCGGAGGGAACGGTGCCTCCTAGCTGGATACAGGCTGTTGTCAAGGCCCTACTAAAAAAAAACAAATCTCGACCCCCTAAACTTGGCTAATTTTAGGCCGATCTCTCTGCTGCCAAGCATTAGTAAGATGGCAGAAAAATGTATCAACAACCAGTTGTCCAACTACCTTGAGTCCAGTGAATTGCTTAAACCCTCACAGACAGGCTTTCGTCCGGGCCAGGGCACAGAGACCACGATGGTGGCGGTAGTCGAAGAGGCCAGGAAGATCATCAATGCAGGAGGATCAGTGGCAGTGATCCTCCTGGATCTCAGTGCGGCCTTCGACACCGTCAACCATCGTACGCTGATCCAACGGCTCAGGGATCTGGGTATTTCAGGGCTTGCCCTGTCCTGGCTAAGATCTTTCCTACACAGCCGCTCCTTCCAGGTGGCGTAGGGTAATCACATCTCTAAAGAGACCCCAATACACTGCGGAGTGCCGCAGGGCTCTTCTTTGAGCCGTACGCTCTTCAACGTGTACATGTCTCCCCTCGAAAAAATTGTCACCCCGTATGGAATCAAACTACTGACATACGCGGATCACACCCAACTTGTAGTATCTCTTAGCCATCAGGAAAATCCCACCATCGATCTGCATTCCTGCCTAGGAGATATAGTCAGTTGGATGGACAGGTCCCACCTTAAACTGAACAGTGACAAGACGGAGATAATGGTGATGGGCAACCAGTCTCACTTTCGCCTAGAGACTTTGTGGCCCCCCTACTTTGCTCCGCCCCCAACTCCTAAATCTGATATCAAAAGTCTTGGGATTTGGTTGGACCAGGAGCTCACTCTGAACACCCAAGCAAGGAAAACGGCTGGAGCCTGCTATGGTCTCCTCCGTACTTCCCGTAAGATCCTTCCGTTGCTCCCCTTTCAGACTAGGAAGCTCTTAATCCAGGGCCTGATATTGTCCAGATTGGACTACGGAAATGCCCTCTACCTTGGTGCACCGAAGAAAGTGACAGCCAAACTCCAAGTAGTGCAAAACACGGCAGCCCGGATTCTGACAGACACCAACAATCTTTGCTCGCCCAAACCGGCCATCAGAGCACTGCATTGGCTGCCTGTACTGGAAAGAGTGCATTTCAAGGCCCTCTGCCTAACACACAAAATACTATACGGTAAAGCTCCACGCATCCTCAAAGACCTCATTGTCCCCTATACTACTACCAGAATCCTTCGATCCACGAACCTCCATCTGACCCCGACGCCTAGGATCAAGAGGGCGCGTTCTGGAGGCCGGCGTTTCTCATACAACGCCTATAAATTGTGGAACTCACTCCCCCTGGACTTGCGTGCCCAACCCAACCTCCTTCCTTTCCGCAAACTTCTGAAGACCAGGTTGTACCCGTAACTCTCCCCCTCTGTTTTCACTTGTTTCTATCATCAGCGCTGGGACGCTTACGGGTAGCCATGCGCTTTAGAAATCTTTAAACATTAAACATTAAACATTAAACATTGTAGTCATAGTCAGCTCTTCTCCTGGGCAGATTATCAAATAGTTTATACACTTATTCCCTGCAAAATGTAGGTGATAGGACCTCCTAAAAGTGCAGTCTGTCTACCTTGTGGCCCTAAAGTAATTGTTCAAGCAGCCAACCCACATTTCCACAGGGATACTGCCATGGCCTGATCAAAAAGTTCCCTAAAGGGTGGTAATGCCATCTAGATGCATGTGTAGTCACCTCGTTTGGCTGTTGGACCACCTGAGGCACACCTTTTCGTAGGGCTGGTTGTTTTGCTGGATCATCAGCCATGGTTGGGGATGTCAGGTGATCTTCTTAGTTGTTTCTTTGTGTGTATACCCTTAGAGCCCTCCTTCCTTTTTTGGGGGGGGAGTCTCCCTCTGTTCTGTTTTTTTATCCAGCCTTCTCTGTCTTAATGTCTAATGAGGGGTGTCGGGTACTGCCTCCCTCAACATGTTAATTTGCCGATCTTTGGTAACACGACTCCCCTCCATGGGGTCTGTGTGGAGACCTGTGTTCCACATTTAGTGCAGCTCCAGCCAGACTGTGTTGCAGTCTGCCACCTTCAGGGACACTCCAGTGCTCTCTTGCTCTCTTCACCCTCATGCAGCGAATGCGAGTTGTCCTGCTGCAGGGGCTCAAGAGATGGCATGGTGTTGCAGGGAGCGGTTCCCTTTGCGCATTTTCCCCTCATTGGTCTTTGCCCCTTTGCCAAATGGTGGGTTTCTTATAATCTTTTTTTAAGCTTAAAACAGGAAACTTTATTGAAAAGAAACAAAGGAACTAAAACAGTGGTAACAGTCACATTATGTTAAAGCCATCAGACGTTAAATATATTAAGTTCTGTACACCATTGCAAAAAACAATATGAGAATTAGTCTATATGAGGCATAGTAGGCTAAGGAAAATTAAATTAGCATGGGACAATAATGCAGATGCAATGTAAATATAAGAATAATAGTTACCCGGGACCAAAGAGTCTCTCTCTCAGTAGCAAGGAACAGTGAGGTGATACAGCCTCTGTCTAATCTACGATTGTAATAAATACTGTACCAGCTGGATCGGAAGGAAATGTTGAGAGAGATTTTCCAATTCTTTGTTATTTGCTGAAAAGCAACAGCTAATAATAAATCGGCACTTTGCACATTGCAATCACAATCATTCCAGTCAGAAAAAAAGGCTCTCCAAGAAAAGTTTGTAAAGGAGAAAGGGACATGTGTGCGAAAAATGTGGTTAATTTGTGACCAGACTAAAAGCCAGAATTTATAGGTGGAGAGGCAGGTTACTATTATTATTGTTCTTTTGGTCCCTACCACTTCTCTATCGGACGCAGCAACCATCCTGTTTCAGGTTTTTTTGTTGTTGTCTTTTTAGCAGTACTACAAGTTCCTACAAAATCCAACATTCAGTTCCTTAGTTTCATGTACAACAGAGGGCCCATAGAATCTAACCTAAATGATATTGCTAAACAGCAAATGCTCACAGATCCTGAATCATTTTACTAAGCCTACTAAGGTTCTTCAGAAGGGGGTGGCAGAGAATGGATTTTTCCCCCGGCCCTTTGGTTTTTCCGGCCCCCAAGTTTGTGTCGCAAAATGTATTTATAGATTTAGAAACAAGTCTGTTCTGCACATTAATGATGATGCAGGTAACATAGCTATACAACAAGAAGGTGCTAAGAGCTAAAGCTCTTCTTTTGCCATGGGTGATAGGATTGTTTTTTAAGTTTAGATAGAAGTATTCTTGCTATTTAGGCCCCTGCATTAAATGTTGGACCTGGGCCTGCAAAATCTTCTGGAATGCCGGGGAACGGAGCAAAGGGGCATGGATTCCATTTTCGTGGAAAGTGTGGAATACCACCAACATACATGCATTTTCAGTATGCAATTGTGAGTGTACGCCTGCACAATAGACAAATGTTTGAAGTCAACGAAAATGGACACGTGCAAGCTATCCTAAGTTACACATTCTCATTCTCACTCCCCACCTATCCTTTCACCCCTCTTAGGTCAGCGCATATGGATTCATCACTCCAGACTACAAGAGCTACTCTGACCACTACTATGACAAGATAAAGAAGAAGATGCACTTTTATGCTAATCATAACTTCAATATCGAAATGCAGCTGTGGCAGAGGCTGCACCGTGAAGGAATCCTAAAGCTGTACCAAAGACCGTCAGAGGACCTTGAAGCCGACAGCTGATGTCAAAGACTCTGTGGGCCCTGTCAGTCTAGATCTGTGGGGACTGTGTCAGACTGCAAAAGTCACAGGTAGAAGTGCCTTGCTTTCAAGGTCCAAACACATCTTTCTTATCACCACCCTTGTAAGTCACAATGAATGTTTTGTGAGATGAGATGTTTTGTAAAAGCCTTCTCAGAAGGCTCACCGGAGGCTTCATAACTCGTCAATAATTTTGTTTGACCTTCAAGAAATAATTGAATTCATTGTTTGGTTTTGCTTTGATCTTCTGTAAAGGCTGAAAAGCCCGAGTAGGCCTTCTGTCCCTCCATTTTGGGGGCCAACTTTGAATTTATGATTCAACTTCAGCTCTATGGTCCGGTCACTGGCAGTGCACAGGCACACTAGTTCAAATTCTAAATGTGTTTACATCTAATTATCAGGGATAGTGACATATGTTTTCAATATTGTAACACAGCAGCGGCACACTAATGTTACTGCAAATAATCTCAATGACGACCTCCTGTTTCTCACATGTGAGGTCCGATTGTCATCTAAAAGAAATGAATGTTGAATGAAACACATTTCTCTGCTAAATGTTTGTAACAGGCTCACATATCACCCACATTAAAATAACATTAAATGGAAACTGTATTTGAAACAATCTGTTTAAGATTATTTCTCATTCTCTGGGCAAGATTCTCTGCAGAACAGAGCTGGCTATATCGTTCATGGGAAGCGGTGGGGGGTTGGGCTGAAAGGCTGGTGAGACCCTAGGCCTGACCCCACTTTGCTCATGCCTTAAAACAAAAGAGGGGCACATGGCTAGCTCAGGTGCCTTCCCTTGAGGGCTTCAGTGGATGGGACAACATAGGGAAGTCTAGAAGACAGGGGCGCTGAAGTCCTTTCAAGAGTTAGCACCAGAATTTAATGTGCCACCATCCTAGTTTTTTTGGTATTTGCAGCTCTGCCATGCCCTCTCCCACTATCAAGACACTCTCACTGATGTTCCCAAATGGAGCACCCGAGAGTGCAGGTTTCTTATGAATCACCTGGGTAAAGGAGGGGTGTCACAGATCTACCAATCCTTAATAATACAATCCCCCACAATACTGGATTCCCTACGAACTAAATGGGAGACTTGCCTTGAGGAACTTGATGAGGCTGACTGGTACTACGCTTGCATGGATCCTCGGATGCAAGTGATATGGGTCAGTCTTCGTATTGTCCAATTGAAATATCTTGGCCAAACATACATGACACCTCTGCGGATGTGGAGAGCCGCTTCCGCAGCTCCCCCACATGCCCTCGATACCAAAACTCTTCTGGGGATTTCTTCCATGTTATATGGTTATGCCCAGTCATTTAGGCTTAAGTAATTCTGAAAGATCTGAGTGGGACCATAGGCGACAGAACACTGGTGGGTCTGGACACCCTAATTGCCAAAAGAGACATTGTACATCACTGGACTGCATCATCGGCACATTCAATCAAGGCGTGGAGAAAGGGTATGGACTGTTGAGGCAAAACGGAAGAAACAATATATGTGGCAAGGGGATGTCCTAGAAAAGTCCTTAGAATGTGGCAGAAGTGGTGAGATTACTACGGCTTGTGGGATAACTTCTGTCCAGCTGCTCACTAGCAGCTTCTTGGAGGCCGTGTTGATGCTTCTGCTATGGGGATGACTTGTTTATACTATATTTCATTTCCGGCTATGTGTGGTATACAGCACTTTACAGTATTGTGTTTCATAAAAAACATCAATAAAGTGTGTTATTAAAAAAAAAGGTCTCTGTCCCCCTCGGGTGTCTGCATTCTGAGTAACAGATTAAGTCCCCCATAGAAGAGATTCGGTAAATGAGCATCTCGGGGGGAGGGGGGGGTAAGCAAGAGAGTGTGCCATGCAAGCACAATCATCTTGTCTTATTTACACTGTGCAGCTTCTCACACACATTTTGCATTCCACAGCCATATAGTCCTCTTGTTCACATGTGCTGTATGCACCTCACAAATGCGCTGGCTGTTTTGTCAGGCATTGAATGTATGGTAAAATGTAAACTAATGAATCAAAGTGATTATACAATGAAGGCGTTTCAAATTGAACAAAGTCATGAAATAGTGGTAAAATGTGAAGGCCCATCATTTTGTGGTTATTCCTCACTTTTGTGCATAGTGCTTAGAAGACACGGCATATCTGTGTGAAAAATATTAATGGAAAATGCTGCTATTATCAAAAGCTTGCAGATGACATTTATTGCACAAGCAAAATAACAAAAAGTGCGTCAACGCTACAGGAGTGCAACCTACCTCGCCATTCAGACATCCGCCCTCGCTCCAAAGAGTCTGGATGGAGGTCCAACTTTCCTGCTCTGTGCATTTCATAATGACATTGACTCACTCCACCTACCTTTTATTTCATAGTAGCAAAGGGCAATATATAATTGCCTCAGTTTGAAGGCCAGTACTCCCTCATTTATGTGAAAAGCTAATTTTACTGTCTGCACAGGATGTACCATGTTACAACGCATACCATTACAACTACCTACCGTTACAACGCGACCAATACAACGCATACCATTACAACGCATAGCGCTTTGAGGTGCTGGATAGTGGTAAGTATAATTTACTATTCTAACTCCAGTCCCCGTGGACCCTAGGGAAGGTGTTGGATAGTAAATTATACTTATTCCCTATCCTAGAGCGCCCCCCAGCGCAATGCGTTGTAATGGTATGCGTTGTAAAAGTCGCGTTGTAACAGTAGTGCGTTGTAACAAATGCGTTGTAACAGGTGTATACCGTCTGCACATCTATTGGTCAAAGGAAAGTATCAAGGATCATCGGTGGTGAAATTGTGTATGAAATTTCCAAAGTAATAAGACGCAACTTAGACAATCTTAAGAGATTTTGAAAAATGGCAGGTATGTTAAACATAAAAGAAAATCTGTATTTTAAGTACCACTCACACGTTAGATACGCCATCCTAATAATTAACTGCTTTGTTAATTAATCCTCCTGGTTTTCGGACACGCAGACATCCTGTGGGTGGGGGAAATTCATTAGAATGCATGTGGAAGTTGGCTTCCGCTCTACAAACCCAGACCATTTAAAGCTTGCCACTTTCCACAAAGACTGCATCTTAGCAGGACTTTCACCATGTAGTCTATAAAACACCACACGCTCAAATCGCCATGTATTTCGCACAGTGGTTGACGCCTCTTGGGCCCTAATGTAAGCAAGGATATTGGGAACACCATAAGCTAGTTTTGTAGCAAAAAACACCAACCACTTATTGGTTAAATTGGGCCTCTAGCACCCTTGTGCCCTGGTGTTACTGCACCAGCCTCACTGCTGATAGCCAAGCTCCTGATTTCAAGGTAACGAAGACCCACACTAAACTCTTCTGTTTGGAGGTCAGGGTGTTGCTGTTCATCTGCAAAACTTGAAATGTATGTACTTCTGTTCAGCAAAATGTGTATTTATATGTATATATGAGGGCGAAAACGATTCAGTTCATTGCCAAATACATGTGTGTAAAATGTCCTATGATATTTTACAAAGTTGAAGATGAAGTTGTGTATTTAATTTCGAAACGCTTACAGTTTTTAGTTTGATTGAAACAGTTTTCATACAGATATTAAAAGGTATTGAATGTGGTACTGTTGGCACAAATGTATACACTGCAATTAACCTTTTTTACTGATAGATTTTAATTAGTACAAGTATACATCAATTTTGGGTGTTTGCGGGTGTTATTACATAAAACGGCAGCTGTGAATTTTTTCGGATTCCTCATTTAAGAAATATTTTTCCTTCAGCTTAATGCTTTTGTATTTAATTTTACAGTTAATGGTCAATAGATAAAAGTTGTTATTGTTTTATTTATTTTATTAGGTTTTTATATGAATCCTTGCAAATACAAATTTCTATAAATTTCCCAAAAAGTTACGGTTAATCAACTAAATGCACGTTACATTTGGGTAAAAAAAAGAATACATTCATTTCACCCAAACTGAGCTCCAAATTACTTGAATTTTTGTCATCTGTGTCCTTTCTATATCTTAATATGTACACTCTAACTTTATAGGTTGAAGCAGTCCTTCATATGGGCTAAATAAGTCTTTTCCATGCTACATTATATTTGTTTTCAAATAAAGAACGCTTTAATGATGAAAGTTGGCAAAACCGTTAAAATTGTATTCTTTACAACATTGCCTACAGGTTCTTGACATACATGTGTCTGAAATGTCGTTGTCTACTAAATATGAAAATGCAAATCTCACGCATGAAATTCAAAATGAGGAAATTGAAGCATACCAGAGATGCATACCAATTCATTTACTCAGGAATCAAGAAGGGTCTTTGGGATCTAGAATAAACTTTTGGGCTTCCACTGAAGGATGAAAGCTGCAGGTTGATGGGAGAGGGGGCACGATTGGTGTAGTTCATGGCAGTAGTCCACCAAACTGTTTGGTTCTCACCAGGGCTGGCTTTAGGGCAGTGCAACTAGTGCCGCTGCACTAGGCTCCAACCTTAGGGGCCGCACTTTTTGTCCTCTGACCAAAAATAGAAACGGTATCCGTCTATCTTTTTCATGGTCTGCAGAGCATAACATACTTTCAGTTTCTTTTTATGTTTCTATGAAACTTTAGGGTGCAGTTCAAAAAAGAAAAGTGTGCTAATGTTGTCAGCATGATCGTTAAATTGCACCTGTAGGAATGGGACCACTTCGTTTTACCCTGATGCAACAGGCCATACACCAGAACCACCAGAACAGCTTTCAAAGGAAGAGTAAATTTTAAGGAATCATTGTTATTAATTAGTAACAACTGACAACAAAAGCATGCATTCGCTGGTTAGAAAAATTCAAACACGAAACAAGTTCAACTAATTGAGAGACTGTTTTTACCTGACTGTGCGATGGGTTCCCTCGTGGAAGCCGGGCTGTTATTTGTCCTCCTGATAGAAGAGTTTGTGTGTGAGTTTTTAACCTTCAGCGAGAATTGTCGGAGAAACACTTTTAAAGGAATATTAAATAATGACTGGGCAAAGACTGAGACCCATGGAATGATTCCCGATCAACATATCATTTCTGAAGTTTTTAAAGGTCTAGACAATATTTTGTACTTTCAAGATGACATATACATTTTTGGCAAGACTATTGAGGAACATAACATTGTATGGAAACAGGCATTACATAAAATTGCTGAAGTGGGTATCACTTTGCGAAAAGACAAGTGTTGTTTTTTGAAAGAACAGTTGGAATATTTGGAGTATATGATGACAGCAGATGGAGTAAAACTAAAAAACAATGTTTTGAAGGCAATTGAACTAGCTCCGACACCGCAGGACATGGAGCAGTTAAGATCCTTTATGGGTTTGATAGAGTACTATGCGAAGTTCATACAGAGGTTTGTAGACAAAACTGAAAGTTTGAGGTCATTGTTGAGGTGTCATGTGACTTAGCTAGGCCCAGGGAGAAACACTGGGCCTTATTTATGAAGGCCTTGCGTCAGTTTTGCGCCGCCGGTGCGTCACTTTTTGTGACGCACCAGCGGTGTAAAAAATGCGCCTCGTTGCGCCATATTTAAAAAGTGACGCATCTAGGTAGATGCATCACTTTTTAATCCCCTGCGCCACATTATACCTGCGTCAGGTATAATGTATGCAGAGGGGGTGTTCCCCCGCAAAAAGCCTCGTAATAGTGACGCAGTGAAATCTATGAGATTTCACTGCGTCACTTTTAGGACGCTGTTGCGTCAAAATCTTGCGCCTGCCTCACAGCAGGCGTAAGACTGACGCAAGCCCTTTCACATGGGGCTTTCCCCATGTGAAAGGACGCATTGCTGGAGTTGCGTCACTTTTGTGACACACTCCAGCAATGCGTCACTTTTGCGCTTACAGATACGTCAGAAATACTGACGTATCTGTAACTCCTTGTGACATGATGCGTCATACATTAAATATGACGCATCAGGAATGTCGTAAGGAGTGCGCAGTGAAAAGTGACGCATCGCTGTTTTCACACAGCGATGCGTCACTTTTCATAAATAAGGTCCACTGTCTTTTTGCATACACACATTTTACTTGAGTTGCCTTCTTTTTTACATGATGACTTTTAATACAGATTTGCATGCGTGACAATGTAGTATTAGCTTATTTGAAACTACATTGCCTACACAGTCCACTTAGTAAGAACATTATCCCAACACTTTGAACGTCCCATGCAAGGTCTTTACATACATTGTGCAAACGTGGTCGTCTGTATATTGTCCATGAGGCGACACAGCTATCTATAGAATCTAAACATAGCAGCCTGTATAAAGGTCTTGGCTCGGAGCAAGGATGTTATAAAAAAACAAGCATTTCCGAGTTTTGGGAAGAGGAGCTCTTGCTGCTATTGCAAGGTCATCACAACATGAATTGTCAGCCCAGCTTTTTTCTAATCCCACGGCAAAGGATGTCCAACTCGTGACCAAGATGGAGACCTACATTCTTTCACTTCAGGTAATGAGTGTTGGGTCATCCAGTAAGGGTTTTCTTGCCAGAACACACAAAACGCATCCTAGACACTTAGGTTAGGGAACGCATAGAAGGAGTATGCCAGTATTCCATATTGATTTACATGCTTGCATATCTACATTGTTTTAGCACAATGGTTTAACTATTCATTCTGTTCACTATCCTAATACTTTTATTCACTTTCATTTGTTTCTGTCTATTTATCTTTGCAACACATATATTTTATACAAGAATCATGTTTGTTCAATGAATATTATAATATGAAAATGCTGTGTATTGTATTTTTATCAGAGAGAAAGAGAGCACAAGTGACAGAGCAAAAGGGTTCTCGATCTATTACCACGATTCCTGGGGGATCAGTGTTGTTATGTTTAGTGGTTGTCAGAACCATTTTCTACCTGTCTAGGTTTAGGGGTTCCTATGGTGGCACTGTGAGCTAGCTGGCCTACAGGACAACATATCTTGAGGGTTTGCTCGGAATCAGTCTGGCATAAACTCAACGTTTATGCTGTCTACAAACACACAGTTCCTACTGGAAACTACACAACATGGAGTCGCAACGTTGGTTGGGTTCTTATTTTTATGGATTGCCTGAGTAATGCAATTGTGCCTACTCAGAGATCCATACTTAAAATAATGAAATTAAATAAAATATTAATTTATAAGTGTGCACTTCTACCCTAAGGTGTCTAGGTGAGAGACAGTGATGGCAAGAGTATCACAGAAATTAACATTTAAAATGCCACGTTTTAAGTCGCAGGTCCCAGGTGAGAGGGTATCACACCACATAGTCTCCTGCACTAATAATGCTTGGACAAGCTTGATGAGGGTAATGGATAAGGTCCTGCCCTATTCCCCACTGGTGCTGCTGCCGTGCCTTCCCTATGCTCCAGTCATATGGGAAGCAGCATGTTGCGACATGCTACGCTAGAGTGGGCTGCATACATGGGGTGATCTGTATCACGAGGGATGGTTTAAAGACCAAAGGGAGTTATGGACTGGAGATAGAGTTACCCCACTGGAGGTGGTTTTATATATAAGACTCAAACACGAAATACGAGCCAATACACCGGATATTCGACATGAGCCTACCCCATTGGAGGTCCTACACATCACATTAAAGATGTTCAGCCCCTCACATGCCGTATCTCTCATCTATCGAGCGGCACGGTTGGAATGGCCACCCAGTGCCACCAGGTGCCAGGGGTGCATGAGACCGGGACTTGGACTCCCCCTTAACTGACACACAGTGGAATTACTGTTGTGCACAAACCGCAGAGATCACAGCTAGCAGTAGACTGCGCATAATAAAGTTAAAAATTTTACATAGAACTTACTACACACCCACACTGCTGTGTAAATACAAGCAACAAGGGAATGACCGATGTAAAAGCTGCCACCAAGAGGGGTCTGACTTTATACATCTGGCAGGAGGTGTTGGAGGCACTAGCCAAAATGATTACACTGCCTTTTCCACTGTCCCCCCTGCTGGCGCTACTGGGGAACACAGCAGACATCCCTAGGGTGCACAGGAAGATTGCTGCTTGGCTCAGCTTTTGGCCAAATGGAGGGTGGCCTGTAGGTGGGGCAGAGGCAGAGCTCCCAAATTCAAAGATTGTTTAAGTGACTTTATATACCGCAAAGACCAACTGACAACCTATGCAGAGTTACTACTGAATGCATCTCTTTCCAGAGATATTTGGGAGCCGCTAATAACATACCTTCAGGTCCATAGTAAGGACGCCCAGGATGCTCCACTGTTGGCTGACCATGGATAACGCTCCGAACTGTGGCGCAAAGGAGGGTAGCATAACAAATGCACAATGTAAATATTATGAACTGTTGATATGCAAATGCAGCATGTGCGACACTGGACCTTGGTTCTTTGATGTTTGTCTTTGTAGTAGAGTATTGAGACGCCCTGATTGAGCTGCATGCTAAGCAGAGAAAATGTGTCATGTCATAGAACTGTGTAATGCTACGTGCACTAAGCTGGTCAACACTTGAGGATGTCAATGCATGCAAATTCCAGATGTCATGTCTTTATGTCATGCAGAAATGCTTTACAGTGGATACTATGCTCTATTGTGTAGTTTGCCTGAAAATAATAAATAAAGTTTAAAAAAAGAAAGTTTGTTCCCTGCATATTGTATATAGTAGACATTGTTTTTGTTATCCTAGATTTAATTTCCTGAGGAAGGGCAGAGTGGCCCAAAATGCATTGGGCATGAAAGGTGAAATTGAACATTTTCTGCATCCTCTGGATCAAATTAATTTTCTGTGATTTTAACAGAATAAATGATGTTATTGTTGTAAAAACCTTAAAAAAGAAATAAAATACCTTGCTCAATCAACATTTCAATCACAGGTGTTCCTCCTGCAATCGTCTCAGGGCTCATTTTGTAAGGTGTTGTTCCTGGAAATTCTGCATTTGGTTTAACTGTAATCTGAATTGGAGCTACTCCTTTCATTAATCCAATGTCTTTCCCTGAAAAATCCCACACATCAGGCAACACAGTATCTCTCAACACAACAGGGAAATCATTCGCTATAAATACAGGATATAAACCATTCACTTCTGTACCCTGCCTCACCATTTTAAAAACCACATCTTCATCCTTTCTGTGGAATGCTATTCCGTCTGGTGTACAATAAATTGAGCAATTCATCTTGCATAATACCTACAACAAATTAACAGGACTCGTGTCACACACCACGAATCGATGTAAATCTTGGAATCCTCCAAACTGCACTTTCATTTGTTTTGTCACAGGAGTCTTAATAAATTTGTTTGAAACTCCTAAAACTTGGATACTTTCTCCCGAGAGGGGTAGGTTAGGAATTTCCAGTTCTCACAGTGGAAAGGGTAGCACCAGTATATACGAGGAACGTAATTGAATTTCTGTCAACCTCGCCATCCACATAGGGACCATACCTCTAAGGATGCGCCAAGCACACACTTCTCCCCGCTCAGACACCGTCATTGAAATGTACCTGAATCACTCTCTTGTCACTGCATCAAATTCTGTGAAGCCACTTGCACATTTGAATTCATTTGATCATTTGTATGAAAACCCATATCTGCACTTGACCATTCACATTTTGATTTTGCATAAAAGCTTGAGGTATCAAAGCTGGAGGCATACTCTGTCCTCTTCCAACTGACATTTGCTGATTCAGATTCATATTATAAACTTCTTTAACAGCATTGTTTGCCAATAAACTCCTAAACTTGTGCTTGCAATGCCCCAACTTGTCGCACGCAAGACAAGGAAACTTCTTCTTCAACTCATCTTTATTACCTCTACCTCTCCGTTGCAGAATCGGTATCATTTGGGTCACAGTATTTCCATCCGATCCACCTCTCATACCAGTAGTAGTCTGACCAACTCCTTGGTAACCTTCTAACTAATCTGCATTGGCATATCCTCCTTTCTTCACGAAGCTAGAAGGGTGTTCCTGCAGTGGCCGTATCATTCAGTAATGTGTGTACATCTCTAAATAATCAAAAAAGTAGTGACAGAAGGAGATAAAGTGCAAACAAAGTTCATTCAAAAAATATATATTTATTTGTTCTTTTTTATTTTTTATGGATATAAATTCATATAAATTTTATTATTGATCAAAGAATCTTTTTTCTTTTAAATTAATAGGTAATACATGGATTAGTTGAAAAAATTAATAAAGAACACGAAACAGTCATAAAATCAGCAACAAATTGGCAGGTCCCCTGAAAAACAATCATACACAGCAGCTCGCTCACGTGCTAACAATCATTCTACATTCACACCACATACAAAGATGGAGAAGGAACTGGATTCCAATTAGCAAGATGACTACGCTAATGTGATCCAAGGGCACCAAGGTGTAGTTGTTGGCCCTTGTGGCGGGTCTACGCGCGTTTCGGTGGACAGGCCACCTTCATCAGGACCTTGTACATCAAATTGTGCAGATATCAGGGGATCAGACAAAAGGAAAATTGGCCTAAAAAGAAAAGACAAATCTGTCACTATCACATACACCAAAAATCTATTTACAAAAGAGCATTAATACATTCACTGTTGGGTGAAACCTGGGGTTCATTACTGTAGTAAGGGAGAAAATCTACCTTATAGAGAAGAAAGCAGAAGAGTCTAGTCATGCGAGAGCAAAATGCTAACACAAAGTGACGAGTCACACTAACAATTAATGAGGGACCCAATGTACAGTGAGATTCCTATTCTGCATAAGCTGTTTAAGAGGGTACTCCATACAAAGGCATATCCAATCATGTAACAATACTTACAAGGTGATAGGTCAGCTATCACTAGAACGAGTTCTCTTTAAGAATTGGGAGGTAGAGTCACTTGAGTTGCACCGCATCTATAAAAGGACCAGGGGAGGCTGTTAGGGTAGGTTATGGCATAAAGGACTAGGTGTTATCCATGCATAGTCCCTAATAAATAGGCTTACCCATAATGCCAAGTCAGATGTGCTAGGTGACCCTCAAAGCTTCATCTTGATATCTTGGATACCAAATTCTGTGTGGGAAGCTACAAAAGAATTGTATAAAAACCCCATGTCATAGTCATTCCTGAAGGGACCTTAATATTATGAGTCAGCTGGACCGCCTGTAGTTAGCATTTAAGAAAACATACCGGGACGAACGAGTTGTTTCCGTTACGGTGGGAGTTCTGAGGAGATGCTTCTATTGTATGAAATCGAGGAAAGGGTCTCAGGATACTGCAGTCCGCGTAGAGGGTTAACTCCTGTATTATTTCATTCTCTAATGTCATAAAGAGATACCAACACGTCTATTCAAGGACACCATGGGTATTATCGAACTATCGAACACATGAAAAACTAGAGAAACTATATGGAAACTTACATTTACCAATGGTGATCATATGTCGCAAGAGAAGGCATTCTGTGAAGTACTTTACACTGTTAAGCCACCGCGACCCTGCAAGACAAAAGTAGTATGTATATATTCTGGTCCTGAGGCATGGAAGCGATTCAAGATTACACGCACTGAATCGGGCATGTCGGGAAAGGTTAGAGGAGGACGCATGTACCAGAAAATCTAGAGCTTACTACTGAGAGTGGGTGATATTTGTATTAAGTCCCATAGTACAAAAACAACCGAGTAAGAATACAGCGAAGAAGCCCATGGGTTCAAACTCGCTGTGCAAATGGTCGGCGCTACCACGTCGAGAGAGTTACATCTTAAGATCTAAGAAGGGAACTACTCTATACTCCTCTGACTCAGATAGATTTCTATTCAGTTTACCTGTGTATCCGGCGTGCAGCGTCCACTACTTTTTTGATTATTTAGAGATGTACACACATTACTGAATGATACGGCCACTGCAGGAACACCCTTCTAGCTTCGTGTATTCTTGTTCCCCTCGGTTCCAGGGCCATAATTTACATATTTGAGGGGGTCCCATTGCTCATGTTTAACATATCCTCCTTTCTTCTCCTCTTTTATTTGAGATAACATTAGTTTTTCTTCTAACTTTTTGTGTCTTGTATCAATGTTATCACTACAATACTTCTCATAACGAAGAATCTCATTGATTGTCTTTCTCTGCCAACAAATCAAATGCTGCTGAATCATAAGACTAATTTCTGGTCTCAATCCATACACAAACCTACATACAAAATACCCCATCTCTTTATCAGTCATTTTCTCAATACCACTGTACCGTTTAAACACTTGTAGGAGCCTTTCATAATAAGAATTAACTGACTCTTTGAATTCTTGAGTAGTGCTGTCTATTTTCACAGAATTTGTTTCCTTTGGTGAAATCTTTCCTTTCAAATATGTAATGAGTCATGACCTGATTATATTTTTTCATAACCTCTTCAGATTGTGCTCCTGATTTTGAATCTCTTGGATTTTCTTCCTATGGCCAATCTACAGCAATTTTACACTCAGCCCACAAATCAGTTGGAACTACAATATCAAACAGACAATCCAAGTCCTTCCACAATACTTTTAAAACATTCACAAACCTCTATTTGTGCTATTCCACAGTTTTTTCTCACAATCTTGGGAAATCATTTTAAAATGACAATATATCCTGCCTCAACCATGGAACATGAATGAACCCACCTCCTGGTCTTCTCTCATCGGATATACTGTAGTATCAGCTGCTTCTGCCCCTGACTCCCACACAGGATACAATGGTGAAGCCACTGAAGTCCCCGTCATATCTTCCTTCTTTTTAGCCCATCTTCCTTTCCAAAGATCTAACTCTCCTCATAATTTTAATGTACTAATTAATTCTTTAATTTGCAAACATTTCCCTGAAGCATTCAAATTCTCCAAATCTTTATCACTGAAATGTAATCTAGATGTCTTTTGTAAGGCTTTAGACTTCTCTATGTCAACTCCATACGTTTGTGCAATCTCCGCAAACTTTTCATGTAGCGCTTTTGCTTTCTTTGTAATATTTTTACACATAAATACTAATTCTTTATCTTGATATTTACCTAATTTATCTGGGCTAATCGTACCAAAAATAATTTCTTCCAAATCTGCTTTTAATTTACTCACATCTACACCTAAATTATTTCTATTCTGTACACTACAACCAGGTGCTATTTTTTTTATCCATTGATCCAATTCTTCTGGCGAAGGACTAAATGATTACTGCATTTTTTCACTTGCTCCGCTTCTTGATCCTGATGTAGGTGTTATTTTTTCCTCAATCTGTAATGGCCGGTTTGGATTTATATTTATACCTCGCTTTGGAGTTTCAATGATTCTTTCTGAAACATTAATCAACAGCTCTGAATCTCCTGACCTTACACTCACATTTGTTTTAGTATTTCCAATTTTTCCTTGATTAGTCTAATTTATTCTTCTGTGTACTGGAGGAACTCCATTCATACTCCTATCAGGTATTGTTAGGGCATGCACTTGAGAAATACCTTGTCCATCATTATGTAATGGAACTATTGGACCAATGGTTACTAGAATTGACAAAACTTCTGGATTCAAAATCATTTGTGTTATTTTTGTACTAAATCTTCTATAACTGAAATATGCTTTTGACTCGTATTTACAGAATTTCTCTCTTGAGGGGCTTCTATCTGAATTAATAGAGCACTTGGCAAAGAATTTGTCTCTATTCTGTCGTGTTCTTCTTGATATGGAGGAGATCTATTCATTAACACTTCATTTAAACATTCATCATCTATGTCATCATTTCCTTCAATCAAATCTGTATTATTAAAGTTTTGTTCCTCAACATTCTTTCTTTCTCCTTAAATTTTTCTCCTTCTCTAGACTCCACTACCATTACCAGAAACATTCTTGCTCCTTCTGCTACATCTCTTCTCCACATTTCATTTGAGCATCTCTTTTTGCTTCTGAATATCTACTCACAGTATTCTTGTATTTATTCTGATTCCTACCTATTTTTCTTTTGTGTGCTTCATGTTCCCATTCTTCAAGAGCTTCATATTGTATAGGTCTACGAGTAGGCCTCAAAACATTCATCTGTCTCTTTAGATTCTCTAAAATTCTAGTATTGAAAGTACCATTCTCTGGAAATGTCAGAACACCATCTTGCTCAGTGTAGTTCATCCGATTTCCTAACCAAGTACATGTATGATAACCCCTTTGTATGACTCCTTCAGGAGGTACAGGAATTCCTTTTCTAATGGGAATAGGCTCATCTTTACTAAATAAAGTCTTCAACAATTTTAATAACTTCATGATTATTCTACACTAACCCTAAACTATATTAGTAATTCTTTAACTATTCTTCTAGCGTAGTAGGATTTTCTGCTACCAACCAGAATCAATCACACTGTCCAATCCCAGCGTGGTTCACACCAACCAGCCAACTAATACCAGCGCGGCACTTTCTGTGACGATTTCACATCAACTGACCAATACCATCGCAGCACTTTTATGATGTCAGTATAATTCCTGCGACTGACCCTCCCTTTACAAAATCAGCATCTGCATTTTTCAAAGTCTTTAACAAACCAGAGTACATAAAATACCAGCTTGTCTGCTCCAATAAAATAAATTAATCAATAGAAACACATACTCTAAGATTTCCTTTAGCTTCCAGCAAAACCTCAACCAGCGTGATTTTACCCACACTCAAGTGAAAACTCTCGGGACTTCTCCAGATGCACTCTCCGAAGGTCCCCACATAAATCTCCACTATTCTTACTTCAAGAGTCCCTGTGCAATACCGACAATACAACCATTGCTCAGCACTGCATCAACAGTGACAACGCACTTCCGTTAGAGTATGCCACACTAAGTCCACCATTAGGCTTAACCTGGGATCTTAGATCTACGATGGACCCGTTACTTCAATTTCATTAAGGTCAATGATGGACCACAACATATAACTAAATAGTACATTGTCAATAAACGTCAGTCTCTATAAATTCATTCTTCTTCATTACCTAGTATGATTAGTCTAAACTAGCCATCCAATGCGACTACCAGAAACTGATGAAGCGGAAGCAGTGTAATTTTATAGTCATATATGATATCACCAATTTCAATATGTATACTAAATCTTTAAAACCATGTGTTCGGGCCCCTAAGAACACAAC
This sequence comes from Lissotriton vulgaris, assembly GCF_964263255.1. Classification (NCBI taxonomy): domain Eukaryota; kingdom Metazoa; phylum Chordata; class Amphibia; order Caudata; family Salamandridae; genus Lissotriton; species Lissotriton vulgaris. The sequence goes on along the minus strand of NW_028248894.1, from coordinate 302,138 downwards.
AATCACTTACAATTATCGGGTCCTCCGATGGACCTTTCAGTAGAGCTAATAGGGACTCGATAATGAAAAGATGGACGATGTTTCCTTCATGAGGACCTAAAGTAATGGAAATATCTAACATTCTTAGTCACAATTTGCGATATGTCAAAAACTTCACCAATAAAAGATAAACACGGATTACTGATTAAGTCACTTTTATCTAATATTTCAGAAAATGAATGGTCAATACACAATTGCATACATTAAGATTATCAACATTTTGTTTGATGTTACAGGTAAAATCAGAATTAAGAGAAATACAGCTTATAATGAATTCATCACAGTGGAGTGAAAGAGAGACAAAAGGAAATAGTTATTTGTAAATATCAATATAAAATTTAATTTCCATACAAACCTAGAGGACTAATGCACATTGTGCAATAGTTAGAAGAGTTAACCCTTCGGTCAAAAAGGTATAGATTAATGCAACATCATCAGCCAATGAAGTGCAAAGGCAATCAGGACAGCTTCAGTCAGGTATGGCAAAGACAGCAGCCAGCCAGCCAGCACAGAGAAAACAGCAGCAAGGCTCCCCTCTCATAGAAGCAGCTACCCCAAAAATACTTTTGCAAAACTTATTACACCCTTAATGTCAAATGTCCAACCTCCTAAAAGTATAATTCGCAATTTCTTCAAGATTTTATTGGTTTCAAAATGAGGTGATCATCAGTATATCCAACCCGTCAAAGTTCTATCAGATGGTCCATTGTTAAATTCAAAAGATGTCATCCTTCCATGGAAGCAGGAAAAGAATCTTGCAATATTATGCACGTCCTCATGCACACTCTACATTAGCTTGCAACATTTGTAGTCAAAGTCATTCATGAAAGAAAATTATTTAGTTAAGAGAGGAAATTCCTAGAGATTACTTTATACACAACTAAGCAAATGAAACAGGTTTTTAGAACTAGCAAAGGACAAAATACATTTCTTCTGGGGTCTACATTTTAAGAAAAGAAAATCACTCCGTCAAGATTTTGAGGACTTCATAGGAAAACCATGAACTGTAAACCAACAAATTTTCTAGGAAACAAAACACACTTCATTATAAAGAAGTAAAAAGAAAATACATAAGAAAATGTATTATGGCAAATGATTGATCTAATTAAGCACATTATTAACTATTATGTATATCTTATGTTATAAGAAAAGAAATAAGCTTTTTCACGTAACATTTCCCATAAACGTTCTTGTTATTATTATTCCATAATTCTACATGAAAGCTTTTATAATGCATCATTTTATTTCAAGACTCTTTCTCTTGTAAAGATTTTACTCCACATAAAAGAACACTTCCTTTATTCATGCTTTCTGCATGTCTAATGCCACTTTCATTACAACAGTGTTGTGCACTTTTCACGTAAACTTATATAAACAAGGATTGGCATAGCCAACGGGTCTCGCATTTTGGACCTTATAAGTGTTTAGACATGCAGCACATTATTCTGGGTCTCTGCATCTCTTAACTAACTTTTGCTGGATAACGCAGGTGAATACACAGACGTAACGTTAAATGGCGCTAAAATAGTTGGAACTTACTTATGGAAGGCGATGGACCTCCCCTGCGCATACAGATATTTAGATTTACATTGATTTCTGCAATTTACAGCAGCACAACATTGTGGCATTTCAAATTGTTGTTAAACTCCCTAAAACTCAATGAACAGATGGCATATACTGCATAGAAGCAACTTAATAGGTCAGTACAGTCAATGCACTAACCTAAGATGTCTCCTCTGATCGGCACTATCTCCCTTTGTCATCTCTATTTTCACTGCCAGTACACAAAAATACTGAGACTGAAAACACAAATTAGACTGACCTCTTGCCCCATCCTGTATGCTTTAGTGGGCAGAAGAAAAATGTGAATGATACAGTAACAAACCAAATGATGATGGATGAGGACTAGCTGAAAGACCCTACGAGTAAATATACTTTACATATAATTTAGGAAAACCAAATCTCAAAGCCAACTCCAAACCTAAAAATGTATCTTGTCTACTTTAAAACGGCCACTTAAATTCAAACCAAAAATAAAGCAAATATAAGCTTGAGCATTCAACCCTGGCAAATAGTAAGTCCCTGCTTGCCATTTGCTAGGCTCTACAACAACCTGAACCATTATGCACCACCCCACCAACAGTCACCCCACCAACAGTCACCCCACTCACATTCAGCACAAGAAGGACCAGCTGAGGCCCTCCCTTGTTGCTGCTACTCTGACATATTAATTCTCTGTTAATTTTCACCTCACCGCCAACTGCAATGCTAAACACATTGTACAGCACTATTGGGCATCATTCAGTTGTCCTGTGACCAAAGAATACATGGCCTACTAAACTCACAAAAAAATACCAGTGTCAACCACTGAAATTTGTCAAAAAAAGATGGGAATTCTAGAATCGGTCGAATACGACTATGCAGTGGTTAAATATGCAAATATAAAAACTGCAACATTATATGTTAATATGTAAATACAGAACATATTTCCTATCGGATAAGAGACGCCATTCTTCATTTGCTGGGCGAACACCCTGTGACTCAAATTGCTCCTGTTAATATTGCTGTCCCGAATACCAAAGGGGCACTCTGCATGTGGTAAGGACGTGTATTAATGGTGTCATAAATTTGATTTTAGCATAGTGTTCACAGCTGTTGATTCTAAGCATGTGCCCTGAAGAACTGGATTTCACAACTACTTTCCAATAAATCTTCATGTTTGATTCCCAAACTGCTTGATTTGTGTGCACGTGGCACAGTATTTTATGATGTACAGAACTGCGTCACTTGCAGAATGTTAGGCGGTATTTTCGATTTTTTATGTGAGACACAAGCCATTTTGAAGAATACACAGAATGACATAGAAACGTTTATGGTCTGTTAGTACTTAGGTTTGCATTATGTATTTGCAATGCATGGCCTCTTATCCGCCTGCGCTAGTTGTGTTCAGGTATATGGCCACTGATGAATTGCATCAACAGTGAACTCAACACACAGACAAACTTAATCTTACTTTTATTGCACTGGAATAGAAAGCTAAGTGGCGCACAACTCTGCCCCTAACACTTCCCACGCATCCTCTTCAAGTCCACCCCTTTTGCCCCTCACAACCTCACCTGTCGAGCTCAGCTCCTGTGTCCGTAGTGCAGCCTACCATTATGTTAAGGCTATAACCCTAAAATAAAAGTTTAGAAGCGGAAAAATCAACTTAAGATTTTTAACGTTTCTTAGAATCAGGTTTCGGGAAATGAACATGTAGACACTAAAATAAACTTTCTTTCAAAAGTAGATAACTTTATTCAAACTGCTAGTATTCTCTATAACACTCATAGGTGTAAGGAGTAGTTTTTTGTAAGAACAAGCCCTATCTAATACGTCAAAGGTGCCTTTTATGTCTAGTACATTTTATCTGGGTTAAATGACCTGTAGATGGCCGTCATGCATTTAAAAAGGCATGTTTGTGTGTGGTTTTTTACTCATCGAAAGGGAGAAGGGTTCTTCCACCGTAGAGATTTTAAAAAAAAAGGTATTTAAAGATTAGCAATAAAATACCTTTGAATGAGAATAGTGACAGAGATTTCGTTTCAGTTACTGTATACTGGAGTAAATAGTGAGAGAAGTGGTTTCATAAGCAGCCTACCATTTCCCTTCCAGCATACCTGTGTGCCCCTGAGGATCAAAATTAGCGGATGGATTTATTTTTCTTTTTTTCTTGCCCTCGCCGCTTCTGTCTCTCCTTGGCGGCCAAGAATGGCTCGCAAACAGCTCCGGTGGCTTTTCAGGCAGTAGACATAAATGTAGAACTACAAAAAACACACACAAAATGGAGATGGGACTACAAATAAACACACACAAAAGGGAGGGGTTGTGGAACAGCTGAAGCAACAAAGCGTGACTGTGTTGTGGTACGGGAAAGTCATGTATAAACACTGAGGCAGACTTACCACTCGCTTTAGTACCGAGATGCTAAACGACCGCCAGCTGTCTCCTGCTAGATTTTTCCAGCAGAGGTAACTTGTTTATTGAACACTCCGTTGAAAACCATTGTGCATGATATTAGAGTTTTCTCTAATTAAGTAAATATTCAACAAACAGGTTCTTGTCCTGCAATTGAAAACCACCAATAACAGGGAAAAAGAAATCCAAGGGAAAGAGTGGCCGCATCGGCCTTAACCTAAAGCTGTTTCCTGGGATCCCGGCACCCACCACAAACATAATGATTGGAAACATAGGGAAACCAGAGCTCAAGAGAAGCTGATACGGCACAACCGCTGCGCGATGAGGAAACATGAAAGCGGGCACTCCACTCCAAAAGCATGCACGCTACCTTCCCGGAAGGAAAACAAGGAATGCGCGTGAGAGGGGAAACATCCTTTACAACGCGGTGTTTACACCGCGGGGCCTTTACGAAGCAGCCATCAGAACGCAAGTCATTACTACGATTTGTGCTGGATGATGCTCTTGTTTAAGGAATAGTTTAATTTTCTATTCCAACACCTTCCCTACTGTTACGTGGGCTGGAGTTGGAAAAGAAAATTAAAATAATCCACTATCCAGCGCCCTCCAACGCAAGTCGTTGTAACGACTTGTGTTGTGAAAACCGCGTTGTAAAGTACCGCGATCAAAATGATCGCGTTGTACTAACATACAACCGCGTGAGAGAGAGGGGGATCAGGAGGTAAGCCCAGGAGTGGTGCATGTGTGCACACGCAACCAGCTCATTTTCAAGCACTGCACTTGTGGCGCGCCCCTGCCCACTCCCGCAAGGTGGGTACTGCCACAAGCACGAATGTTTGCTTGAAAATGAGCAGAGCGATGGCTAAATGCCCTCCTATGCAGAGCATGCGTGCTGCGTAGGCGAGACCTACAAAAAGGTCACACATGTTAATAATTTTCACATCATTCGTTATTTGTTTAGTTAATAACACAAATATGAGTAGATTTGATCAAGCAGGATTAATTTAGCAAAAATCATGCTTCATCATTAGGAATTTAATTAACACCCGTGTCAACAGAGAGCCATGCATACACATTGTATTTCATATCAATCAATTTTATATGATTGTGTAAAGAGGGAAGCTCTTCTTGTCACCCGTGACTAAGACAAGTATGGCAGCGAGTCTCCACCAGACCTGCTTGGAAGAGCATAGACAGATGTTTCAGTAGAAGGAGTTGGACAAGTGGCCAGAGCACTTTTAAAGATAACCCAATCACATTCACAAGTAGTATTTAAATGGAGTGAAAATAGCTCCCTTTATGAAAGAAAAAAGGAAATATATGCAAGGTAAAGGAGACAGGTATGAAGCAGATGAAAAGGAAGACGGCTCTGTAAGGGAGTCAGCAGCACCACTGACGCGCACTGAGCCATATTAGCAGACATAACTTCTGTTCGGCTTGATAGGATCACAGAGTCAGCATCTTAAAACTATTACAATACCACTGTCGAGCAGGGTGGGCTGTTTATGACTTCAATAAAGATTTCCAAGACAGAGAACTCGAACTACAGGAGTTTTTATTTTCTTCATCATGAAATTGTCATTTGTAGTCAAACCTAGATAGATACAAACCTTACAGTAGTGGAATGGAAACTACCTCGAAAGGAGTAAGGGAAGTTAACAAAACAAAATAAGCAAAATGGCCTGACCCCTTGAGTGCCAGCCCTGGAGTATGAGTCAAGATAGAAACATAACTATGGGTTGTCTTCCAGATGTCCCACTGCAGATCTTAGCAAGAGGAACACTTCTGCATTTGTAACAAAATTCCCCCTTGTAGAATGAGCCGTAGCCCTTGCTAGTACAGATTTGTTAGCTTTATGTCGACAGAGCTTGATGCATAACACAATCTATCTTCTGCCTAACCAGTAACTGCAAAGCCAGTGGAGATGGGCCGAAAATTGACAAGCAACAGCTCAAATTTTGTGATGATCCTGATTTTGTATTGTACACATGCAAGATTCTTTTAATATCAATCGTATTTATAGATCTCACTGCAAAACCCAATGGATCCTGGAAGTAGATGGGTTGAGATACAGATTGATATATATAGAAATGAATGCCACATTTGTGAGAAATGCCAAATATGTCCTTATAGATACCCTATTTTTGTGGAAGACTGTGCACAGTTATTGGGAACGTAATTGCTGTATCTCACCCATGCTTGTAGTAAGAAATCCAAATAAATCCAAGAAAACCAGTTGGAGAATGATTTAAGAGTTTATTCTCATCAGCAGGACCCACGACTGATCATAACAAAATCTACAATGCTCCCCGTTGAAGTAATGGCCTCTAGGTATTCAGCTTACAATGACAGATGTTATAGCTAGGTACTAAGGGTGGCCCCTGTTAGCTTTCGGAGTACAGTACTAATTTCCTAGGGAGAAGAAGGCTTACTCACTAACAGGAACACAAAAGGAAAAGGCTACCTGGGAGAGGATCTTACTGTAAAATGTAACTGTTGACAGGAGTAGCTTAGTCAGCTGTACTCTCAATTTGCCTAGCTGGAGGTGGGAAGGCATGTTTTCTGTTAAATCCTTTCCACAGACGTCCAAATGCCAAACCTCTTAAAGGAGTATCAAGTCCATAGGCATGGGCATGGACACTTTACCTAGCTGCATATCACCATGCAGACTTGTTACAAGATCAGATGGTCATACCAGAGAAATTGAGGATCAAGGCCGCTCAGCGCCAGGAAGGTATGTAGGAGCCTGGACCAGCATAGAAACTTCGTGTGTATGTTCTTAGACATCTGGAGGTGATATGAGCACCAGCACTGTCACTGCCATTCTGGTTGATCAATGCTAAGCATAACTCGAATTGCACTTCAGTACTGATGACCAGTACTAGGAGATTGGAAAGAAAGGCACAAATACTTCTCCTTGACCGACTTATCTAAAGGGCATTGATCTTCGACTCCGGATCTTCGTACATGGACTCCAAGTCTGGGCATTTCTTGTGAATATGTCTATTTGGAGATAGGCCCCCTCTTGAAAAAGTTTACGTAGTACCTTTGCATTTAGAATACATTCATGGTTTTCTAATTAAGGTATTGGCTTCCAAAATGTGGAAACTTGAAATGTAGACCACAGTTACAGTAAGCAAGCATATGACACACCAGCCCTAGATGGGTTTCAGTTCACAGTATTTCTGAACTTGCACTCTCATTGTTCAGCAGTGCATTGTGAAGTGTACGTTTGAACAATGATGGAAGGTGCCGTATGGATGGGTGAGATGCTTTTAGGGATAGATGGGTGAAGCTTAGCTCCAGTAAAGCAATGTTGTACCTTATATCTTTCTGAAGCCAATTCCACTTGACATGTAGGTGTAATACATGAGAGCCCCATCCTAAGAGTAAAGCATTGGTTACCATTGTTGTTGTGAGGTTATTTCACGCTCTTCTTGTTTCCTTACCCCTTTCCTGCTGTTCAGCCTAGTTGTGTATGGAATGTGATGCCTGCATAGAATGTTGGGTGCATGAGGTTAGGCAGTTGGTGTCAGCAGGCTGAGCAGTAAGAATACTGCTCCTGGTGGGGCGTACTTTATGCTTACTTACCATCTTGGCTCTACCTTAAGCTTCCTGTAACTTAATTACAAATAAAGATATAACTTGGAATCTACTACTTGGCATCCTGAACATTCTTCCATGTAACGTTTTGGTGACGATTGGACTCTTGAACCTACACATTTTGGACTATCTTCCGACTGATTTAACTCCAAATCAACCTGATCTTCAAGGAATTAATCTGAATTAACATATTTAGCAACTAAGGATTCAACTTCGACTTCACTTAAAGAAATTCAATTGTCAACATCTTCAGCAACTCACAGTATTCAACTTGGGAGCCCCAGCCCCACCAGAGACCAAAAGACCTGGTCAGCCACAACTCTGGCATGTCAAGTTTCCAGTTTCACCTTGGTGAGTTATATACTGCATTTCATTATATCTTTCATCACCAGTTAATGTCTCAGCTATCTTGTGTGACAGTGAAAGATTACCGTCTTCGTTCATGTGTTGGATGCCTTTATAAATTACAAGCACTACGTGAGCTACTGGATTGATTCTGTTTATTTGTCTACAGTAACCACTACCTTGTGTGCAAAACTTGGTGTGGCACATTGACGCTGGCAGCTGTGTAAATACCCAGTGCTGAATAAACTTTTATCTCCGTCTTGAATTTAATTTTACAGAACTTTATGTACTGTCTATGCGCTCATTCAACTTTGCCTTCCTGAGCTTTACCGACAGTGCCTCTAAGTTTTACCCTCAACGGTCAGCATTAGTGCTGGGTTTCAGGAAATTTACATACTTTGTTAGTGATGTTATAAACAGACTTCCACAGAGTAAAAAGTTATTTATTTTTGCCTCAATCTTATCGTGGGTCTCTTATTTTCTGCCAACTGTCAATGTTTCAAAATTCAAAAGTAAATTACAGCTGACGATGCAGTAACTGCATTTGCCCGCTCCTGGCACTTTGCATTCTTTAGGTTGCATGTTTGCACTGTTTTTACGATCTTCATTCTCTGATTTCATGTCGGCGTTTCATTGCCTGCAGACACGTTTCTCACACAGCGGCCCTCATCTCTGTGCGGGAGCCGCCGTATGAGTTTCTGTGATCTCTGACCCCGACTGGCTGCTCGCGCTTCACCGCTGCAGCGTGGTCGGAGTTTCTGTTCTTTTCTGCGCTGAATGCGGCCGGCACGCGACATTTGGAGCGCAGTCAGCCTCCCGGGTCCTGGGCACTTGGTGCCTGCGGGCAGTATAGTGGAGCGGGAGATGGGGAGCGAGGTCGCACGCACTCTCACAGCACCGGCCTTGATTTGGCATTCAGGGCCGGCTCTAGGCTCATGGTGGCCCTGGGCAGGGAGGGTAGGTAGGGGGCCCGGAAGAGGGGGTCCGGGCGGGGCGGAGCGCGCAGGCCAGTAAAGAGGGGAGGGGGTCAGGGAGTTTAGAAGTGGAACAGAGCCGGAGGCCGCCAAATCCCTGCCAGGGGCCACCACGCAAATATGTATCCATCCTCCGAGGATTAATATATTAAGGATATATATTGGTGTGGTGGCCCCTGGGGTTTGGTGGCCCTGTGCAGGTGCACAGCTTGCACATGCCTAGAGCCGGCCCTGTGGCATTGGTTTCGGCCGGTCCGCCCATGTGCGGCGGCCATTTTCTTCGTATACCGCAAATTGAAAGTACGCCTACTGGTATTTTGAGTGCATGAGCATCGCTTGTTTTTGCTCTGGACCCACAACCTTGCCAACCTCCCAGCGAAGCCCAGGTCATGTTGAAGGGCTTTGGGATGGATAATTTTGCGTAGGCTCTGCCTAGAATGGTAGTGCTGGGCAAGCCCTCCCTCCACACTTTAGAATTATTTTGCGCACTTGGAATTCTAGGTTCCTGTGTTGCTTGGCTTGCCTGGGGTTTTGCCACTCCCCCTGATTTGTCACTGTCATTACCATTACGTTATTCTGGGCCGCTGACAGTGCATTTTGTCTCCTTTTTTCCTCCTGTGGGTTGAATTGTCACTTATCAGTGCCTATCTTGTTTGACAATTTTTATGTTGACGCATTCTGTGAGAAGTTGGCCTGATATATAATGTTCACTATTCTAGTGAGCACTTTGTATCAGTCCAAACAACCCTTATGGTGATTGGTTGTAAGTCAACCTTATAGACCAGCTATCCTAGTAGCGTGGATACGAGCAGTCTTCGGGCTAAACTCTAGAGGGCGTGTTAAGCCAGCTGTTATACCATCACATATACCCCTTGAACACCAAGTGAAAGGACACCACACAAGTGTTATGAAAATAAACAGTGTATTTATTAGAATCACAACAGCCCTGTACTCTTTATGAGGACAGGGTACTAAGCATACAACAAAACTCTTATAAAAATACTACAAGTTGCACAATTTACACAAATGCCCGAGGGGCACGGAAAACCATATACTATGGAAGTGGAATGCGAAATTACTAGCAGGTAAGTACTGTACTAATAGGCTTTGGAATCGCTAGGACTACGTTACTGAACCTTCAGATTACTAGTAGGAGGCCTAGGGGACTCGGGTGCAGAGTGTGCACTCTCACGCGGGATGCGGGACAAAGTCTATGGAGGCTAGTAAAGACAAAGTTAGTGTTCTCGGGCGAACCCGACCTGGTAGGCAGAAAACGACAGTGGATCCTGACCCTTGGCTAGTGAGGCTATGCTGGGGCACTGAAATGCCGAAGTTACCTAGCCCAGGGGCAGCAGCTGCATATGTCTCAAAAGACGTCGGGAATCCTCGTAGACGAACCAGGAGCCTGAAGAAAAGATGCTGGCAGGCGACCAGTGAAGAGAGTTCGAAGTGATCCAAGCCTGGATCTTGAAGATGGATGACACCTGAAAGCAGAGGGGACCAAGTTTGTGACTACTAGCCAGTAGTCAGGTGGCACCAGGAGGGCACCGGAGGGTAGTCACCTCGACTAGGTGAGTGGGCGACGCTGTGCTCTGCAGATCTCACGGACCAGGAGGCGTTGTCGGCGACCAGGATGGAGGAGCGAGCTGTCCCACGATGGATGAAGCTGTCGACGTCGCTGGACCCAGGATTGGGGCAACAAGTCTTGGCTAATTCAAGCCCACGCGGTGGACCTAAAATGGCGTCTTAAGTGGACCAGGAGGGTCCGGGGTGCTCCTCTTTTGGAAGGGAGCAAGGGCCAGTCTGGAGCAACCAGACCAGCAGCAGGGATGTCGTCGGGCGTCGTTAGGAAGGCCACAAGCCAGCGGGCTAGTAGCCAAACAACGCGGTGAGCAGCAAAAAGCAGAAGGGCCCCACGCAGATCGTGGAGATGCTGGGAGGCTGAACTTCGGTGCTGGAGCTGCTCAGGGTCGGGGCTTCTCGGACCCCAAAGCACTCACCAGAGGATCCCTCGGCGGTCGTGCTGGAAAGAAGTCGTGCAGTCTTGAAGATGGCCGGTCCCTCGAGGTCTCGTCGCACCCACGGTTCTCAGCTTAGCTGTAGAGGTGGGTAGAGGTCAGAGGTGCCAGGGAAGCCGGTTCTTGTCGAGCTGGGCAGTCGGATTCCGGAGGAAGGACTTGCAGCAGATCGCAGTGTTCTTAAGATGGTGCCTGCGGATGCAGGGTGACTACTCCTTAGTCACAAGGGATAATCTTGAAGAAGAAATCTTGAAGTCCTTTCGTAGAAAGTCGTGTCTTGATTCCAAAGATGATCTCATTTGGAAGGGTCCCCGCTCCTGCCTTTATCCTAAAGAAAGGGGTGGGTACGCGACTAGGTCCTGCCCTAGGGGTGGGACCAGGAAGGGGGGTGGTTACACCCCTCTCCCATGCCGGACTTTCCCCAGGCCAGGGGCTGGTGTGCCCCTGGAACTGGTTCTAGCCGGCAGATGCGTAGTGAGCACCGGGGTGCCACTCAGCAGTCACCTTCCTGTAAAGCCCTGCCTACCCAGGATACACAAAACCCTGTCTGGGATGGTGCTAGCACCGCCCCTGACAGGAAACCCTTTGTCCAAGCTCTCCTCGCTGGAAGGACTCCCAGCAGCAGGAGGTCAGACTCGTGTCTGTGGTGGCAGCATCCATTTTGTGGAGCTGAGGCTTCGTTTAACTTTAACCGGGGTTCACAGTTACCTACATGTCGTGTCCCTCTAGAAGGGTGGAATGCTAACCCCGTCGCCAGAATTGGCGAGGGGTTAGTATTCCAATTCGTATGACACCTTACTCGACATGTTTTGATAAAGCGATACCAAAGATAGCATTTAACCGCAAGGATTATAATGCACTTAAGAGTATATGGTATGCGTTATCATGGAACAGCTATTAGGACTTGGTTCCGCAAGCTGCAAACAGGCTCAGCTCATGCCAGAGCACCATCTCACACGATTCCAAGTACTCTGCCTTCTGGATTGTCAAGGCCTGCCATAGGAGTGGCTGATAGGAATCTGTGTGTCCATTTTTAGGGTTAGATATAGGCATACTATATCTATAGCAAAGGGTGATTACACCACCTTGCCCCAGCTGTCGTGCAGCCAGTTGTGTCAGATTTAGATGGCCATCCAGGGATGGCATAATACATGCTTCAGCCCCTGGTAGGCCCTGGGTACACCTATGCCCTGAGTTACAGGGTCTGATAAGGTGGCCCAGTACTAATTGGAAATGTACCTAAGGTACAGGGAATCCATTTTAGAGAGAGAGCAGTAGGCCTGGGGTCCTGATTGGCAGGGCCCCAGGTCAACTAAGTCAGAAAACCAGCAAAACACCAGGCAAAAAGTTGGGGGTAACCATAGTCAGGTATCTACCTTCCTACACAACCCTCCCCCCCCCAAACGAAAGGAGATAAGGCTATCCTTGTCCAGGTAAGCCTATATTGCCTGAGTGGCCATATGAGGTGGTACATGCACTGGCATGGTTACCCCCTGTATCATGGTCCACTAAGCAACCCCTCACCCTAAGGGTATCTGAGGGTCTCCACCATAGGGAGTCACTACCTGTGGTGTGCTTTGGCAAAGTAAAAGGCTGGTGTGGGAATGGAGTAATGAAGTGAGACTCCACTACTGTTGGGCTCAACTTCCTCCAATCACTATCCACCATATGTGCCTTTCTTTCCAATACTGAGTTGCTATGAGCTCTCAGGGTCAACCTCTGGCTACCTAAAGCTGGAGGCTGAGTCCCTCTGTTTGGCTTACTGGAGGGACAGGTCAGGTTAGGGGTTTTTAGGCCCCATGTTTGGCTGTGCCCAGCAGTGTCCAGCTGTGGGAGTTCCCTAACTACTTTTAAGGGGGATCCCTCAGGAGTCTGTTTTATTTTCACTTGGCTAGGACTACTAGCTTCAGTGATCCTAATATGCTGATTGGGGATTTTTGGACAGGGGGCCCTTTGGGGTCCACCACCGGCCTCCCTGACCTTTACAGCCCTGGGCTGATGGAGGCAGGGTTGAGAGGTGCAGGCTACCTGCTCCAGACTGGGTCCCACCTGGGAAGGGTCCACTGCCATCAGGGGCTCTGCCAGGCTAAGCCTGACTACCTCTGGGGCAGTTCCTTCAACAAGGGTAGAGTCAGTTCCCTGAGGAGGCTGGCTCTCACCTAGTGTCTGGGAGGGGGAAGACTTTTCTTCCTCCTCAATGCTCTCAGTTTGAGTGGAGTGATCCATTGTTTCAGGCTTCACAACACTATTATCTGTCTGAGTTTGAGCTGTGGCCATCACAACTCCACCAGCCTTTTCAGGAAGGGACTCAGTTTGGGTTTGGGCTGTGACCATCACAGCCTTGCCAACCTGTTCAGGAAGGGCATCTTTCTGGGATAGGGCTGTGACTGGCACAGCCCTCCTGACCTGTTCAGGGAGGACATCTTGGACTGGGGCTGTGGCTATCACTGCCCCACTAACCTTACCATGGAGGTTTACCATTTTAAAATGGGTTTCTTGCTCTACCTCAGCCGCCCAGGCTGAGGTCTCTAAATCATTCCCCAGTAGGCAATCTACAGGTAAGTTTGGTGACACTGCCACTCTCTTGTGACCAGTGACACCTCCCCAGCTGAGATTTACCACTGCTATGGGATGATCTCTCTGCACTCCATCAATGTTCACTACCTGGTATGTGGCACCAGGCATAAGTTGCCTTGAGGGGACTAGGCTCTCAGCCACCATGGTGATGCTAGCCCCTGTGTCTCTGTAGGCCTCAACTTTTGAACCATTGATGAGGGGCTCCTGTCTGTACCTGCCCAATGTGTTGGGACAGGTTGTGAAGTTGGCAAACCCCATGCCAGTCTCACAGACAAGAGTATCTAAGTCAGGGGACCTGGTTAGGCCAGAGTCCCCAGTCATCCCCAAAGAAAATGCACCCAGATTCTTGGGGGCACTCCCACCACCTGGGGGATTACTACTAGTAGTAACAGGAGGCTGGGAAGCTTTATTTGGGGGTATGTTCTCCTTATTGTTTTTGGCCTTGGGACAACTGTTGTCACTTTTGTAATGGCCTACCTGTTTGCAGGTATGAAAATAAGGTTTCTTTTGGGTTTTGGGAGAAGTTTGGGACCCACCCTTTTCAGAGGAATTTTGGGGCCCTGTGGTTTGATCAGAAGATTTATTCCCACCCTTCTCTTGAGGCTTGGTTGATTCATTCTTTTGGTCACCACCCTGGTTCTTAGGCCTGACCCTGTGTCAGGACTCAAGCTGTGGGTTCAGTCATAATCAACCCAACTGCAGTAGGAAGGCAACCAGGATGCTTTCCAGACACATGGACAGATAGAGTACGATCCTGGAGATGCAAGATGGCCGCCGTTGTGGCCAGCGGAAAGGACAATGAACGTTCTAGTCCTCCAGGTCCCAGTTGCAGAGATTCTATGTGAAGCGCGAGCGTCACGAAAAACGCGCACTTCACTGAAGACCCCAGCCGAGGAAGTTCGTCGTGTCAAGATTAAAGAAGTAACCAAGTAAAAATCCATGTTCAGAGTATCGAAGCAATTCAGAGCGAGAGTGGAAACGTGAGGCAGACTCGGCGCGTTAATTCAAGCGCGAGTCTTAAGAACATTGCGAGCGTCGTCCCTCAGGTGTGGAGCTCTTGACGGCTGTCAAATTGCCAGAGGCGCGCTCTTCCAGAAGAGGTTCCAGTTACCCTCGTGTTGCCGCAGCGAAGCGTCTGGCTCGAAGATACGCTTGCCGCTGACAGGAAATCTTCACCGGCATCTTGTCAAAGTTTTCTAGTTACCTTCTGAGGGCTGCACCGGGCGAGAAGTGCCTGCAACGCAAGTCCTTCAAAGAAACTAAGCTAAGTAACTGTCCGCATTGTTTCATTAAATGAGTTGCCAATGTTGATGAATATATATATATATATATTTACTAAGGCCAAGAGACTCCAGGAGTTTACGCAAACTGAATAAGTGAAAGAATGAAACTCTAGTGAAGGAAAATTACGAGAGAGACTTAACCAAAGAAAGAGAGTATTCATTGTGCTGGCTGAGACAAGCTCTAAGAACTTAATGAAACTGTAAGGGAGAAAAAGAGACAGAGTATCTCACCAGTCATCCCGTCAAGATTAAGAAAGAAAAAGACTATAAAAACAGAACCCCATTTAAAACGGATGCTCAATTGCCAGTGAAGTAAGTGCTTAGTTTCCATCCATCCAACTAGATGAAAAGTCAATTCAGAGTAAAGAAGCCAAACTAATTCTTGGTATTTGTGTTACATTAGCGTCAACTGGTAGCTGAGCAGAGGCCAATCATATTCATGAAGAGAAGCAAGGTCCTGCAGCGCTAGGGTGGGTGAGCAGAGATAAGGCCATACATATAAGAGTAGACTAGTATTGCATATTGAGTAGGAGTGTAATGGTATGTTATTAATTTTAGGTTTTCTCACACCTACTCAACTACCAGAAGGCAGTGACCAGAGAAAACTCTCGCAGGACCATTCTCTTCTCTGTTTGTTATTTTATCCACACCCCCTTCCCTGGGAGTAATGAAGGAAGGGTTCAGAGATCTGACCCCCTGACATTGCTCAAAGGGATTTGGGTTCTAGCATCTCTGTTCCCGCGCAAGACCTTGGAGATCAGATAAGTAGTTCTTGACAGAGTGAAGTGCCCAAGTAAGCTTTGCACCTGAACAGAGATGACAGAGGGAATTGATGTCCAGTCCTTGGGTACAATTTTAGATGCTATACAGAAGGAACTGGGAGCAGTGAGGGAGGAGAATCGGAATTTGAGGCAAGAAGTGATTAGTGCCAGAAAAGAAACTGCGGACTTGGCGTTAAGACTACACCAACCAAGTAGTTTAGAGAGAGAAGCCATGAACCCAGTTTTAGAGACAACAAATAGGTCCACCACTCAAGTAATACATTCCCTCTCTCCAGTTATCCCACTGGCAGCTCCAGAGAGATTTAACGGGGACCCTCAGAAAGCGCAGATATTTTTGTCACAGTGCTCATTACACTTCATGTGCCGCCCTTCGATCTTCCCCGACGCGCAGTCTAGAGTGGCTTTCATACTCTCATATCTTAGCGGAGACGCAGCAGCGTGGTCTATGCCCCTAGTCTCTAGAGATGACCCATTATTGCGGAATTTTGAGAACTTTAAACAAGAATTTCTAAGAATATTCGACCGACGGAGGATTTCTCAGGTAGTGGATAACGAGCTCTTAGATCTCCGACAGGGAAACCGGGACTTGATTGCCTACTTAGCTCAATTCAATAAGCTAGTAGTAGAAACCAATTGGCCGGAGAGCAAGAGAGCCGCAGTTTTTTATCGGGGCCTGAAAGATGAATTGAAAGACGCCCTGGCCCAGATTCCTAATCGGCCTACCGAAGTTTCAGCATTGATAGACCTAGTATTAGAGATTGACTTCCGTCAAGGGGAACGGCGCGGGGAGAAGAAAAAAGATTTTAGGACTATACCCCCAAGATTTGACCGGGCTCGGTCAGACGGTGCCAAAACCTCGGACCATCATGCGGGAGTGGAACCGATGCAAATTGGAACAATACGGGGCCCTCTGACCAAAGAAGAGAAAGAAAAAAGAAGGGCGAACAACCAATGTATGTATTGTGGATCCGGAAATCATTTTGTCCGAGAGTGTCCAAAAAGGCCCAAGGTTCCATTTAAGCCGAAGGAAAACTAATGGCACCACCTGTGGAAGGAGTTGAACAGGTGGGTGCGACTCAGGAATTAACTCCACATGAACATCAAGTCGCCAACACGTTACAGTCTGCAGAGCCGCATTTAATTTTAACCATGGAGGTTAAATTCAGACAAACTACCCTGACTGAGGTATCTGTGATGATAGACTCCGGTGCCACGGGAAACTTTTGCGATTTGAAATTTGCCGCAAGGGTGGGAATTCAAGCTATCCGGAAAGCCAAGAGCGAACCAGTACGTGCCGTAGATGGAACAAATCTTTCTTCAGGGCCCATCGTGAGTCATACCGAAATTATTCAGTTAACGACCGGAGAAGGACATCGGGAGGAAATCCAGTTTAATCTGATAGACGCCCCACAATTCCAGTTAATCCTTGGTCTTCCTTGGCTCACGGAGCATAATCCTACCATCAATTGGAGTTCCAGAACAATAGTAATGGATTCGAACTATTGTTGTGAAAATTGTTTTGGCTCACAGAATCAACCCGACAAGAACACCCTGGCGCAGGCCTTATGTTCTATCGAACATTCCTTGTGTGTGATAGATGTTCAAGAAATCCCAGAGGATTATAAGGAATTCGCCGAGGTGTTTAATGAAGTGGAAGCAGAACGTTTACCACCACATCGAGCTTACGACTGCAAGATAGAGCTGGAGCCGGGTTCAAATTTGCCCTGCAGCCGTGTTTACGCCTTGACCGAGAAGGAGCATCAGCATTTGAAGGAGTACTTGGACAAGTATCTTGCTAATGGTTTCATCAGGCCGTCCCAATCGCCAGTTTCCTCGCCTCTCTTTTTCGTGCCGAAGAAGGAGGGAGATTTGAGGACGTGCATCGACTACAGAGCCATAAATAAAATAACCAAGAAGAACAGATATCCTCTACCCCTGATCTCAGTGCTTCTAGATCAAGTCAAGGGGGCTCGAATCTATACCAAGCTTGATCTCAGAGGGGCCTATCATCTAGTCCGGATGCAGGAAGGAGATGAGTGGAAGACAGCATTTCGGACAAGATTTGGGCTCTTCGAATACCAGGTGATGCCATATGGATTGTGTAATGCCCCAGCCGCCTTTCAGCACTTCATCAACGACGTCTTGAAGGAGTTTATCGATCAGTGTGCAATTGTGTACATTGACGATATTTTGATTTATTCTTCTGACGAGACAAGACATCATGAGCAAGTGAGAGGAGTGCTACGGAAATTGCAGGAAAATAAGTTGTTTGTGAAGTTAGAAAAATGCGCCTTTGATGTGACCCAAGTGGAGTTCTTGGGCTTCGTATTGTCACCTTCCGGAATTGTAATGGATCAACGCAAGGTGGAAGCGGTGACGAATTGGAAATCCCCGAGAAGCGTGAAGGAAGTTCAAGGCTTCATAGGATTCGCTAACTTCTATCGGAGATTTATTAGCGAGTTCTCCAGGAAGATCCTTCCCCTCACAAAGTTACTGAGAAAAGGGACCAGGTTTGAGTGGTCAGAAGAAGCAGAAGGGGCCTTTCAGTCTTTGAAGAAGGATTTCACCACAGCACCCATTTTATTGCATGCCGACCCATCTGAGCCTTTCTATGTGGAAACTGACGCGTCAGATCAAGCAGTAGGAGGAGTGCTGTCACAAAGACATAAAACCACGGGACAGTTGCATCCAGTGGCCTACAGATCCAGAAAACTATCACCAGCCGAAGTGAACTACACAATCACAGAGAAGGAGTTGTTGGCTATCAAAGACGCCTTCAAGGAGTGGCGGCATTATTTGATGGGGGCCCAACACCAAGTAACAGTGTTTACGGATCATCGTAATTTAAAATTCTTGAAAACGGCCCGAACACTTACGCCACGACAGCTGAGGTGGTCGTTGTATTTCGCTGACTATGACTTTGTCATCACCTTTCGTCCTGGAGCCCAAAATGGAAAGGCGGATGCATTATCCAGAATAGGCACTGAGTTTCAGAGAACCCCCAACAACATCCAGCCAATCATCCCCAGTGAAAAGATTATCGGAGCCTTAACCACCATTCAACTACAAGAGTCGATTGGAGATGTCATGAGTGAGGAGGCCATGCAACTATGGGTGGAAGAAGACACCAACAGAAAAATAATCCAAGGTTTGCCCTATCATCAGGATGCCTTATACCTGCCAACAAGCGAGTTGCGTCAACAAGTACTGCAAGAGTGTCATGACGACAAGCTGGCTGGCCATAAGGGAGAAGCTAAAACAGAGGAATTAGTCAAGAGGCACTACTGGTGGCCTAAAATGGCGTCAGATATTGAGATGTATGTGAAGTCATGCGAGATTTGTGCGCAGGGGAAGTCGGAGCGGCAGGCACCAAAGGGGTTATTACAACCACTACCCACACCCCCCCACCCATGGCACACAGTTACATTAGACCTTATTACAGATTTGCCGGTCAGCCAGGGGTTCGACACCATACTAGTGGTAGTGGATGCTTTCTCAAAAATGGCCCATTTCACAGCTTTAAAAGGGGTACCTACAGCCAGACAGTTAGCTGAACATTTTAGTGCCCAAATTGTGAAAATGCATGGAATTCCTAAGATAATCATTTCAGATAGAGGTCCTCAATTTGTGTCCCGTTTTTGGAAGGCCTTTATGGAAGGGTTGGGAACGGAAGTTAGGTTTTCCACTAGTTACCACCCTGAAACAGATGGACAGACGGAGAGGGTAAACCAGGAATTAGAACAATATTTACGACTCTTCCTCTTAAAAGAAGAAGGGAATTGGTCAGAGTATTTGTGGGCAGCAGAATTTGCTCATAACAATGCCAAGAACATCTCGACAGGTTTCTCTCCCTTCTTTATAAATTATGGCAGACATCCACATGCAACCATTCGACAAATGGAAACGGCAGTTCCAGCAGTGAAAGAAGTCATGTCACAATTGTCTCGGATTCAGCTAGACGTAATGAACAATCTGCGATCAGCTAAGGAAAAGTACAAGGAGTATGCCGATCGGAAGAGAAAAGTAGGACCTCTTTTGGTGAAAGGTGACCGGGTCTGGTTAAATACCAAAAATCTGAGACTTAAAGGAAACAGAAAGTTTCAACCTCGATTTATTGGTCCGTATCCTATAAAAGAACAAATTAATCAGGTCACTTACAGATTGGAACTGCCACCTAAGTTGAAAATACATCCAGTCTTCCATGTCTCATTGTTAAAGAAGGTTTCCCCAAGCCTGAGGAGCCATCTACCGCCAAAACCGATTCAGTTAGACACCGGAACAGAGTTTGAAGTCAAAGAAATCTTGGATTCCAAATGCTCCAAAGGCAAACTGTATTATTTGATAGACTGGAAAGGCTATGGTCCAGAAGAACGATCTTGGGAGCAGGAAGAGGATGTTCATGCGCCAAGGCTGGTAAAATCTTTTCATCAGAGATTCCCTACCAAACCAAGAAGAGAAGGACCTGCCTTGTTGGGGGGTACTGTCAGGACTCAAGCTGTGGGTTCAGTCATAATCAACCCAACTGCAGTAGGAAGGCAACCAGGATGCTTTCCAGACACATGGACAGATAGAGTACGATCCTGGAGATGCAAGATGGCCGCCGTTGTGGCCAGCGGAAAGGACAATGAACGTTCTAGTCCTCCAGGTCCCAGTTGCAGAGATTCTATGTGAAGCGCGAGCGTCACGAAAAAAGCGCACTTCACTGAAGACCCCAGCCGAGGAAGTTCGTCGTGTCAAGATTAAAGAAGTAACCAAGTAAAAATCCATGTTCAGAGTATCGAAGCAATTCAGAGCGAGAGTGGAAACGTGAGGCAGACTCGGCGCGTTAATTCAAGCGCGAGTCTTAAGAACATTGCGAGCGTCGTCCCTCAGGTGTGGAGCTCTTGACGGCTGTCAAATTGCCAGAGGCGCGCTCTTCCAGAAGAGGTTCCAGTTACCCTCGTGTTGCCGCAGCGAAGCGTCTGGCTCGAAGATACGCTTGCCGCTGACAGGAAATCTTCACCGGCATCTTGTCAAAGTTTTCTAGTTACCTTCTGAGGGCTGCACCGGGCGAGAAGTGCCTGCAACGCAAGTCCTTCAAAGAAACTAAGCTAAGTAACTGTCCGCATTGTTTCATTAAATGAGTTGCCAATGTTGATGAATATATATATATATATATTTACTAAGGCCAAGAGACTCCAGGAGTTTACGCAAACTGAATAAGTGAAAGAATGAAACTCTAGTGAAGGAAAATTACGAGAGAGACTTAACCAAAGAAAGAGAGTATTCATTGTGCTGGCTGAGACAAGCTCTAAGAACTTAATGAAACTGTAAGGGAGAAAAAGAGACAGAGTATCTCACCAGTCATCCCGTCAAGATTAAGAAAGAAAAAGACTATAAAAACAGAACCCCATTTAAAACGGATGCTCAATTGCCAGTGAAGTAAGTGCTTAGTTTCCATCCATCCAACTAGATGAAAAGTCAATTCAGAGTAAAGAAGCCAAACTAATTCTTGGTATTTGTGTTACATTAGCGTCAACTGGTAGCTGAGCAGAGGCCAACCATATTCATGAAGAGAAGCAAGGTCCTGCAGCGCTAGGGTGGGTGAGCAGAGATAAGGCCATACATATAAGAGTAGACTAGTATTGCATATTGAGTAGGAGTGTAATGGTATGTTATTAATTTTAGGTTTTCTCACACCTACTCAACTACCAGAAGGCAGTGACCAGAGAAAACTCTCGCAGGACCATTCTCTTCTCTGTTTGTTATTTTATCCACACCCCCTTCCCTGGGAGTAATGAAGGAAGGGTTCAGAGATCTGACCCGCTGACATTGCTCAAAGGGATTTGGGTTCTAGCATCTCTGTTCCCGCGCAAGACCTTGGAGATCAGATAAGTAGTTCTTGACACCCTGGTTCTGACCCATTTGTCTGCCCTCTTACCCAATTCTTGTGGAGAGGTCAGATCAGAGTCTACCAGGTGTTGGTGTAATAACTGGTTCTGACAATTACTTAAGATTTGCTCTCTCATAATTAGATTGTATAATCCCTCAAAATCAGTAATCTTACTTCCCAGTAGCCAGCCTTCAAAAGCCTTAGTGGCACAATCAACAAAGTCAGTCCAATCCTGAGACTGAGTTTTCTGGGTATCTCTGAACATCAACCTGTGCTGTTCAGTGGTTAAACCAAACCCATCAATCGGTGTATTCTTCAGGACTTGGTAATTGTTAGCATCCTCAGCTCTAGTAGTGAGGAGCTTATCTCTACCTTTGCCTTCAAAGGAGAGCCACAAGATAGCTGCCCACTGACTCTGGGGGACACACTGTACAGTGCAAGCCCTCTCCAAAGCAGTCATCCATTTGTGGATGTCATCCCCTTGTGTAAAGGGGGGCACTATCTTACTCAGGTGCCTAGTATCTAAACTCCTGTTTTCCCTTGGGGGAATGCTGCCACCAGTGGGGTTTGTCCCACTCAATTCTTGCTCTCTAGCAAAGGCAAGTCTCTCTTTGGCCAGGGCAAGTTCTTCCCTTTCAATCCTCAGATTGACTTCCCTCACTTTAGCTTCATACACTCTCCTCTGAGGGGATGTCATCCCTCTTTGAGAAGAGCCTTGAGAGCCATTGGTTGGAATGGATCTGTTAGAGCCTCTGGATAGAGACCTAACTCGTCCATTCCCAATGTTAAGCTGACCTGAGAGGGGCCCCAGGGGTCTCCTAGTACCACTCTCATGTCTGCTTAAGTTGTCCCTAGTTAGCTGGCTAACTACTTCTGGACCTTTGTCTGCCTCATCCTCAGATGGCTCTAGATCCTCATCCTCCTCTTCACCTTCTGCAGAGAGATGGATAAGGTCAGGGTCACCTGAGGTTCCCTCTAGGGGAGGCATGTTCCCATCTGGATTAGAAGGGTCTGGGTTACCAGCCCTCCTGGCATCATAAGTCTCTAAGAGACCAATCAGAAAAGGAATTGTGGGGTTAGACCCCTGTTTTAGTTTCCTGGAGGTACACACTTGTCTCATCTCCTGGAAGCTAAGAGCAGCATATCTGGAAGTGACCTGTGGAGGGTCCACTGACACAAGGGGAGACTCAGAGTTTCCTCCTTTGTCTGACATGCTGATTCTAGTGTGGTGTAAGTGATGCACCTACCTACACTATATGTTTGCCTACTGATCCTTTGCTAAGAGTTGTAGCCAAGGTGTGCTAAGCCTTGAGGAGCTACAACAGCTGGTTCAGTAGAACTCAGAGTATTCTAAGCTAAGTTATATGTACCTGAAGTACTTATGTGATCTTTCACAAGATATTCTTAGGATACGTGTGGTAAAACAACAGCAAGCTCAAATCCCAACCGCTGCTCACCAATGTGAGAAGTTGGCCTGATATATAATGTTCACTATTCTAGTGAGCACTTTGTATCAGTCCAAACAACCCTTATGGTGATTGGTTGTAAGTCAACCTTATAGACCAGCTATCCTAGTAGCGTGGATACGAGCAGTCTTCGGGCTAAACTCTAGAGGGCGTGTTAAGCCAGCTGTTATACCATCACATATACCCCTTGAACACCAAGTGAAAGGACACCACACAAGTGTTATGAAAATAAACAGTGTATTTATTAGAATCACAACAGCCCTGTACTCTTTATGAGGACAGGGTACTAAGCATACAACAAAACTCTTATAAAAATACTACAAGTTGCACAATTTACACAAATGCCCGAGGGGCACGGAAAACCATATACTATGGAAGTGGAATGCGAAATTACTAGCAGGTAAGTACTGTACTAATAGGCTTTGGAATCGCTAGGACTACGTTACTGAACCTTCAGATTACTAGTAGGAGGCCTAGGGGACTCGGGTGCAGAGTGTGCACTCTCACGCGGGATGCGGGACAAAGTCTATGGAGGCTAGTAAAGACAAAGTTAGTGTTCTCGGGCGAACCCGACCTGGTAGGCAGAAAACGACAGTGGATCCTGACCCTTGGATAGTGAGGCTATGCTGGGGCACCGAAATGCCGAAGTTACCTAGCCCAGGGGCTGCAGCTGCATATGTCTCAAAAGACGTCGGGAATCCTCGTAGACGAACCAGGAGCCTGAAGAAAAGATGCTGGCAGGCGACCAGTGAAGAGAGTTCGAAGTGATCCAAGCCTGGATCTTGAAGATGAATGACACCTGAAAGCAGAGGGGACCAAGTTCGTGACTACTAGCCAGTAGTCAGGTGGCACCAGGAGGGCACCGGATGGTAGTCACCTCGACTAGGTGAGTGGGCGACGCTGTGCTCTGCAGATCTCACGGACCAGGAGGCGTTGTCGGCGACCAGGATGGAGGAGCGAGCTGTCCCACGATGGATGAAGCTGTCGACGTCGCTGGACCCAGGATTGGGGCAACAAGTCTTGGCTAATTCAAGCCCACGCGGTGGACCTAAAATGGCGTCTTGAGTGGACCAGGAGGGTCCGGGGTGCTCCTCTTTTGGAAGGGAGCAAGGGCCAGTCTGGAGCAACCAGACCAGCAGCAGTGATGTCGTCGGGCGTCGTTAGGAAGGCCACAAGCCAGCGGGCTAGTAGCCAAACAACGCGGTGAGCAGCAAAAAGCAGAAGGGCCCCACGCAGATCGTGGAGATGCTGGGAGGCTGAACTTCGGTGCTGGAGCTGCTCAGGGTCGCGGCTTCTCGGACCCCAAAGCACTCACCAGAGGATCCCTCGGCGGTCGTGCTGGAAAGAGGTTGTGCAGTCTTGAAGATGGCCGGTCACTCGAGGTCTCGTCGCACCCACGGTTCTCAGCTTAGCTGTAGAGGTGGGTAGAGGTCAGAGGTGCCAGAGAAGCCGGTTCTCGTCGAGCTGGGCAGTCGGATTCCGGAGGAAGGACTTGCAGCAGACCGCAGTGTTTTTAAGATGGTGCCTGCGGATGCAGGGTGACTACTCCTTAGTCACAAGGGAGAATCTTGAAGAAGAAATCTTGAAGTCCTTTCGTAGAAAGTCGTGTCTTGATTCCAAAGATGATCTAATTTGGAAGGGTCCCCGCTCCTGCCTTTATCCTAAAGAAAGGGGTGGGTACGCGACTAGGTCCTGCCCTAGGGGTGGGACCAGGAAGGGGGGTGGTTACACCCCTCTCCCATGCCGGACTTTCCCCAGGCCAGGGGCTGGTGTGCCCCTGGAACTGGTTCTAGCCGGCAGATGCGTAGTGAGCACCGGGGTGCCACTCAGCAGTCACCTTCCTGTAAAGCCCTGCCTACCCAGGATACACAAAACCCTGTCTGGGATGGTGCTAGCACCGCCCCTGACAGGAAACCCTTTGTCCAAGCTCTCCTCGCTGGAAGGACTCCCAGCAGCAGGAGGTCAGACTCGTGTCTGTGGTGGCAGCATCCATTTTGTGGAGCTGAGGCTTCGTTTAACTTTAACCGGGGTTCACAGTTACCTACATGTCGTGTCCCTCTAGAAGGGTGGAATGCTAACCCCGTCGCCAGAATTGGCGAGGGGTTAGTATTCCAATTCGTATGACACCTTACTCGACATGTTTTGATAAAGCGATACCAAAGATAGCATTTAACCGCAAGGATTATAATGCACTTAAGAGTATATGGTATGCGTTATCATGGAACAGCTATTAGGACTTGGTTCCGCAAGCTGCAAACGGGCTCAGCTCATGCCAGAGCACCATCTCACACGATTCCAAGTACTCTGCCTTCTGGATTGTCAAGGCCTGCAATAGGAGTGACTGATAGGAATCTGTGTGTCCATTTTTAGGGTTAGATATAGGCATACTATATCTATAGCAAAGGGTGATTACACCACCTTGCCCCAGCTGTCGTGCAGCCAGTTGTGTCAGATTTAGATGGCCATCCAGGGATGGCATAATACATGCTTCAGCCCCTGGTAGGCCCTGGGTACACCTATGCCCTGAGTTACAGGGTCTGATAAGGTGGCCCAGTACTAATTGGAAATGTACCTAAGGTACAGGGAATCCATTTTAGAGAGAGAGCAGTAGGCCTGGGGTCCTGATTGGCAGGGCCCCAGGTCAACTAAGTCAGAAAACCAGCAAAACACCAGGCAAAAAGTTGGGGGTAACCATAGTCAGGTATCTACCTTCCTACACAACCCCCCCCCCCCCAAACGAAAGGAGATAAGGCTATCCTTGTCCAGGTAAGCCTATATTGCCTGAGTGGCCATATGAGGTGGTACATGCACTGGCATGGTTACCCCCTGTATCATGGTCCACTAAGCAACCCCTCACCCTAAGGGTATCTGAGGGTCTCCACCATAGGGAGTCACTACCTGTGGTGTGCTTTGGCAAAGTAAAAGGCTGGTGTGGGAATGGAGTAATGAAGTGAGACTCCACTACTGTTGGGCTCAACTTCCTCCAATCACTATCCACCATATGTGCCTTTCTTTCCAATACTGAGTTGCTATGAGCTCTCAGGGTCAACCTCTGGCTACCTAAAGCTGGAGGCTGAGTCCCTCTGTTTGGCTTACTGGAGGGACAGGTCAGGTTAGGGGTTTTTAGGCCCCATGTTTGGCTGTGCCCAGCAGTGTCCAGCTGTGGGAGTTCCCTAACTACTTTTAAGGGGGATCCCTCAGGAGTCTGTTTTATTTTCACTTGGCTAGGACTACTAGCTTCAGTGATCCTAATATGCTGATTGGGGATTTTTGGACAGGGGGCCCTTTGGGGTCCACCACTGGCCTCCCTGACCTTTACAGCCCTGGGCTGATGGAGGCAGGGTTGAGAGGTGCAGGCTACCTGCTCCAGACTGGGTCCCACCTGGGAAGGGTCCACTGCCATCAGGGGCTCTGCCAGGCTAAGCCTGACTACCTCTGGGGCAGTTCCTTCAACAAGGGTAGAGTCAGTTCCCTGAGGAGGCTGGCTCTCACCTAGTGTCTGGGAGGGGGAAGACTTTTCTTCCTCCTCAATGCTCTCAGTTTGAGTGGAGTGATCCATTGTTTCAGGCTTCACAACACT
Organism: Lissotriton vulgaris; assembly: GCF_964263255.1. NCBI lineage: Eukaryota > Metazoa > Chordata > Amphibia > Caudata > Salamandridae > Lissotriton > Lissotriton vulgaris. Next base: position 275,642 of record NW_028248894.1, on the reverse strand, counting down.
ATTATCTGTCTGAGTTTGAGCTGTGGCCATCACAACTCCACCAGCCTTTTCAGGAAGGGACTCAGTTTGGGTTTGGGCTGTGACCATCACAGCCTTGCCAACCTGTTCAGGAAGGGCATCTTTCTGGGATAGGGCTGTGACTGGCACAGCCCTCCTGACCTGTTCAGGGAGGACATCTTGGACTGGGGCTGTGGCTATCACTGCCCCACTAACCTTACCATGGAGGTTTACCATTTTAAAATGGGTTTCTTGCTCTACCTCAGCCGCCCAGGCTGAGGTCTCTAAATCATTCCCCAGTAGGCAATCTACAGGTAAGTTTGGTGACACTGCCACTCTCTTGTGACCAGTGACACCTCCCCAGCTGAGATTTACCACTGCTATGGGATGATCTCTCTGCACTCCATCAATGTTCACTACCTGGTATGTGGCACCAGGCATAAGTTGCCTTGAGGGGACTAGGCTCTCAGCCACCATGGTGATGCTAGCCCCTGTGTCTCTGTAGGCCTCAACTTTTGAACCATTGATGAGGGGCTCCTGTCTGTACCTGCCCAATGTGTTGGGACAGGTTGTGAAGTTGGCAAACCCCATGCCAGTCTCACAGACAAGAGTATCTAAGTCAGGGGACCTGGTTAGGCCAGAGTCCCCAGGCATCCCCAAAGAAAATGCACCCAGATTCTTGGGGGCACTCCCACCACCTGGGGGATTACTACTAGTAGTAACAGGAGGCTGGGAAGCTTTATTTGGGGGTATGTTCTCCTTATTGTTTTTGGCCTTGGGACAACTGTTGTCACTTTTGTAATGGCCTACCTGTTTGCAGGTATGACAATAAGGTTTCTTTTGGGTTTTGGGAGAAGTTTGGGACCCACCCTTTTCAGAGGAATTTTGGGGCCCTGTGGTTTGATCAGAAGATTTATTCCCACCCTTCTCTTGAGGCTTGGTTGATTCATTCTTTTGGTCACCACCCTGGTTCTTAGGCCTGACCCTGGTTCTGACCCATTTGTCTGCCCTCTTACCCAATTCTTGTGGAGAGGTCAGATCAGAGTCTACCAGGTGTTGGTGTAATAACTGGTTCTGACAATTACTTAAGATTTGCTCTCTCATAATTAGATTGTATAATCCCTCAAAATCAGTAACCTTACTTCCCAGTAGCCAGCCTTCAAAAGCCTTAGTGGCACAATCAACAAAGTCAGTCCAATCCTGAGACTGAGTTTTCTGGGTATCTCTGAACATCAACCTGTACTGTTCAGTGGTTAAACCAAACCCATCAATCGGTGTATTCTTCAGGACTTGGTAATTGTTAGCATCCTCAGCTCTAGTAGTGAGGAGCTTATCTCTACCTTTGCCTTCAAAGGAGAGCCACAAGATAGCTGCCCACTGACTCTGGGGGACACACTGTACAGTGCAAGCCCTCTCCAAAGCAGTCATCCATTTGTGGATGTCATCCCCTTGTGTAAAGGGGGGCACTATCTTACTCAGGTGCCTAGTATCTAAACTCCTGTTTTCCCTTGGGGGAATGCTGCCACCAGTGGGGTTTGTCCCACTCAATTCTTGCTCTCTAGCAAAGGCAAGTCTCTCTTTGGCCAGGGCAAGTTCTTCCCTTTCAATCCTCAGATTGACTTCCCTCACTTTAGCTTCATACACTCTCCTCTGAGGGGATGTCATCCCTCTTTGAGAAGAGCCTTGAGAGCCATTGGTTGGAATGGATCTGTTAGAGCCTCTGGATAGAGACCTAACTCGTCCATTCCCAATGTTAAGCTGACCTGAGAGGGGCCCCAGGGGTCTCCTAGTACCACTCTCATGTCTGCTTAAGTTGTCCCTAGTTAGCTGGCTAACTACTTCTGGACCTTTGTCTGCCTCATCCTCAGATGGCTCTAGATCCTCATCCTCCTCTTCACCTTCTGCAGAGAGATGGATAAGGTCAGGGTCACCTGAGGTTCCCTCTAGGGGAGGCATGTTCCCATCTGGATTAGAAGGGTCTGGGTTACCAGCCCTCCTGGCATCATAAGTCTCTAAGAGACCAATCAGAAAAGGAATTGTGGGGTTAGACCCCTGTTTTAGTTTCCTGGAGGTACACACTTGTCTCATCTCCTGGAAGCTAAGAGCAGCATATCTGGAAGTGACCTGTGGAGGGTCCACTGACACAAGGGGAGACTCAGAGTTTCCTCCTTTGTCTGACATGCTGATTCTAGTGTGGTGTAAGTGATGCACCTACCTACACTATATGTTTGCCTACTGATCCTTTGCTAAGAGTTGTAGCCAAGGTGTGCTAAGCCTTGAGGAGCTACAACAGCTGGTTCAGTAGAACTCAGAGTATTCTAAGCTAAGTTATATGTACCTGAAGTACTTATGTGATCTTTCACAAGATATTCTTAGGATACGTGTGGTAAAACAACAGCAAGCTCAAATCCCAACCGCTGCTCACCAATGTGAGAAGTTGGCCTGATATATAATGTTCACTATTCTAGTGAGCACTTTGTATCAGTCCAAACAACCCTTATGGTGATTGGTTGTAAGTCAACCTTATAGACCAGCTATCCTAGTAGCGTGGATACGAGCAGTCTTCGGGCTAAACTCTAGAGGGCGTGTTAAGCCAGCTGTTATACCATCACATATACCCCTTGAACACCAAGTGAAAGGACACCACACAAGTGTTATGAAAATAAACAGTGTATTTATTAGAATCACAACAGCCCTGTACTCTTTATGAGGACTGGGTACTAAGCACACAACAAAACTCTTATAAAAATACTACAAGTTGCACAATTTACACAAATGCCCGAGGGGCACGGAAAACCATATACTATGGAAGTGGAATGCGAAATTACTAGCAGGTAAGTACTGTACTAATAGGCTTTGGAATCGCTAGGACTACGTTACTGAACCTTCAGATTACTAGTAGGAGGCCTAGGGGACTCGGGTGCAGAGTGTGCACTCTCACGCGGGATGCGGGACAAAGTCTATGGAGGCTAGTAAAGACAAAGTTAGTGTTCTCGGGCGAACCCGACCTGGTAGGCAGAAAACGACAGTGGATCCTGACCCTTGGATAGTGAGGCTATGCTGGGGCACCGAAATGCCGAAGTTACCTAGCCCAGGGGCTGCAGCTGCATATGTCTCAAAAGACGTCGGGAATCCTCGTAGACGAACCAGGAGCCTGAAGAAAAGATGCTGGCAGGCGACCAGTGAAGAGAGTTCGAAGTGATCCAAGCCTGGATCTTGAAGATGGATGACACCTGAAAGCAGAGGGGACCAAGTTTGTGACTACTAGCCAGTAGTCAGGTGGCACCAGGAGGGCACCGGATGGTAGTCACCTCGACTAGGTGAGTGGGCGACGCTGTGCTCTGCAGATCTCACGGACCAGGAGGCGTTGTCGGCGACCAGGATGGAGGAGCGAGCTGTCCCACGATGGATGAAGCTGTCGACGTCGCTGGACCCAGGATTGGGGCAACAAGTCTTGGCTAATTCAAGCCCACGCGGTGGACCTAAAATGGCGTCTTGAGTGGACCAGGAGGGTCCGGGGTGCTCCTCTTTTGGAAGGGAGCAAGGGCCAGTCTGGAGCAACCAGACCAGCAGCAGTGATGTCGTCGGGCGTCGTTAGGAAGGCCACAAGCTAGCGGGCTAGTAGCCAAACAACGCGGTGAGCAGCAAAAAGCAGAAGGGCCCCACGCAGATCGTGGAGATGCTGGGAGGCTGAACTTCGGTGCTGGAGCTGCTCAGGGTCGCGGCTTCTCGGACCCCAAAGCACTCACCAGAGGATCCCTCGGCGGTCGTGCTGGAAAGAGGTTGTGCAGTCTTGAAGATGGCCGGTCACTCGAGGTCTCGTCGCACCCACGGTTCTCAGCTTAGCTGTAGAGGTGGGTAGAGGTCAGAGGTGCCAGAGAAGCCGGTTCTCGTCGAGCTGGGCAGTCGGATTCCGGAGGAAGGACTTGCAGCAGACCGCAGTGTTCTTAAGATGGTGCCTGCGGATGCAGGGTGACTACTCCTTAGTCACAAGGGAGAATCTTGAAGAAGAAATCTTGAAGTCCTTTCGTAGAAAGTTGTGTCTTGATTCCAAAGATGATCTAATTTGGAAGGGTCCCCGCTCCTGCCTTTATCCTAAAGAAAGGGGTGGGTACGCGACTAGGTCCTGCCCTAGGGGTGGGACCAGGAAGGGGGGTGGTTACACCCCTCTCCCATGCCGGACTTTCCCCAGGCCAGGGGCTGGTGTGCCCCTGGAACTGGTTCTAGCCGGCAGATGCGTAGTGAGCACCGGGGTGCCACTCAGCAGTCACCTTCCTGTAAAGCCCTGCCTACCCAGGATACACAAAACCCTGTCTGGGATGGTGCTAGCACCGCCCCTGACAGGAAACCCTTTGTCCAAGCTCTCCTCGCTGGAAGGACTCCCAGCAGCAGGAGGTCAGACTCGTGTCTGTGGTGGCAGCATCCATTTTGTGGAGCTGAGGCTTCGTTTAACTTTAACCGGGGTTCACAGTTACCTACATGCCGTGTCCCTCTAGAAGGGTGGAATGCTAACCCCGTCGCCAGAATTGGCGAGGGGTTAGTATTCCAATTCGTATGACACCTTACTCGACATGTTTTGATAAAGCGATACCAAAGATAGCATTTAACCGCGAGGATTATAATGCACTTAAGAGTATATGGTATGCGTTATCATGGAACAGCTATTAGGACTTGGTTCCGCAAGCTGCAAACGGGCTCAGCTCATGCCAGAGCACCATCTCACACGATTCCAAGCACTCTGCCTTCAGGATTGTCAAGGCCTGCCATAGGAGTGACTGATAGGAATCTGTGTGTCCATTTTTAGGGTTAGATATAGGCATATTATATCTATAGCAAAGGGTGATTACACCACCTTGCCCCAGCTGTCGTGCAGCCAGTTGTGTCAGATTTAGATGGCCATCCAGGGGTGGCATAATACATGCTTCAGCCCCTGGTAGGCCCTGGGTATACCTATGCCCTGAGTTACAGGGTCTGATAAGGTGGCCCAGTACCAATTGGAAATGTACCTAAGGTACAGGGAATCCATTTTAGAGAGAGAGCAGTAGGCCTGGGGTCCTGATTGGCAGGGCCCCAGGTCAACTAAGTCGGAAAACCAGCAAAACACCAGGCAAAAAGTTGGGGGTAACCATAGTCAGGTATCTACCTTCCTACACAGTCTACTTTGAGGAGGAACCCTCTGGGTCTTTGGAGACTGAGCTTGTTGAAGCTCTAGATGTGGGAGTTCCACACTCCGTTAACAAGGCTATGGTCAGGGCAATTGAACCTTTAAAACGCCATTTATGCAATTATGCTGTACAGCAGAGCTGGGTATCTGGCGCAGAGTCCTGTACTTCTTCTGGCGTCAAGGCTTCTCAGAACCCCCACTCTGCGGACTTTGCCAAGCTCACTCAGTCCTTGGCCTCTGACAATTCTTATGGGTCTACGAGGAAGGACAAAGGTTCTGACTCGCCTCGCAGGGATGATGGTGATGCCTCTTCCTCTACTTCGACGTCTGACTCCGATGTTTCTCCTCCCCAGCGAAGAAACAACGCAAAGAGCGGTTCGTTGATGCTCCCTCTCATCCCAATTTACTAACATTTGACCCCACTGCAATAATTCATCCAAATTCTTCTTCTTGGCTTCCCTCTACTGAGGTTGCTGATTATGTGCAGTCCCAGTTGAGGCAACCCTTTGACAAAGATGTCAGGGCGCGTTTACGTTCAGAATGTCCGCGTCCAGATTTGGCGGACAAGGTGGCAGATACCCCGGAAGTGGATCCTTCCATGCTTATCTATTTGAGAAAATATACTAAGGATCCTAAGAAAGGTTTGGATCGTGCATGGAGGTCCTGCCAGGACAAATTCCTCGATTTGACCGGCCCCCTAACAAAAAAAGTGGATTTGGGTTACAAATCCAAGGCTTCAGGGCAAATAATCAATCCTGATGACTTAATTGGATGGGCTCAGCGTGCTGTTTGTCTGTTGGGCAATGGCAACTGTGCAATGTCTAGTCAGTGCCGTCTCTCTATTTTTCTAAAGCTTGACCCAAAATTAGCGGAGTTATCCTCCTCTGAGTCGGGCCCCTTAGCGCAAGGTCTTTTATTTGGCCAACATTTTTTGAAAGAATTAACTAAATTTGTCGCGACCTTCAGTGGCCTCGATAAGGCTCAGGGTTCCTTAAAACGGGCGTTTCGTCCGGTTTTTGGAAGGGCCGGACGACATAGTTGGCTGCAGTTACCAACAAGGCACCCAGCGAAGATATAATCCCCAGCGTGGCAAATTCCAAGACTCTAATTCCTCCACCAACTTCTACCCCACTCGTGGATCACGCAACTACAACAAGAAGGGATGCTATGGTGGTAACCAGGGAGGTCAACGCGAGTCCGCTGCCTCAGGTGAGCCTAATTCCCTTTTCAGAGGTTCAATTGGGGGGTCGCCTCCAGTTTTTTCTCAACAAATGGCAAGAGATCTCACAAGATGCATGGATCCTGGAATCGGTTCAGGGTTACAAGATCGAATTCCTTCATTCCCCGCGTCCAATGGTCTTTTCCCATCAGGATCAGGTCTTTATTTACAGCGAGATCGAGTCTCTGCTACTCAAAGGAGCCATAGTGCTGACGGTTCGTCATCCCCAGGGCTTTGTCAGCAACGTCTTCCTGGTCCAGAAGAAGGGGGGGGGGGATCCAGGCTTGTTTTAAATCTCAGGGAGTTCAATGGATGGGTTGTATATCGTCACTTCAAGATGGAGGGAATCCATCTTTTTCGCGATCTTCTTCAGGAAGGGGACTGAATGGTCTTCCTGGATCAGAAAGATGCTTATCTGTCCATGCCCATTTACGGACCTCATCGTTGTTTTCTTCAGTTCCAATGGCTGGGGATGTGGTACGAGTACAAAGTCCTTCCTTTCGGCCTCTCGTCAGCACCTTGGTGCTTCACGAAGCTTCTAAGGCCTGTAGTCGAGTTTCTTCCAACCATAGGCGTTCGCCTCATCATTTATCTGGACTACATTCTCATCATGGGTCAGTGTCCTTGTCTGGTGGTACAACATCTTGCCTGGACCATAGACCTATTGCAGAATTTGGGATTTCTGGTCAACCCTCAGAAATCTGTGTTGATTCCCTCTCAAACGATGGAGTTTCTTGGCTTTTTGGTCGATTCCCTTTCTTGTAAACTCCTCTTGCCTCCTCAGAATATCAGATCGATCAAGAGAGAGTTGAGGTTGATTTTGAACAAGCAGACTGTGTCCTTGAGGTCTGTAGCCCGGGTCGTCGGGTTGTTAGCTTCTTCTATACAAGCGATCTTCCCGGGTCCCCTTCATTACCGAGCACTTCAACGGCTCAAGATACGCCATCTCCAGAAAGGCCTCAGGTATTCCGATCAGATTCCTCTCTCGTAGTAGTCATCAAATCCGATGCCAGCCAGTTGGGTTGGGGAGCCCGATGCGGTCAAGTGTCCAGGGGAGGTCGTTGGTCCCCGGAGGAACTGTCTCTCCACATCAATTGGCTGGAACTTCTGGCGGGTTCCTTTGCGATTCGGTGTCTCTCACCCCGTCAGACGAATTGTTGCATCCTTCTCCGCATGGACAACGTGTCTGGGGTTCGTTATGTCAACAAGTTAGGCGGGACCCGATTCCGACTTCTTGTGGAGATTGCGAAGGATTTTCGGCATTTTTGCCTTCAGAACAAATTGTTTGTGGTGGCGGAGTATCTTCCAGGGTGCAGCAACCAGGTTGCTGATTGGCATTCCCGACATCTCCGGTACTTCAGCGATTGACGGATTCATCCTCAAGTGTTCCGTTGGCTTTCCAAGTTGTAAGGCCTTTGCCAGATCGATCTGTTTGCCTCCAGGCTCAACAAACAGATTCCAGTGTTCTTCAGCTGGCATCCGAACGCCCTAGCCACAGATGCTTTTCTGCAGGTATGGCCCCTGGCTCTGGCTCTTTGCTATGTGTTCCCTCCGTTCATGATGATTCCGAGGGTCCTGGCCAGGACCAAGTGTTATCAGGCGAACTGATTCTGATCACTCCTCTTTAGATGGCTCAAGCATGGTTCCCGGTGCTTCTGGAGATGTTGTGTGCGGTTCCAATCCTTCTTCCCCAGCTGTGGAATCTGTTGTTAGACCCTCTCCAATCTCTCCATCCGTTAGTAATGTCAGGTCAACTCATGCTGGTCGCGTGGCAAATTTCGGGGATCGCTGGAACGTCCCTGGCCTTTTGAGAGACGCTGCCAGATTTATCAACGAAGCTTGGTCGCCCAACACCCACAAACGTTATGCTACAGCATGGAAATGTTTGTGTGATTAGTGCTCTCAACGGGAAGTGGATCCCTCTTCATTAGATGTCTCTTCGGTAGTGAGCTTCCTAGCGTCTTTGGCCGCCTCCAGTCTTGCTTACCGCACTGTTAACAACTTACGGTCAGCCATTTCAGCGGGCCATGTGCCCATTGACGGCAAACGTATTGGGGAACATCCTTTGTTATGTAAAATACTTAGAGGTATCCGACTGGTTAAACCTCCATGTTCTAAATATTCAGAGCTTTGGGATGTCTCCCCTTGCCAAGCTTGCTATGCTACTTTGTCTAGTCTCCTTTAAACGAGTTTCTGATATTCGCGCTCTTGATTTGGTGGGTCGTCAGTTTTCTCCAGAGGGTGTTACTTTTCGCATTACAAGACGCACTAAATATAATACCTCTTCCGTCACTTATCCTGCATTTCCTGACAATCCAAAACTGTGTGTGGTACAATGTATCCGAGATTATGAGGTGAGTACTGCAGGTTTTTGTCAAGATATGATGGGTCAATTGTTGATTGCTTTACAGAAGCCTTTTCGCCGAGTGACCCCAGCTACACTAGCAATATGGGTGCGTTGGCTCATGGGCGAAGCAGGTATTGATATTTCTAGGTTTGGTGCTTATTCTGCTCGTGGTGCTAGGGCATCCAAAGCCTTTTCTGTGGGAGTCAGTTTATCAGATATTATGAAGACAGCTGACTGGTCTTCTGACTCTACATTTAAAACGTTTTATTACAAACCTATTATTAATGTGGCATCTGTTGTGGTGATCAGCTTTAACAAGCATAATCAGAGCCTCCGGTCCTGACATAGAATTCAAAATTTGCGAACATTTGTGACAAGAATTTTCAATTCTATTAAGGACACGGAGGCGAGGATTATCCGACCCATGATTCAGGACTATAATGTCTGATTTGCAATGTTTATACTATGATGTGTATGTTTATGCTCTTTTCTACCCTCCCCTTATGATGTACTTCCTTTTGGGGATCTGGTATTGTGGCTTTGTCTTTCGATTTCAGGTTCTGACCTCAAGTAAGACTAGGTGTCTTTCACCTTTGTGGAGACCCTTCACGTTGGATGCTGTTTCATTGAAGATGCCTTCAAGTGTCGTGGTTGCCTGTTGGCCGGTGGATTTCCTTCTGACGGATGGCTTCGTCTTCCCTGTGGTTCCAGATTTCGGACTATGTTTATTATGTTTATTATTTTTTGGACTTACCTGTTATTTTACACAAAGAAAGAGGATGTACTATTCTCTTGCACTCCTTATATAGGGGTCTACTCTATGGTTACCACGTGATACCCTCTAGGGTTCATGGGTATTGTAGTATGTATTTTTATTTTCACTTTCTGATTGGCTGCTGATAATTTTCAGTAAAGAAAATTGAGAAGCATAATCTTTGCCTCCGTGTACTTAATAGAATTGAAAATTCTTGTCACGAATGTTCGCAAATTTTGAATTCTACATGACGTCTGCCTTCCCCGCTTGCTTTGGACGACTTGGTGCATGTTTTCACCGCAAGCCATCCAGCACGCCGTCATAATGCGCACCGCCATCTTAAGAATGCTGAAGCCTGCATCCATTCTTTGCCTACCATGTTCCTCACAGCATCTCTTTTCTGTCTCAACGCTAACTGGCACACTAATTGAAACCTGCTACAGACAGAGTTGAATGCTCTGCCTGTATCATTCTCACTTCTCCTTTCATGTTGCATGGAGCAATCACTAGGAGCTTTTGTTTACTGTGATGAGGTTAGCGTTTTTTTTTATACCAACGAACTCTGTCATTTTGAATTAAATAAGCTGGGTCTACTTCTTCGACACTAAACCCAGCTTTAATTTTTCAAAAGCCTATTATTACCACAGTCTACCAATTACCACAGACTACGGTGACTACGTTTTTTGTTTTAATTTATTGTTTTTTACAGATTCGATGTACATTTAGACATTAGTTGGTTGTCTTGGTGTTATTTCGGTGCAGTCAATTATTTTTCTTCACTTTATTTTCGTGCTGCTGTTTTCAACTTCAGGCACTTTCTAGATTTTGAAGTCAATTTCCTTTATATAGTGTGTTTAGTCTGCCATCTTCTGGCATATTTTGGTACTGTGCACTACAGAATTCTAACGTACTTTATTTCTTAGTTTTCACTTTAGTACTTCAGTTAGGTACCGATGAGATTATTTCCTGTGGTATGTGCAATGATTATTATATGCGTTATTAATTGAAATTTGAGTGCTTACATCAACATAATTTCTGTTCTTTTAACTATTACTGTGCATTCCTGTTTTTCTACTTGTTATGCTAGTTTCTGTGCATTCTTGTTATTCTATATGTTCTGCCAAACGCACAGTGTAATTCTAGTATTTCTTAGTTGTTCTTTTGCTTAAGGGTGAGTGTATCCCTTTATTTTCTTAATGGGTGAGTGTTTCCCTGTATGTTTTGTTCAGGGGTGAGTGCATCCCACTTTTCTTTTTCTTTACTTGACGGGTGAGTGTATCCCGGTACGTTATTTTTTGGTGAGTGTATCCCAGTATATTGCCTGTGGGTGAGTGTATCCCATGTATTATTTTCTGTGATGGGTGAGTGTATCCCGCCACGTTTCTTTTTGGTGTATTTTATGTTCTATCCTAGTGTTGACATTCATTCTTCAAGTGCTTCCATTCTTTCCTATTGTTGTGTGTTTGATGTCCTGCCATGCTTACCGTGCTGGTCCACTATTTGCTATACGGCGGATTTTCTTCAGTCTTCATAGCTGTGCCGGAGAAGTCTGGCATTCTAGTTTGTACGTGTTAATTCTTCTTCTGTGTTTTCTTATCCATTCAAAGTTCTTTTAGGTTTCTTATTTCATTATAATTCTACTTTATTTTTGTTGTTCTCTCATTGCGAGAAAAGGGATGGTGTGTGTGTGCTTACTTATGTTGTAGTATTGTTATATTAGGTGTTATTTCGCACCTCTCCTTTAATACCACTGCTTATTATATGCTTTGCATCTTCCTTCATTATGCCACTGTTTTAATTTGGTGTTTTGTTCCTTTTCTTATTCATTCTGTTAGGTGTAAAGGAAGAGGATATTTTGTGAGGTTATTTCACCCCTTCTTCTTTCCTTACCCCTTTCCTGCTGTTCAGCCTAGTTGTGTATGGAATGTGATGACTGCGTAGAATGTTGGGTGCATGAGGTTAGGCAGTTGGTGTCAGCAGGCTGAGAAGTAAGGATACTGCTCCTGGTGAGGCGTACTTTATGCCTAATTACCACCTTGACTATGTCTTAAGCTTCCTGTAACTTAATTACAAATAAAGATATAACGTGGAATCTACAACTTGGCATCCCGAACATTCTTACTTGTAACAACTGTCTTGGGTGACAATACCTGATAGAACTCGGATCAGCACATATTTTCATTGACGCAACAATGACAAACATTCTAGCGCCATTGAATACAGACTGCTTTTGCTGTCTTATTCCTCCAAGCACGGGCTGCATTGGTCCTTTAACCTCTCCTGCAGTAACTTAATATTCAGGTGAGGGATTAAGAAAAGGGCCAAGCTGTACTGCAGACAGCCCAAGCCCTTGCACCGATTTCACTGGGTGTAAATCCGCCCCTGGCGAAACCAGACTCAATGTCCTTGGACCTGGCACCATCAGGTACAGAGACACTAGGCTACTGGTCATGATCCAACACAGTGTCCCACCTGGAGTTAACTCTCCGGTGGGATACTGCAACTAACAATAAGGGTCTGAGGCACTGAAATGTTGGCCTTGGCATCAAAATGCATCTTTTTAACTTGTGTTGGACACCTGTTCCAGTTTGGGTGGTTGTTTTTTGAGTAAACAAAAATGTTGGACTCAGCTGCAGAGTCTCAAACAGAATGAGTTGCCCTGCTTTGCATCCAGGACCAGCAACTAGGGCAGGCAATAGACAGATCACTTTGAACCAATAAAGTTTTTCTTTCTTCCTAGCACTTCTTTTACATTGACAAGGTGTTGCTTACCAACACCTTTTAAACTTCCTTCAACTAGACCTGAAGCTTGATCCATAAGCTTGAATTGGAACAAACAGCTTTTATTTGTTTTATTTTATTTATTTGAAAGGTTTTCTATAGCGCTGGCTAGACCCGGAGGTATCAGAGCGCTTTATATGAGTATCAGATCATAGTTACAGGTTACATTGTTACAAAGGTTACACAGTTATTAGAGCATAGCTACATCTTTACATGTTAGGTCAAAACAAACAATAAGGACATATACATAAGGAAAAAAGCAGGCAAGGGTAAAGATTCAAGGGGAGAGGGGGTAGGAGCAGGGGAAGTAGACATAGAATGAAGGGGGGGAAAGGAGGGGGAGGGTGAAAGACACAGCAAGAAAGAAGAGGGGGAGGGTGACGGGGCACAAACCGGTAGACACGAAATAGCTGCATCCAAAGTCCAGTAAACTGTGATCCCAGGGGAAGTGGCATCATTCCCCCATCTCCATTGCAAGAGGCTCCCTGTTACGCAGTGGACTCTCTCAGAGGGGTCTCTGAGACTCCAAGACCTACTTACTGGATCCTTCCCCAAAAATGGGAGAGGGAGGGCTTTGGCAAGGGGGGCCATACCATACCTCAACTGTGAGTGACTCCCTTAGCACTGTGGACTCTCTCAGAGGGAACACTGAGACTCCAGAGTATAAATATTGGATCTTTCCCCAAAAAGGGCAGAAGGAGTGCTTAGTCAAAGCGCACAATGGACAGGAGCAAGGCAGCGAAGCAGGCAGGGGGAGAGATTCAAGGGAGATGGGATAGGAGCAGAAGAAGTATACAAAGAGGGAAAGTGATGGGAGAGGGTGAGAGACAGAGCATGAAAGAGGAGGGGGAGGGTGAAGGGGGTACAAACCGGTAGACGGAATAAAAGCTGCGTCCAAGGTCCGGTAAACTGTGCTCCCAGGGGAAGTGGAATCATTCCCACATCTCCACTGCATGAGATTCCCTTTACGCAGTTGACTCCCTCAGAGGGGTCTCTGAGACCACGAAAGGCGAGGGTCAGGGAGGACAAAGGGAGGGAGACAGTGAGTTGAAGAGTCCCACAAAGAAGAGGTACAGATAGCAGAAAAGGAAATGTATATGTTGTAGAAGCAGCTTGAGCCAGTTTCAGAAAGATAGTGCTGAGTGGCTCCGGTCCGGTGGAGCCGTTCTGCCCTTGGTTGTCTCTTTCGTCCGGCCATCTCACTGAGTGAACCCTCACCCTGAAGGGAGTCGGAGGAACCCATGACCATGCCCCTTTCTTTTGGCCACTGCTCCTGTTGGGAGACAGAGGAGTCCTAGCTGGCTGCCCTGCTAACGCCCCGGCTGGCAGAAGGCGGAGGTCTGAGAAGTGGGCCCTGGAACACCCTCCTGCTTGCCGGTATCTCCCTCCCGCTTCCGCACAGCTTCTGCCTGTTTGTGCCCCGTCACCCTCCCCCTCTTCTTTCTTGCTGTGTCTTTCACCCTCCCCCTCCTCCCCTCCTTCCATCAATAGTTTATCTCTATCCCTGATCGATTGTGTGTCATCAGCATATGAGATCATTTCAAAACTGAAAGGCTTGACCAGCTGAGCCAAAGGGGAGACATAGATATCAAAAAGTGTGGGGCTCAAAGCTGAGCACTGAGGCACTCCCCTTCCTAGGGACAAAGTCTTAGATTGAAAAGGAACAAGCATGATTTTTTGTGTCCTGTCCTTAAGGAAGTCTCTTGGCCAGTTGTTGGGTTCTGTGGAATCTGATGAGAGCTCGTCTATGAGCTTGTGCTATGTGGGATTCCACTCTGGAATGGTCTGTTCCACTGGTGGCAGTTGCTGCCTGGGAGTTGCCTTGATGGGACGCAATAAATGAAGTACCTACTTGCGGTTGCCTTGTACTTCTTTTCACTGGCGACAAGTTATCCCGTCTTTCACCTTCCCATCCTGCCATGAACCTGCTGCCTGTTGGCCGACCCTGCGTGGCTCCTTTTCTACTGTCGCTGTGGCGTCCCATGCCTGGCGGTCGTGCCCCTGGTTATCTGTCATCGTTGGAGATTCCTGTGGAGATTCCTGTGGAAATCGAGCTTTGATTGTCCTTCTGCTGACAAATCTTGCCAATTTCAAGGTACTTTTTGTTGATTTGGAAATGGGAGCGCGTGATTGAAGAGAGCTTTCTGTTGCTCGTCGCGCCTCCCAGTGATGTCGTCTTGGCTTGTGATATACTGCGCGTAACGCACATTCTGTGGTATTCCCTGCCAGACTTGCCTGGCACCGCACCACACTACGTCGTCACGTTGCGTGCGGCCATTTTGGGCTTTCTGCTTCTCTCATCACAGTGCATTGTCTTAGCAATGCGTGTGTTGCCTTCAGTGAGATCGTCAGCATGATGTGTCCTGTCGTGCCTTCACTGATAGGCACAGCTGTGGGTCTCACATCCTTATTAACCACAGGATGCGTCTGTTTATGAGCCTTCTCTGATAGGCACAGCTTGTGTTAAACCTTTACGCTGGTCACTGCCTGGAGATTTCGGTTGTGCCTTCGCTGATAGGCACAGCTTTAATTATTATGTGCAAAGTCACATGTTGGGCCTACAGTTAAGCCATACACTTTGTCATTCTATTGTGTCATACTTATGCATCATTATTCTACCGTTTGAACACTCGGTGATGCACACACCACTTGTTCATTTTAAAACCTTCTTATAATTCTCTTGTCAGTTCACATTTTTGTCTGAGTTTTTTGTTTTACCTTGTCTTATTTCAGTACTGTTGTGTTGACGTTGGGCAGCAACTGACCCACGCCAAGTCATGGATCGCGTTTCGGCGCCTTCACACTTTACGGTCTGCAGGTTCTCCACCTGTTCAGTGGGAACAATGGAAAGATACTTTTGAAGCGTATTTGGAAGGTATTAATGGGGCAAACTTTATTCTAGAAAGAAGAAATCGCTCATGATTTACAATTTAGGTTCTGAAGGTAGGGTCATTTTGAAAACCTTACGTCTTGAGGTAGTAAGTACTCTTGTAAGTGGTGGTGACGATGGTGATTCCCTACTTGTTGATGACTATGCTTCTGTCATCAAGACTTTGGACAAAAGATTCAGTCCTAAAAGAAATGTTGTTCTTGAACGCCATAAGTTATTACAACGCGCTTAAACTCCCGGTGAGTCAATTGATGACGTTGTTGCTGCTGTTAGAATTCTAGCAGTCACCTGCAACTATCGAGAGTTTAGAGATGAAATTATCCATGATCAATTAATTGAAAGGACATCCAACAAAAAAGATTCAAGAGAAATTATTCTCCTCTGATGATCCCAATTTAGAAACTGCACTCACCTTGGCTAGGAGTATTGAGCATTCTCAATTTTGTATGAAAGAAATGAGCAGTGTTGTCTCCACTAGCAAAGTCAAACTCTTAAATACCAAACCTGTCTCTAAATCGAAAAGATCTGCCCCTAGCCCCACTACACTCTACTCCAAAGAAAGATCTTAACAGAACACTATTACACCCTCCTCCAAAGTGAAATCAAATGAGACTGTGTGCCTCCGATGTGGGAGCAAGTTACAATTAGGGAATGCCAGGTTTTGTTTCGCTCTTAATCAAACCTATTAGAAATGTGGGAAAAAAAGGTCATTACTCCAGAATGTGCAAAGCTGTTATGGTTAAAAAGAATTCAAGTCAAGTAGTAAAGGCCATTGGAGAAAATGTTATGGATTATGATGAGGAGAGTTATGAACTGTTGATGTTGCATATGGGGGTAAAAGAGTTGAAGTTTTAGGAAAGTTTTTGGCAAATCTAGTTTTTAATACTGATCAAGCTATGGGAACTGTGTTTGTCGTCAAGGATAGTGCAAACTTGCTGGGGCAAGCAGGGCGCTCTTAACATCATCCTAGACCAGAATCATTCTGATTTGGTGGTGTCCCGTAATACCCTCAGTCAATTTTACAATC
This sequence comes from Lissotriton vulgaris, assembly GCF_964263255.1. Lineage (NCBI taxonomy): Eukaryota > Metazoa > Chordata > Amphibia > Caudata > Salamandridae > Lissotriton > Lissotriton vulgaris. The sequence continues at coordinate 259,463 of NW_028248894.1, read as the reverse complement.
TCACACCTCCTGACTCTTCCTTCATTCACATTGTTACTCAAATTTGCAATGACAAGTGGGCTCAAATTTTTCCTGTAGTATTTAAAGGTGAACTTGGTAAACTCAAGGGGTTTCAGCATAGCATCGTACTCAAAACGGTGCAAATGCCTTAGCTCATAGAGTTTGCAAGGTACCTTTGAGTCTACGCAATGAGCTCAAATGTGAATTGGAACAATTATGTGGTGCAGGGGTTATTGAACCTATTGACGGTTCCGAATGGTTGGCCCCCATTGTTTTAGCGCAGAAATCCGACAAATCTCTCCGGATGTGTGTTGACTTGAGAGATCTCAAGGCCAACATCTGGGTTGATCATCAACCTCTACCAAACATCAATGAAATGCTGACCACTCTCCAGGGCACCAAGTTTTTCCCCTCCCTTGATATTATTTTAGCGTATCACCAAATTGAACTGTGTAAAGAATGAAGACACAACATCTTTTGTCACTCCTGAGGGTCCTTATCACTACATTTGCATGCCTTTTGGCCTTGCGTCTGTTTTAGCAGTGTTTCAGAGAATAATGAACAATTTGTTCAAGGGCATTGCTGGAGTCATGTTTTTCCAAGATGACAGTCTCATTTATGGGAAATCCGAACACAATGAGAGAGTCAAGCATGTGTTGAGCATTATTAGATCTAGTGGTTTAACGCTGCGGGCTGAAAAGTGCAAATTTCTTCAAGAGGGTGTTGATTATCTTGGTCATCCTATCTCATTTAAAGGAATTGAACCTGAAATGAAGATTGTTGAAGCTATCCAGAATGCACCCACACCTTTGAACAAGGACCAACTCCATTTTTATTTAGGGTTGGTGGAGTAGTATGCAAAAAACGTCAGCAACTTTTCCACCAAAACTGCTTACATGTGGAACTTGCTAAAGAAAAATGTCAAATATGTATTGGATGTTGACTGCAACAATAATTTTGAGTCAATCAAACAAGAGATTGTACATGCTCTTCCCCTTAAAATCCTTGACATTAATGATTTATATATTGGGTCTACTGATGCTAGTAATGTTGGTTTAGGGGCGGTCCTTCTTCAGAGGAGGGGGCGATGGTCGTGAATAAACCATTGCTTTTGCTTCAAGGACCTTACGGGGTGCTGAGAGCACCTATTCTACCCTTGAAAAGGAAGCTTTGGGTTTGTGGTGGAGTGTTTAACACTTCCAAAATTTCTTGTGGAGCAATAAATTCCTTTTAAGAACCTATCATAAACCTTTGGTCGATTTGATTACGACCAAAGGTGGTGGCAGGGCTACGCATGTATTTCTAAATGGCAATACAGATTGCAGGAGTTTCACTATCGGCTTGAGTATGTAGCTGGAGAAAAAAACATGTAGCTGATTGCTTATCCAGGTTACCTCTATCATATGAAGATGATGTTTTGAGGTGTGATGATTTAGAGATAGTTTGTGCTGTGTGTTCATTGGAAGATACTACTGGGGTTGCTCTTTCTGAACAGGAATGGTTGGAGTGTATGTCTGAAGATACTGATGGGATGAAGGCCATTGATCTCTTAGCAGGTGTGTGGCCTAGTAATAAAGATTGTTCTTCCGAGGTAGTGTCTTACAAAAGAGTGAAGGTTGAGTTATCCATGGTCAATGGAGTATTGAGGAGAGGTGGTTTGTTGGTAGCTCCTTTGTCCATACGGAAAAGATTTTGAATTTGGCTCATGAAGGACATCCTGGCATTTGAGACATGAAACGTAGTGTCAGATAAGATTTTTTGTGCCCCGCCTTAGATAAGGATGTTGAGCATTTTGTTTGTGACTGTTGTGGTGAAGAACTCTCCTTGGACGAAATTGGCCTTTGACATTGCAGGTCCATTTGAACTTGTTGGCAGTTCTCCTAAATATGTCCTAGTTTTAATTGATTACATGTCTAAATGGCCTGAAGTCAGGTTTGTTGATAATGCTAACTCTCCGTCTGTAATCAGTTTTTTGCAGGATGTTTTTCTCAGGGAGGGCTTTCCTGAAGAGTTGGTGTCGGACAGCGGTACCCAGTTGGTTTCTTGTGAGATGCAAAAGATTCTTAAGGATATATGTGTGACACACACCCTTACGTCCCTTTATCATCCCCGCAGCAACGGTTTGGTTGAGCGCTTCAACCGAGTCGTCAAAGAACATCTACAGCTGGCTTTGTTGAATGGGTTGCTTGGCGTCAAGCTGTCAGTGACATGCTGTGGGCTGTGAGGACCACTCCTCATGTTAGGACCGGGATTGCTCCATTTCAATTCAATTCAATTCAAGGAATCTTTATTCGATGATTAAAAATCACCAAAAAAGCACATACATATTTACATGGATAAAAAGTCATTAAACAATTTCAAGATCCCAATGCTAAAAATTAATATTAACATGAGACAAACGAAGAAGGAGTGCGACACATAAAAAATCAATAACCATTTTTAAAAAACATCATTCTTCTCCCCTGGTTACTCTTAGATGGACCGCCACTTTGATAAAATTCATTATACAGCACAGTGTTAAAGGGTCCGATGCTTTTTGTAAAAAGACTAGTGCCTCACTAGCATGTTCCAATTTGGCTTGTTTTAAGACTTTTACTAGGAATCTGCGCCTGGGCATTGTGAAAAAAGGGCAGAGTAAAACAAAGTGAAGGGAATCCTGCAGAGACCTATTGTCGCAGCCGCAGGATCCCTTCTGCTCAATTGTTGTTGAAAACCCTGCTGGAGATGCCAATATATATGGAAGTAGGTTAAGTCTAAAATGACACATCTAAAATCTGTCCTGTGCATTGTGCATAAGGTACAAATATGGCTCCATTCCCTCAACACTCTTAACCAGGTTGTGGGCCCTCACTGTCATTTTAAGCCCTTCAACCTCAGCTCTCCGTTGTGATTTCTGCTCTAAAAAGGCTTTCTTCACTAACATCTTGTGCTGGGCTACAATTGTTACAGGGTTGGTAAAGAGATTCCCATAACCTAGTTCCTCTAAGGTATTCTTTACATAGTTGAGCCATGATATTCGCATACATTTGTCCCTCTCTAAGCAATCCTTTAAAATTTCTCTGCTTAGAGACGCATCAGGATTAACCCAGATTTTAAACCAGGCCACAATTGGCCTTAGTTTTACCAGATCATCTAGCTGGGGCCTCCCTAGTTCCCTGTATGCAATGAAACCAGCAGTACTTGGGGGTACCCTCAGGATGGTTTTTAGGTATTTGTTTTCCTCCTGTTGGATTCTTGTGGTGTTAACAAAGCCCCATACCTCTGCCCCATAAATTACTTTGGAGCAGCATATGGAGCTGTACAGGTTCATCACCTGTTCCGGGCTCCATCTACCTAGCCTCCTGCCATAGCTTGCTATAGCCCCGTTGAAAGCGATCATTTTACTGCAGCGCTCCTCGACCAGGGAGTTAAACTGTAAGGCACCATCAAAAGTTACACCTTAGGTAGGGGAATGTTTTAACCTCTTCTACTATGTGGCTTCCTATTGGTTAAGTAAATTTAGAGCAGGGTTTTTTACCAGCCAGAAGCACATAGGATTTGCCCAGGTTAACAAAAAGATCTAGGGAGCCCATGAACTTAACAAATCCGTCAATCAAGATTTGTAAGCTCCTGGGTGTGCGTGCAAGCAGGACCGCGTCATCTGCGTAAAGCAGAACGGGAATATGACATGACCCCACCCTTGGGCAATCTGCCTTTAATTCTAACAAAAACTGCTCCAGATTATTTATATACAGGGAGAACAAAAATGGGGCAAGAATGCAGCCTTGCCGAACTCCGCTTTTGCAAGGAAATGAGTCGGTCAGCCCCCCCTCCCTGTTGAATCGAACCCTGACCGTAGTGTCACTATGAAGTTCCCTTAGGATGTTAATTAGGCCACCCTCTATCCCCATACGAGACATCATGACCCAAAGTTTCTCCCTGTTGACATGATCAAATGCCGCTGCCAAATCCATGAATCCCATGTAAATGGATTCATCGCTGGCCATAATGTATTTGGCAGTCAGCATGTAGAGGTTCAGGCATTGATCACTAGTGGACCTCCCCGTCCTAAATCCGTATTGAGTGTCCGAAAAGATGTTATTTTCTTTCGGTCCACTCGGACAGTCTATTAAGGATCGCCCTACCCATAAGTTTAGCGGATACATCAATCAGGGAGATTGGACGATAACACTTGGGGTCATCCCTGTTGCCCTTCTTAAAAATCGGCACAATTATGGCTTTGGACCAGGACGGTGGCAGACCACAGGTAATGGCAGTATTTATGACCCTGGTCATTAAGGGAGCCCAAAGTTCTATACAGCTCAAGAACAAATCGGGGGGGATTCCGTCAGGGCCAGGGGCTTTATTTTTGGTCAAACCCTCTATCCCAGCCGTGATCTCCTTAATGGTAAATACTACCGTTGAGACCTGAGGTAGAATCTCAGGTAGCTCAACGGAAGTACCGGGCTCATAATTATACAAGCCCCTGTAGTGAGTGACCCACTGTTCTGGGAGGATATTGTACCCTATCTCCGGGGTGTCATTTTCCTGGAAAGTAGGTTTGTTAATAATTCTCCAGAATCCGGACATGTTCTTATTTTCCCCTGCTTCTCTTAGATCTGCCCACGCTTCTCCCTGCAAAGCAAGTTTCCTCCTCTTGGTCTCTTTCTTATATTTCTCCCTGCACGCCTTAATTTTTTGGGAATCCCTTGGTTTAGTTTTAAGGCTGCTTTTAAGGTCCCTCAGAGCCTTTAAGCAATCTCTAACGAACCATCGAGGATTACAATGTTTCCTTGTGGGCGCACTAGTTTTTAATAGGCCATCAATCAGGTCAGCAATCTGACCGAATGCTTCAAGTAGCCTCGGTCCTTGGACATCTATATCTAAGCAGTCATTAATAGCGGATTTACCATCATCCAGCAGGGACTTGTAAAAAGCTTCCCCGTTTATTTTAGACCACCTTAATCTTCTGCCCTGATCTGTTACCCTCTCCGTGGTTGTGCGTTGGTCTCTACTTTTTGAACCCACCCGATACGTCAGCTCTAAAAACGAGTGGGTTGTGGTCGCTAAACCCGCTCCATTCAATCCCTACGCTAATCATTCTATTTAATAGGGATCTTGAGACCTGGATGTAGTCTATAATAGATGCACATCCTCTGCCCTTAAATGTAGGTGGTAGTGTACCATCCTTCTGCGTACCCATTATATTGATAGTGTGCTCTAGGTCGTAATTAAGCCGGAGCTTACTGAAAGCTAACCCTGTCGGCGTGTGGGAGAAATGCGTCCCCTTCTCTACAGGGCATTGAGACCAGTCTGTATCTATTGGGGCCAGTGCCGAACATAGGTGGCAGTTAAAGTCTCCCATGACCAGCAGCGCATATGACTGCCCCTTTTTCTGGACTGTTATTTCCTGGCCCAATCTAACTTCCAGCTCTCCTGCAATTGAGGTGTGGTCTCTCCCGACCTCATTGTTATAGATGTTGAAAACAGTGAGTCTTAGCCCCTTCCCGGTAAACCGTACTGCTTGAATAACATGGGAGTACCAATCTGGGGTGGACCAGCTGCCCGGGAGGTCTAAATCTACATAAATGGATAGTCCTCCCATGGCTCTCCCTGATCTGGATTTTTTGCGCTGGTACAAAAAAGCATTTATACCCCTGCAAGTGGAAGTTGTTATCAAGGGCCCATGTCTCCTGCAGGCTGATTACATGGAATTTACTAATGTAATCACACCACTCTTTGTTGTTAAATTTGGCTGCCAAACCTGCTATATTCCAGGAAATAATTCTCAGTGCCTCATAGACCTGCTCTGTACCCCTTTGTAACACCATTTGCGTCTTTGTCTCTGCCCATCTTATATCCAGCCCATGTCTTCCTCCTATGCTTTCAATATCTGTAACTTTGGACACATCTGGCGCAGACCTCCCAACCCCGCTAGATGAGGTTTGCTGTACAAGGGGGCTTTGCTGCTCCAACTCCCCTGTTAGGACCCCATTTATCCTGTCTCCTAGAGGGACAGTACCCATTGAATTAGAAAGCCTGCCCGTGTGTCAATCAACCCCCTCAAGACCGTTCAGACAACTAAACCGGTTGAAGCTGTGAAAGGGTAGTTCCGGACGGTGAGATGGCCGCCAGGGGTAAAATTCGTGCTGTCTTCCCCTCCGAACGACCCTCGTCCAGTTGTCATGGGTTTGAGTAGGGTGTATAGGGCTAGGGGGGAAAAAGAAAGACACATGGAGGGTTTGAATGGTTGATTCCAGTGATCTATTCTTCCCTTGACATATATGGGTAACAGTTCCAGCGTCTCTGAAACTCACCAATATGCAATCCCCTATTATGGATTTGTATGTTTTACCCACCCAGGGCACCCTTCTAACCATTATGATTTCGTTATTAAGATATACCGGGAGGGGTCTGTTCACGTTCAACCACTTGATTACCCTGCTTTTTAGTGAGCAAAAGTTCTCAACTTCGCCAGCTTCGAGTGGGGGAACACCAGCCATAACTACCGTATAATCATTTGCCTCTGGGGGTAGATTAGGCCTACGTGGCCTGGGGGGAGGCTTCATTAAAGGTGTGGGAGCAATGCTGTCAATCGGTTGTATTAAAGGAGCTCGGTCTACAGGGGAAGGTGACCTGTTGGAGTTAGATGGCTTGGCTGGTACAGAGTTAGTCCTGGTGGGTTGTGGAGGGGCCTCAACAGTGACAGCCTGTGGGGGGGCTAAACTCGCTGCCCTATTTGGGGGCTGCTGGGGAGCCGTGGAAGTGGAAGTAATCTCAGGAGATCTACCCTGGAGGCCAGCCGAGATTTTCATACTGTTTAATGTAGCCTCCAGGATGGTGAGTCTGATCTCAACCTTTTTGATGCTCTCGCTGATTGGTAATAATAAGGACCTGAGCAAGAATTCCAAATTTCCTAACGGAACAACAGAGAGGGGGACAGTAGTATCATTATTTCCTGTGTCATTTATCAAAACGGGAGCAGTAACAGCCTGTACAATGGGTTTAGGTTGTACCTCTTCCACTAATCTCTCAGTAGATGGGGGGGGGTTTGATGTCCTCCCAAACTCAGAGTGAGGGATTTTTGATTTATTTTTACTCTGAGCACCCCTCGACTTCCTCCTACGTTTATTCGGTGGGGGCCCATATACCCCTTGCGCAGTGGCTAGCTTGGGTTTGGCTTTCCTGGCTTTGGAGGCCGGGGGGGGCTGAGAAATTAGGTCGATGGTCACCCTCCTAGGGCTTGGGCTGTTGGCAGGGGTTAAACTCATGGTAGGGTCCAGTGGGATATTGATACATTCCCTCAGCAGGAGGGGAACATCGTCTATTGGGGTTGGCTCCTCACTAAGTGAGGTAGAGTTTTCACCAAGGGGCCTACGTTTCAGGTTTTCTATGGAGCGTCTGCGCTCCGCCCTGAGCCTGGTCAGGGTACTCTCCTTGTCCCCTTCTCCCGCCGCCCGGGGAAAATAATTATCTAGGGTCCTATTTTTAGCCCCTCCCTGCTTCATGGGGGTACCCTCCCTTGCCGGTGAGGGCATTTCTAGCTAAGGTAGGTAAAGGGCTTAGGAAAGCTATATCAAATATGTAAACCTACACTCAGGTAACTAACACAAGAGGGTAGGCCCAGCCCAGCCTACTCCGGCCTATGACGGCCTTAGACGGTCCCGCCCTTGTCCCGGGCTTCTCCCGGTGCGCTCCCGCTCGCGCGAAGCGGTAGCGCTAGTCACTTTTATGCCAACTACCCTATACTCATAGGCTGATAGGCGGGGGGATGTGGCCAGCGGGGAGAGCAGCCCAGGTGACTCCAATCGGGCTCGCAGGGACTCCTGGACACTGGAGTCCCAGCGTTTATGCTCGCAGCCCCGCTGACGCTAATGCCTGCCCCGCGCTCCTCTCCACCAGTTCCAAGGCAGCAACAGTACAAAGAGCGAGGCGCTGCGGGACCCGCGAAGCGGGTCCGGCGAGGCGCTGTCTAGTTCCCAAGTCAGAACCACGCAAGGGCGCAGGAGAACACACCAACAGCAGGTAGGGCTTACACACGGCTTCCACGAGGGTCCCAACAAGCCGGTAGCACGGTTTCCTTTTCAATCCGTTGGCGGGGGCGTGGCCAGCGGGGAGAGCAGCCCAGGTGACTCCAATCGGGCTCGCAGGGACTCCTGGACACTGGAGTCCCAGCGTTTATGCTCACAGCCCCGCTGACGCTAATGCCTGCCCCGCGCTTCTCTCCACCAGTTCCAAGGCAGCAACAGTACAAAGAGCGAGGCGCTGCGGGACCCGCGAAGCGGGTCCGGCGAGGCGCTGTCTAGTTCCCAAGTCAGAACCACGCAGGGGCGCAGGAGAACACACCAACAGCAGGTAGGGCTTACACACGGCTTCCACGAGGCTCCATTTACTTTACTGAATGGAAAGGTTGCTGGCTCTAAATTGAACAAGGAATGGATGTCTAGAAGGGAGGTGGACACGAAGAAATTGTCAGTTGTAAGTGATGTCAGGGCTGCTGTTCAAGCTAAGTACAACACCAGACATGGAATCTGTTCTTCTTCGCCTGTCAAGGTGGATGATTGGGTGTGACTTAAGAAACCTGGTTTTCCTCAGAAGGGGGAGTCTCGCTTCTCTGCTCCTAAAAGAGTGGCTGCTGTGAAGAATCGTGTGGTAGTGTTGGAGAATGGGAAAGTTTGGAATAAGTATGCTGTTTCCATTGTACCTGAGTCTGTGCTTGAATATGTTAACAATTAATGTGGAGTTCTTTCTTCAATCAATCAATCAATCAGGATATTTGTATAGCGCGCTACTCACCCAGAGGGTCTCAAGGCGCTTGGGGGAGGGGGTCCGCTACTGCTCGAACAGCCAGGTCTTGAGTTGCTTCCTGAAGGAGAGGTGGTCTTGGGTCAGGCGGAGGTGGATGGGGAGGGAGTTCCAAGTCTTGGCTGCCAGGTAGGAGAAGGATTTTTCTCCCATGGTGGATCTTCGGATGCGTGGCACGGCGGCGAGGGCGTGGCTGGTCGATCGAAGCTGGCGGGTGGGAGTGTAGAAGGTCAGGCGGTTGTTGAGTTACCTGGGGCCCAGGTCGTGGAGGGCCTTGTGTGCGTGGGTGAGGAGTCGGAACGTGATTCTCTTGCTGATGGGAAGCCAGTGAAGGTCTCTCAGGTGTCCGGAGATGTGGCTGTGTCGGGGGATGTCCAAGATGAGTTGTGCGGAGGCGTTCTGGATGTGTTGGAGTCTTTTCTGGAGTTTGGCTGTGGTTCCGGCATAGAGGGTGTTTCCGTAGTCCAGTCGGCTGGTGACGAGTGCCTGTGTGACTGTCTTCCTGGTTTCGGTGAGGAGCCATCAGAAGATCTTTCGGAGCATGCGTAGGATGTTGAAGCATGATGATGAGCCGGCGTTGACTTGTCTGGTCATCGAGAGGGAGAAGTCCAGGATGAAGCCCAGGTTGCATGCGTGGTCCGTTGGTTTGGGTGCACTGCCCAGGGCAGGGGGCCACCAGGAGTCATCCCAGGCGGAGGGTGATGATCCAAGGATGAGGACATCCGTCTTGTCTGAGTTCAGTTTCAGGCAGCTGTTCCTCATCCACTCGGCTACGTCTTTCAACCCTTCGTGTAGGTTGGTTCTGGCGGTGGCTGGGTCGTTGGTGAGGGAGAAGATCAGCTGGGTTTCGTCGGCGTAGGAGATGATGAGGTTGTGTTGGCGTGCGATGGCTGCGAGGGGGCTCTTCTTCTACAGCTGTGCCCACCACTGTTCACAGCAGGGATACTATTAATTTTGACTGTGTTCCTGCTAGGGGTGCATCTACCAGATTGAAGTTTGTTCCAACAAAGTTTCAAGATTATAATATACTGTAAAGTTATTGTATGCTATATCATATTGCTTTGCTATGTTTTTATCATTTTTTTTTCATTATTTCTTTCCGGTATTTTTTATTTTTTATTCATTTGACTCATCTTCTATATCTCTTGTTTTTCATTATTGTGAAGGAAGGGGGTGTTGGGATCTGTGGAATGTGCTGGGAGCTCATGTGTGAGCTTGTGCTATGTGAGATTCCACTCTGGAATGGTCTGTTCCACTAGTGGCAGTTGCTGCCTGGGAGTTTCCTTGACAGGACGCAATAAATGAAGTATCTACTTGAGGTTGCCTTGTACTTCTTTTCACCAGTACAGTGCAATACCCTGTATTCCCATCTCAAACACACTTTGGATAAGAATGGGATGAGATTCAATATCAAATGCTGATAAATCGAGCAGGACCAGCATCATGGGTGTACCTGCATCCAAAGAGACACTATGTGAATTGACTACCGCTACCAGAGCAGTTTCTGCACTATGAGCAGAGCGAAACCCCAATTGGGAGTAATCAAGCAGATGATGTGCTTCTAAGTATGAGGAAAGTTGTTTGTTGACATGAGGTTCTAGTAGCTTGCTAATCAAGTGCAGCAGGTAAATAGGGTGATAGTTTGACACGTCCATGGGATTAGCCAAAGGCTTTTTTAAAATAGGAGTAACAAAAGCGGTTTTCCAATCTTTCGGCAGTGTTGCTGATTACAAGGGTAGATTGCATAGAGAAGTGACAGCTGGAGCAAGAGAACTGGATAGCAAGGCTGTGATAGGAGGGGACGGGGGCAGAGATCTGCTGGTTACCCGGATTTTGTTTTAGTTAGAAGGTCTAGGGCCTCATTTATGAAAAGTGATGCATCGCTGCGAGAAAACAGCAATGCGTCACTTTTCCTTGCGCCCTCCTTGCGACTCCAATGATGCGTCATATTTGCAATATGACGCATCATTGTGCATGGACTTACAGATACGTCAGTATTTCTGACGTATCTGTAAGCGCAAAAGTGACGCATTGCTGGAGTGTGTCACAAAAGTGACACAACTCCAGTAATGCGTCCTTTCACATGGGGCAGGCCCCATGTGAAAGGGCCTCCGTCAGTCTTACGCCTGCTGTGAGGCAGCCGCAATATTTTGACGCAACAGCGTCCTAGAAGTGACGCAGTGAAATCTCATAGATTTCACTGCGTCACTTCTACGACCTTTCTTGCGTGGATACGCCCCCCTTGCATACATTATACCTGGTGCAGGTATAATGTGGCGCAGAGGTTTACAAAGTGACGCATCTACCTAGATGCGTCACTTTGTAAATATGGCGCAACAAGGCACATTTTTTACGCCACTGGTGCGTCACAAAAAGTGATGCACCGGCGGCGTAAAAGTGACGCATAGCCTCATAAATGAGGCCCCTAGTATTTAAGAATGTGCGACAGGTTCAAATCTTTCTAGCACAGCCTGAAAGCTGCTTCCTGACGCCTTGTCCAGATCTATGTATGTTGACGCCAATGAGTTGTTGTAAAAAGTACTATAGATATGATCTATTTTTATTTCAAAATATGAAGCCAATGAGTCAGAGAATGTTTGAGAGGCTATGCTAAACTGCGCTGCAGGCAAGGGGCTTGGCGTGCTACTTTATGACTTTAGACAACTCTTTTGCCGAATTATTAGCCAGATAAGTTCTACCTATAGTGTAGCGTCTTCTAGCTGATTTGATTTTTTCGTGGTATGCCCCTAATGCTTCTTTGTATTGGTGCTTGTTTTAGGATATCTTTTGAAGCTCTCCATCTAGGTTCTAGTTTCTTGCAGTTTGATTTGACAGTTTGTAATTCTGATGTATACCACAGGGCGTTAGCTCTAGTTGATTTGGACGGATGGGTTTTGAATGTGATGATAGTATCAAGCAAGGACCCTGAGAACTTCTCCCAAGAGGCTTTGATGTTTAGTGTATTATCCATGTCTGGGGTTTTAAACACTGCTTGAAAGCTGGCTGCAGATAACTGCTTCCAGCATCTAGCTGTCACTTCTTTTTCCTGCACCAGATATTGAGGGGGAGTGTTTGACGGTGATAATACATTGAATTTAATAATGATATGTCCATGTGAGAAGTTCAGGTTCGTCAGTATATAGAGACTTGGAGTTGGAAAATAACAGGTCCAGAGTATGACCAGCAATTTGTGTGGCCCTGTTTTTATTAGATGGAGGAGAAGCATTATAAGATTGGACCACAGATTAGGAACGTCGAGGTCAGATGCTGGTTCAGCATGATAGTCTGATTAGGAGAAAATTGTACGAGGATATCACATGGGGAGCTAAATATTCAGTTATTTTAAGATTGAAATCCTTCTTGGTCTTGGAGCCCGGGGGACAGTATATTAAAGCGCCTTTCCATGTCTCCCCATGAGGTTGTACCACTTTGAATATTGCTATTTCTGCCCACTTCTAGAGTTTTGTGTCGATTACTTGTAGCTTGAGAGTGTCTTCAAAAAGACTTGCAATTCCTGTTTCCCTGTCTACTCTTGCCAGTGTACAGGAACACAAGGAAGGGGCGATGTGTGAAGCCATGTTTCTGTAACAGAACATATATCTGGGAGCTGGTGACTAAGTATGTCCCATATTTCTATGGAGTGTTTTGGAATAGAGGTAATGTTCTCCTCTTTTCTCCTGGCAGTATGGATTCGTGTCTGTCCCCTGCCCCCTCTGAGAGTACATCTTGACTGTCCAGCTTCACCATCCCAGAGAGTTAAGGCCGGAGGAAGTAAAGCGGTTGACTTATTGGATTGCAGCAGTACTAGCAGCCCTTGGTTAATGAACACCAGTGCCTGCTTAGGGTACCGCTCAGTTACCACTGACTGCCCAGGGCCACAGCAAATGACCCCGTGCTGCCAATAAAACGGAACATCTTAAACACACCATCGCAAATTCATCATGCAACCAACAAACTGGCAAGGGACAAGAGATGGCAACGCACAACTTCAAGCCAACTTTAGAGGCTCTTGAATGTCTCAACACCTACAGCATAACTCAAAGACATGAAATGTACCACTGGAACCAGCCCCCAGCACCCAGCAGAGTCAGCAAAACAGAGTACAGTAGACTCACCAATGCCACATTCCCCTGCAGCCACGCAGTGCTTGCTTCTACTGAAGCAACAAGGCGCTACACACAAGAACCTCCCTATCACTTGCACACAACATGAGATACCATTGTAATGTAACACATGGCTAAATCACACTTAACTCACTTGAGCCCACCAATCTCACATCTCAACACCCAATACTGTTGATGCTGTGTAACAAACTAGATGCATTACACACCACTGTGATACAGCAACACAGCGCATGGGCCACAGAGATTGCAAAATGTAGTTTTATCAGAGCCGCAAATAAAAGCACAATGCTTCAACCTACATCATGAAGACAGAAAATGAATTACTGTAACCATGCATCTGCCTCTGGCGCAACAGACACAAGCTGTCAATACAGTGCCAGTGCACACACAGATGTAACATGCCTCTCCCCTCATCGGCAAGAGACACAATGTAAATGTATACTTGTATAGCGCACTACTCACCCGCAAAGGTTTCAAGGCGCTTGTACGAATACTGCTGGGGAACCCATCCTGGCTTTCCCTGTGAGGCGTCCACTCCCGGGCACCCCCCAGGTGGAGGCCTGGCATGCTTAGCGTTGTGGAGAGCTATTGCCCAGAGTTGCAGAGAGGGACTCCATGATTGGAATAGGCACCCAGGTGAGAATTATCAGATCCGCGGAATTTTTGAGCCCAAGACCCACCGAGGCGGGGAATTGAACCCTGGTTTCGGGCTAGACCTCTGCATCAGTGTCTGCCGCTCTAATCATTGAGCCACACTTCTCCACAATCAGAACTCCTCCACACTTACACCATCACTTAAGCGTACTGGAAGGAATTTTTATTACTGGAAGCATCACTTTTAAAGAGTCTGTGTTGAAGCTTTCAATGCACGTGGTGGACGTCGTACCCGCACATTTATTTGAGAAGTAGTTTTTCCTATGGCTTCTAGTGATGCACATCGTAGCAGCACGTGAACATACGGGGTGTAAACAGACGTTTGGACGATAGGTGGTGCTCTTGAGCTGTGAAACACTGGCATGAAGGCTTGGGTGCTGGGATAGTTAGATTAAAGTTTCAAATTCAGGGCAGGCCGTCGTATTTGCATTATGAAAACATCAATGCTAGAAGGTCAAAGGTTAAAGTATTATGCTATGTTATACATTTTATTGAGCGTGGTAAGCACCCCGAGGGGTCCCGGAGCTGTGGAATAGCATCTGCAGACAACAACAAAACGAAACTACGCTTTTCGAAGAGCCAGGCTTCGAGGTCTCACTTGCACAAAACCTGACAAGAGAAGAGAAGGGCCCTACAGCGGCAGGATGGGAGTTCCAATGCTTTACTGCCAAAAAAAAACCAAGCTTTGTCATAGCCAATAGGTCTCGCCTTTGGGACCTTATAAGTGTTTAGCCATGCAACACATACAGCCTGATTCATGTACATGCCGTTTTGCGTGTCCCTAATAGCGAATCATAGCGAATCGCTATTGAGGACACGCAAAACGGCATTCATGTAGGAATTGCTACTTAAATAGCGATTCCTACATGTTCTTTATTTGCGAGTAGCAATTTGCTACTCGCAAATACTCCCCAATCATTCCTATGGGCCAAGAGGCACATTGGAATGAATGGGGATTTGCGAGTAGCAATTTGCTACTCGCAACTGAGATAGCGATTTTAAGGGTGCCAGGGGTGTCCAAAGGACGCCCTGTAGCACCTCTAAAATGCACTTTTGGACAGGTGTTGCGCACACACATGTCCAAAGGACATGTGTGTGTGCTACATGCAACTGTGAATGATGCTTTTAAAAGCATTTTTCTGAGTTTTTGCTATTTACCGACAGGTCTGACCTGTCGGTAAATAGCGGCCCCAAAAGTCCAAAATCGCAATTTTGTTGTGTGTCATGAATAGCATTTGAGGAATCTCTATTAGAGATTCCTTAAATGCCATTCCACGCAAATATGCGAATTCTTACATAGCGATTTTTCCATTTGGTATCATGAATACCAAATGCAAAAATCGCACTCGCTAAGGGCCAGATTCTGAGAATCTGGCCCTTTGCGAGTGCAATTTACCTACATGAATCAGGCTGTTGATGTTGTTGCACCAAGGATATTGTGCTGCATAACTAAATACTTGTAAGGTCCCAAAGCGAGACCTATTGGTTATGCCAATGTTTCTTCCTCCTTACTCTCTTGCTGTCTCTCTCCTGGCTATCCTCTCACCTCTCCTGCTCTTTTCCTGCCCACTCCTTGGTACTATTCTGGTGTAATCTAGCTGGTCGTTAATTGCTTTACATTGCAGTTCTTCTCTCCTCTCCATTAAAGGAGACATAAGATACTATGTATTAATACCATCGTATTACACTGCTGTACTGCATCACTTTGACCTCATGATGCGTCTACGTTAATGCAAATGGTGATGTGTCCTACTTCAACTCTCATATCCCATTATGCGACTGTTTCTCTCTGTCCTGTACTATGTCCATCATTTTTGCTTTGTAAAATTTTCAATAAAATTAATTCTGAAATTTAAAAAAAACATCACTAAGTAGGTCACCCGTACAGTCTACATTTTTCGAAAATATGCAATGTCTCAAAATCTTCAGCAAAGTTACGCAAGTAAACATTCACAGCCTATAAAATCTTCTATACGTAGAACTGGTCTTTGGCACTGCCTAACAACTAGTTAACATGAGTATTTGCCCAGACACCAACTGGTGGATAATATATTGTAAACAGAAGCTTTGTCGTTTCTCACTCTGTCACTCCCTTTCCCTCCCTTCCTTTCCCTCCCTTCCTTTCCCTCCTTCCCTTTCCCTCCCTCACTGTCACTCCCTTTCCCTACCTCCCCCTCCCTTTCCCTTCCTCCCTTTCCCTTTCCTTCCTTCCCTCTCACTCCCTCACCTGGTCTCCCTTTCCCTCCCTCACTTTGTCTCAACTTCAGGGATTCTGCACTCCTTGATTTGTTCCATAATTTGCCTGCAGTAAGAATAATTCACAATTATTACCAGTGTATTAGTATTAGGCAGAAACTATTCTTGAATCAAAGCTAATAGGATCTTGAATGCAGCAGACTCAAGTGCAAGGGACTCTGCAGTAAAGCACATGGCGCCCTCCTAAACTTCACATAGTTAAATATGAGTAAAGATAAGCATTTTAACATTCGTAATGCTGCCATGATAACTTTATCCGCCTACTTTCAGCTCTAATTTACCAATCCAATTAACCTGCTACAACCCCAGATACTAACCAAAATGACAGGAAAATTTGAGCCAGAGGATTGTCAAGTTGGATACAAGTGAATTGTAAAGTTAGTAGTTAATGTGCCCACGATAAAATTAGTCTATTCCTCAACACATCAGTTCTTGTGCTAACTTTTACATACGAGGACTTGGAATACATAATGCAACGCAAGTTGCAGGGGACGGGGAAGCCACCTTCAAGTCCCACAACCCAAGGAAAAGTTACTAGTCACAGCAAATTAAACTGGTCTATTTGGTCACTAGAATGTTGAGCGCTCAATTAAAGAAAATGGTGTAGCATACAACTTGTACATCAGCAATCCAACATTGGTCTTTGTTGCACCCTTTAATTTACAACATTCTACTCGCAGGGTACAGAATGTCAAATAGCCTTTCTGCTGCAGGCTATACCAGTTAGAGTTCATTCTTGTTCGAAACCTTTAACTTTGGTTGAGGGTAGCCAGTAAAGCCAATCCCTTTCCCTCCCTCGCCCTCCCTTTCCCTTCCTCCCTTTCCCTTTCCCGACTTCCCTCTCTCACTCCCTCACCCGGTCTCCCTTTCTCTCCCTTACTTTGTCTCACTTTCTTTCCCTCTCCCTCCCTTCCCTCCCTCTCCCTCTGTCATTTCACCCTGCCTCTGTTATTTCACCCTGCCTCTGTGTCAGCCTGGGCTGAGACAGCTTCGAAGCACACGCGCACACACACAGCCGCACCAAGCGCATTAACAGGTCTTTAAAAAACAATTAACATGTTAATGAGGCTGTGTTGTTCGCCTCTCAGCACCCCTGCAGCTCCACTGTAAACTATGACAGGAATCGCCCGGCCGGCCCCCACAGAGCAGCAGTCTCCGAGTCGCGCTGCGGCTACTTGTGTTTGCAGAAACTCTCTAAAATAAAAAATTTAAAGACTGGTATGATATGTGCAAGGTCCGCGGGTCGCCAGGGAAGGCTTGCCGGGCCGCTGGTGGCCCAGGGGGCCGTACTATGAGTACCCGTGGCCCAGAGTAATATGCACCGATACGTCATTATGTCATGTGTAACACCTCAAACAGGTGCTTTTTAGCATGTGTAGCTTTGTCTTTACAATGTGGGGTCTCAAAAAATAAAGATTTCTAACTGCAGTGTAGGTCTGCTCTTGCTAGTGAAAAATGCAAACTACAGGTTTAAGCAAAACACAAAGCATTGCCAAAAGAAGACACTTAAGACCTCTGGCTGGTTACACCTTGCACTGTTTATTACAGCAACTGTTTACGAGAAAAACACTAGCAGCTTTCCAACTTAATAATCGTCCACATTATAAAATTGCTATTTACAAAGCCTCAGCCTTTTACACACACTTGTAACCCTGGGTCTGTGACCAACTCTGGGGTCAACAGAGGGTAGGGTGCGTACCAAGTTCTGATGCCTCCCATGCAGATTGTTAACAGCCCATATTCACCCGGTGCTCGTACAATCCGGCAGAAGCGGAACCTCGGAATGGGCACTATGTACTAAGGCAGCCATGGTGAGCAACCTCTGCTGCTGTAGATAGACCCAGAAAGTGGAGTCCGGAAGAAGGGAGCAAGACTGGAGAGTAATCATGTTCTCTACATCTCGGTTGATCGAGTCTGAACGCCACTGTAGCACAGCATTCACTGCTGAACGGCAGCTGCATTGGAGAATCATATCTGGGGCAAAGCAGCAGAAGTAATACAAATATATAACCCACTCAAAAGAAGTATGGACAATACAATGTAATTATGTACAGTAGGGGAACTCTTTGGCATGCAATAAAAATGTAGCTGAAACACGACCCAAACATTGGAATCAAATTCATTGCACTGGCAGACGTTGACAAAGCAAAACGGCTTTGTTTTGCTGTGCATATTGAATCTATACAGGCACACTGTGCCCGACGTAAACCACCATACCTACTCCACGTATGCATACAGAACACTGCACACGGACCAACAAAATGCCAGACATAATGGTACACATGCATAGAAAAAGACAGTGCTTTTAAGTAGGAATAATGAAACACAAACGCGACACAGCGGCCGCAAAAGTGAAACAGTACTGGGCTAACAAGTGGGAGGAGTGGGGGGAGTGGGAGAGAACACACAGCGATTCCCTTGCGGGAGCGAGCAAACATATGTTGCTAAAGCTCGCTCCCGCAAGGGAATCGCCAAATGTGCACGCATTGCCATTGAAAGAAATGCAATGCATACACTTTTTTGGCTGAAAAGCCGAAGCGATTTCTATAGGTCTTTTTCCTATGCAGCACATGCACGCTGTGTAGGCGAGACCTAAAAAATGACCTTATGAGGAATGCAAGAGAAACAGATGGAATGATAGAATCAAAATCTCTGCCCATGGCAAGTGGGACCTGAGATTCTGAATCATACAGATTAGGGCATGTTGCACAATCTCGAGGTGACTGATGGGGAAGCCCTAGATTTAAAGAGGTACCTCAGTCCAGTGACTAAGGAGTGGACAACTGTCTTCCTAGTACATTCAGAGAGGAAGGAAATTATCTTTCTTAACATCCTCAAAAGCAGACAGCACAAACATTGTGTATATAATGAGGCCTACATGTTTGGTTGTGTTGACTGGCCTAGGGAAAGGACCAGGTTCAGAGAACCATCATGAGGTTGACCATGAAACCAATGGATTTCCACAGAACAGGACCTCAGTGTAGTAACACAAGCGTCCTTCATCCAAATGGCTGCTGCGGTCATTCAGCAATGGAATTTCCTCTGGAAGGAAGTAGGATTGTCTAAAACACCGATGATCATTTAGGTGTCGTCTGCATTTGCCAATATGTCCAATTCATTGAGCGCAGAAGAGATACAAGTAGGCTAATTTAGATAATAAACAATATGGGGCTAAGCCCTGATCCCTGCGGTACTCTACAGATCAGAGGAATAGCCTCTGAATGAGAAGGTGATAAGGTCATAGCCTGAATTCTGGAGGATAGGAGTAAATCCCTGTTTGTGAGACAGTGTCAAAGAAGCTGGCAGGCTGAGTAAGACCAAGACTGCCTAGCAGGAAGCATTTTTAGATCATTGGTAATCAATAGCAAAGTTTTTTTAGAGCTATGTAGAAGACGGGAATCTGCTTTTGCTTGATTTAATAGGCGATTAGAATCTAAATACCTGGAAAGTTGCTTGTTGATTTCTTTTTCTAAGATTTTAGAAGGAAAAGACAGAAGAGAGTTAGGGTGGTAATTGCTAAGGATTTCAGGATCTGCCAAGGGTTCCTTTAGCAGGAGAATTATTAGTGCATGTATCAAGCTGTTGGGACAGTGGACCCCTCGCAGTCTGGTTTCCGAGCCAACCACAGCACCGAGACCGCCCTGATCGCAGCCACCGATGACATCAGATCCCTGCTGGACAAAGGGAAAACAGCGGCCCTCATCCTCCTGGACCTCTCTGCAGCGTTCGACACTGTCTGCCACCGCACCCTAGTACAGCGCCTCAGCAACATCGGAATCCAAGAGAGGGCACTGGAGTGGATCATCTCGTTCTTCGCCGGAAGAACCCAGAGAGTCCACCTCCCCCGTTCAGATCCGAGGCCAACGATGTCATCTGTGGCGTACCACAAGGATCATCACTCAGCCCAACCCTCTTCAACGTCTACATGAGCCCTCTCGCAGCCATCGCACGTCAACACAACCTCAACATCATCTCCTACGCCGACGACACCCAGCGGATCCTCTCCCTCACCAACGACCCCGCCACCGCCAGAGCCAGCCTTCACAAAGGGATGAAAGACGTCGCAGAGTGGATGAAGAACAGCCGCCTGAAACTGAACTCAGACAAGACGGAAGTCCACATCCTGGGATCATCGCCCTCCGCCTGGGACGACTCCTGGTGGCCCCCTACCCTGGGCACCACTCCTAAGCCAACGGACCGCGCACGTAACTTGGGCTTCATCCTGGACTCCTCCCTCTCGATGACCAGACAAGTCAATGTTGTTTCATCATCGTGCTTCAACACCCTGCGCATTTTCCGCAAGATCTTCTGATGGATCCCCACCGAAACCAGAAAGACGGTCACCCAGGCACTTGTCACCAGCCGACTGGACTACGGGAACACCCTCTATGCGGGAACCACAGCCAAACTACAGAAAAGACTCCAGCGCATACAGAACGCCTCCGCATGACTCATCCTGGACATCCCCTGACACAACCACATCTCCGTCCACCTCAGAGACCTGCACTGGCTTCCCGTCAGCAAGAGGATCACTTTCAGACTCCTCACCCACGCACACAAGGCTCTCCACGACCTGGGCCCCAAGTACCTCAACAACCGTCTGACTTTCTACCCGCCCACCCGCCAGCTGCGATCGACCAGCCTCGCCCTCGCCGCCGTACCACGCATCCGCAGAGCCACCACCGGAGGAAGATCCTTCTCCTACCTGGCGGCCAAGACATGGAACTCCCTACCCATCCACCTTCGGATGACCCAGAACCATCTCTCCTTCAGGAAGCAACTCAAGACCTGGCTTTTCGAGCAGTGACGGGCCCCTCCCCCCCCCCGACCCCCTCAGCGCCTTGAGACCCCTCCGGGTGAGCAGTGCGCTATACAAATTATGTGATTGATTGATTGAGTGGAAGAGCAAAGCGGTCTATAACAGAGCTATGTCAGAATTGGAGATAGGACGCCTGATAGTAGGGCAAA
Organism: Lissotriton vulgaris; assembly: GCF_964263255.1. Classification (NCBI taxonomy): domain Eukaryota; kingdom Metazoa; phylum Chordata; class Amphibia; order Caudata; family Salamandridae; genus Lissotriton; species Lissotriton vulgaris. The sequence goes on along the minus strand of NW_028248894.1, from coordinate 238,677 downwards.
TATGCCAGGCGGGCAAGGATCAAGTGGGTGACCCAGATTTTATTGTTCTGAGAAAGTCCTGTACCTCATTAATAGAGAGCTCTGGAAATCTGCTAAGAGTAGATTTATTAGAAGAATCTGGAATTGAACTTGAACAGTATAGAGACTTCATAGAAAGTTGAAGAATCAACTTTCTACTGTACGGATAGTAATGATTCTGTTATAGCAAAGGTATAGAGTAGAACACAACTTCTAAGCAGGCTATTTGGAATTTCTGCCGGCCCCCAGGTTTAGGAGGTGTCTATCACAAAAATATTGTGCAAGAGGATTTATTACATAATTCTGTTTTATATATGAGATTTTAATCGTGCAAAATAGTTGCAAAATAGTTGCTGACATTTCTTTATGCCAGCTTTATAGCATTAGAGAGTCTGCATTATAATTTATAAGATAGACGCTGTTGTTGTCCATGTGCTTTTCAATGGAGTTTGGTGCCCCATAATTCGTCAGTATGCCAGGGAGGCTGAAGGGATATTGCATTGCAGAGGGGTGTACGTTTTACGTGATGCAAGTAAGTTGTTAGATATCTAATTATCGAAATGTTCTATAGCAGCAGATATATCTGTGGACTGGAAACTCCACAAGGAGCTGCTTGAAGGGTTCTGGGGAAGTTAGAACTAGTACCCTTGGACTAAAGAAGGCCTATTGCTAGCACCTGAATTGTCATATTTACTCCCATGCGGAAGAGAAACGTTTCTGCCTAATCCAGTTAAGTGGAAAAGCATCAAATGCCTTAATGGAGACAATGATTAGAAACAAATATGGTTTAACAAATTACCCCTTTGAGTAGGGGTCAAATCAATCTGGAACAATCCTAGTATACCTAGACTCAATGAGGGCTGTGATGACAGGCTTGGTTGGAATAGCAAGGTAAAATTATTATTCCTTTTGAATATAATAATTACAAATTTCAAAATAAATGCTTTCAGTCAGTCAGACAGTAATGCACTAAAACTAGATCTAGTGCAGGAGGGAAGTAATGTAAAGTACCTAAAAAGTAGGTGGCAAAATTAGAAGTTAGAAAAATAGCATAGATTATCCTTAAGGGAAAGCTAATGAATCATGTAAAGTGCAGGAAAAGGAAGAGCAATAGATGATGTCTAGTCGGCCATCCTGTCACGATGGACCATAGAATAGCCAGGTGGAAATTTGGCCATGATAGGTTTGTCCAGACACAAGGTAGCACCCAGTATAGGTCAAAACAGTGCCCTTTCCAGCATGAATATACCCCTTGGACATCCGCCTGGACCCGGTCATGCTGTCCACCCCTTTGGACACAGAGCAGGAAAAGCGGGGGGACAGAGGAAGTAACTGGAGAAAAGCCCCCCTCTGCGGCTTCCATCATGGACAATATATATTTAAAGTTATGTATTTCATTTTTGTTATTCCTTCTCGGTGTAGTAATACTAATGCTTTTAATACTCTTGTATTTCTATTTATTTTTTCTACATCAACTATTACATGCAGAACAGCTGATAATAATTCTGATCATCACACTCTCCATACTGCTTTGTCTGAGAATACGTGGTACTAGCACATGCATAGTATAGACACATCCACGTCCAATACCAGCTGTTATGTATGCTGCTTCATCCCTACGCCTCCGTGGTAGACAAATTGCATTACCCTGAAGAGTTATCCCCAAATGTAACTTACACACTGTCTCTTGCACCTCTTTTCATGTAGAATAAAAGCACAGCTGCAACCAACACATGTAATCCCAATTACTACGCAAGTTAACACAACTAGATTTGATACTACCCCTAAAGTACTACAGATCCTGATAGATAGATGAGATATAAGAGATCAGACATAAAGAATGAAGAAAGCAGGTCATAAGAGAGGATGGCCAAAATAGGAAACATGGAAATAAGACCACAGCATCTTGGGGATTACTCACCAGATGTGCAAACGTATTAACAACAAGGCTAAGCCCCTAACCCCCTGATTGTGCAGGCAGACCAGGTCTCAGCATTACGGGATCAATATTTGCCTACGACATGTGGCATCCTGGGGCCAGGTTCACATGTGGAGCAATACCATTATGGAATGGTACCAATTCAGACAGTCCTATCAGATTTGACACAATAATAAGAAATATGGGATGCGAACATACAGAGATATACATGGACAGAAACAACCACGCACGTTAGAATAGCAATGAAATTAACACAATTTTCTCGTTGTTTCACAGGAAATTGGAGTGCGGCGTCATGCCTTCATATTTGGAATTAGCTTTGGGGATGGTGGTCAATCCCCAACGTGTGCGCCAGCAGTTAGAGCGCACCGCTCCTGGACTGCTTTGTTTGATGATTAAATATGAGCGGCAGCGCCCAATACCAAAAGAAGTTTGAAGAGATACTTATCTCTTGTTTGTGTACTATACACTTGGAGACTAAAATAACTTGGAGAGGGATTAACTTCCAATACACCGGTCAGAAAACTCTATGACTGTGACAGGACAGCCTTACCAAGAAAATGCAATGAACATAGGTCCTGTAAAATGAATCGTTTGGATCAATGCGAATGTGACTGAATAATTATTCAGTAAAAATTGGCCGGGGGTCCTATTACATACACCATGAACAAGACTGAAATAGTTGAAACGTGTTGTTGTTAGGGTGACCAACTGGCATTGGTGCAAATTCAGGACGGTGAGCGTAAAAATTCAGGACAAAGGGTCAAAATTCAGGACACAAATTCAGGACAGGAGGTCAAAATTCAGGACAAAACTTCAGGACAATTGGATACGTTTTACAGACACATCAGAGGTCGCGCAATAGTATATAAGTAAGCCCAGCCATATCCAAACATATTAAACCATTTGCAAACCTATCCATCATGTATCCTTCCATCTATCATTTCACTCATCCATCCCTTCATTCATCCTTTCACTCATCCATCCATTATCCATCCATCCACCCTTTCAACCTATCCATCTGTACACTAATCCATCCACTCTTCTACCCATCCATCCATTCATTCACTCATCCATCCAGCCATTTACCCTTTCACCCATTCAGCCATCCTTTCATTACTATCCATCCACCCAGTCACTCATCCTTCCTCCCTTTCAGTCATCCATCCTCCCTTTCTCTCTCTCCATCGACCCTTTCACTTAGCAATCCTTCCTTCCATCCATCCACCCATCTACTCATCCACTCATGAATCCATCCACTCATGAATCCATCCATTGACCCTATCACTCATCCATCCTTTCTCTCATCCATTTATCCTTTCACTCCTTCACTCATCTATTCATCCTTTTGCCCATCTAACTTCCTTTTCACTCTCACTCATCCATCCTTACATCCACCCTTTCGCTCATCTGTCCATCCATTCACCCTTGCACTTATCAGTTCATCAATCCATCCATCATTTCACTCATCCACCCACTCACTCAATCATCCACCTTTTCACTCATCCATCCTTTCACTCATCCATCCACCCTTTTACCCATCCAGCTACCCTTCCACCCATACATCCAGCTATTTACCTTTTCTCTCTTCCATCCTTCCACTCACTCATCTATCCATCCTCTCATTATCCATGTATTCAATCTTTCTTTCATCCATTCACCCTTTCACTAGTGCATCCAGCCATCCTTTCACTTGCTCACTCGCCCACCTTTTCATATTAATTTTGAGCTGAGCCTTTTTGAGAAGAGGCCCGTCAAAAACGTCACCCTCGCTGCAGGAGCCATTCCAGGACTGGGACAGAAGCCACCCACGGCAGAGACCGGATCCACCACAGGGGGGGGGGACAGGAGCCATCACAGGCCGGGGGACGGGACGACAGGAGCCATCACGGGGGGGGGGACGACAGGCGCCATCACAGGAGGAGAACAGGATCCACCAGGGTGGGCACAGGGGTGGGCATGCAGTATTCTAGTATCATCTTGGTTTCTTCCAGGGTGGGGTAGGGCCAGGGGTGGCTTGTGGATTTTGAAAGTGGTGAGGCGAAAAATGTTGTACCCTAATATAACGAGCAAGCGAGCGAAGCGAGCAAACCCGAAACACAAAAGGAGGGTGTGCAAGAATTTTTTTTAAAAAAATTGATTCAAATGGTGGCTTTTACACCACATTTTTACTGCAAACTGGAGAAAAACAGGGATCCAAATATAGCATGGTAAAGCACAAATATGAAGAAAACTTTAGAAACAGATCAAAAATTAGCCCAATCCTCTAAATGGTCTGCTTGCAAATTGACCCCCAAGCCAAGCACACCCAACCAACGGAAACAGGCCCTATAAGTGTGTCTCGTATTATTTATCTGGAGAGGCAATGACACATGAAGCACAATACCAGTGGGGCAGCACACTATGCGAAGTACAGATTTTTAGCTTAACAGTGTTAAGCAACGCTCATAATTACATTGGCCACCCCTACTAGAGACCCCCACAGTTTTTTCATTCCACTTAAAGCTCTGTAAACATAGAAGTGTGTGCGTGGTTCTTTTGTATATGGAGGGAGCAGGGTTGGATTGGGATTAAAAATCGGCCCGGGCAAGATAAAAAAAAAGTGGCCCACATTTGCATATTGCCTTTGCAAAACGCTGCTCTGGCGAACGTTTGTAAAAATAAAAAAAAAAGAGGCGGGTGGGGGGCTAAAAAATGCTTGGATCAACTTGCACTGGTGAAACACACCTCAATACAAGTGAGGCCACTTTTGCTGCAGCCCCTTGCCCCGCTCAATATGCATATGTAAATGGGCCGGTCCCAGCGAGAGAAAGGGAGCGACACCTCTGCCCTTTAATAAAAGGGAGGTCATTGAGGCCACTCAGGCACCCACTGGGCTGATGGTGGCATCGGAACAACGCGCAGAAAGATACCGCCAAATCGCCCCCCAGACTGCTAAAAAAAAAGGCAGCCCACTGCTGGAACTGGACACCGGCCCCTCGGGCATTGCCCGAATGCCCGTGTTACCAATCCGACGCTGGGAGGGAGCAATGGTAGAAACTAAAGGCTGCACATTTCATGATTTCATTTAAATCATGAAATGCGCTGCCTTTGGAGTCTGCCATGCCTCCATATACAACAGAAACACACGCTGTGTGTGTATGTTGCATGGGCGCATGGTAGGAATGAAAGGCCCCAAGGGTGAATTCACCGGATTTTGAGTCAATCTGTACACAGGTTTTGGAGAGATTGATTGTCTTGGAGAGTGTCTAAAGCGATCAGTGACAGCGAGACACATGTGATTTCGCAAAACACGTCACGTATAAAACACAAACGAGTCTATTAACCCACGGTCTTCTTTCAGGGGTGCAGGCGTCCTTTAGGCCCACAGGTGCCCCTAATCAATCAGAGGGGCCCTTATTCAGCCGAAAGCCAGTAAATATCTGTCAGATATGGGATGCTCAGGTGACTCTCTTCACAATCTTGGGGCTTGGCGGGTAGGGACAACTTGCATTACACCATTGTCTTCTTGAAACAAGCACATGCTCCGCATTCGTACAGACCCCATATAACTATACCAGCGGGGCAGCAATAAAGCTATCTGTCAGCCTTTTATCATTAAAGACATTATCGTTTTTTACATAAGCACCCTTGACTGGCCAATGAATGAAGTGCGATTCAGAGCCTCGACTCGAGTGGGAAGCAGCCTTTCACGGAAGTACTGTTGTGATGAACAAGCAGGGCGAATATTTCCCTTCCCACGTGCTCCCAGCCAGTGTTCCGGGGTAACCCTCTCACATGGATTATTTCAAAGTTGGGTGCTTAGCAATGCGTTCCCTTACCTGCAACTAATGACCTGCAGCTGTTCCCAATCTCTTCGGAGCAGTGGGGCAGCATACTATGCTAAGTACAGATTTCTTCTAACTTCAAAGTGTTAAGCCACGCTCATTATACATCAGCCCCCCCAACGAGAACAACCACCACACCCAGTTTTTTTCATCCTACTTAAAACCCTCCACAGAGATGTGTGTGTGTGTGTGTTTCTGTTGTATATGGAGGGAGTCATGGTAGAAACGAAAGACCGCGCATTTCATGATTTCATTTAAATCATGAAATGCGAGGCTTTTGGTTTCTACCATGACTTTTGTTTTCCCTGTAGTGACGAGGCAGCAGGGAGCACCCATTCCTGCAGGAATGCTCTCGGGCCCATAAAGCAGTGTTCCCAGCTTCCAGACCTTCGCATTTCTGACCTATCTCTGGTGCCACAGTAGCCCTGGGCAGAAATGGAATGTGTGAAGCCCCTCTAAATTGTGGAGACATGGCGTATTCAGGCCTGTTTGCATCTGAATAGATGCTCCTGAAGCTTGGGGGGGGGGGGGGGGCAGTCACCTTCAAGCACCTCTTAACAGCTCATCAAGGGCTGATGGTGTGAGGGTTGCCACCCCGCTGTGCCTCTCCAATGCTGCTGGGTATGTGAGCTTTTGTGCTGCCTCGGAGTCTGTGACACCTGACCTCAGCATCGGAGTCAAGAAGGGAGGTGGGGGCCAGCTGCGCCGGCTTCAGGGAGCTGCGACCGGTGCCCGGTTAAAATTACGGACAAATGGCGTCCGTTAAAAGATCCTTCACGGACAACGGACAGACGGCCGAAATTACGGACTGTCCGTGAAATTTACGGACGGTTGGTCACCCTAGTTGTTGTTTGATGAGATGCAATGACAATTACCATTATATGTTTGAAAATGAGGGGGGGCGTGGCTAACCGCCTAACATGGACGCAGATTGGAGAGGCTCCGGACCTCGGGAATTATAATCCTGTAACGCCATCGTGAGCTTTGCCCCATTGAGCTGATACCACCACACCGCTGCTGCGGCATAACCGGGAAGAGGCTGGAATCGAATATTGAGGCAGAAACTGACATTGCCGGGAAGAACCCTCGAGACGAGGCCTATGTGGCAGTGAGGCCTAGCGGATGAGGAATGACACGCACTAGCGTGGTGTGGCAGCGGGCTGCCTCGGGACGCTGTGTACCTACGGAGAAAAGCGCAGGATGTGAATGACCTCATACCACTGCCATCTACTGCCCGGCGCTGGAGGGGTTGGGTTGCAGGGAGCTATTGCGATCAGGACCTGACGTGGGTGCTCAGCGACCTACGGCACCGCCCGAATGGCTGATCTGTGAGGCCGATGCTGGAGCATACTGGTGCTCACTGCCGGGCCCTGGGGGAAGCAAAGTCGCAGACTAGTCTTCCCCGGGGGTCATTCGCGCTTGATAGGCCAGGTAGGGGAAGGGGAGGAGTTAGGGGGTGGGTATTTAGGCGCAGGGGAGGAAGGGAAAACTTTCTTCCTGCGCCTGGCACCATCGGGAGGGAGCAGAAAAGGGAGGTTAGTTTAGAGCTGGTTTCCCAGTTGTTTAGCGCAGTTTGTAGGTCTTTGGGTCAGTCCGATCGGCGTCGGGGGCTGTTTACACGGCAGCCGGTTCAGTTCTAACGCCTGAAGCGTGGCATTTCGCACAATGTCGGGGGTGTCTTCAGAGGAGGTCCGGGAGGCCTTGTTGCTGCTCGCGAGGGCCGGGCGGAAGGATCTTCTCCAGCCGGGGGTGTTAGGACAGGCGTGGGTGGGGGCCACCAGGGGCACACGCGCTGCCTCGGCCGGGGTTAAGACTGCGGTCGTGGCCTGCCAAGAGGACGAGCCTGACGCGACAGGGCATGGTAGCGATCGGAGGGGGGGCGGAGCGCCCAGGGACCTGGTGAGGGGCAGGAAGCGCAAGAGCCTGCCCCCGCGGGCCTTCCCCCCGATCGAGTTTTTGCCTGGGGCCACGGGGGCTGCTGTGAGGGCCACGCCTCCCGCGCCTCAGCTCCTGGGGCCTGTGCACGTGCCGGCCGGTGCGGTGCAGGGGGAGGGGCAGGCAGACAGCCTTACTGGGCCTGCTTTAGAGTCGGAGGGAGCCCCAGGTGGGCGTGTGCTCACAGAGTTAGATGGGCAGGCTGCTCCCACCACCCCTGGGGCTGGCTTGACTGGGGACACTACGAGGGAGGTCGGGGGACAGAATGAGGAGGCCCCCATCGACCTGTCCACCAGCTCCAGGGCAGGTACACCTGCCCCGGCAGGGCAGGCGGTGGTGGGGGACCTGGGGGGCCGGGGTGGGCCATCCGCCCTGGTCTCCGTGGGAGGGGGGCCTGGGTGGGCCCCGGGTTTTCCACAGGTGGGTTTCTTCCCCCCGGGGGCTGAATTCTTCGGCTACTGCCCGCCCCCCCCGACGCCCCGAGTGGGGCGCCACATCCTGGGAAGACAGGGCCAGGGGAGAGAGGATCCTGGAACAGATCCAGGAGGTTAGGTGGGCCGAACAGACTAGGGCCAGAGTGGTGCTGTGTGGGGCCATGAGGTTGAGGGCCCGCCCACCCTGACCTCTGAGGAAGAAAGGGAAGCGGAGTTGGAGGAGGAGCTCAGGAGAGTCCGTGCCAGGAGGCAGTGCAGGACCAGCCCCCCCCATGGGGGGATGGCAGGAGTAGGGACGGCCAGGACGGCTTTGAGGCCCGATGGTGCTGGGGCCCGCTCACGTTGGAGCGACCTGAGGGGTGGGAGGGGATCCAAGCCGGCGGCTGTCGGCAGAGCCCGAGGGTGCCTGGCGGGGCGCAAGACGGCTCCAAGACGCAAGACAGAAGCAGTAGGGCAGTCCGCGGCAGCTGTCCCTCCACCGAGGGCTCTGGCTCCTGTGGCACGTGTGGAGACTGGCGTGCTTGTGCGGGGTGGTGTGCAGAAAGGTGTGAAGAGAGCTGTGAAGGAGGTGAACAATGTGCGTGTGGATCTGGAACCGGTGCTTGAGTTGGATTATGGTGCGGAGAGTGATGAGCTGGAAGACGGGGAGGTGCGGGATGACTTGGAAGGCGTAGGGGGCGCTGCGGACAGCGGTGACCTTGGTGTTTTACAGGCCATGGCGACGACGAAGACCAAGGCCGGGACGGCGGCGGTCCAGGTGACAGCGGCAAGAGGACGGCCCCGGGAGCTGAGCTCGGCACTCACAGGTGAGGGTGCCTGGTTGTCGGCCTGGGAGGATGTTCCCCGGGGGTGGGAGGGGCGGAAGAGGACTTGCAGGTCGGTGGGTGTGGATGATGGCTCGGTGCGGGAGACGGAGAAGCCATCGGGCGGTCCACCCGAGGATGGTAAGGCGGTGGATGGTAAGTCAGTGACTTTGGGGGTGCAGACGAACAAAGGGGACGGTAAAGAGGAGAAGGGAGTGAAGGTGCCTAAGAAGCTGCCATATATGGGGCTGGCGATGCCATTGGGTTCGCATCTCTCGGAGAAACTCAAGGATCGGATCTAGAAACATGAGTTTGTGGATGTCTTTAAGTTGCTTCACAGGGAGGTACAGGCTAAGGAGGGGTCTAAGGAGGAAGAGTGGGAGCTGACGAGGCGCCCTAGGGTGCCGGTGACGATGGAGAACTGGACGTCAGCGTTCTTGATTTATGCCAGTGTTTACTGCCAGAAGTATTTGGACAGTGCGATTTGCTTGGCTAAGCTATGATGAGGAGTTTAGAGCCAGGGTTAGCGCGAATCCCGAGAAGAGTTCGGGGGGAGTGGATCAGGAACTCTGGGTTCAGTGGATGGCGTCTTTGCACTCCACTGCGTCCACACACACGGCCAGTGGCCTACCGGTGGTATATCGGTCTTTTCCGCCGCGTCCCGCCCAAGGCGGGGCGGGTGGTGGAACAGTGCCCAGCAGCATTGTCTCGGGGCAGCAGTCCAAGCCCGGGGGTTATTCTACGGGGGCCTGTTGGAGCTACAATAAGGGGTATTGTTCCCGGTATCCCTGTAAATTCAAACACGAGTGCTCGAAGTGCGGCGGGAAACATGCCCTTACTCAGTGCCTCACGCTCACCACACCCTCGGAGCAATGGAGGTACGCCAGAGGGCGGGGCCACCCTGGACCGAAGGGCACCTACACCGGTTAGGGTGGAGGCGATGGCCCCGTGGCTCTCGTGCTACCCAGATCAGGAGGCGGCGGCGCGGCTTTTCTGGGGTTTCACGGAGGGTTTTAGGGTGGGCTACCAAGGTCCCAGGGAGCGCCGTTGGGCCGACAATTTGAGATCTGCCAAAGAACGGCCGTGTGTAGTGTCTGCTAAGTTGAAGAAGGAGGTGGAGGAAGGAAGGGTGGCTGGCCCGTTTACTGACTGGCCTTTTCAGGATCTGATCATCTCCCCATTGGGGGTGGTGCCGAAGAAGGAGGAGGGGGAGTTCAGGATGATACACCATCTGTCATGGCCGGAGGGCCAGTCAGTGAATGACTTTATTGCGGAGGATGATTCTAGAGTGCTCTACGCGTCGGTGGACGATGCGATCCGTCTGGTGAGGGTGTGTGGGACGGGAGCGGAATTGGCGAAGTGTGACATCAAGTCTGCTTTCCGTTTACTGCCTATTCACCCGGCGGATTTTCCACTCTTAGGCATGCAGTTTGGAGGGGTCATCTACGTGGACAAGGTTTTGCCCATGGGGTGTGCCATCTCCTGCGCTCTTTTCGAGCTATTCAGCACTTTTCTGAAGTGGGTCATGGTGCGAGTTAGTGGGTGCCGTGAGGTCACTCACTACTTAGATGATTTCCTCTTCCTGGGGAGGTCGGATACCGGGGATTGCGGCAGGGCCCTGTCGCGATTCCAGGAGATGGCTTTTCAGTTTGGGGGGCCTCTGGCGCCTGAGAAGACGGCTGGTCCCAACTGTTGCCTCACCTTCCTGGGGATCGAACTGGACTCGGTGCAGTGGCTGGCGCACCTTCCTGCAGCCAAAGTGGCGGAGATCCTGGCATGTCTGGATTGGGCAGTGGGGGAGAGCCGGATTCCTTTGCGGGCAGTGCAGAAACTTCTGGGTTTCCTTAACTTTGCGTGTAGGGTAGTGCGGGCAGGACGGACGTTCTGCAGGCGGCTCGGCATGGCCATGTCGGGGGCAGTGCTTCCACATCACAGAGTCAGGATTTCTATGGGAGTGAGGACGGACTTGAGGACATGGATTACTTTCTTGTAGGACTTCCACGGTGTGTCTCTGGATTTTGACGAGGAGAGGGCGGTCTGGCAATGCCAAATTTACTCTGACGCGGCTGGGTCAGCGGGGTTTTGTGTTTTCTGGGATGGCAGGTGGTGTGCGGAGAGCTGGCCGGCCTCCTGGATCAAACAGGGGAGGAGCATTGCCTTCTTGGAATTCTTCCCTTTGCTGGTGGCACTGGAGGTGTGGGGGGAGGAATTTTGAAACAGGTCGGTGCTCTTCCATGTGGACAACATGACGGTGGTGGAGCTGGTGAATCATCAGAGGGCAAGGGACCTGAGAGTGTTGCGGCTGTTGCGGAGGTTCATGTTGGCGTGCCTGCGGTTGAATGTGGTGTTTCGGGCTAAGCATGTCCCGGGAGCGAATAATGACATTGCGGATGCTTTGTCTCGTTCGCAGTGGCAGCGGTTTCGACACCTGGCACCGGGAGCGGATACATGCAAGACCGAGCTGCCGGCCGGCATCTGGGCCTTGGGGGAGTGAGGATGATTGGACTGGTGGAGGGTTCGCTGGCAGAGACCACAAGGAGGACATATCGTTTGGCATGGTCTGAATTTAGTGCTTTCATGGGCTGGACGGTGAATGGCGTCGTGGGTGTGGAGTCGGCAGTGGAACAAGGGCTGAGAGGTTAAGTGTTGGATTGTATGGATCGGGGTTTGACTGCGGCTACGATCTCTGGTAAATTGGCAGGGATATCGTTCTACTGTGTTTTGTTTCTGGGTTTTGACCCGACCAAGGATGTGATACTGAGCAGCGGGGCTGGGGCAGGGAGCGAGGGAGTGGGGGGGCAGGCTGAGGGAGGCGGTAACGTTTGAGTTGTTGGTCCGGCTGGTTGGGGTGTTGCCGGAATGTTCTTATGACCTGGTTGAGGTTGGCCTTTTCCGCTTGTGTATGGTGTGGATGTTTTTCGGGGCATTTAGGGTGTCTGAGCTGTTGGGTACGAGGAGAGGGGCTGGCAGGTTGTTTGAGGAGATTTGAGTGGATGGGGGGCGCTTGGGTATTTGGCTGCGGTGCTCCAAGACTGATCAGTTGGGCAGGGGCAAGTGGGTATGGCTGAATGAGACAGGCGGGGCGGTTTACCCAGTGTTGGAATGGCGGACTTTCCTGGGGGCGGGGAGTGTGAGATGTGGGGAGATTTTTTGTCATGCGTCTGGTGCGAGAGTGACGGCGGGCCAGTTGTTGGCTGTGTTGCGCAAGGCTTTGAGGCGGTTGGGCATGGATGAGGCTGGTTTCTGGACCCACTCTTTCTGGATCGGGGCTGCGACAGCGGCGGCCAGGTTGGGTTGGTCCTGGGATAGGATTAGGAGACTTGGGCGATGGAAGTCGCGCTGTTGCGAGAGGTATGTGAGAAAGTAGGGTGGTCTCAGGCAGGATGTTGGTTGATTCAGGCTGTTTTTCTTGTTCTAACATCTTTTTCTTCGTAGGTTGCGTGGGTGGACCGGGCGGTAAGACGGTGGCATGGATTGTTGGGCACTCCTTCGTGCATTGGGCATCCAAATATGCGGAGCAGCAGGTTTACGGCCGTAACCTGGGACTGAAAGGACACTTGCACGAGGTACAATGGTGGGGCAAAAGTGGCATGCGATGGGGGGCACTACTGCCCTGGCTCGCGAAGATGATCCCACAGAGGGGATGTCCTGATTTGTTGATCATTCATCTGGGGGAGAATGACCTGGTACAACTGTCCGGATTGGCACTTTTACAACTCATGCAATGGGACCTGGATGTGTTGAAAGCGAGGCTTGCAGAGACCTGCATTGCCTGGACTGCGTTGGTCCCCAGGAAAGTGTGGAGAGGGGCTATGAAGCATGGGGCCATCGAGAAGGCACGAAGGAAGCTCAATAGGGCAATGAGACTTTACTGTGGTGACAAAGACATTAAGGTTATTGCACATGGCGGGATCCGACTGGAGGAGCCTTTAGTTTTCAGGGACGACGGGGTGCACTTGTCCCAGCTGGGCAATGCGTATTACATGATGGAGATGAGAGATGTAGTGAGCAAGTTGTGGAATGAGGCTATCTGGTGTCGCAGGGAGTGAATGCGGGAGTGTGTGTTGCGGACTGGCGGACCTGGAAGTGGGGGTGGGGCAGTGAACCACCCTACAGGGGGTTCACTGGTTGGCGGGACTTGAAGGGACAGGGGGGTCAAGAGCGGGCACACCCATCCCTTGGGGGGGAGTTCGTAGGGCGGATAGAAGCATGAATGGCAGGACGCAAGGAGTGGGCTGGATGACAAGTGATTGAGGGGCAAGAATAAAGCATGGTTGGAGCTTCTAGGGCTTTGTGATGAAGCGGAACGAGTGAAACGAATGAGAGGGGAGTGTGAGTAGGGGTTTGTTGTTATTATTATGTTTATGTTACTGTTATGTACAGATTACGCAGTTCTGGTCTAATAAAATGGCCTTTTACGCTGACACTGCGTGGTCTGTTTATTAGGCGAAGAGGGTAGCGAGGGCATGGCTGGGCTGCCCCCCTCCCCTCTGGTGGTCTGCTCCTTCTTTGACTGCACTGGAGGAACTGCCAGTAAATTGCCTGCTCTGAGGGCTCGCCTGGAGCAGCTAACTTGCCCAATCAACAGGATCGTGCGGGGTGATCGGGGGTGAAGCGGTGCTGGATGAAGGTTCGCTGGCCTCTTCTTCATAGGCAACGTGGTGTAATTCTGGGGGAGCAGTGCCAGAGCCTGACACCGAGAAGGAGCCTTGAGTGGGACGCTGCCTTGAGGGGAAGCTCAGGCGCTGCACTTGTGCAGACTGGCTGGTCTGTACTGCTGCTTTCCCCCCACATCTTGGCCTGACCGTGGTCTTGGTCTGAGAAGGCGTGCAATTGGGGGCCTGGTTGTAGCACAGGTAAAGATGGACACCCTGAGCCACCCTGCCTGGGACCTGGAGTGGCTGATGACAGCCGAGGATCGCTGTAGGAAACTAGGAACCAGTCTGCAACCAAGTGATATCTGTGGAACCCAGACATGGCTTGTACCAAAGCTGACCCTAAAAGGTACTGTTGGGCATAGAGTGCGTTGCCACTACCTGGGACTGGTGGCGCAGATCTATAACCCGGGGGCTCGGACGAAGTCTGGTTGAAGAGACGCCCACACCGCAGTTCACCATAGACTAACCGTACTGGACGTGAGCCCGGACTGGGTTCACATTCCTGAGGGTGGTGGGTGGGGTTCAAATCCAGCTAGTGCTGTGTGTAATAACCAAGAGACCCTGCAGAAGCCCTGACTGAGCAAAGCAAATATCTATCTAGTCAGGCTGTATTACACCCTAATAGCACGGACTCACATAGCTGAGGGAACAGGCCCAAACCCAGAAACGCACCAGGCTCTTATCCTGTCACCACTCGCACACATAAACAATTGTAATTGGAAGGAGGGCAACCACGAGCAATGGGGCGACCCAAGGGGAAAATCCTGGAAGCGACTGTCGCCACCAATCACCCCACGGATGACACGGATAACTCTATGTGACCTTCATCACCCAATTCCACCCCCCCCACCCACGAACACATAGGTGCCCCAAGACAAATTGGACTTATTACTCCAGGAAGTTAGGGACTCCAGAAAGGCCATTGAACAGCAAATCGGATCGCTCATGGCGGGCTTCACGTTGCTCAAGACCGACCATGCCAAACTAGCAAGTATAGTGAAATCGCACCGGCAAATCCTGGATGAGATTGAGCCCCAATTTAAGGAGCACGCGACCCAAATACAACAGCTGCAGCGACAAGTCAATGGCCTACAGGACAGGATCGAAGAAGCGGAAGGCAGAAATCGCAGGAATAGCGTGCACGTCATCGGACTTCCGGAGTGCAGTGAGGGCGCCAAAGCTACCTGCTTTATGGTTAATGGTTTCGGGAATATGTAGCTCCGGATGGCCTATCGTCCTTCTTCTGTGTGGAGAGAGCCCACCAGATCCCTAAAGGCAAACCAAAAGTTGGAGCACTGCCACTGCCCCTAATAGCTTAGATACTAAATTACAGGGATTGTGAGCTGAGCGATCACAGATTCAGTTTGAAAACCACCGGATATCACAGTATCCTGATTACACAATAATGGTTCAGCGCCAAAGGTCCTCTTTCCAAACAGTCAAAAAAAATTGCGTGCCTTGAATCTAAAATACGCACTGTTGTTCCCTGCCCACCTAAAACTCATCGACGAGCAAAAAGCGTATTTTTTCGACAGCCCGGAAGATGCCGAAGAGTGTATTGAAGTAATGGACCCAGTCTCGAATTACTGAGCCACGTCTCGCACCCCGACCAAAAGTCCTAAACAAACCCAAGATCGTAGATCATGCCGCAATGTCAAAAAAACACATAAATCGCAAACACTTAACCCTACATACGAGCAAGCCTAACTTAGCAGGAAGGAGGCGTTGGCTGCTGCGAACACCTTCAGGGAAGATAATCTTCAGGTGGCAACTGACTCATCAGAGGACAGCACTATACAATCTGATTCAGAGGGAAGTATTACACTGTTCCCCACAGTGACACCTCAAACAGCAGACAATCTACTGGGATAGACTATACTGGACAGGCGACAATATCTGATACTAAGGCACAGCAGCGGATGGTGATCGATATGTGATTAAAAATGTATCCTTTTCTCAGACTGTTAAGATGGTAACTGTTAATGAAAGGACAATGAAATATCTCCCGGGCTTCGTAGAGCATGCAGACATAAATGAAGCATTCTGCACATACTACAGTACCTTGTACAGTGAACCCCCTCACATTGATACCACACTTATTGACAATTTATAGAGGGCCTGCCCTACCGCAGCTCACTGATGATACACAGAAAGCCTAATAGGTCCGGTCACAAAAACTGAAATAAAAGCGGCGATGAAAGTGCTCCTACGAAATAAAGCACCAGCCCTGGAAAGCCTACAGATAGAGTTCTTCGACTCATACTCAGAGGCCTTAATCCCTAAATTGGAGAAGTTATACAATAGATCGCTGGAGCTGGGACACCTCCCGTATACCACAATGCAGGCGCTGGTGGTATCACTTCCCAAGCCAGGTAGAGATGTGCCAGATCTGTCGGGCTACCGCCTATTATCGCTCTTGGCATCGGAATATACAATGTTAAGTAAGATTCTAGCAAGCAGACTCCTTCCACATCTACATACATTAATACACAGGGACCAATCTGGTTTCCTACCTGCGCGCAATATGTTGTTAAATATTAGGAGATTACACCATATCATGGCTGCTACCCCCGTGGAATATGTTGATGCTGGCTGCATCCCTTTGGACCTGCGCCAATCCTTTGACACCATCACATGGGAATATACCTTTAAAGCCCTTGAGAGGTTTTGGTTGTCCCCTGAATATATCCAATGGGTTTGGCTGTTATACACAGCCTCTACTGCGAGGCACGCACAAGCAGCCACATATCACAAGAATATACAGTACACAGAGGCACAAGGCAGGGCTGTCCCCTATACCTACTGCTATTTGTGCTTGCCATAGAGCTAGTGGCACTTGAATTATGTCGGGACGCTGACCAGTTGGGGATTCCAATAGGTAATGCAATGCACTTGCTATCAACCTTTGCAGATGACATCATTGTATATGTACGGGACCTCACAGATGTGTTGGAGCCTTTGCCAGTATCTTTTCCAGCTTCAGGCCTATATCCGGTCTTGCCATTAATGAGGGATAATCGAGTGCCATCTTCTTGCATGAAGGAGTCTGCCCAGATGTAATCTGCTTGGGTCAATATACTATACAGGTGGCACACAATACATTTAAGTACTTAGGCATAGACATACATAGGTCATAAGTAATAATGCTTGACGGCAATCTCATAGGAGCAGTACCGGCAGTGCGGTCAAAAGTGGCATTCTGGACGTCATTGCCACTATCAGTAATGGGCCGGGTAGCTATATCTAAAATGGTGGTCCTTGCCCGATTGTTGTATTACTTCGCTAACTTGCCAATACTAGTCCCACCATCCATATTTCGTACCATGGAAACCATACTGTTGGATCTATTCTGGGGAGCCGTATGACAGAGGGTGAGCACCAAAAAACTACAACTGGAACCGCATAAAGGGGACTGGGAGTGCCAGACTTTAGAGCAAACTATTACCCTAGCCAACTACAGTGGCTGTCCTATTAGACACATGCAGGAACTAGGGTACACAATGCAGGACATTAACTGGGGAACGCTCCACTCACTGTTGTTGCCGAAAAGCAGACTCCCCCCCATGTGCACCACCACTGCTCAGAACAGCTCTGCAGTGCTGGAGAAAAGCGCTGCAATACATGTCCTGCTCCATTCCCTATGCTGGAAACATTCCATTACTGCGGATACCAATTCCTGGTGGAAGACTCATGAAGAAGAGGCTATAGACCTGGGCTGAAGTAGGAATAGACACGGTTTGAGCCCTGTTTAGCGAAAACACTCTCCTAGATGACGACAATTTTATCTGCGTCGCGAGGCACCAGGACATTTAGATTTAACGCACGTCATAGTGTCGCATTATGTGAAGAAGAGTTGGGCCGCTCAACGTATGGAACCCCCGCCGCATGACTTAGTCCGCACATTATACTATATGGGTGAGGGGCGGCACCTCAAAAAATGGCTGTCTGTTGGTATTCGGCTTCATGTGGCAGTCCCCCGCCCAGAAAGTCCGACTTTGCTTTCTAGATCTCGCTTGTATGCTAGTAATATGATCTATAACAATGAGGTGGAAATCAATGAGACCCCCAGAGTTATCCACTTGGCACAGTGAGGTAGTACGATGGAGTGTCGCAGAAAGTGCAGCTATCAGACGGGAGGTGGCTCGGGGTCTGCGCAAGCACCCGATATCCATGGTTTGTGATATATTGCTGGAGAGTTTTAAAGCCATAGACCTTAATGCCCATCCTGCCACTCCAGCTACACAGTAACTTGTAAGTCAAACCACAAAAGACTGTGCTGCAACAGATCGAATGGGAGTAACACACACCTGCACAAAACAAATTGGAACACTAAGCAACTTTAAGCCAGAGTAATCGACATACTAGACAACTGACATTATGGGCAAGAACGTGGGTGGGTAAAGTGGGTAGTTGTTACTAGTTATATTGATAGCCCTAATCCAAATACAGAAACTTCTCAGTTATAGCACCATACGGAATGCTATTGTAACAAATTGTAAATGTGATGTATTTGTATGTAGGCACTACAACAATCTCGTTTGAACATTACAAGTATGTAATGACAAGAAACATCAAAGAAAAATGCTTGTAACTGTTGCATGTGACACTATGGCAATCAATAAAAAAAATTAAATGTTTGAAAATGAAAAGCCCCAGTGAGTGCATGCAGAGTTATTCCTTTGTATTTGCAAATAATTTTGGGGATGGTGGACCGTGGTCAATCCCCGAGCTGTACAACAGCAGTTAGAGCACGACACTCTTTGACCGCGTTCTTTGATGATTAAATATGAGTGGCAGCGCCCGATACCAAAAAAAGTTTGAAGCAATTAAAGCCTGCTGTGGAGTGGACAAGAGATACACATCTCTTCCGTGTAAACTATACATTTGGAAACTACAATAACCTGGAGATGGATTAAGTTCAAATACGCCAGTCAGAAAACTCTGTGACAAGACACCTTACTGAGGAAAGACAGTGAGCATCCTGGAAAATGCATCTTTTGGATTGATGTAGCCCTCTGACTTAATAATTATTCAGTAGGAGTGGCCCTGGGGGCCTATACCATATTTTGAACTGTTGATAGTTAATACTCAATCGCCAGATAAATTGAGTTTGGGAAATGAAGCAGGCAACTGCTGGCTGGATAATTAAAATCAAATGCTAAGCTGGGCATGGATACAAACTGTTGAAAAACACTCAGAGGGAGCAAGGAAAATAATGGAGATTATTTGTAATCATTGTGCAAAATTGGGCTGTTCCGAATGCCAGCATTGAGCTAAAATGATATGCCAGAATGATGGGGGTAATGGACTATTGCATTTATCCCCCTGAGTTTGAAAACAAACAAGGGCCACATAAATGGAAGTTGTGTGTGTGTGTGTGTGTGTGTGTATGTGTATATATATATATATATATATATATATATATATATATATATATATATATATATATATATATATATATATATATATATATATATATATCCACTTTGATCAAGTAACCCAAAAAAACTAATAGGATCCAAGGGTTTTTTCCGTGTCAGAAATGTAAGGCCTGCAGGCACAGTCACAATTGTAAAGTACTCAAATTGTCATCAGATCATGAACCGCATAAAATCATTAAACATCTTCATTGCAACACTGACTTTGCGATTTATGCGCTACGTTGCCCATGCAATAAATATTATATATGGTGTACAACTAAACCAGCAAAAATGAGAATACTGGAACACCTAAGGGCAATAAAAAACTTAAATCAACAATATCCAATGGCAAGACACTTTTCCATGGAACACAAACAAAACCCTGATCTTCTTGAATTTACGGTGATTGACTGCATTGAGAAAAGAGAGAGGGGAGGGAACAGATGGCTGGAGCTCCGTAAACTGGAGTCTAAATACATCATCCAGTATAACACTTTACAACCCAAAGGCCACAACGTGGGTGAAGAGTTGGCAATTCATCTATACAGTTAAAGTGTTTATTGATAATATTTAACTATGACAGCCGCCATAGGGATTTCTCCATTCCTATTGTTTTTAACTTGTTTTAATAATTGTGATCAAACTAAACTCAGAACAGCACAGTAAGAATATCATTGTTGTCTTTTTTGACTTGCAGGAAGTTGAAATTGATCATTGCAAACATGGAGATTTACGCCCACTGGGGCACAATAATTTAGGAATGATCGTCTCTGGAAACAGCATCATGCCCACTAGGGCAAGACTTTGGTACTAGTAATTTTCCATAATTCTGGGAAATAATTTAAATAACAGCAATGTTTTTGGACTATACATGGACCATTTACTTTGATAATGATGCACAAACATGTGGTTTCAACATGTGACAACACTGTGTCAATAACTGCAACTTTATATATTTTTTACAAACCACTTGGCTAATACTGAGCAACAATGTAACGCTGTTAGTATTTTGTTTATGTTGATGGATCACATGCACGCAAAATATGTGTTTGTATCACTTTAAAAGGAATGGCAATGGAACAGACCTGGACCCGTGAGCAAGAAGTCGGCTGACTTCGAAACGCGTAGGGTAATTTTCCTTGTGCCTGAATAAACCCTTCTGCGCACTATTGGGGCTTCGACTCTGGTTCTTTCTTTGTAAGAATAGTTTCCAGGAGGTGACTGAATATATATATATATATATATATATATATATATATATATATATATATATATATATATATATATATATATATATATATATATATATATATATATATATATATATATATATATATTAAATCCAAACAGGTAGCCTTAACGGAAGCACTGCCACACGAAGTTTTTCAATGAGCACGTTTATTTGAATCCATTTCACTGCTCGCTTCCCAGCAGATTTCAGAGTCTCCTTCGAACATAAAAGCCTGACGCGTTTCAGGGACAACCCTTTCCTCAGAGGCAATGTTCGTGAAGGTCAATCAAATAGTTTCTGGTAGTGTCTACTCAAATAGCTCTCACCTGCCTCTATGAGCGTATCTCAGGCGCACTGCATCCTGGGCTTTGTAGTACACTGTCCTTTAACCCACAGTGGGGCTGCTTCTTCAACCTTGCAATTGGAACCAATGTTCTCCTAGTGGAGCGAGGAGGGCACTGGAACCTGACTGGAAGCGCACTTGCAGCAGTGAATTCGTGTCCAAGGCAGCACCACCTGCGTTGGCGCTGCGCCTGCCTTCGTTCCATGACTGCAAGCTCCTACCAAAAGCCTGCATGGACCCTCATTCAAGGTGGGACTTGCTTCCCGACTGGGCAACAGCCGAAAATATTCAATCCAAACAGGTAGCCTTAACAGAAGCACTGCCACACAAAGTTTTTCAATGAGCACGTTTATTTGAATCCATTTCACTGCTCGCTTCCCAGCAGATTTCAGAGTCTCCTTCGAGCATACAAGCCTGACGCGTTTCAGGGATGACCCTTTCCTCAGAGGCAATGTTCGTGAAGGTCAATCAAATAGTTTCTGGTAGTGTCTACTCAAATAGCTCTCACCTGCCTCTATGGGCGTGTCTCAGGCGCACTGCATCCTGGGCTTTGTAGTACACTGTCCTTTAACCCACAGTGGGGCTGCTTCTTCAACCTTGCAATTGGAACCAATGTTCTCCTAGTGGAGCGAGGAGGGCACTGGAACCTGACTGGAAGCGCACTTGCAGCAGTGAATTTGTGTCCAAGGCAGCACCACCTGCGTTGGCGCTGCGCCTGCCTTCGTTCCATGACTGCAAGCTCCTACCAAAAGCCTGCATGGACCCTCATTCAAGGTGGGACTTGCTTCCCGACTGGGCAAAAGCCGAAAATATTCAATCCAAACAGGTAGCCTTAACAGAAGCACTGCCACACAAAGTTTTTCAATGAGCACGTTTATTTGAATCCATTTCACTGCTCGCTTCCCAGCAGATTTCAGAGTCTCCTTCGAACATAAAAGCCTGACGCGTTTCAGGTATGACCCTTTCCTCAGAGGCAATGTTCGTGAAGGTGAATCAAATAGTTTCTG
Source organism: Lissotriton vulgaris (assembly GCF_964263255.1). NCBI lineage: Eukaryota > Metazoa > Chordata > Amphibia > Caudata > Salamandridae > Lissotriton > Lissotriton vulgaris. The sequence continues at coordinate 217,062 of NW_028248894.1, read as the reverse complement.
GTAGTGTCTACTCAAATAGCTCTCACCTGCCTCTATGGGCGTGTCTCAGGCGCACTGCATCCTGGGCTTTATTTATTTATTTATTTATTTAGTGTGTTTTGGTATCGCGCACAGATACCCCAACGGTCTGTCCTGGCGCTCCTGTGTGATCACATGCTGGCTGAGGTGTTATGAAGTGAAAAAAAGATCAAGAAAACAGATGGGTTTTTAAAGCTCTCCGGAAAGGCTGTTCATCCTGAATCAACCGAATGGCGTTAGGTAGGTTGTTCCAGAGAACCGCGGTCGATACTTGGAAAGTTTTCCCGCCTGAGCGAGTTTTCCTGAATCTGGGAACCGTGAGGAGGTTTTTTGAAGAGGAACGGAGGGTCCTGATGTTATTATAGGGAGTCAGACAGGTGGAAAGATAAGCAGACCCCTTGCCTCTCATGGCACGCTGTGCCAGAACCAAAGCCTTGAATTCTGCCCTTTTCTGTATTGGCAGCCAATGGAGACTGCGACGATGAGGCGAAATGTGCTCGCGTAAGGGGATACCACTAACCAGTCTGACTGCAGCATTCTGGACTGTCTGGAGACGACGACAGAGCCTCACAGACAGGCCAGTATACAGGCCGTTAGCGTAATCCAGGTGTGAAGTAATCAACGCCTGGACTACTGTCTTCCTAGTGTTGGTGGGTAGGAAGTGGATAAACTTTTTTACCGTTCTGATCTTGGTGAAGCAGGCAGCGGAGACTGTGTGGACTTGATGGTGGAGTGTGAGGTTAGAATCCCATCTAACCCCTAGATTTTTCACTGAGTCTTTGGGCAAGGGGGGATCGCTCAAGTCAAGGGGCCACCAGATGTTGGGGTCAAGGGGAGAAGACTGGTGGAAGAAGAGTACCTCCGTTTTTCCTGCGTTTAGCCTTAAAAAATTGTTGCCCATCCACTGGGCAATTGTACGGAGGCAGTTGTTTAGGGGATCAAAGGTTGTGGGGGTGATACTGTTAAATGAAAACAAGAGTTGGATATCATCGGCATAAGAGGTAGCCTTTATTCCTGTTTGGGCGATGATATCAAAAAGGGGTGAAAAATAAACATTAAATAGAAGTGGACTCAGCGAGGAGCCTTGAGGGACTCCCCACCGAAACGGACGACTGTCTGAAGTGAATGGGGAAGTGAACACGGCCTGTGTACGGTTGGACAGAAAAGATGTGATCCATTTTAAGGCAGTGCCCTGGATACCTTTAGATTGGAGGCGGTCTAGGAGGAGGGGGTGGGAGACGGTGTTGAATGCTGCTGACAGATCCAGCAGGACCAACACCGCTCTTGAACCCTCATCCATCCGCCATCGTACTGCATCAGCCATCTCGATTAGTGCAGACTCAGTGCTGTATCCTGACCTAAAGCCGTGCTGGGAATCATGGTAGGCACCTGATGTTTCTAAGAAACCCGCTAATTGTTGTTGAGCGAGTCTTTCAAGCACTTTTGCGGGGGCTGGTAAAAGAGAGATTGGTCTGTAATTGGAGGGTTCACTAGGGTCGGCGTTAGCTTTCTTGATTATGGGGACTAATTGCGCGTGCTTCCAGGAATCAGGGAATACTCCCATCTGAAACGAGTCATTCCAAATTCCATTCAAGGTGTGATTGAGAATGGGAGCTAGAGACTTGTATTGCTTAGCAGGCCAGGGGTCAAGGGGAGAGCCAGATTTACTTTTTAAAAGTTCCATCAGTGATTGATCCAGGGTAATCTCAGAGAAATCGGAGAACATACACCTGGGACCTGGGGTGGGAGGGGTTGTGGGACTAATGTTTACGTGGGTGTTATTGGGAAAGGAATCATAAATAGTAGCTATTTTATTTTCAAAGAAATCAGAAAGGCTATCGCAGAGTGTTTGCGACACCATTGGGGGGCGTTTTAAGGCCAAGGGATCCGTAAAAGACCTGACTATGTCAAATATTTCCCTAGATGAGCCCTGTGAACGATTAATTTTTTCTTCAAGAAAAATTCTTTTGTGTTCAATGATCTTTTTTCTATAATTTTTTAAGGCAGACTTGTAAATAGATTTACGATTGGGTGAATAGGTTATTCTCCAACGTCTCTCAAGTCGTTTACATTCTGATTTGAGGATACGGAGGTCATTGGAATACCATGGGGCCGATGGAGTGGAGCGATAGGTTTTCATAGGCCTGATAGGGGCCAGAAGGTCAATTGCAGTAGAGATCCGATCGTTGAAGTTGGTCAATCGAGCATCTAGATCAGAACTCGTTTCTGACAGGTCTGTAGATTGGAGGAGAGAGGCAAGGCTGTCAGGGGAAATCTTACTCCAGTTTCTGCCCTGTTGTTTGACTGGGCAGATGGAGCGGTCTTTACAATGGCAGGAGAATATAAAAGGGACCAGAAAGTGATCCGACCATGTTACTGGCACAGGATCACTGATGGTCAGACCGTCCAGGTTGGTGCAGATCAGATCGAGGGTGTGGCCTGCTTTATGTGTGGGGCCACTAATAAGTTGATTTAGTCCTCCATCTGCTAGAGTGGACACAAAATTAAGGGCAGTGGAGTCCTCGGTTTTATCGACATGGAGATTAAAGTCGCCGAGGAGGGTGAAATTGGCATATCGCAGTGTGGCTTGTAGAACATAGTCTAGGAAAGCAGGGAGATGAGATGTTTTAGAGTTAGGGGGACGGTAAACCAAAAGGCCAGAAAAGGTAAAATTGGGCGTGGTTTTAATACAGAAAGGCAGTGCTTCAATGCATTCCAATTGATGATAAGGGAAAGAGGAGACAGTCCAGTGGGATCTATGTATAATAGCAACACCACCCCCAGGGTGTGGGCTTTGTCTGTTAGCGCACACTATGCTGTAGCTGGAGGGGACAGCTAAGTGTAATGCTGGATTAGTATCCTCTCCTAACCAAGTCTCGGTAAGAAACAACAAATCCCATTTGTCCTCTTCCAGAGTATGGAAAATATCAAGGGAGTGTTTTACTAAGGAGGGGCAGTTTAACAAACCGACTTTTAATCGTGCCAGGTTTGTGGTTGTTTGGAGAAAAAGGCAATTGTGCTTTGAACCGTCAGGAGGCTCAGAGGGACATTTTATAAGAGGAAAACTAACATCGGTGGGTGTAATCGGAGGTAAGATACAGTGTCGGGGCTTCAGAGACTTCAGCGTGTCACTATCATAGGAGATAGCAGAAGGATTACTATGTGTGACGGTACCTGCATCTGTGGTCGACGTCTGGTCGTGGACGGGCACAGACGGGCAGGACTCTGGCACGACTCCGGCACAGGTCCGGTGCGTCCGCTGTTCGCGTCCGCTGCGCGGAGGCATAGCCTTCCGTTTTTATAGTGGCCAATCGGGTGCCTTCGAAGGCTGCCCCAATCAAAGATGGCCGCTGCAGTAATTCCGACCAGCCAAGACAGCTCTACCTCAGCGTTTATATCGGCTGATATAGTTGACAGTCTTGGGGATGGGGTAAACAGTTTCCAGACTAGGGGCAGCAAGGGGGGCTAGGGGAGGATATAACCACCGCTTTTCGATCGAGCGGGGCAATCACTTCAATGCCGATTACAATGCAGTGGATGAGCTTCGTTATCAAGCTGAAACCAAGTGAGATTAAAAAGCTGAAAGAACAGCCAGTAAAAGCATGCAAAGTAAAACTAAACGAAACACAAAATACAGCAACCTCCCGGCTCACGCCTCAGGAGGGAATGTCAAACACAGCAGGATTAGAGAACCTATCCGGCAGTATCCTTTTATAGTGGCCAATCGGGTGCCTTCGAAGGCTGCCCCAATCAAAGATGGCCGCTGCAGTAATTCCGACCGGCCCCACTGTGGGCTTTGTAGTACACTGTCCTTTAACCCACAGTGGGGCTGCTTCTTCAACCTTGCAAGCTCCTACCAAAAGCCTGCATGGACCCTCATTCAAGGTGGGACGTGATTCCCGAGCAATAGCTTGCTGAAGGACTCACACACTGCAACGCTTCTCTGCAGCTAGCGCCACGCGCTTTTTAAACGCCCGTTTTTGCATTTGTGTTTACTTACTTTCTTAACCCCTGATTTTACTAGGGTCATCTCGCCCCTCACCTGCACCATAATAGTTACTACACCGCTGTTTTGCGGGTCCGAGTCTGTGGGCTCTCTATTTGTTTTACAAGCGCCGCCATCTTGGGTGTGGTTTGTGCCGTTCTGGAGCCGCCTGTTGAGCGCTCTAGTGGTGCGGCTGTCTCACGCCCGCCCTACTTAAGTTCAGTCCTCTGGGGGTCAGCTAGGACATGATTCCCGAGCAATAGCTTGCTGAAGGACTCGCACGCTGCAACGCTTCTCTGCAGCTAGCGCCACGCGCTTTTTAAACGCCCGTTTTTGCATTTGTGTTTACTTACTTTCTTAACCCCTGATTTTACTAGGGTCATCTCGCCCCTCACCTGCACCATAATAGTTACTACACCGCTGTTTTGCGGGTCCGGGTCTGTGGGCTTTCTATTTGTTTTACAAGCGCCGCCATCTTGGGTGTAATTTGTGCCGTTCTGGAGCCGCCTGTTGAGCGCTCTAGTGGTGCGGCTGTCTCACGCCCGCCCTACTTCAACCTGCCCTCTAGCGCGCAGCGGTGACGCGCAGCGGTCGCGCCCTCACTGCACCTGAGTCGTGCTGGAGTCCTGCTCGTCTGCGCTCGTCCGCGCTGGGAGGCGACAGGGTAGGGCTCTATAGCTTGTCCTTGTGTATTCTTCTTTTCTTAACTTAGGTAAGAATGTATTCTAGAGCTGAGTTACTTCACTTTCGTTATAGTTCTGTGCCCTGCTCTCATGCTCCTCTACATCCACTCTGTGGCCCTTTTCAATGCTCTGATTGTGCCTTCCATCTTATATCCCCAGTCCCTATTTCTGCCCACAGGATGGTTCCCTTAGAATTTTCTAATATTACGGCGTCCTCCCAGGTGATATCTCAGAGTCTTTTCGACCTTAAGGTATGCCACATCAATGTTAGATCTCTGGTTAAGCACCACCTGGACATTTATAATTTTCTTGCGGAGGAGACTCCTGACATTCTTTTCATGTCAGAAACATGGCTTCATGAGGAGGCTCTGGCTGCAATCAATCTGGCGCTCCCCTCTGAGTATTCGATTTTCTCCCTCAATCGTAACTCGAGAGGTGGTGGCATTGCAGCTGCAGTTAAAACCTGCTACCCACGTATATAGAAGGCGATGGACATCGCCGGCTGCGAATCCGCCCATTTTTCTGTCTCCGTCAGTCACCACTTTACTTTTTCCGGCTTACTTATCTACCGGCCTCCCGGTCCGGATGCTGCCTTCAGGTCAGCCCTTCCTGATGCAGTCGGCACACTGGATTTAAAAGCCGCCAATTTTAGTGTGGTGGGTGATTTAAATCTCCATTTTGACTCTCTCTGCTCCCCTGCGGTTAGTACTACTCTTGCCGACTTGGAGGCTCTCCAGCTATTCCAGCTAGTTAAACACGGCACTCATGTGGGTGGTCATATCCTGGACCCTTTTTTTACTAACTTAACTTCGGTTAAAGTATTGCCCCCGAAGCCTATGGCTTGGACTGACCACCACCTAATTGAGGTACACCTCCCGCTCAACACTTCTCCCCTTAGATTCCCTACTCCTGCTATCCTTAGACGTCCCTGCAAAAAGATGAAATTGGCTGATTTTCATCAGCTTCTTGGTCTTCACCCTCTGGGCCCCTTTACAGATGTGGAATCTGGTTTTGCTCTCCTTTGTAAGTGGCTCACTAAAGCTTTAGATAGGTTGATTCCTATCTCTGAGAGTAAACATCGTCGCACCGAATCTAGCCCCTGGTATGATGATTCACTTTGGCTTTTAAAAAAATCCTGCAAACAAGCTGAAAGAGCTTGGCGCAAGTCTTATCAGCTTGAAAAGAAAACTTTGTATCTTGCTAGGATCAAGAAATATCATAAAGCGATCTGTAAGGCCCGCGCTGCCTACTTTTCCCTTGAATTCAGTACCAGTACTAACCCGACTAAACTTATATTCAAGGTGCTTAAGGATCTCACAGCCAGCAGAGCCCCAGCTGCCGAGATCTGTTCTCCTTCCCACTGTGAGGATCTGGCCGCTTTTTTTGTAAAAAAGGTGAAGGACATCTATCGCTCCTTTTCTGGCACTACTATGTCACCTGAGAACCAGGAATCTGTCTCTATAACTACTACGTTCCTGTCTCATCTTCCAGAACTTACGAAGGAGGAATTTAACATAATTGTAGTCAAAGTTAAAACAGGCTCTCCCACGGATCCTCTACGACCCACTCAATTCAGAGAGTCCGCTTCCCTCTGTCTTCCTCCGCTACGAGATCTTGTCAACCTATCATTATCTTCAGGTATGGTCCCGGCTATCTGGAAACAGGCTCAGGTTATTCCCATCCTAAAAAACCTGCCCTTGATCCTTTGAAATTGGAGACTTACCGCCCCATTTCCCTCCTTCCCTGGGCTGCTAAACTGACCGAGGCCACATCAATACCATCTTATCTAATCATCTTCACTCTGCGAATTTATTAGGCCCCTCGCAGAATGGGTTTCGGCCCGGTCACAGTACCGAGACTGCGTTGCTCTCTATGGTTGAACATCTCCGGACTTTGGTCGATTCTGGTCACACTGCGGCACTGGTGCTTCTCGATCTCAGTGCCACATTCGACACGGTCTCCCACGCTGTTTTATTACAGCGTTTGGTTGAGGCAGGTGTCGACAATGTGGCACTTGAATGGTTTCGATCTTTTCTATCTGGTCGTACCTTCAAGGCTATCACTCCACCTTATGAATCTAGACCTTACTCCATTGACCAGGGAGTTCCGCAGGGCTCGGCCCTCAGCCCCACTTCATTCAACCTCTATGTGCAGACGCTGGCTGCTGTTGCTAAGAGTTGGAACCTTACCATGGTATCCTACGCTGACGACACGCAGCTGGCGGTTGCAATAAGTGGGGCCTCTGACCTTGAGGCTGCCAAGTCCTGAGAGGGATTTCTCTCAGTGGCCCGATGGATGACAGATACCTACCTTCAATTGAACACCAAAAAAAACGAGGTGCTCATTGTCGGTAAGCAGAGTCATCTTTGGGGTGATAACTGGTGGCCATCTGAACTCGGCCCGACCCCTACTCCTATTATCGAGGTTAAAAACCTAGGGGTCTGGCTTGATTCTCAACTCAATTTTGTCACCCACACTAAAAAAGTGGCCGCCACCTGTTTTGGCACTCTTCGTAAACTTAGATCTACTTTTAGATTCTTTGACGCTCCCACTAGACAGCTTATTGTACAAGCTATGATTCTGTCCAGGTTGGACTACGCAAGCTCTCTCTTGCTTGGAGCTAATCAGGCTGAACTACTAAGACTCCAACGCGTTCAAAATGCTGCCGCCAGGGCTCTGGTAGGCCTACCCAGATTCTGCTCGGCCAAAAAAACTATTCAAAAGCTCCACTGGCTCCTTGTGGCTCAGCGTATCAAGTTTAAGTGCCTCTGTCTCTCGTTTAAAATTCTTAAACATTCTTCTCCCCAGATCCTGGAGCATCTTATCTCTCCTTATATTCCAACTCGCTCTCTGAGGTCCTCAAGCCTTCATTTGGCTATAGTTCCACGCTTCAAGAGGTCCAGATCCGGCGGCCGCTCCTTTCGTGTGCTTGCTTCCAGGCTGTGGAACTCTCTCCCTGTTCATATCCGTGCGATTGACAACCTCTTGGATTTTAGGAGAGCTGTAAAAACCTTCCTCTTTCCTCTGGATCTCTAATGTTGTTGTGTTTGCTTATTTTGGTATTGCTTTGTCTGGTTTCTGTTCTATTAGCGCCAGGACGCCCCTTTGCTGGGGCATCTGTGCGCTTAATACATTCGGATAACGTAACCTTGAATGAGGGTCCATGCAGGCTTTAGGTAGGAGCTTGCAGTCATGGAACGAAGGCAGGCGCAGCGCCAACGCAGGTGGTGCTGCCTTGGACACGAATTCACTGCTGCAAGTCCGCTTCCAGTCAGATTCCAGTGCCCTCCTCGCTCCACTGGGAGAACATTGGTTCCAATTGCAAGGTTGAAAAAGCAGCCCCACTGTGGGTTAAAGGACAGTGTACTACAAAGCCCAGGATGCAGTGCGCCTGAGACACGCCCATAGAGGCAGGTGAGAGCTATTTGAGTAGACACTACCAGAAACTGTTTGATTGACCTTCACGAACATTGCCTCTGAGGAAAGGGTCATCCCTGAAACGCGTCAGGCTTTTATGTTCGAAGGAGACTCTGAAATCTGCTGGGAAGCGAGCAGTGAAATGGATTCAAATAAACGTGCTCATTGAAAAACTTCCTGTGGCAGTGCTTCTGTTAAGGCTACCTGTTTGGATTGAATATTTTCGGCTGTTGCCCAGTCGGGAAGCAAGTCCCACCTTGAATGAGGGCCCATGCAGGCTTTTGGTAGGAGCTTGCAGTCATGGAACGAAGGCAGGCGCAGCGCCAACGCAGGTGGTGCTGGCTTGGACACGAATTCACTGCTGCAAGTGCGCTTCCAGTCAGGTTCCAGTGCCCTCCTCGCTCCACTGGGAGAACATTGGTTCCAATTGCAAGGTTGAATAAGCAGCCCCTCTGTGGGTTAAAGGACAGTGTACTACAAAGCCCAGGATGCAGTGCGCCTGAGACACGCCCAAAGAGGCAGGTGAGAGCTATTTGAGTAGACACTACCTGAAACTGTTTGATTGACCTTCACAAACATTGCCTCTGAGGAAAGGGTCATCCCTGAAACGCATCAGGCTTTTATGTTCGAAGGAGACTCTGAAATCTGCTGGGAAGCGAGCAGTGAAATGGATTCAAATAAACTTGCTCATTGAAAAACTTTGTGTGGCAGTGCTTCTGTTAAGGCTACCTGTTTGGATTGAATATTTTCGGCTGTTGCCCAGTCGGGAAGCAAGTCCCACCTTGAATGAGGGTCCATGCAGGCTTTTGGTAGGAGCTTGCAGTCATGGAACGAAGGCAGGCGCAGCGCCAACGCAGGTGGTGCTGCCTTGGACACGAATTCACTTCTGCAAGTGCGCTTCCAGTCAGGTTCCTGTGCCCTCCTCGCTCCACTGGGAGAACATTGGTTCCAATTGCAAGGTTGAATAAGCAGCCCCACTGTGGGTTAAAGGACAGTGTACTACAAAGCCCAGGATGCAGTACGCCTGAGACACGCCCATAGAGGCAGGTGAGAGCTATTTGAGTAGACACTACCAGAAACTGTTTGATTGACCTTCACGAACGCGTCAGGCTTTTATGTTCGAAGGAGACTCTGAAATCTGCTGGGAAGCGAGCAGTGAAATGGATTCAAATAAACGTGCTCATTAAAAAACTTTGTGTGGCAGTGCTTCTGTTAAGGCTACCTGTTTGGATTGAATATTTTCGGCTGTTGCCCAGTCGGGAAGCAAGTCCCACCTTGAATGAGGGTCCATGCAGGCTTTTGGTAGGAGCTTGCAGTCATGGAACGAAGGCAGGCGCAGCGCCAACGCAGGTGGTGCTGCCTTGGACACGAATTCACTGCTGCTAGTGCGTTTCCAGTCAGGTTCCAGTGCCCTCCTCGCTCCACTGGGAGAACATTGGTTCCAATTGCAAGGTTGAATAAGCAGCCCCACTGTCGGTTAAAGGACAGTGTACTACAAAGCCCAGGATGCAGTGATCCTGAGACACGCCCATAGAGGCAGGTGAGAGCTATTTGAGTAGACACTACCAGAAACTGTTTGATTGACCTTCACGAACATTGGCTCTGAGGAAAGGGTCATCCCTGAAACGCATCAGGCTTTTATGTTCGAAGGAGACTCTGAAATCTGCTGGGAAGCGAGCAGTGAAATGGATTCAAATAAACGTGCTCATTGAAAAACTTCGTTTGGCAGTGCTTCTGTTAAGGCCACCTGCTTGGATTGAATATATATATATATATATATATATATATATATATATATATATATATATATATATATATATATATATATATATATATATATATATATATATATATATATATACATATATATACCAACACAAGTTGCCTGCAGTTGAAAAAGGCCCAAACACCAGGTATGTATCAGCCAACAGTCTTTAATGGAGGAAGTGATGCGGCGAGTCAGCCCAGTCCGCTAAACATTAAACAGCCCAACGCGTTTCGTGTGATGAACACTTCTTCTGGGGCTCTCAGCTTTAAAAATGAACAGAGCGGCAATTTACTCGACGCTGCCATAAGTATCATAGTCCCCGCCCCATGGGCGCGGCCACCCCAGTGGCCTGTGGTAATTGTAGTGTCTTATTATCCTCCAGTGAGCTGCCGTTCAGTCATTTGATTTTGTGCCTTGTAAAATCCAAGTGGATTGCGGTACGAGGCTGATGTAAGTCGCACCAACTGCTTGCACCTCCAAAAACTGGCACCCGATGTCCCCAGCAGTTCCGCCTTTTGCCGTCTCCGCGGGACCGCCGAACCAACCGCAGCAGGGCACTTCTTCGCGGCTCAGGCAAGCCGCTACACATACCAACACAAGTTGCCTGCAGTTGAAAAAAGGCCCAAACACCAGGTATGTATCAGCCAACACTCTTTAATGGAGGAAGTGATGCGGCGAGTCAGCCCAGTCCGCTAAACATTAAACAGCCCAACGCGTTTCGTGTGATGAACACTTCTTCTGGGGCTCTCAGCTTTAAAAATGAACAGAGCGGCAATTTACTCGACGCTGCCATAAGTATCATAGTCCCCGCCCCATGGGCGCGGCCACCCCAGTGGCCTGTGGTAATTGTAGTGTCTTATTATCCTCCAGTGAGCTGCCGTTCAGTCATTTGATTTTGTGCCTTGTGAAATCCAAGTGGATTGCGGTACGAGGCTGATGTAAGTCGCACCAACTGCTTGCACCTCCAAAAACTGGCACCCGATGTCCCCAGCAGTTCCGCCTTTTGCCGTCTCCGCGGGACCGCCGAACCAACAGCAGCAGGGCACTTCTTCGTGGCTCAGGCAAGCCGCTACACATATCAACACAAGTTGCCTGCAGTTGAAAAAGGCCCAAACACCAGGTATGTATCAGCCAACACTCTTTAATGGAGGAAGTGATGCGGCGAGTCAGCCCAGTCCGCTAAACATTAAACAGCCCAACGCGTTTCGTGTGATGAACACTTCTTCTGGGGCTCTCAGCTTTAAAAATGAACAGAGCGACCCAGTGCCCTGCTGCTGTTGGTTCGGCGGTCCCGCGGAGACGGCAAAAGGCGGAACTGCTGGGGACATCGGCAGCGTCGAGTAAATTGCCGCTCTGTTCATTTTTAAAGCTGAGAGCCCCAGAAGAAGTGTTCATCACACGAAACGCGTTGGGCTGTTTAATGTTTAGCGGACTGGGCTGACTCGCCGCATCACTTCCTCCATTAAAGAGTGTTGGCTGATACATACCTGGTGTTTGGGCCTTTTTCAACTGCAGGTAACTTGTGTTGGTATGTGTAGCGGCTTGCCTGAGCCACGAAGAAGTGCCCTGCTGCTGTTGGTTCGGCGGTCCCGCGGTGACGGCAAAAGGCGGAACTGCTGGGGACATCGGGTGCCAGTTTTTGGAGGTGCAAGCAGTTGGTGCGACTTACATCAGCCTCGTACCGCAATCCACTTGGATTTTACAAGGCACAAAATCAAATGACTGAACGGCAGCTCACTGGAGGATAATAAGACACTACAATTACCACAGGCCACTAGGGTGGCCGCGCCCATGGGGCGGGGACTATGATACTTATGGCAGCGTCGAGTAAATTGCCGCTCTGTTAATTTTTAAAGCTGAGAGCCCCAGAAGAAGTGTTCATCACACGAAACGCGTTGGGCTGTTTAATGTTTAGCGGACTGGGCTGACTCGCCGCATCACTTCCTCCATTAAAGAGTGTTGGCTGATACATACCTGGTGTTTGGGCCTTTTTCAACTGCGGGCAACTTGTGTTGGTATGTGTAGCGGCTTGCCTGAGCCGCGAAGAAGTGCCCTGCTGCTGTTGGTTCGGCGGTCCCGCGGAGACGGCAAAAGGCGGAATTGCTGGGGACATCGGGTGCCAGTTTTTGGAGGTGCAAGCAGTTGGTGCGACTTACATCAGCCTCGTACCGCAATCCACTTGGATTTTACAAGGCACAAAATCAAATGACTGAACGGCAGCTCACTGGAGGATAATAAGACACTACAATTACCACAGGCCACTGGGGTGGCCGCGCCCATGGGGCGGGGACTATGATACTTATGGCAGCGTCGAGTAAATTGTCGCTCTGTTCATTTTTAAAGCTGAGAGCCCCAGGAGAAGTGTTCATCACACGAAACGCGTTGGGCTGTTTAATGTTTAGCGGACTGGGCTGACTCGCCGCATCACTTCCTTCATTAAAGAGTGTTGGCTGATACATACCTGGTGTTTGGGCCTTTTTCAACTGCAGGCAACTTGTGTTGGTATATATATATATATATATATATATATTTATATGTGTGTGTGTGTGTGTGTGTGTATTACCTACTGGCGGTCGCAAGTAGGTAGTTATAGTTAGGATTTTTTTCAATGTTAAATCTCAAAATTCTATTTGGAATTACTTTGGCGCCGGTTGACGAATCTGACTGAAAATTTCCTCAAAATGGCCTCGCGGCGTTCCGGTCCTTCCTTGAAAGTTTGTGGGGGATTCGTCAAGCGGGGGCCGAGATAAAAGGGGGTCCCAAAACGCGTTTTCCCCATGTTAACTTCCATAGGGCGGTCGATTTCACTTTTAGCCCGAACGACTGAATGGATTTCCATCAAACTTGGCAAAATTGTATGGACTGGTAGCCCGATGTGCCTTTGCTATGTCTCCAGATATGTGCTCCAGTGGATTTTGAGTAATTTAGGTTGAAAAAAATATATATATCCATAGGCGCGCTCCGGTGCGCGCACCGGGGAGCGCACCAGGCGTGACACGCGACTTGCGCGCGGAAAGCTGATTGGCTCACGGGTGTCTGTAAACATTCGAAACAGTCCGGAGCGGCCGCCATCTTGTGTCTCAGTAGGATCGAGACAGAAGAGGTGACATAAAAAAAAGGGAGAAATTACTATAAGGGGGCAGGGTAGACCCCCTCCTGACCACCTAGGTTTGATGTGGGGGCTAAAATAGGGTCCCGCGGGGCATTTTAAAACAATATTTTTTTTCGATTTGCGCGGGGGGAGCACCCGGTGCGCGCACCAGGAAGCGCACCGGAAAGCGCACCGGGGAGCGAAGCACGGGGAAAATCCAGGGCCTTATTTATGAAGGCCTTGTGACAGTTTTGCACCGCCTGTGCGTCACTTTTTCTGACGCACCAGCGGTGTAAAAAAATGCGCCTCGTTGCGCTATATTTAAAAAGTGACGCATCTAGGTAGATGGGTCACTTTTTAAAACCCTGCGCCACATTATACCTGCGTCAGGTATAATGTATGCAGAGGGGGTGTTCCCCCGCAAAAAGCTTCGTAATAGTGACGCAGTGAAATCTATGAGATTTCACTGCATCACTTTTAGGATGCTGTTGCGTCAAAATCTTGCACCTGCCTCACAGCAGGCGTAAGACTGACGGAAGACCTCTCACATGGGGCTTTCCCCATGTGAAAGGACGCATTACTGGAGTTGCGTCACTTTTGTGACGCACTCCAGCAATGCGTCACTTTTGTGTTTACAGATACGTCAGAAATACTGACGTATCTGTAACTCCTTGCGACATGATTCGTCATACATTAAATATGACACATCTGGAATGTCGTAAGGAGTGCGCACAGAAAAGTGATGCATCGCTGTTTTCACGCAGCAATGCGTCACTTTTCAGAAATGAGGCCTCCAGTTTATTCACTGTGTCACCTCTACGACCCTTTCTTGCGTCAATACGTCCCTTTTGCATACATTACACCTGACGTAGGAATAATGTGGCGCAGGGGCTTACAAAGTGATGCAACTACCTAGATGTGTCACTTTGTAAATATGACTGAATAAGGTGCATTTTTTACAGCACTGGTGCGTCACAAAAAGTAACGCATCGGTGGCGTTAAAGTGACGCCTGGCCTCATAAATGAGTCCTTCAGTCTTCTACTCAAGCGTCATATTAAATTTATGACGTATTATGTTGGAAGTTCTTTTAGATACGTTAGTATTTCAGACGTATCTGTAAGCGCAAAAGTGAAGCATTGCTGGAGTGTGTCACAAAAATGAAGCAACTCCAGCAATGTATCCTTTCACATGGGGCCAAGATTCATGTGAAAGGGCCTGCACGCCTGCTGTGAAACAGGCGTAAGATTTGGAAGCAACAGCGTCATAAAAGTGACGCAGTGATATCTCATAGATTTCACTGCGTCACCTCTACGACCCTTTCTTGCGTCAATACGTCCCTTTTGCATACATTACACCTGACGTAGGAATAATGTGGCGCAGGGGTTTACAAAGTGACGCATTTACCTAGATGCGCCACTTTGTAAATATGAATAAATAAGGTGCATTTTTTATTGGACTGATGCGTCACAAAAAGTGACGCTTTGGTGGCGTTAAAGTGACGCATGGCTTCATAAATGAGGCCTTCTGCCTTCAACTCCAGCAATGCATCTTTTCTTACCCTTCCACACCCCTGTTCCTTTTCAATATTTTCTTTGAATATCAACATTCCCCATATTCACTCTTCTTCTCCTTACTTTCTTTCCTAACACTCACCTTCTTTCAGTCCTCCTACTTCACTTCCTTTCTCCTCTCATACCTTTCTGTTCTTTCTTACTCATTTTCCTTTCCATTATCAATGCACTCTATTTCACTTACTCTTTTTCATTTTTTTTAAGAATATAGCTCTTTGATGAGAATTGGAGGTAGTTCTGAAAAGAACTTTTTGTTTTCTTCTTTTTTCTAAACAGGAACAAAAACAGGGAATGGAAACTGCTCAACAGGAGCAAAAAAAACCAAAAAAAATTAGGGGTGGGAAGGGCAGTGAAGGTTCTCCAATGCTCGAACCATGAGCTGGACACTTTGCTCCCCATAGGTGAGGAGTTGATTGCAGTATCTGCATCTCAGGACACCATGGTTAAAAGGAGGTTGAATGTTTGGCACCAGCTCCTGCGATTGCCCCCTCCCAGAAGAAGTTGCTCCTCTGGTGTATGTAGAGGCCCCGTCACTGGGAACCTCTTGTGCCAGAGCCCTGACACTTTCCCGGGCAAAATTCTGGGGGTGCTTCCTCTCCACATGCCGGATCATCGTGAAGTTTCCAAATGAGCATTTTTTTAAGGGGTTACCCTGTGACAGGACTTCTTTGCAGATCCTGCACTCCACTTTTGGAGCATTCACCTTTTTTTGGTTAGGTGGTGTTTTAAAAAATTTCCAAATAAAATATTCCTTCACCTTTCGTTGAGGAGGCTCTTCATTGATGAATTCAGGTTCTTCATCACTGCTGGATTCTTTGGCAGCCATGGTAAACCAAGAAAGATCCAGGAGCAAAAAACAGGTCTTTCAGTCACAAAAGTGAAAGAAGAAGTGAAGGAAATGGGTGGGGATTTCATTCTTTGTAAAAAAAACTGTTAGCAACCAATGAAAAGTGTTATTTTAATGTCACATGAATCGACGCGCTGACGCTGCGCGCATAGGAGCGCTTCCGGGTGCGCACACGCGGCGCGAACGTAGGCGCTTCCGGGGCGCATACGCGGCGCGAACGTAGGCGCTTCCGGGTGCGCACACGCGGCGCAAACGTAGGCGCTTCCGGGTCGCATACATTGCGAGAACGTAGGCGCTTCCGGGGGCGCTTACGCTGCGCGCCGAAGTGACGTTTTGATAGTTTCACGGAAATGCAAAATTATTTTCTTTTCCTTATTTAAAAAAACTGCTTTTATTTGTATGGTACGAAATGTTTTGCGTTATTATTAACTTTTCATTCATATTTTTTCACAAACGAAAGTAGCGCTCTGGGTGCGCTTTCCGGAGAGCTTACCGGAGCGCGCACCCAGAGCGCCCCAGGAAAAAATGATTAAAAAAAATAAAAATAAAAAAAATAATACTTACACAAAACAGCAAATTGTAAAAAAAAACATAGGATAGAAACTCGATATAGAAAGAAATTAGCATTTAAAAAACCTATGAAATTCACTGAAAAAACCATAGGTTTCACACCAGTTATAGTTAGGAATTAGCATTTAAAAAACCTATTAAATTTACTGAAAAAACCATAGGTTTCACACCAGTTATAGTTAGCTGGGAATTTTGCTGACATAAAACCATTGAAATTCCCACGTTATAGTTAGTTGGACTCACTATAACTTGCGCACCTGCAATGCACTGCTGATGACGTCACATATTACATCACTCATGACATGGTCAGTGACATCACTCATGACATCACTGATGACACCATCCTTGTGATAGAGTGAGAGACCTCCTTTCAGTGTAATGTAAGCCTTGAAACACATATTCAAAAATAGTATTTAACATTTTCAAAAAAATTGAGATACCCATACCAGTTACAACAAACAATTCAGTAATTCCACCATCTATATACACATCCACTCATTCACCAACAGTTCTATATAGTCACTCATACATATACTCACTCATTATATGTAGTGATACACGTATACATCCTCTTACACTTTGACAGTCATCCAAAAGTTACTCACACACATATTCACACATGCAAAAAAACTATTGAACATCCATTTATTTGGATATACAGCAATACACACACTACCACTTTACTTCTAAGAATACTTACACATACTTACTCTCTTAAACAATCACTTATAGAAACACATACTTATTTAAACAGGAACTCTTATAATCTCTCACTCTCACATATACTCACTTTTATAAATCAATACTCACATATACTAGATTAAAACATATGTCGTTACTGAAAAAGACATTCGTTTACTCACTAACATACACATATACACACTCATCCATCCATACAGTCCTGTACATATGCTGTCTTCAAAACACATACAAACAGTGAGTCAGTCACCAACCCATACAGCCACTTATACACAAAGTGAAACACTGATACATACATTTCAATATTTAAAAGTTACTTGCTAATATATGTATTCACTAAGATACACTTAATAAGGCAGTTAACCAATCAATTCTTTTAAAAACAAACATCCATTTACACACTTATTTAACCATTTATTCTTCCATCGTACTTTACAAATACATATGTAAAACATATATATGTTTTTCAGAAAGACATACATTCACTGGATTGTGTCATCAGTGATGTCATGAGTGATGTCACTGACCATGTCATGAGTGATGTAATATGTGACGTCATCAGCAGTGCATTGCAGGCGCGCAAGTTATAGTGAGTCCAACTAACTATAACGTGGGAATTTCAATGATTTTATGTCAGTAAAATTTCCAGCTAACTATAACTGGTGTGAAACCTATGTTTTTTTCAGTGAATATATGTATATATATATATATATATATATATATATATATATATATATATATATATATATATATATATATAACCGCACGATTCTCGTTTTAAACAACACTGCCGTAACAAAAACGATAGATTGAAAAGCGCTGTTTATTCGCAGCAACCTCTCCGACGCGTTTCGGGGCCCAAGTCTCCTTGATCATGGGTACGGGTAACAGGTTCAATAAAGTTTTAAATAAACACCATCATGTGACACATCACTATGGAAATGAAAATAAAATGAGCAACAGACTCACACCAACTATGAGGAGCTGAAAGACAGATTTGTGGCTGCATATTACGGTCTGGTGAAATACATAGTAAACGAACAATTAATAAAGTTTGAAAAACAATTATTTCATGTTGTAAGAACAGCGTGTTGTGAATAATCATGTTAAAGTGGTGCTTCAATTGCATAAACCGACACTTTGAGTACATTCGAACCTTTGAATAAATGAAAATAAGGGTTAGTCTTTTTACCATAACAACAATAAAAAACAATAAAACTTAAAAGATCACGCCCCAGTGGGCTATGTAAAGCTATGGCATTGACAACACTCAGAAATCTGCTTGTGTTTTCAGAGGGCAAGGATGATCGAAATCAATTGTTTAGGTTCAAAAGTCCATTTGATCTTGTACCAAACTTGGTACCTGGTATATATATATATATTCCAAATGAAGGGTGCCCCAAGTTGAAAAGCCACACACACATGTATGTGTTTAGAAGCCTTCTTTAATGGTGAGTAGCAGGGAAAAACAGCAGCACTCCCACAACACAATTTACACCAAACATGTTTCGGGCTTCCTAGCCCTTGTTGACTGGTATCCCATGGAGTCACTGGAGCAATCTCAATCCGCGTTAGCAGCAATTAATTATAGTCCCGCCCAGTGGGCTTGCTCCGCACTAGCATTCTGGTCTTGGCATGTCACTGACCATGTCATGAGTGATGTAATATGTGATGTCATCAGCAGTGCATTGCGGGCGTGCGAGTTATAGTTAGCTGAACTAACTATAAAGGGGGAATTTCAAAGGTTTTGTATGAGTGAAATGTCCAGCTAACTATAACATGTGTGAAACCTATGGTTTTTTAATGAATTTGCAAGGTTTTTTTAGATGCTAAATCCTAACTATAACTGGTGTGAAACCTATGGTTTTTTCAGTGAATTTTTAAGGTTTTGTAAATGAAAATTATTAAATGTATTAATTTTTGTATTTCTTTGTTTTTATACTAATTTGTTACATTTTTATTATAAATATGTCTATTTTTCTATCAAAGTCTTTAAGCATAGGATTAGCAAAGTGTCATCCACGCCGAGATAGAAAAAGACAAAGTCTTTTGCCATTTCTACAACAAAGTCTTTAAGCATAGGACTAGCACAGTGCTGTCCTTGCCGAGCTGTAAAATGACAAAAGCCATTTATCACTCCAGGAACAGTATTACAGGTTCGAAATGGTAAAATACCAACTCAAGCAAACCTGAAATGAGTAAAAGCAACCCCTGACACAGTGGTGTTGAGAGTGCTCTAACAAGAACTGCTTTCCACCTAAACTCGAGAACTACCCAGAGTTCTCTCCTTGTTTTTGCATAATTTATACATCTTTTGCACCCTCAGTGCATCACAAAAGTGATGCAACAACTGTCTTAAAAGAGGCACAAGGGGGTTGTAAATCCACCCGTAACACATAGAAATGCATCCAGGCATTTTCACCAGTAGTGCAAATTGAAGCGCAGACTTGTAACATATTTATGTGCCTATGTTACATTCAAGTGCTTCAGAGGTACTACAGTATACTATAGGTAAACTGCTTATAGATGTATGCTGTAGCAGTTCCTCATAGTTCTGCACTTTCACATTCTCCATACACTAGTAATGTATTCATTTATTCATTTATGAACTACACATTCATTCTAAGAAACTTTTATACACTAACATAGAAATATAGTTCTTTCTTTGACCAGTGAAGGTAGTTCTAAAAAGAACTGGTTTTTTGTGTTTTTAGTTTTCTGTTTTTTTTGTGTTTTAAACCAAAAAAATTGAACTGGAATTCAAAATGTGTCCAACAGGAACAAAAGAATGAAAAAAAAAGAGCTAATGTCGAGGACACCCATGCTCCCGCTTCCTGCGTCTTATCAGGTCGATAGACTGTTCCACATAACACAAAAGTTTATCGCAATAAAGGCATACAATTTTAACTTCACCAAAGTCATGATCAATTTGTGGGTGTGGACTGCTTGCTGAAAGTGCTGCTGCAGCAGTTGATGTGCTTGGTGCAGTAGCAGGTGGATTGTCCTGCAACCTCTGTCTTGCAGCTCAAGCAAAGTTGTTGGGGTGCAAGTTCTTCACGTGTCGCACCATATTTGCTGCGCCAAAGCAGTATTTTTTAGATGGATCACCCCTTGAAAGAGTTGTTTGGCAAATTTGACAGGTTACCTTTGGAGCATTAACCTTTTTTTGCCCTTCTGGAAAAGTAAAAAACTTCCAAATTACAGCTTCTTTCCTCTTCTTTGGAGGTTCTTCAGGAATGAAATCTCCCTCTGAAGAATGGCTGGAAGATGAGTCCATTGCTGTTATTATGGTGATCTTCCTTCTATTTGACAAGATTCTCAGAAGATATGCTTCTTCTTAGAAAGTCAAAGTAGAATGATTAAAATGGGACGGAACTTTCAACTGTTGCAATAGGAAGTGTTATGAACCAATCAAATCTCTTCTTTTAAAGTCACAAGGCTTTGCGAACGCTTATGGTGTGCTTACGGTGCTCTTACTATACGAGTACGCATGATGTTCTACCGTGATTAGTGTAATTGTTTTTTAAAGTAATATACGATTGTTAAAAGTTCAAAAGAACTATTTTCATAGTTATCCCAGATAATGTCTTCCCTTAGTATGTACATTAAATACGTAAATATATGTTTTTAAACAACTAGAAAAATTGGCGTCTTTCGCGTACAGGACGCCGTACATTACGTCACACGGAAGCTTTGATGCGACGCGTAACGTCAAAGCTTATTCGTATCGTATGTGCGGGTACGCGATGAGTATGATTAGCAGTACAAAGTATGGTGCGATCACCCTCTCAGTGACAAATCAGAGTACAGGGCGCGCTAACGAGAAAGATTAGAAGTGGTCACTCATTGGTGATCCAATTCTGGGACTGCCTCTGGGCAAATGATAACCCCGCCCCCGTATCTCTCTGTTGTTAATTGTTGGTGCATACACTCACACTTGCACATGCGCGGTGCACGCCGACCCACACTCTCCAGATGCCACCACCTAGTTTGCTTGCTATCACTAAGCCTGGAGGCCAATACATTAGCCAATGGGAGGTCCCAGAGGACCGTCATTCTTGTAGAGCGTGAAAACGCTACCAATGACGGCCCTGGGCTTGGTTTGGTCAGCCCCCACGGTTCCCATATAATGCGAGCACTGACGTGAGCACGCTCCCTTTTGCCTGCATGTGCTGCGGTGACAGACAGACTGTCGTCGCCGATTTTACTACGAACTGTTTGCTCGAGCGGAGGAGGACTCGTGACACTCGACGTGGTGTCACTGCTGCTACCGCCCAGCCAGACCACCATAAGCGCGGAGGCAGCGGCGCCCGCGCGCAGCCCACCCCAGGCCCAGCCAAAGTTCCAGTCTTTGAAGACAAGACAAAAGACGACAGAAGCAAAGGTAAGAGAAGCCGTCACAACATCAGCCTCCGCTGTAAATTGTACCTGCATGATAGTATTTGTTTTACTACGTCACGTGGCCCTCCCAGCTCTGTTTTGGTTTATTTGTGCTTCATTCTATTTGCTCCCTCATAATCCTCCCGTGACTTTTACTATTTATTGTTACCTCACCTGCCCTTCCCAGGCCTCTATTCTAATTGATCATACTTGGATGATCCTAATATTTAATTCCTTCTGCGTCACAGAGCCCTGCTAGGCCTCTCTTTAATAAATTATGCGTGCATGAATTTCTATGTCATATTTTTGAAGAGTGTCACGTGCTTTCGTGTGTGTTCTTAGAAACTTTACATGCTTGATGGTATTTTTGTCTACGTCATGTGGCCCTCCCAGCTCTGTTTTGCTTTATTTTTGTGGGGTACATGCTTTGTGATTCATCGTATTTGCTGCCTCCTAATTCTCCCATGACTTTTAATATTTATTACTGCCTCACGTGGCCTTCCCAGGCCTCTATTCTTATTGATCGTACTTGTATGATCCCATTATTTAATTCTTTCTGCGTCACGGGCCCTCTTAGGCCTTCTTTTAATAAATTATGCATGCATGAATTTCTATGTCGTATTTTTAAAGTGTGTCACGTGCTTTCGTGTGTGTTCTTAGAAATTTTACGTGCTTGATGGTATTTTTCTCCGCGTCACGTGGCCCTTCCAGCTCTGTTTTGCTTTATTTTTGTGGGTACATGCTTTGTGATTCATTGTATTTGTTCCCTCCAAATTCTCCCATGACTTTTAATATTTATTACTGCCTCAGGTGCCCTCTCCAGACCTCTATTCTTATTGATCGTACTTGCATGATCCTATTATTTAATTCCTTCTGCGTCATGGGGCCCTCCTAGCCCTTTCTTTAATAAATTATGCGTGCATGAATTTCTATATCATATTTTTGAAGTGTCACGTGCTTTCGTGTCTGTTCTTAGAAATTTTACGTGCTTGATGATATTTTCTTCTGCGTCATGTGGCCCTCTCAGCTCTGTTTTGCTTTATTTTTGTGGGGTACATGCTTTGTGATTCGTTGTATTTGCTCCCTCCTAATTCTCCCATGACTTTTAATATTTATTACTGCCTCACGTGGCCTTCCCAGGCCTCTATTCTTATTGATCGTACTTGTATGATCCTAATATTTAATTCCTTCTGCGTCACGGGGTCCTCCACGGCCTTTCTTTAATAATTTATGAGTGCATGAATTTCTGGGTCGTATTTTTAAAGTGCGTCACGTGCTTTCGTCTCTGTTTTATAAATTTTACGTGCTTGATGGTATTCTTTTCTGCATCACGTGGCCCTCCCAGCTCTGTTTTGCTTTATTTTTGTGGGGTACATGCTTTGTGGTTCATTGTACTTGCTCCCTCCTAATTCTTCCATGACTTTTAATATTTATTACTGCCTCACGTCGCCTTCCCAGGCCTCTATTCTTATTGATCGTACTTGTATGATCCTTATATTTAATTCCTTCTGCGTCACTGGGCCCTCCTAAGCCTTTCTTTAATAAATTATGCGTACAAGAATTACTGGGTCGTATTTTTGAAGTGTGTCACGTGCTTTCGTGTCTGTTCTTAGAAATTTTACGTGCTTGATGGTATTTTTTTCTGCGTGTACGTGGCCCTCCCAAATCTGTAAAATGTGCATGCATGAATTTCTATGTCGTATTTTTTAAGTGTGTCACGTGCTTTCGTCTCTGTTCTTTTAAATTTTGCGTGCTTGATGGTATTCTTTTCTTCGTCACGTAGCCCTCCTAGCTCTGTTTTGCTTTTTTTTTGTGAGGTACATGCTTTGTGGTCCATCGTATTTGCTCCCTCCTAATTTTACCATGAATTTTAATATTTATTACTGCCTCACATGGCCTTCCCAGGCTTGTTTTCTTATATATTGTGCTTTCATGAATATATATGTTGCATTTTTGTGCTATGCCACGTGCTTTGTGTTTCAACATACCTACTCTCTCCTAATCATCATAATTGCTCCCTTTTAATCCTCCGCTGACTTTTAATATTTCTTGCTTCCTCACGTGACCTATAGTTGTTTTTTTAATGTGGTCTAGTCGGCCTACAAAAGTTTTGCCTCCTCAGACTAGCATGGTTTTAATTGATGATAATTGCTGGATTTGTAAACTTGGCACTACTGTGTTGTACTAGCCCTTTATTTGGCTTAGGTTCCCTAACCATTTTTCCCTCTATCGTACATCTTTTTATGACATGCTTTCGCCAAAATAGATGTTTTGGACACTTCACCACTTCATGATCAGTTTTTAAGTGCAATTGCTGCCTTTTTTGAAAGTGTTATGGTAATTGTTTGTCCATGATTAAAATGTTAGTCTTGATAGTTATGTATACTATGTATACCAGGGCTTCTCATGTAAATGCTACTAGTGGGCCTGCAGCAGTAATTGTGCCATTCACACAAGTAACCCTAAATATAAAAGTCAAGCCTGTCTCTGCAGTGCCTGAGCGCCCTTTGTTAAACTGTCATGTTTTCAAACTGCATCCATTTGACAGACCTTACCCGTGTCTTTGTATGGACTGTTCTCTGTATCCCTCGCTTAAACTTTGTGAGCGTATTGAGCTGTGAAGACGGGGTGACAGTTCTTTTACTAATTGTATATTCACAGACTTTTATAGTCATGTATGTCTTTATTCTTGAATGTGAGCATGTACAATGTGTTTTTTACATCTATAATGTTTTTCTTTTAAAGTTGTTTCCCGTTTATCTTCATTTTCCATAGAAATGGATGCCACTAAGTACCAAGAGCTTCTGGATTAAATAAGCTGTAAAGTGTATCCTTATGGTTTCAATAAATTCCAGAAGCATGGATTGCGTAGACTATCTAAAAAATTCTCTGTTGACGGTAATATAATTTTTTCAGTATTGGCACATAATTTCAATGTCTAGATTAATGATGTTCTATTGGCTGGTGAAATTTTCTCCTATATAGGGGAATATTAATAGGTTGAAAAACAGTACGTGATTATGTCTTTCTGCACACAACATATTTTACAAACTACATTAATGTAAGAAAGGTATTTCTGATGAACTTTTTGTGTTTGAGAAAGGTTTGTGGTAGGTTGTTAAACTAATTTCTTCTTTAAGGAATGTTACTTTTTCAAAACTTTTCTAAATTAATTTGCAGGAAGCATGACGAGTGATAATTCACCAGCACCTGTTCCATCTTCAGTACCTGTTCCATCTTCAGGATCTGTTCCATCTTCATCACCTGTTCCATCTTCAGCACCTGCTCCATCTTCAGCACCTGTATCAGGTACACTATGTTATCCATCTGCAGCATCTAGTCAATCTATATTCCTGAAAAAAGTTTTGAATGTGTAGAAGAAACCAGTAAAAAGCAATTGGAAGAAGTAGTGTGGAGCTTTAAAATATACGGCAGTTCTTTTTGGTCACTTAAAATGGACCAATTGATAGTTGATAAACTTAGTTTCTACTACATGTAAATTGTGTATGGCTAATAGCGTATGATGTACATGTTGGTTCCTCTTTAGAAGGTCATGTCCTTTCATATATTTTTACAGGTAATCGATGCCTTCCTCTCAAAAATATGTTTCTCAAGAGCAAATGTATGTACATTTTCATTCCTAATACCGTTACTTATCTTTAAGTAATTTCTCATCAATGTGTGTACTGAAATTCTCTACTCTGAAACCTATGATTGCTTTAACATTCAGGTTCGACTTTTGCTCAACATATACATTTGTTATTATATTTTCAGTTTGAAAAATGCTACCCAACTCAGTAGCCAGTTGCCCAGATTTTTACTAATGTAATATTTCTGGGGAATTATCGACTGAAAATTGCAATGGACTTAATGAAGTCATCACGTTTGACTTTAACATTTCAATGATAAATAAGATCTCACACTCTAGTGTTGTCCTGAACATTGGATTATTCTGTATTTCGTTTTTTCATAGAAGATCTTTTATAGATAAAGACATATCATTACTTTTTAACATAGTATAGTAAGATATTGTCATTATAGTTGTGAATTTTCAAAAATGTTTGTAGTGAAGCCATTTGAATATGTTTTCAACAGTTGTAACTGTCTCTATTCCTGAATCTGAAAACACCTAGACACATGCATGATATATTGCAAAATAAGTTTTTAATTGTTAGCATTGCTGTTATGATGTGCTAATGTACATCTTTTTTTACATTTAGAGTCTGTTGAAAAGTATCGTGGTGTCTGCAACCAAGATACTTCATCAATATATGTGCAAACAATAATGGTAAATACCCCCAATGAGTGTAGATGCTGAAGATCAAAATTAAGTGATATAAGTCCTTGGGGTGTTTAGAACACATTAACCCCTTCAGTGCTGATGACAAAGCCAGCTCGTCATGAGTGTTACCTGCGCTGTGCGGATGACGAGCTGGCTTTGTCATGAACAATGGGATATCTCAAGTGCCAGCGCACAGCGGGAAAACCCCTAGCAGCCAAGGTGTTAAGAACACATTAAGGGGCTCATAAGAATGGAGGACAGAAGTGCCTCCGCAGCCCTGGAGTATGCGGAACATGCCTGATTTGCGTCCGCCTGTCGCGGTCACTCCGTCCGCCATATCAGGATAGGAAAGATTGCCCAAATTCCGTCCGCGACGGAAGAGCACGCTCCGCGGTCCATCTACACCCGACCACGCGGCGGACGTAACCAATCCAGAGACTCCGCCGTACGGACTGACGTGTAGGACCGTCCTCCAAATCAAGATGGCGGAAAATACACATAAAAGCGCTGCGGAAAAACAACCTGCCTGAACACTGCGGATGCCCCACAGCGAACATACCCACCACGAGCTGCTCGCCGACATGGACCCAGCACTACACGCTTACCCGATACTCTTCGCGATCCACCACGGCCTACTCCTGGCCCTCTACCGAGGACGACGCAGGCACGCTACAAACCATTCGCTGTCTGGAGGGGAGTACCTGCAAGGGTCGTGACGTCGGAAGGGGGAGTGTCAGGTATCTGAACACACTGATTAGAAGCAAATTCAAAAACACACCTGTATCACACATGCAGGAATAACTCCGACAAAGCACAACACATGATTGACTTGCTTTATTACACATAATCGGGGTATAATCACAGTGTATGCATGAGCATGGGCATGGTGGCCACCACAGCTGGTACAACAGAGGCAGTAAATAAGAGGGCAGACTACAGTATCAGGACAACAACAGGGCATAGTCGACATCAGAGCAGGTACATCAGAGGCAGTACATGAGAGGGCAGACTACAGTATCAGGAAACCAACAGGGCATAGTCGACATCAGAGCAGGTACATCAGAGGCAGTACATGAGAGGGGCTAAGTGCATCAACAGTCCATTGCATTGAACAGGTCCATCAGAGGCAGTACATGAGAGGGGCTAAGTGCATCAACAGTCCATTGCACTGAACAGGTCCATCAGAGGCAGTACATGAGAGGGCAGACTGCAGTATCAGAACTCCAACAGGCCATTGTGGATACCAGAGCAGGTACATCAGAGGCAGTACATGAGAGGGCAGACTACAGTATCAGGACACCAACAGGGCATAGTCTACATCAGAGCAGGTACATCAGAGGCAGTACATGAGAGGGCAGACTACAGTATCAGGACACCAACAGGGCATAGTCGACATCAGAGCAGGTACATCAGAGGCAGTACATCAGAGGGCAGACTACAGTATCAGGACACCAACAGGGCATAGTCGGCATCAGAGCAGGTCCATCAGAGACGGTACATGAGAGGGCAGACTGCAGTATCAGAACTCCAACAGGGCATTGTGGACACCAGAGCAGGTCCATCAGAGGCAGTACATGAGAGGGGCTAAGTGCATCAATAGTCCATTGCACTGAACAGGTCCATCAGAGGCAGCACAAGTACGTATTCAAAGCAACCCGTCCCAAGGACCACAACAGTGGAAGTCTGAACACAATGGACAATGTACACACCATGTGCCATGACATGTGAGTGAACTGAACAGCACCTCACATCACACTATCATGTGGATTGCGTGAGGTACCTGCATCGCACAGCTCGAGTGACTGACACATGGGCCACAGACCCAGACACACTGCCAGCACCAGAAACAGGAGTGTGACACACAGCCACAGATGCAGTGAATGACACGTGAGCTACAGACCCAGACACACTGCCAGCACCAGATACAGGAGTGTGAGACACAGCCACAGCTCGAGTGACTGACACAAGGGCCACAGACCCAGACACACTGCCAGCACCAGATACAGGAGTGTGAGACACAGCCACAGCTCGAGTGACTGACACACGCGCCACAGACCCAGACACACTGCCAGCACCTGATACAGGAGTGTGAGACACAGCCACAGCTCGAGTGACTGACACATGCACCACAGACCCAGACACACTGCCAGCACCAGCAACAGGAGAGGGCACAACTGATACAGTGCTACTACATGATGCATGACAGCAAGCAAAAGACACAGTGCCACTATCTGACACATGAGACTCAACTGCAGCTGCGCCACTGGGACCACTAAAATGATGAGCCACAGGGCTGTATGGCCCAGGAGGCAGGGTGGCTCTGGGAGCTGGTGATAGTTGGACTTGACCGACATCGGGGTGGGCATGTGTCAATGGTGTGTGTCTACGTCTCTTGGGGATATGTGAGTGCGCCCTGGACAGGACAGGACTGGCAAGTGGTTCGGACGGAAATGAAATGTCACCCACCATGGGTGGTGCATCTGCTGCCGGGGGAATGCTCTCTGGGGACGTGCTGGAGCATGCATGTCGTTTGCTGTGTGGCTGCCTTCTGGCCTCTGCAACATGTTTTGTGGGGGATGCTACAACAGGGCCCACATTACTCTGCTCCTGCCGGGCCCTGATGGGAGTGGAGGTAAGGGGCGACTCCACCGCGGAAACATCTGTATTCCGTTCCCTCAACAACATCAGCCTTAGTGCAGCAAGGGGTGATGTATGCCTGTCCTTGACAGCGCCAGTGTCCATGGGAGAAGCCTTGTCCCTTGGATGTTCCTTTTCCGTAGGAGGAATGCTGTCTCTGGACTTTCCCTGTTCACTGGATGGTGCCCTGTTCCTGGCAGCAGACTTGTCGTCTCTGGTGTACCTGTGTCCTGAACACACCTTCTCCCTGTGTGTGTCCATGCCCTTTGGAGAGTCCCTGCTCTTCTTAGGTGCCTTTGTCTTTTGACTGACCTTGTCCCTGCCCTTGGGAGTGGCTCCTTCCTTACTAGTGTCCCTGTCCATGGGAGTGTCCCTGCTCTTCTTAGGTGCCTTTGTCTCCTGACTGACCTTGTCCCTGCCCTTGGGAGTGGCTCCTTCCTTACTAGTGTCCCTGTCCTTGGGAGTGTCCCTGCTCTTCTTAGGTGCCTTTGTCTCCTGACTGACCTTGTCCCTGCCCTTGGGAGTGGCTCCTTCCTTACTAGTGTCCCTGTCCTTGGGAGTGTCCCTGCTCTTATGAGGTGCCTTTGTCTCCTGACTGACCTTGTCCCTGCCTTTGGGAGTGGCTCCTTCCTTACTAGTGTCCCTGTCCTTGGGAGTGTCCCTGCTCTTATGAGGTGGCTTTGTCTCCTGACTGTCCTTGTCCCTGCTCTTGGGAGTGGCCCCTTCCTTACTAGTGTCTCTGCCCTTGGGAGTGTCCCTGCTCTTATGAGGTGGCTTTGTCTTCTGACTGTCCTTGTCCAAGGTAGTGTCCATGGAACTGGGATTAACCCTTGTCTTGGGAGTACCTTTTGTGTGGGATGCCTGTGTAGCATGTGGGGGTATGTCCCCCAACACCACTTGTGGATCCTGTGTGTGTACTCCAGTGTATCTGACGTTGTCTTTGTGAACAGATTTTGCTGCCCTAGGGGATGGTGCCTGAGCCCTCTGTGCCCTGACGTGCTGGCTGACGCTGCTTCTAGTGCAATAACCTGTATTGGAGTCCTGGTCAGAATGTACACTCACCCCTGACACATCCAGTGTGGTAGATGGGGAAACAGAAGTAGCACCCAGTCCATGCGACTGTACAATGGCAGACGACACACTGCTAGCCAATGACTGAACTGTCCTGTGTAGACCAGCAAGATCTCCATGCATCCCTTCCATGAATGCCACCACCTGCCCCAACTTCCTATCGTGGTCTTGGAATGCATTTATCATATTGGTCTGCCCCACACACAGCTGTCGCAGCAGATCAACAGCCTCAGCACAAAGTGCATTTTGGCTCACCGAGGCTGGGGCAGCGGTGCCGACACCGAACGCCACTCTGCTCCCCCTACTCCTGCGTGCACGAACAGTACATGGTGCATTTGGCGGCAGTGTGGGCCCTGTGTGCTGTGTCCCGACCGAAGGTGTTGATTGGCCACTCCCAGTCTGTGACAACAGTGCAGACTCACCAACACTGTCGGAAGATGAGGACGATGTTGTCTCCACATGTGAGTCCTCAGGGACGGTCCTGTCCCCCTCACCGGCGCTGCCCTCTTCTGTGTCAGTCTGCGTGTGCGTGAAGTCTGATCCGGATGCATTGCCTCCAATCATCTCCGCCGTCTGTGGCTGAGTGGCCTCTGCCAAAGCTGAAAAGCACAGAAAAGAGGTGTAAGTCATGGGCACACTCACGTACAGTAGGCCAAGGAATCCCTAATGCAATAGCTTACAAAGTACATGTAGCCCCCAACCTGCACACGGCCCACCCCTACCAGTCATCCTCACATGAAATAAGCGCTGTTGGCCGTGTAACCTGTACAGCATGCGGACAGGGCAGGAGCACGTACATCTGCACACATGTCTTGCCATGGGGCGACGAACCACTACAGCATGTGCATCAACACTCAACTGCTTAGCGAGTGGCGTATGAACATGCCGGACCTGGAAGTGACCTTTGACTCCGCCAATGGCACCCACATGCCATTGCAACGATACATACGCTACACTGGAGTCACTAATGTGTCTGGGCAACAATACATGCATTGCACTACCATGCAACATACACAGACAGTATGCTTACCGCTACTTTGCTGTTGATCCCCACACAGGGGACAGGTCAGGATGCATCACAGCTATGATACGATGCATGAGAGGGGTCCTTGAGTGTCGGGCCAGACGTGGCGTTCTTGGAATCATCCCTAGTGTCACTTCCGCTACATTCTTGCTCAGCCTGGAAATGTCGTCCCAGCGTTTGTGGCAGTGTGTATGTCGTCTATTGGACACCCCCACTGCCCGTACATCACGTGCAATGCTCCTCCACACGTCCTTGCGAAGGTGCAGCTTCACCTACCATGAAGGGAGACAAAAGGGTGCAAGTCAGTGGACAGTTGGCCAGTCACACAGATAGGGACAACACGTATCTCTCAGCAGACATGCATATTCCGACAATCGTGTTGGGCCCACAGCACACCGCCAAGATTACAGAGGCCAGGTGTAATGGACCACCTCATTCACACCAACATGTCCCCCACTGCACTTACCACCTGTCCGGGTGCGCCGTACAGCCGTCCGAAGTTGCGGAGCACACCGTCCACGAGGACATCCAGCTCCGCGGCGGTGAAGGGACGAGACCGGATCTCTTTGACTCTCGACATGGCAAGTTCACGGAGTATGGCACTAGAGCAGCAGTCGGTGGTCAGCTCCGCAGCAGCAGGTCGAGGTGATGGTCACAGGCAGCAGTCGGTGGTCAGCTCCCCAGCAGCAGGTCGAGGTGATGGTCACAGGCAGCAGTCGGTGGTCAGCTCCGCAGCAGCAGGTCGAGGTGATGGTCACAGGCAGCAGTCGGTGGTCAGCTCCGCAGCAGCAGGTCGAGGTGATGGTCACAGGCAGCAGTCGGTTGTCAGCTCCGCAGCAGCAGGTCGAGGTGATGGTCACAGGCAGCAGTCGGTGGTCTGCTCCGCAGCAGCAGGTCGAGGTGATGGTCACAGGCAGCAGTCGGTTGTCAGCTCCGCAGCAGCAGGTCGAGGTGATGGTCACAGGCAGCAGTCGGCAGTCAGCTCCGCAGCAGCAGGTCGAGGTGATGGTCACAGGCAGCAGTCGGTGGTCAGCTCCGCAGCAGCAGGTCGAGGTAATGGTCACAGGCAGCAGTCGGTGGCCAGCTCCGCAGCAGCAGGTCGAGGTGATGGTCACAGGCAGCAGTCGGTGGTCAGCTCCGCATCAGCAGGTCGAGGTGATGGTCACAGGCAGCAGTCGGTGGTCATCGTAGAATGTGTGCTTTTGCAAATCACACATATATAGGGCCCTGAGGCAATGTCAGTGGCATACGTCGCCAGCCATTGGTCAGCCCTGGATGCGTGTTTGGAAAAGGGCCAATGACTGGCCCTGGTGTTGCGGTGCACAGCATACGCTCCATTCGATTGGGCATACGCGGGCCTTGTTCACACTTCCCATTGGCTGCACGTGCACAGACCGTCACGGTCACACACCGCCACCCGCATGTGGTAGCCTCCGGGACCGATGCTTCACTTGCAACAATGTTCAATCACTGGCGCCAACATGGCGGGGCACGTATTCGGCGGGGGAGGTGCAGGCCAACACATCCTTTAGCTGATGTCAATGGACATGGCAGGTCATGACCCCCCTTACAGTCACATTGCATCATCCACCGTACACCGACCGGGCCAACCCGGCCCAGGACCGCCGTGCCAGGCCCCGTCCACTACCGCCGTGCCAGGCCCCGTCCCCTACCGCCGTGCCATGGCCGGCCCAGGACCGGCGTGCCGGCCATGTCAACCACCGCCGTGCCAGGCCCCGTCCACTACCGCCGTGCCAGGCCCCGTCCCCTACCGCCGTGCCAGGGCCGGCCCAGGACCGCCGTGCCGGCCATGTTAACCACCGCCGTGCCAGGCCCCATCCCCTACCGCCGTGCCAGGGCCGGCCCAGGACCGGCGTGCTGGCCATGTCAACCACCGCTGTGCCAGGCCCCGTCCACTACCGCCGTGCCAGCCCTGGCACGGCGGTAGTGGAAGGGGCCTGCCACGGCGGTGGCGGGGCCTGGCATGGCGGTGGTTGACATGGCCGGCACGCCGGTCCTGGGCCGGCCCTGGCACGGCGTTAGGGGACGGGGCCTGGCACGGCGGTGGTTGACATGGCCGGCACGCCGGTCCTGGGCCGGCCCTGGCACGGCGGTAGTAGATAGGGCCTGGCACGGCAGTGGTTGACATGGCTGGCACGCCGGTCCTGGGCCGGGCTTGGCACGGCGGTACTGGGCCGGGCTGGGCCGACCGGTGTACAGTGGATGATGCAATGTGACTGTAAGGGGGGTCATGACCTGCCATGTCCATTGACATCAGCTAAAGGATGTGTTGGCCTGCACCTCCCCCCCCGAATACGTGCCCTGCCATGTTGGCGCCAGTGATTGAACATTGTTGCAAGTGAAGCATCCGTCCCGGAGGCTACCACATGCGGTTGCCGGTGTGTGACTGTGACGGTCCGTGCACATGCAGCCAATGGGAAGAGTGAACGCGGGCCGTGTATGCCCATT
Source organism: Lissotriton vulgaris (assembly GCF_964263255.1). Classification (NCBI taxonomy): domain Eukaryota; kingdom Metazoa; phylum Chordata; class Amphibia; order Caudata; family Salamandridae; genus Lissotriton; species Lissotriton vulgaris. The sequence continues at coordinate 184,549 of NW_028248894.1, read as the reverse complement.
CGTAAACAGCGGAAGCAGTGCACCGCCATGGCGGCGTCAATGATTGTATCTTTTCTGACGATGCACCGTGTTGTATTGTCTGCAGTTGCATTATGACGGGTGTGTGCGTGATTGGGTGACTTCATATGTCATGCTCTATTCCATGTGTGTCCATACTATGCCCATCGGTGTGCAAACAATGTGCATCACATGTGCATGTCGATGTCGGGTGTTTCCCTACACACGTTTCTAGCTCTTCACATCTACACAGTACATCCCGGATCTATCGGCAAATTCTGATTCTGTTGTCAGTGCGTGATATATGTGAGCTAATGACTATGGTGGAGGTACACATGTGTTCAGTGCATGTGTGTTGCCTATTGTGTCACCATGCATGTAATGTACGTATGCCCACCATTATTGGTGTTGCCATTGGTGCATGATGAGATGGTGTGTGTGTATCTTTATCGATTGTGTGCATGCACTTGCATGTGTGTATGTGATGTCGCTCCTACACATTTGGGTCATGACACATGTCTTGTTGGCAGTAATGTTGACCTGAGACTAAGTAGCATTGCACATGTAGAGACACTTCATGTTGCTAGTGGCTGCACATTGTTGCTACGGCAATCCATGTTGTAGTGACAATCAGCGATGTTACACATATGACAATTATGCACTACATTTTACTTGTCTGGACAGTTCATTGACATGTGATTGAGTTGCACAGCCATGCGTTGTTTGTGAATTGACTTCCATTCCATCTACTCCCACACAGGAGGGCTCCAAATGTCCATCGCCCCTACACTGTGCTGGAGGATATGGTTGACGAGGAGGTGATCAGGAAATTCCGGCTGGATCGACGTTGATTGATGGAGCTTGTAGACCAATTGTCTCCTCACCTGCAGCCGCGAAGAACCTATCCAGGTTCCATTACACCCACAGCAAAGGTGATGGCGGCACTTCACTTTTTTGCTACAGGCACCTTTCAGTACACAGTTGGACATGCCGGGGGGATGTCACAGTCCATGTTCAGCATGGTACTTCGGGATGTTCTGAAAGCCATGATGCTGTACAAGGATGACTACATACATTTCCCACAGTCGACAGAGTTGGCAGCGGTCAAAGCAGACTTCTATGGACTGGGTCAGATACCACACGTAGTGGGTTCCATTGATGGCACACATATCGCTATCATTCCACCACGGGCACGTGAGCAGGTGTATAGGAATCGGAAGCACTTCCATTTCCTCAACGTGCAGGTGGTGTGCCAGGCCGACAACATCATATCCCATGTGTGTGCAAGATTTCCTGGCTCTGCACATGACGCCCACATCATGCGGAGCAGCATTGTCCCGCAACTGATGGCAAATCTGCGTCCGGCACAAGCCTGGCTTGTTGGTGAGTATGCTGTGGTGACAGGAGTGATATCTGTGTGGCATGGTGTGGCCACCAATTCTGGTACTGATATTTCTGTCTCTCTCTTCCCCCAACATAGGCGACTCGGCTTACCCAAACAGGCCTTGGCTGCTGAGTCCCATACGTAATCCAACTACAGCTGGGGAAATGCGATACAATGATGCCCATGGAAGGACACGTCGAGTGGTAGAACGTACTTTTGGCCTGCTGAAGTCTAGGTTTCGTGCCTGGATAAGACCGGAGGGGCCCTGCCTTACTCACCAGGCAAAGTATACAGGATCGTGATTGCCTGCTGCATGCTCCACAACCTGGCTGTGCGCAATAACATTGAACTGCTCTTGGACCCTGATGAACAGCAAGTTCCTCGCCCTCCCAGCCCACCCATGTCGACAGATGAGGATAGTGGTGAGAAGGAAGGTGTGGACCAGAGGCACCAGCTCATTGATCGCTACTTCCCTTGAATGTGAGTATGCACCTCTTGTGCTGGTTGTGTATGCCCTGTGGATGTTTTCTGGTGTTGTGTCATTGTGGTGTGCATCATCTGTGTGTTCTGCTATGTGATGTGTGCATGTGTGTGTGTTAATTGATTTGGACATGCAAGTCTCCTTGATGTGTGTCCTCTCATCCAATCATTTTGTGATGAGTGTGGTTTGTGGAATGTTGCACTGCAGTGTGTTGTGATGAGTGTGATTCTGTTTCCTGACGTGTCTTTGCTGTTTCTGTTTTTCCCTAGGTCACTCCCGCTGCGGCATGATTATGTACGACTTGGATCCCTGAACCTGGTAACGTCTGTTTCTGATTGAATCATGTGAATAAACATGGAGGCAACACATCATTGAGTGAGTAAGTGGTATTTATTTACAGAGTGTGCATTGGTGATGGTGCATATTTACAAATAAGTGTGGGGTGGGGGAGTGTGAGTTAAAGGTAATGGCAGATGAAATGTCCGTGCTGACACCACATTGGGTGGTGTCTGCCTAGTCCAGCAGACCTGTGCCAATGATTGGCTAGGTGGGACAGGATAGTTTGCTGGGTGAATGTCTGGCTCTGGCAGGGTCACAGTCAATGACGGCCCCTCTTGGAGCGTGTGGAAGAAACATCCACACTGCTCTCGCCCACTTCCAGCCTCGGACGGCCCCTCCGTCTTGGAGGCGGGACGGAGTCAGCTGGGGGTGCAGGCTGCTCTGGTTCCACATCCGTCGCCAGGGGCGCAGGTGGCGGTGGCGGTGGTGTTGCTGCCGTGGCGTTGGTTGAGGGGGGTGAGGGTGGGGGGGTTGCGGGCTATCCATCCCCTCCACATGGTTGTGTTCTGGGACATGATGTCTACAATTTGGCCAAGCCGACTCTCAATGGCCAGCAACATGTCGGTGTTCTCCACAGAGTCCTGGTGGGCACGGTCTGCCTGTGCCTGCCCACGCTCGTAGTTTGCCTGGACCCTTCCAATGACTGTGCCACGGGATTGGGTGGGTGTCCTTCCTCTGCACGTTGTTGCCTTGTGCTCCTGCCTGCCTGATGTGGCCTGGGCTCTCTGGTGTGCCGCACACTCTCCCTGCGTGGCTGTGATGGCGCAGGCCCGGCGTCGTGCGGTGGGTTAGGCAGGGTGGCAGAGGCAGGAGTGGTGGTACTGGTGGTGGTGGAGGTGGTGGTGGTGGTTGTGGTGGCTGTGCAGGTCACAGTGGCCGGTGTGGTGGGAATAGCAGAGGCCGTAGTAGTTGGTGCTGGAATCACCTGGGAACCAGATGGCCCTGGCTGCCTGCTTGTGCCCACACCATCCTCCGCACCGGAGCTGGCTGTGGAATCGTCCCCAGAGAGTCCTGAGTGAGGCGAGTCTGGAGGCCGGATGGTGGTTCCACCTGTGAGATTACGATCACCTGTAAAACAAAATTGTGAAGATAAGTACTGTGGGCATTACGTGTTATTTTAAAATTGATGACTTTTCAGTGTCCACTCGCACTCACCCCACCCACCACCACCGCCCTCCCTATGGACATGGGGGCCTGTTGGGAGTTGTACTAGTGACCTCTCACACACCCCACCCACCACCACCGCCCTCCCTATGGACATGGGGGCCTGTTGGGAGTTGTACTAGTGACCTCTCACACACCCCACCCACCACCACCGCCCTCCCTATGGACATGGGGGCCTGTTGGGAGTTGTACTAGTGACCTCTCACACACCCCACCCACCACCACCGACATCCCTATGGACATGGGGGCCTGTTGGGAGTTGTAGTGCCGTCCTCTCACACACCCCACTCACCACCACCACCCTCCCTATGGACATGGGGGCCTGTTGGGAGTTGTACTAGTGACCTCTCACACACCCCACCCACCACCACCACCATCCCTATGGACATGGGGGCCTGTTGGGAGTTGTAGGGCCGTCCTCTCACACACCCCACCCACCACCACCGCCCTCCCTATGGACATGGGGGCCTGTTGGAGTGGTTTAGACGTTGGTGAGTATGTGGACTGCATGCATGGGTTGGGGTCTGGGAGATGTGTCTTCTGAGTTGTGTGAGGCACACCATGTCGTTGTGCTCGTGGTGCTTGGTTTGTACTTACCAGCCTCTTCTCCTTCCTCAATTCCTTCAAGGGTCTCTGGGTGCAGGATGCTCAGCACCTTGTCCTCCCAGTCGGTGTAGGGTAAGGGCTCCGGGGGGGTTCCACCGCCAGTGTGATGTGCCCGGAGATGGTTTTTGGCACGGATTGCTTTGACACTGGTTTTGAGGTCATGCCACCGCCTCTGAATCTCCTGCTTGGTCCTCGGCACGGTCCCAGACGCATTCACCCTAGTAACTATCCTGTCCCACATGTGATTTTTCCTGGCTACTCTGGTCTGCTGCACTTGGGCCCCGAATAAGTGGGGTTCGACACGGATGATTTCATCCACCATTACCTTTAACTCTGTGTCTGTGAATTTGGCGTTCTTTTTTGGTGCCATGGTGTGCTGTGCTCGGGGTGTGGGTTTGAGTGAGTTGGGAGGTGCAGGTGTGTGGTGTGTAGGAATGGTGTGGTGGGTCTTTGTGTTGTGGCTGTGTTTGGGTGGTGGTTATGTGTATTCTATCGGTGTGTGCTGTATGTTCTCTTGTGTCTCTTGCTAGCAGCTATGCTGTGATGCAGAGGATTTTGGGAGTGGGTGGGAGTTATTTTATAGTCTGTGTCTTGGTCCTGTCTCAATGGTTATTGGCAGTCAGGTGCTAGGTGGGTGTGTTGACTGGTGTGCATTATGTGGTACTTGGGGGTGGGTCATTGTGTCTTGTGATTGGTTTTGATGTTTCAGGTGGGTGGTAGTTCAGTTTCCTGTGTTTGGTATTAACTTCCGTCGCACTGTTTGGCATTGGTTTGACGGTAGGGATGTTGTTCGTGTTGGCCTTCCGCTGTGAAGCACGGTTTCTCGTTGCATTGTTACTGCAGCGGACGTGGATTGCGGTGCCTACCGGGGTACTTGCGGAGTTATCCTAATCGCGGACACGGACACTACGCAGGTATAGCGGGAGATGTGGATGTTCTTGCGGTCATGTGCGTACGCGGCGGCCGGTGTTTCTTCGGTCCGTCCGCTTGCGGCGGTCTCAGGTGTACTCCGACCGCCGCGGACGGAGTTTGGTGTGCTGCGTCCGCCACGATCGGTGTTTCGTTCATATATTATCCTAATCGCTATAGCGGTTTCTCCGCGGACCGGTCCGGAGTATCTTGCCACCTTCCTCGGCGGACGGAACACGTTTACGTCCGCGATCCTAATCGACCCCTATGTCTCCAGTTCACATTTGTCTGATGCAGGGTGTATATTAGCATGTCTCAGATAAATGAGGCATTTGCAAGGGTCTTTCAAGAGTTACGTCCGCCATGTTGGAAAGCTGGCTATGCACCCTTACTACTTATGGATTAATTACCACTTTCCCACTGAGTGTTGAGAGGTCACTATGTTTACTATGTAAATACATATAAAGTTTTCATTTCAAAAAGCTATTGACCTTTAAACAATGCAATGTTAATAGCAAGTTACTTTTCACTATCTTCCCAACAGGCCCAATGTTTAGAATGCAGCAGATGGGTCCACCTTGAATTTATAAAACTAAATGTAACATCCTGCTTACCTTTTACTGGTTACAAATGTACAAAATGTATGTTTTAAGGTAAAAATGTGATCGTATGCAAGATGTCTAATTAGATGTTTGGCACACTCCTGCAATCTAGTATTGTGTCTGGATTATCATAAGAAGTAATGTTGAGACACACTTCCTTCAGCTGTCACGATTTACACAATCCTTTTAGAGTTGGACCAGACTTCCTCTAACATTCCTACTTAATTTTCTTTTTCAAATCGAGCAACTATTTTGTTTAGGTGTTGAAATATAAATTTAAACCTTCCTACTTTTTGAAGGTCAACAAGCAATACCGCTCCTCCACACATTATTGTTCAGTGGTAGTCTAAAAAGTAATGGAAATTCCACTATCACTAAGGTAGACATCTGACAATAGAATCTATGATATACTTACACCACTATTTCATGGTCATAATCCAAAAGGTGTGTTTAGAGTCAACAAAAAGAACAATTATGCACATTTTATGCTGGACAGTATTGCTTCTAAACACCCTTTCACTGCTTTCTTTCATACCTTCAAAAAAGATTATTACCTACTGGCGGTCGCCAGTAGGTAGTTATAGTTAGGATTTTTTTCAATGTTAAATCTCAAAATTCTATTTGGAATAACTTTGGCGCCGGTTGACGAATCTGACTGAACATTTCCTCAAAATGGCCTCGCGGCATTCCGGACCTTCCCTGAAAGTTTGGGGGGGATTCGTCAAGCGGGGGCCGAGATAAAAGGGGGGTCCCAAAACGCATTTTCCCCATGTTAATTTCCATAGGGCGGTCGATTTCACTTTTAGCCCGAACGGCTGAATGGATTTCCACCAAACTTGGCAAAATTGTATGGACTGGTAGCCCGATGTGCCTTTGCTATGTCTCAAGATATGTGCTCCAGTGGATTTTGAGTAATTTAGGTTCAAAAAAATATATATATCTATAGGCGCGCTCCGGTGCGCGCACCGGGGAGCGCCCCAGGCGCGACACGCGACTTGCGCGCGGAAAGCTGATTGGCTCACGGGTGTCTGTAAACATTCGAAACAGTCCGGAGCGGCCGCCATCTTGTGTCTCGGTAGGATCGAGACACAAGAGGTGACATATAAAAAAGGGAGAAATGACTATAAGGGGGCAGGATAGACCCCCTCCTGACCCCCTAGGTCCGATGTGGGGGCTAAAATAGGGTCCCGCGGGGCATTTTTAAAAAATATTTTTTTTCGATTTGCTCGGGGGGAGCGCCCGGTACGCGCACTGGGAAGCGCACCGGAAAGCGCACCGGGGAGCGAAGCATGGGGAAAATCCAGGGCCTTATTTATGAAGGCCTTGCGACAGTTTTGGGCCGCCTGTGGGTCACTTTTTGTGACGCACCAGCGGTGTAAAAAAATGCACCTCGTTGCGATATATTTAAAAAGTGACGCATCTAGGTAGATGGGTCACTTTTTAGAACCCTGCGCCACATTATACCTGCGTCAGGTATAATGTATGCAGAGGGGGCGTTCCCCCACATAAAGCTTCGTAATAGTGACGCAGTGAAATCTATGAGATTTCACTGCGTCACTTTTAGGATGCTGTTGCGTCAAAATCTTGCGCCTGCCTCACAGCAGGCGTAGGACTGACGGAAGACCTTTCACATGGGGCTTTCCCCATGTGAAAGGACGCATTACTGGAGTTGCGTCACTTTTGTGACGCACTCCAGCAATGCGTCACTTTTGTGTTTACAGATACGTCAGAAATACTGACGTATCTGTAACTCCTTGCGACATGATTCGTCATACATTAAATATGACACATCTGGAATGTCGTAAGGAGTGCACACAGAAAAGTGACGCATCGCTGTTTTCACGCAGCAATGCGTCACTTTTCAGAAATGAGGCCACCAGTTTATTCACAGTGTCACCTCTACGACCCTTTCTTGCGTCAATACGTCCCTTTTGCATACATTACACCTGACGTAGGAATAATGTGGCGCAGGGGCTTACAAAGTGATGCAACTACCTAGATGTGTCACTTTGTAAATATGACTGAATAAGGTGCATTTTTTACAGCACTGGTGCGTCACAAAAAGTAACGCATCGGTGGCGTTAAAGTGACGCCTGGCCTCATAAATGAGTCCTTCAGTCTTCTACTCATGCGTCATATTAAATTTATGACGCATTATGTTGGAAGTTCTTTTAGATACGTTAGTATTTCAGACGTATCTGTAAGCGCAAAAGTGAAGCATTGCTGGAGTGTGTCACAAAAATGAAGCAACTCCAGCAATATATCCTTTCACATGGGGCCAAGCCCCATGTGAAAGGGCCTGCACGCCTGCTGTGAAACAGGCGTAAGATTTGGAAGCAACAGCGTCATAAAAGTGACGCAGTGATATCTCATAGATTTCACTGCGTCACCTCTATGACCCTTTCTTGCGTCAATACGTCCCTTTTGCATACATTACACCTGACGTAGGAATAATGTGGCGCAGGGGTTTACAAAGTGACGCATTTACCTAGATGCGCCACTTTGTAAATATGAATAAATAAGTGCATTTTTTATTGGACTGATGCGTCACAAAAAGTGACGCTTTGGTCACAAAAAGTGACGCTTTGGTGGCGTTAAAGTGACGCATGGCTTCATAAATGAGGCCTTCTGCCTTCAACTCCAGCAATGCATCTTTTCTTACCCTTCCACACCCCTGTTCCTTTTCAACATTTTCTTTGAATATCAACATTCCCCATATTCACTCTTCTTCTCCTTACTTTCTTTCCTAACACTCACCTTCTTTCAGTCCTCCTACTTCACTTCCTTTCTCCTCTCATACCTTTCTGTTCTTTCTTACTCATTTTCCTTTCCATTATCAATGCACTCTATTTCACTTACTCTTTTTCATTTTTTTAAGAATATAGCTCTTTGATGAGAATTGGAGGTAGTTCTGAAAAGAACTTTTTGTTTTCTTCTTTTTTCTAAACAGGAACAAAAACAGGGAATGGAAACTGCTCAACAGGAGCAAAAAAAACAAAAATAATTAGGGGTGGGAAGGGCAGTGATGGTTCTCCAATGCTCGAACCATGAGCTGGACACTTTGCTCCCCATAGGTGAGGAGTTGATTGCAGTATCTGCATCTCAGGACACCATGGTTAAAAGCAGGTTGAATGTTTGGCACCAGCTCCTGCGATTGCCCCCTCCCAGAAGAAGTTGCTCCTCCGGTGGATGTAGAGGCCCCATCACTGGGAACATCTTGTGCCAGAGCCCTGACACTTTCCCGGGCAAAATTCTGGGGGTGCTTCCTCTCCACATGCCGGATCATCGTGAAGTTTCCAAATGAGTATTTTTTTAAGGGGTTACCCCGTGACAGGACTTCTTTGCAGATCCTGCACTCTACTTTTGGAGCATTCACCTTTTTTTGGTTAGGTGGTATTTTAAAAATTTTCCAAATAAAATGTTCCTTCACCTTTCGTTGAGGAGGCTCTTCATTGATGAATTCAGGTTCTTCATCACTGCTGGATTCTCTGGCAGCCATGGTAAACCAAGAAAGATCCAGGAGGAAAAAACAGGTCTTTCAGTCACAAAAGTGAAAGAAGAAGTGAAGGAAATGGGTGGGGATTTCATTCTTTGTAAAGAAAACTGTTAGCAACCAATGAAAAGTGTTATTTTAATGTCACATGACTTGACGCGCTGACGCTGCGCGCACCGGAGCGCTTCCGGGTGCGCATACGCGGCGCGAACGTAGGCGCTTCCGGGGCGCGAACGTAGGCGCTTCCGGGTGCACACACGCGGCGCGAACGTAGGCGTTTCCGGGTCGCATACGCGGCGCGAACGTAGGCGCTTCGGGGGGCGCTTACGCTGCGTGCCGAAGTGACGTTTTGATAGTTTCACGGAAATGCAAAATTATTTTCTTTTCCTTATTTAAAAAAAACTGCTTTTATTTGTATGGTACGAAATGTTTTGCGTTATTATTAACTTTTCATTCATATTTTTTTCACGAACGAAAGTAGCGCTCTGGGTGCGCTTTCCGGAGAGCTTACCGGAGCGCGCAGCCAGAGCGCCCCAGGAAAAAATTATTTAAAAAAAATATATACATAATAATACTTACACAAAACAGCAAATTGTAAAAAAAAACATAGGTTAGAAACTCGATATAGAAAGGAATTAGCATTTAAAAAACCTATGAAATTCACTGAAAAAACCATAGGTTTCACACCAGTTATAGTTAGGAATTAGCATTTAAAAAACCTATTAAATTCACTGAAAAAACCATAGGTTTCACACCAGTTATAGTTAGCTGGAAATTTTACTGACATAAAACCATTGAAATTCCCACGTTATAGTTAGTTGGACTCACTATAACTTGCGCGACTGCAATGCTCTGCTGATGACGTCACATATTACATCACTCATGACATGGTCAGTGACATCACTCATGACATCACTGATGACACCATCCTTGTGACAAAGTGAGAGACCTCCTTTCAGTGTAATGTAAGCCTTGAAACACATATTCAAAAATAGTATTTAACATTTTCAAAAAAATGGAGATACCCATACCAGTTACAACAAACAATTCAGTAATTCCACCATCTATATACACATCCACTCATTCACCAACAGTTCTATATAGTCACCCATACATATACTCACTCATTATATGTAGTGATACACCTATACATCCTGTTACACTTTGACAGTCATCCAAAAGTTACTCACACACATATTCACACATGCAAAAAAACTATTGAACATCCATTTATTTGCATATACAGCAATACACACACTACCACTTTACTTCTAAGAATACTTACACATACTTACTCTCTTAAACAATCACTTATAGAAACACATACTTATTTAAACAGGAACTCTTATAATCTCTCACTCTCACATATACTCACTTTTATAAATCAATACTCACATATACTAGATTAAAACATATGTCGTTACTGAAAAAGACAATAGTGAGACAGTCGTTTACTCACTAACATACACATATACACACTCATCCATCCATACAGTCCCGTACATATGCTGTCTTCAAAACACATACAAACAGTGAGTCAGTCACCAACCCATACTGCCACTTATACACAAAGTGAAACACTGATACATACATTTCAATATTTAAAAGTTACTTGCTAATATATGTATTCACTAAGATACACTTAATAAGGCAGTTAACCAATCAATTCTTTTAAAAACAAACATCCATTTACACACTTATTTAACCATTTATTCTTCCATCGTACTTTACAAATACATATATAAAACATATATATGTTTTTCAGAAAGACACACATTCACTGGATGGTGTCATCAGTGATGTCATGAGTGATGTCACTGACCATGTCATGAGTGATGTAATATGTGACGTCATCAGCAGTGCATTGCAGGCGCGCAAGTTATAGTGAGTCCAACTAACTATAACGTGGGAATTTCAATGGTTTTATGTCAGTAAAATTTCCAGCTAACTATAACTGGTGTAAAACCTATGGTTTTTTCAGTGAATTTAATAGGTTTTTTAAATGCTAATTCCTAACTATAACTGGTGTGAAACCTATGGTTTTTTCAGGGAATATAGATTTACATGCATAGTCTTTCGGGTCTGTATACCTCTAATGTAAAACAAGCGTACTTGTTTTTCTTTTCTTTTGTCACTGACATATATAAACTAATCAGTCACTCCTATGGCAAGTTTTTACAATCCTGAATGCTGAGTGCTGGGTTTTGTGTGAGAGGATGCCCATGCATAACCATGCTAAGTTTTCTTTAGCTGCATGGACACATGTAGTGTAACCTGTCAAACACTTTGAAATGCTACCCTCCCACTAGTCCTAAAGGCGGATGTAGAATTCAACCGTTCTTCATAAAATAGAATTGGATGTCAATAAGTACAAAGTATTTCTGTATTATGGAAGCTCTAATGTATCCCTTAAAGATTCCAGCGAAGTCCAAACTAACTGAAACACACCAACCATTAGTACCCTGTAAAATTTGCAAAACAACTCTTTCAAGCGTAATCAATCCAAAAAATGCTCCTTTGCAGGGCCGGACTGGTGCTTTCGGGCACCGGACAATCCCCCGGTGGGCTGGAGGGGGTGGGGGGCCGGTTTTGGATCAGGGGGCCGGTTTTGTGAGTGGGGGCCGATTTTCGGTCCGACCCGACCGGTACAGCGTGTCAGTCTGACACTGACACGCTGTACCGGTCGGGTCGGACCGAAAACCGGCCCCCTGATCCAAAACCGGCCCCCCACCTAGACAGTACTGTACTCACTGAGTACACTCACTCAGTCTTAGAGTGCCGCGCTGCCCACTGCAGCAGGCAGCAACAAGCCTGATTGTCGACCTTTGCTGTGCAGTGCAACCTAAAAAAAAAAGCGGAAGGCTAACGTGGGGGAGAGGGAGGTGCCTGACTGTGCGCCGCGCGCAGTTATGCCCTGCCTCCTCCGCCGCGTCAGCGCGCCGCCTAGGGTTCTGTCTTTCGCGTATGCGCATTGAATAGGGGCAGTCAGTGTGCCCTACTACAGCAGGTTGCAGCCAGGCCCTGATCACGAGAGCCAGCCAGAGCCAGGAGAGGTCCGGAGCGCCAAGCGTCCACCATAATTTAATTTATTGTACTGTGGTGGGGTGGCTAGGCTAGGCCCAGGGCCGCTGGCACGCTGCCCGCCCCTGGAAGTAGGCAGCCCTCCTGTCCTGTGTCTGCCACCAACAGCACGGCCTGACCCGTGGTCCGTGAGTGACGGCGTGACTGACCGTGAGTGAATAAGTGTAACCGCATCGGGCTACTTGTTCTCGGAGCATTTTAGAGTATTTAAGTAACATTTCTCCATTTTGTTTTTTGTGGTAGCTGTTATGTTATATTGAATTTCCGTCAGGTTTTTTGTTGGTTCCAAAAGTTTGCCATGTTTTCTAGCATTGAACCCCGCTTCCTCAACTGAGAAAATATTAGCCAGGCTTGGTGTCTAGTGGAATGGGTTATTCTGTGAAGGACTGGGTAACTCAAGAGTTTGTGATCACCACTGGACCTTCCCATGACTAGACCGCCAAAACCACTATTGCTGAGTAGATATTGTCCCATATTTAAAAATCCTACAATATTGGACGTGACATCATGCTCATTCAACAAGCTTAAAGGCTACCTTCTGAAGATGGCTTTTCCCTCAGGCAACTGAAAGGCTGGGCTAGAAGTAGGCAGCCCTCCTGTCCTGTGTCTGCCACCAACAGCACGGCCCGACCCGTGGTCCGTGAGTGACGGCGTGACTGACCGTGAGTGAGTAAGTGTAACTGCACCGGGCTACTTGTTCTCGGAGCATTTTAGAGTATTTAAGTAACATTTCTCCGTTTTGTTTTTTGTGGTAGCTGTTAGGTTATCTTGAATTTCCACCTGAGGTCGTTTTCCGTCGCTTTTGCACGAATGTAAACAGAATAACACCTACACCAATGATTTCATCCATTATTTGTCCTCTTTCACTTTACCTATAACAATAGCAACTGGAATTATGGAGCAGTATTTAAGTAAATTATTTTATAAGAAAAAACACATTTTGGCATATTGCGGGCCATTTTGTTATAGTACTATTTCATGATGTTGTCATTTTTACGCATAGCAACACTATCTAATTAAATATGTTACCTTTGTAGTATTGGTTTAACACCCAAATGTGGCAATGGACAACTGAGGGATGATCAGTCAACCAATGTAAAGGGCCTACACTGTACAGGAACACGTTTCCATGCCTACACTGTACAGGAACACGTTTCCATGCTTTTAGTCACTTTTGAACCGTTTTGGCTAGAAACATAATTTTTTGTTAGCATCTGCAAATTGTGCTGCACATGATGGATTGTGTGGCAAATGCGTTAAATCTGTAACTGTGGGAAATGCAGCAGAATCACATAATTCCAGTTTTCCTGCCTATAATTGATGTTGCAACCCAGTGTCTTTGGGATATTTTGTATAATTGCATATCACACTAATGAAAGGCCGGGCTGTGTTTATAACCGTTTCCAATAGCTTATGTATTATATGGTTGTGTTATTGATTGTTCTAGTAATAGTTTATAGGGTCAAATCTGAACTTACCCTGGTAATATGATGCCTTCAAAATAGCCTACCCGTCTTTATTATTTTTTATATGAATTCACTTCTATGAGAACAGTTGTTTTTAACTTAAGTTTAATATGAAAGTAGCATGATGGAAAGTGACATTAGCACTGTGGATAGGCACACTGTCTTTAGGGCATGAAAGTTGCATCATATTAGCAGATGGTGCAAAGGAGAGTAAACATCCATTGGAATGAAGCTGTGAGGGTGTTAAATATAGACCAGGTATAAAACGGAGTATAGTGCATGGATCTGAAGGGGCTTAGTATACAGAGGGGCAGTGCGAGTGCTGAGATCGGAGCAGGGCATCAGGGGCTGATACTGGACCAGGGGGCGAAGAAGGCTCATATTGAGGCGAAACAGTAAAGAATTAAGTGTGGACTGTATCTTGACTGTCTGTCTTTAATGCGAACACTGAAGTTGGCTCAAGACAGCTTAATTAACCCTTGGAAAATGTAATTTATCCAGAGGCTTGCCAGGTCATTGCGAAGCCTTATTGGTGAACTGATAGCACAGTGAGCTGTCAGGCCTGAGTTCTCATCCCCCGCTTTAATGCGGTTTCGGTGTGAATTGCAAAGAAAACATAATTTCGGGTGGATGTGTTCAGGCATCTTGTCCTAAGGAGTGTGCTGCGGCAGGCCTCAGAGGAGGGTATTTTGTAAGAACTAGTGTGTTCTCAGCAGGGGCCGGGCCTAGCAGCAGGCCGATTGATCTCACAGGCCCCGCGCTCTGCATGCATGTGGACGAGAGAAACCAAGCGCGGCAACAAGAGAAAGGCCTCTCCCCCTGACCACCTGCTCCTCAGCTCCCTCGTTAAGATGTTCCCCTGTTACCTGTCTATTTTTACTGTCTTTTAAGTCGGAGTCGTCAGCTAGAGCCTGAGCCTGCCAGTGCCCGGCCGTAACTGCCAAGGTTTCAGATTGCTATGTGTGTGACATTTTCATAAGTTCAGTGTAATTATGAGTGACTATGTTCCCCTGTTAGCTGTCAATTTTTACTGTCTTTTAAGTTGGAGTCATCAGCTAGAGAGCCTGCCAGTGCCCGGCCGTAGCTGCCAAGGTTTCAGATTGCTATGTGTGTGACATTTTCGTAGGTTCAGTGTAATTATGAGTGACTATGTTCCCCTGTTAGCTGTCAATTTTTACTGTCTTTTAAGTTGGAGTCATCAGCTAGAGAGCCTGCCAGTGCCCGGCCGTAGCTGCCAAGGTTTCAGAATGCTATGTGTGTGACATTTTCATAAGTTCAGTGTAATTATGAGTGACTATGTTCCCCTGTTAGCTGTCTATTTTTACTGTCTTTTAAGTCGGAGTCGTCAGCTAGAGCCTGAGCCTGCCAGTGCCCGGCTGTGGCTGCCAAGGTTTCAGATTGCTATGTGTGTGACATTTTCATAAGTTCAGTGTAATTATGAGTGACTATGTTCCCCTGTTAGCTGTCAATTTTTACTGTCTTTTAAGTCGGAGTCATCAGCTAGAGAGCCTGCCAGTGCCCGGCCGTAGCTGCCAAGGTTTCAGATTGCTATGTGTGTGACATTTTCATAAGTTCAGTGTAATTATGAGTGACTAACAGTCACTCATAATTACACTGAACTTATGATGACTGACGTTTTTCTCGCAAGATGACAGCAACATATATCAGAAATTAAGCAACTTCATATTCTATTCAGATTTTTGTACAGTCCACAGCCTGAGCTCGCGTGTTTGTAGGCACTTTCGATGTGATAATGAAGAAAAAGGTGCTTGGTGAAATAAAATATTGCCTAGCGCCACAAAATGTGTTCAGCCGGGATTGATGCTATGTATCACATTGTACAACTAAGCCACAGTATTGGTATCCCTTTTGCTTTGGCCGCTCTGCTCTGCTCCCTCTGGTCTTGAGGGGTCCAGAGGACCTTGAGCTGAGCCAGAGACAGGCATCTGTCTCGACTCGAGCCTGGAAGGAGCTTCAGTGGCTTGCCCAACTCTACATCATATAGCGCTCACCAGAATGGGAACTTTAATTATATGTCATTAATACACAACAACAACTCTCTCTTAAAGACATTGAAGAGCTGAACCGGGGAGTTGACCCAGTTCACCATCTATTCCATCCATAAATTATTTTGTACACGGATCCCAGTAGCTGCCGCTCCCAATTCACAACCCTACCTTACTGGAGTGGTTGGGCTCAGACACGAGGCACATGATGAATATTCATGAGAGCTCTTTACACATGCTGTTTTATACACAGTGATCTTTGAAGCCTGGCTGAGGTTTGCTGCTTTGCCACATATTGTAAAGGTTTCTGGTCATTTCTCCTCAGGAGTACATCACCAGGGATATTGTTGCTAGGACATGAGACAAGATCCTGGTTATATTCTTTGACTAGGATAAGGCCATGGTACTGTAGGACTCCCACCAATGAAGGTTTGGACTCGACCCCTTGGATTAAAGGCCTCAATTAATGGAGGCAAAGAACTCTAACCATGAGACAACTTAATTTATAAGATTTAACTAGTCTATAGATGCTAGAACTCCCCACCAAGGTTGTGGCCTAACGGCTAGAGCAGTCGACTTTGAAGCTGGGAAACTGGGTTCGAGTCTCAGCAGGGACACTCAACATCCTGTGATTCTGGGCAACCCACTTAATCTCCCTTTGCCTAAGAAATGAATGTGTCCATCTGTAACACAACTGGTGCTCATGTAACTTGGCTTATACCTTCGGGTCGAGTTTGCGCTATATAAAAAAAAGAAGGAAGATAGGACTCAATCTAGGAGAGAATTAAACTCCTCGGAGGAAGTATAGACCTCAAACTACAGGAAAATGAGATTAAAGTCAAGTAAGGAATGACTCACACCAGTGGAGGTGGGTCTATCATAGAAAACCGTGGCAGAAGGATCTGAACTGAAAAAAAGCAAGCGCTCAACTGATGGAAGGATATGACTCAATTAGAGATCAAATGTTATTTTATGTTATGTTACCTAATGGTTGTACTTGCTACACAGGAGCAAGCCACTGAAAGCTCAAACTAGGCTTGAGGTAAATGCCGGCTCTGGCTCAGCTCGGGTTCATCTTAGAATCTTGAGCCCAAAAAGAACGAAGGGTATTTGTCCTAGTGGCTACAGCTGACAACCATGTAACATGGGGGGGAACAAGGTTTAAATCCTGGCCTCAGCTCCGCATTCTGTAAATCTGACAAATCTACCTGCAACATTTAAAAAACAGCATGCAAGGTGGTCTTTGTCTGTTAAGCTTTCACAAGTGCGCACTATGTAAAACCGCAGAAAATAAAATGTGGATTGTGACTGTCACCCACACGTTAATCTCCTCTTCCAAGAATTAAGGACAAACCATTAATCTTTGATGTCAGAAAGAGATGCCCATCAAGTGGCTGAACTGCACAGTGTGAAACTCGAAATTCTGCTATCAACCCCGGCTTCCGTGGTTGACCAAACAGTGTAATCCTGAGCAAATATTTTGCCTCAGAGCCTCCTTTTTCATCATTATCACATATCAGAGCACCTTCAAATAAGTGTGTTTGGGTTGTGTGCAGTACAAAAAAACTCTTTTGTGATTGATTTAATGTTACTCTCTGTATGATAAGAATTTAGGCCACATATAGGGTAGAAATGACAACTCACTTGATTCTTAGTTCACTAATAGCATTTTTAGCATGGCGTGGACAGGAATATTTGTAAATTTCTGTTTAAAACCTTTCGCTTGCAATAAATACTTCTCGATGCAGAGATACAATCTGATGGACTAAGGTGAAACACTCAATATTAAAGAAACACTTTTTTTAATTTTGAAGACAACTTATATTCTAATATGTTGTTTCTTGCATGATTTTCAGGGCTCAGCTCGCGCATGAGCTTTTACAGCCAGAGCCCACCCTTGGCTTGGCTCTGTCTCGGCTCTCCCTGTTAATTTCTTTGCTCGCCCACTTCTAGTACTTGTAGACATATCACAGTAGAGTGTGGATAATTTGATCTTCCACCTAACCTGTGTTAGTAGAGTCTGCTAATCCACCTGCTTGGGTTCTTGGTAGATCTTGTTAATATGGGGTGTGTCTGTTCTTTCCTATGTGTTATTGGAATGCTTATAAAAGTGGGTGTGTGAGGTGTATGGGTTTGATGGCATTGTTGAGAGTTTTCATGTTAGTTCTAAAGTTATAATCAGGCTGCTGGTTTGGTGACCTCTATCTCTCTCTCTCTATATATATATCTATCTATCTATCTATCTAGATAGATAGATAGATAGATAGATAGATAGATAGATAGATAGATAGATAGATAGATAGATAGATAGATAGATAGATAGATAGATAGATCTATATCTCGCTCTCGCAGCTCTCTCTCTTTCTCAGTTCTCTCTCTCTCTCAGCTCTCTCTCTCTCTTTCTCATCTCTCTCTCTCTCTTTCTCAGCTCTCTCTCTCTCTTTCTTACTTCTTTATATCTCTCTCTCTCTCGCATTGTTTTGGCTTTTCTGTCTCCCAAATTTTCTTGGGGGGTAGAAGTTCAACCCCCCAAACTCACCCTAGTGGTTGCTCACGGCGCTTGCTCGCTACACACCATGTGGGGGTTGGTCTCACTTTTACTTTGTTCTCTCTGATTCACTACTTGTGTCTATTTTTGGTGCTCTCTGAAAGAATGCCTATGAATACATATGACTGGGTGGGTAACCTGATGTTCTTTAAGGTCATCATCTACTGTTTACTGTGCTTTGAAAGTTGATACAATTTGAATATGTAATGAAAAATGTGCTGTAAAATTCACCATTTTGGTCTGTCGTTTTTGATAAATTTCTGGGGGGGAGAACCCCCCCAATCCCCCCTAGTGGCCGTCGGGCTCGCTCGCTGCGCTCGCTCACTACGCGCCGGACGGGGGCTGGCACGCTACGCGCCGGATGGGGGCTGGTCTGGCAAAATTTGCCAGGGCTGCTTTCACTTCCCAGTCCGGCCCTGCTCCTTAGGCACAGCAAATATAGTGCAACATGTAAACAACTTGCACCCCAACAACTTTGCTTGAGCTGCAACACAGAGACAACCCACTTGCTGCTGCACCAAGCACATCAACTGCTGTAACAGCATCTTCAGCAAACAGTCCATACTAACATATTGATCTTGATTTTGGTCAACTTAAATTTCTATGCATTTATTGCGATGAACTTTTGTGTTACGAGAAACAGTCTATCAACCTCATCAAAAACAAGAAACAGGAGCATCGCTTTCCTCAACATAAGTCATTAGACATTTATCAAGCTTTTTTGCTGTAAGAACTACCCCGTCCGAAGGCAGTGGGAAATTTACACACTTGCTGCCTTTCTTGGCTGGAGTTATCAATTATTGTGCAATTTGATATTCTGATTCAAAGTCAAGGCCCTTTATCAAGCCTTATTCATGTAGATACTACCCCGGCAGAAGGCAGTGGGAAATTTGTGCATTTCCTGCCTTTCTTCGCAGATGTTATGAACTATTGTTCAATTTCATATTCCTATTTAAAGTGCAAGCCCTTTATCGAGCCTTTTTGTTGTAGCTACTACCCCGGCCGAAGGCAGTGGGAAATTTGCATACTTGCTACCTTTCTTAGCTGGGGTTATCAATTATTCTTCAACTTGATATTCTGATTCAAAATCAAAGCCCTTTATCATGCCTTTTTCACGTAGATACTACCCCGGCAGAAGGCAGTGGGAAATTTGTGCTTTTCCTGCCTTTCTTTGCAGAGGTTATGAACTATTGTTCAATTTCATATTCCTATTCAAAGTACAAGCCCTTTATCAGCATTTTTGTTGTAGCTACTACTACGGCTGAAGGCAGTGGGAAACTTGCACACTTGCTACCTTTCTTGGATGTGGTTATCAATTATTCTTGAATTTCATATTCTGATTCAAAGTCAAGCCCCTTTATCGTGCCTTTTTGTTGTAGCTACTACCCTGTCCGAAAGCAGTGGGAAATTTGCACACTTGCTGCCTTTCTTGGCTAGGGTTATCAATTATTCTTCAAGTAATTCAGATTCAAAATGCAGGCCCTTTATTCAGCCTTCTTGGTAACTACTTCCCGTGAATGACAGTGGGTAATTTCCACACTTGCACCCTTTCTTGCGATGCAGAGTCTGTGTAATGAGCTGGGTATCCAAAGATCTATCCAGAGATCTTCTTCCCTGATAAGGCAGTGGTTACTTTGCGCGTCTGCACCCTTTCTAACTTTTTACCTCATTCATCTTCCATTCAATGAACACATCATCCACACATACACACACTTACTTGCTGCCTTTTTTGGCTGGGGTTATAAATTATTGTTCAATTTGATATTCTGATTCAAAGTCATGGCCCTTTATCGAGCCTTTTTGTTGTAGCTTCTACTCCGGCCGAAGGCAGTGGGAAATTTGCACACTTGCTACCTTTCTTGGCTGGGGTTATCAATTATTGTTCAATTTGATATTCTGATTCAAAGTCAAGGCCCTTTATCGAGCCTCTTTGTTGTAACTACTTCCCCGGCTAAAGTCAGTAGGTAATTTGCACACTTGCAGCCTTTCTTATTTTTTACATTATTCATCTTCCACTCAATCAATACATCATCTACAAGTGAGTAAGCTTCTTTGCCATATTCAGTCACTTTTACAATTCTTATATCTTGTAGAATAGTTCCATAATCAGCATCATTTGCTTGTCGCATATTTGTAATAAGTTCCTAAAAATATGACCAAATATTAACATTTCCAATTCTACCCAAAGAGTTTCTGGTATCTTCATGCACAATTGTTTTAAATACTGCTTGTCCTTTTACAGGAGTAACTTGTAGTAGATCTACAAATCTCGAACAATCATTTGGGTGAGTCTAGGTCTTGCTGCAACACGAAATCGAGTACTTAAATTTGTTAAAGAAATTGAATATTTAGCAGAAAAAGAGCCACAAAGTACAGATATTGTGAAAACAAATATATTGGAAACTTATTATCGAAATAGAAATCATCATCTTGAGAACATTTCATATTCTGATTCAAACTCGTAGCCCTTTATTGAGCCTTTTCATTGTAGCTACTACCCCGGCCGAAGGCCGTGGGAAATGTGCACACTTGCTGCCTTTCTTGGCTGTGGTTATCAATTATTCTTCTTGTAATACAAATTCAAACTGCAGGCCCTTTATTGAGCCTTCTTGGTAACTATTACCCGTGAATGGCAGTGGGTAATTTGCACACTTCCTGCCGTTCATGTACAATGAAAAGCTTAACAAAAGTCTACCAATATTAAAAAAGAGCCAGTATGGGCTATGGTTATCAATTTTTCTGTTTGTTATTCTAACTTAAAGTGCAGGCCCTTTATTGAGCCTTCTTGGTAACTATTACCCGTGAATAGCAGTGGGTAATTTGCGCACTTGCAGCCTTTCTTATTTTTTACATTATTCATCTTCCACTCAATCAACACATTATCTACACATACACACAACTACTTGCTGCCTTTCTTGGCTATGGTTATCAAGTATTCTTCTATTTCATATCCATATTCAAAGTGCCAGCCCTTTATCGAGCCTTTTTGTTGTAGCTACTACCACGGCCGAAGGCAGTAGGAAATTTGCGCAGTTGCTGCCTTTCTTGGCTGGGGTTATTAATTAATCTTCAAGTAATTCAAATTCAAAATGCAGGCTCTTTATTCAGCCTTCTTGGTAACTACTTCCCGTGAATGGCAGTGGGTAATTTCCACACTTGCATCCTTTCTTGTGACGCACAGTCTGTGTAATGAGCTGGGTATCCAAAGATCTACTTCCCTGATAAGGCAGTGGTTACTTTGCGCATCTGCAGCCTTTCTTACTTTTTACCTTATTCATCTTCCATTCAATGAACATATCATCCACACATACACACACTTACTTGCTGACTTTTTTGGCTGGGGTTATCAATTATTCTTCAATTTCATATTCTGATTCAAAGTCAAGGCCCTTTATCGAGCCTCTTTCACGTAGATACTACCCCGGCAGAAGGCAGTGGGAAATTTGCGCACTTGCTGCCTTTCTTCCCAGAGGTTATCAACTATTGTTCAATTTCATATTCCTATTCAAAGTGCAGGCCGTTTATCGAGCTTTTTTGTTGTATCAACTACCCCGGCCAAAGGCAGTGGGAACTTTGCACACTTGCTGCCTTGCTTGGCTGGGGTTATCAATTATTGTTCAATTTGATATTCTGATTCAAAGTCAAGGCCCTTTATCAAGCCTTTTTGTTGTAACTACTTCCCTGGCTAAAGGCAGTGGGTAATTTGCACACTTGCAGCCTTTCTTATTTTTTACATTATTCATCTTCCACTCAATCAACACATCATCTACACATAAACACACCTACTTGCTGCCTTTCTTGGCTATGGTTATCAACTATTCTTCTATTTCATATTCGTATTCAAAGTGCAGGCCCTTTATCGAGCCTTTTTGTTGTAACAACTACCCCGGCCAAAGGCAGTAAGAGATTTGCACACTTGCTACCTTTCTTGGCTGGGGTTATCAATTATTCTTGAATTTCATATTCTGATTCAAAGTCAAGGCCTTTTATCAAGCCTTTTTGTTGTAGCTACTACCCCGGCCGAAGGCAGTGGGAAATTTGCACACTTGCTGCCTTTCTTGGCTAGGGTTATCAATTATTCTTCAAGTAATTCAAATTCAAAATGCAGACCCTTTATTCAGCCTTCTTGGTAACTACTTCCCGTGAATGGCAGTGGGTAATTTTCACACTTGCATCCTTTCTTGCGACGCACAGTCTGTGTAATGAGCTGGGTATCCAAAGATCTAATTCCCTGATAAGGCAGTGGTTACTTTGCGCATCTGAAGCCTTTCTTACTTTTTACCTTATTCATCTTCCACTCAATCAACACATCATCTACACGTACACACACCGACTTGCTGCCTTTCTTGGCTATGGTTATCAACTATTCTTCCATTTCATATCCATATTCAAAGTCATGGCCCTTTATCGAGCCTTTTTGTTGTGGGAAATTTGCACACTTGCTGCCTTTCTTGGCTGGGGTTATCAATTCTTCTTGTAATACAAATTCAAAGTGCAGGCCCTTTATTCAGCCTTCTTGGTAACTATTACTCGTGAACGGCAGTGGGTAATTTGCGCACTTCCTGCCCTTCATGTATAATAAAAAGCTTAACAAAAGTATACCAATATTACAAAAGAGCCAGTATCGTCTATGGTTATCAAATCTCCTGTTTGTTATTCTAATTCAAAGTACAGGCCCTTTATTGAGGCTTCTTGGTAACTACTACCCGTAAATGGCAGTGTGTAATTTTGCACACTTGCAGCCTTTCTTATTTTTTACATTATTCATCTTCCACTCAATCAACACATCATCTACATGCACACACCTACTTGCTGCCTTTCTTGGCTATAGTTATCAACTGTTCTTCTATTTCATATTCGTATTCAAAGTGCAGGCCCTTTATCAAGCCTTTTTGTTGTAGCTACTACCTCGGCCGAAGACAGTAGGAAATTTGCACACTTGCTGCCTTTCTTGGCTGGGGTTATCAATTACTCTTGAATTTCATATTCTGATTCAAAATCATGGCCCATTATCGAGCCTTTTTCATGTAGGTACTACCCTGCCAGAAGGCAGTGGTAAATGTGCGTACTTGCTCCGTTTCTTCATAGGAGTTATGAACTATTGTTCAATTTCATATTCCTATTCAAAGTGCAGGCCCTTTATTGAGCCTTTTTCTTGTAGCTACTACCCTGTCGAAGGCAGTGAGAAATGTGCACACTTGCTGCTTTCTTGGCTGGGGTTATCAATTATTCTTCTATTTCATATCCGTATTTAAAGTGCAGGCCCTTTATCGAGCCTTTTTGTTGTAGCTACTACCCCAATTCAAAATTTCTTGTGACGCACAGTCTATGTAATGAGCTGAGTATCCAAAGAGCTACTTCCCTGATAAGGCAGTGGTTACTTTGCGCATCTGCATCCTTTCTAACGTTTTACCTTATTCATATTCCATTCAAGGAACGCATCATCTACACATACACACACCTATTTGCTGCCTTTCTTGGCTATGGTTATCAACTATTCTATTTCATATTCGTATTCAAAGTGCAGGCCCTTTATCAAGCCTTTTTGTTGTAGCAACTTCCCCAGCCGAAGGCTGTAAAAAATTGAACACTTGCTGCCTTGCTTGGCTGGGGTTATCAATTAGTCTTGAATTTCATATTCTGATTCAAAGTCGAAGCCCTTTATTGAGCCTCTTTGTTGAACCTACTACCCCGGCCGAAGGCAGTGGAAAATGTACAAACTTGCTGCCTTTCTTGGCTGGGGTTATCAATTATTCTTCTTGTAATACAAATTCAAAGTGCAGGCCCTTTATTGAGCCTTCTTGGTAACTATTACTCGTGGATGGCAGTGAGTAATTTGCGCACTTCCTGCCGTTCATGTATAATAAAAAGCTTAACAAAAGTCTACTAATATTACAAAAGAGCCCTTTCTAACTTTTTACCTTATTCATCTTCCACTCAATCAACACATCATGTACACATACATATCTGTATTCAAAGTGCAGGCCCTTTATCAAGCCTTTTTGTTGTAGCTACTACCCTGTCCGAAGGTCGTGGAAAATTTGCACACTTGCTGCCTTTCTTGGCTAGGGTTATCAATTATTTTTCAAGTAATTCAAATTCAAAAAGTAGGCCCTTTATTCAGCCGTCTTGGTAACTACTTCCTGTGAATTACTTTACACCGTCTATTAATGCTACCAGTAGAGCATGAAAACAAATTGGTATACCACAAGCTATCTGGAAAAGCTTATTGTGAAGTTTCAAGAGTCTTGAGGAAAATGAAACTTCTTATTATTGATGAGGTAAGCATGGTATCAACCTTAATGCTTGCCTTTGTGCATTTAAGAATGCAGCAAATTTTTAAAACAGTGTTGTGATGTATTATTTGGAGGAACACTTTGACTTCCTAAGAAGAACCATCTCTTCTGAGAATCCTGTCAAATAGAAGGAAGATCACCATAATAACAGCAATGGACTCATCTTCCAGCTACTCTTCAGAAGGAGATTTCATTCCTGAAGAGCCTCCAAAGAAGAAGAAAAAAGCTCTAACTTGGAAGTTATTTACTTTCCCTGAAGGGCAAAAAAAGGTTAATGCTCCGTTAGTAACCTGTTAAATTTGCCAAACAACTCCAAGTATGATGCGACATGTCAAGAACTTGCACCCCAACAACTTTGCTTGAGCTGCAACACAAAAATTGCAGGGCAACCCACTTGCTGCAGCACCAAGCACATCAACTGCTGCAACAGAATCTTCGGCGAGCAGTCCATACTCACATATTAATCTTGATTTTAGTAAACTTACATTTCTATGCATTTATTGCGACAAACTTTTCTGTTACGTGAAACAGTCTATCAACTTCATAAAAAACAGGAAACAGGAACATCGCTGTCCTCAACATTAGTCATTAGACATTTATCAAACTTTTTTGTTGTAACTACCCCGGCCGAAGGCAGTGGGAAATTTGCGCACTAGCTGCCTTTCTTGGCTGGGGTTATCAATTATTGTTCAATTTCATATTCTGATTCAAAATCATAGCCCTTTATCGAGCCTTTTTGTTGAAACTTCTTCCCCAGCTAAAGGCAGTGGGTAATTTGCACACTTGTAGCCTTTCTTATTTTTTACATTATTCATCTTCCACTCAATCAACACATCATCTACACATACACACACCTACTTGCTGCTTTTTTTAACTGGGGTTATCAATTATTCTTCAATTTCACATTCTGATTCAAAGGCCCTTTATCGAGCCTTTTTGTTATAGCTACTACCTCGGCCAAACACAACACGACATAGTAGGACTGTGAAAAGCATCTAAATCTACAGCACTACATGCCAAAAAGAAATGCTTACTCTGTAAGTGACATTTTCCACCGGTAAGATATAAAATCAGTCAATAGAAAAGAAACATGTTCCCAGTGAAGTGAAATGACTTTTTATGATACATTGAAACTATTTTCACAACTTCTTTAATGTTGTTTGTTGTTACAGTGTTTTTTTGCTCCT
The DNA here is from genome assembly GCF_964263255.1 of Lissotriton vulgaris. Taxonomy (NCBI): domain Eukaryota; kingdom Metazoa; phylum Chordata; class Amphibia; order Caudata; family Salamandridae; genus Lissotriton; species Lissotriton vulgaris. Next base: position 158,990 of record NW_028248894.1, on the reverse strand, counting down.
CTCATTCAATATTTTAAGCTACACTACAACTATTTTCACAATGTCATTACTGTAATATCGATGTTTGTACTGCTCACATAAAGTATTTTGGGATACCTTGAAACTATTTTTAAAACTTGTTTACTATAATATCAGTCTTTCAACTTCTTTCATAAAACATTTTTGGATACATTGCAACTATTCTAAAAAATTCTTTACTATTATATCAGTGTTTGAGGTGGTAACAGAAAATTAATGTGATACATTGTGCTGTGTGACTCAAAACGTTATTATTAAATAATAATAATAAATAAATAATGTATTCTTGTAACATTTCATAATTTAATACAGCTTCTAAAATAATTTCATCATTTATTTCATTTTCCTGATTATCAATTTCAAATGTCATTTGAGATGTCATCAGTGATGTCACTGACCATGTCATGAATGATGTAATATGTGACATCAGCAGCAGTGGATTGCGGGTGCGCAAGATATAGTTAGTACAACTAACTATATTGGAGGAATTTCAATGGTTTTGTATGAGTGAAATGTCCAGCTAACTATAACACCCCTAAAACCTATAGTTTTTTCAGTGAATTTTAAAGGTTTTTTAAATGCTAATTCCTAACTATATCAGGCCTGAAACTTATGTTTTTGTCAGTGAATTTCAAAGATTTTTTAAATGCTAATTCCTAACTATATCAGGCCTGAAACCTATGGTTTTTTCAGTGAATTTCAAAGGTTTTGTAAATGAAAATTTTTAAATTTATTAATTGTTATTTTTTTATACTGATTTACTAATTTTTTTAAACTATGCATTTTTAGATATTTTATTTTTGAAATTACATTAAATATTTTTATTATGAATTGAAATAAAATGGTTTTAGAAAATATTGCAATTCTAATATTTGTTTTTTTAAATTTTATATATTTTTTAATTTATATATATTTTATATCGCACGCAATTATATCCTATGGAAGGAAATTCATGTTACTGTAACTACGAATATAATTACTTTTCAGGATCAGTAGTGGGCTAAACGGTACAGCACTGAGGTCTCTCCTGATAACAGGTGAGTAAATCAGGATTCGTAGTTCGGCTGATTTTAGGGAATTTTTTTAAAGTTCCAAAACTCCACACTTGGAAAAATTTACAAATTAAACCAGTCAATGTTAGCCTATGGAAGGCAATTCAAGTTACTGTAACCACGATTAGAATTACTTTTCAGGATCATTAGTGGGCTGAAAGATGCAGCACTGAGTTCTCTTCTGATAACAGGTGAGTAAATCAGAATTCGTAGTTCGGCTGATTTTTGAGGAATTTTTTAAAGTTCCAAAACTCCTCACTTAGAAAAATTTCCAGGTGAAACCAGTCAATGTTAGCCTATGGAGGGAAATTCAAGTTACTGTAAGTATGGTTACATTTACTTTTCAGGGTCCGTACTGGGCTCAAAGATGCAGCACTGACGTCTCTCGTGATAACAGGTGAGTAAATCGGAATTTGTAGTTTGGCTGATTTTAGAGGAATATTTCGCTCAATAGTAAAGGAAGGGGACGGGGCCTGAGGTGACAAGTGTGCAAACACGCCCTGTGGCACGTTTTAGGTTGGGGACTTAATTCCTCTTGAAACCTGAGGACACCTGTGAGCCAACTAGCCCACCAGCCTCCAGTATGCTCCAGGGAGCTGCGTTGCAGAGAGGTGTTCCGAGGGCACGCCCCCTTTTTACAACACTCTGCCACGCAGCTCTGTGGCGCTTACTAGAGGTACCTGTTGGACTAGTTGGCCCCTAGGAAACCTCTGGGTTGAAGAGGAATTAATTCCCCAACTTAAAATGCACCACAGGGCATGTTTGCACACATATCACTTCAAGCCCCACCCCCTACCTTCACCACTGTGCAAACAGGCCCCAGAGCACGTTGTAAATTGGGGTATTAAGTCCCCTTGCATACTGGGGGTCCCTGGGGGCCAACTAGCCCACCAGGAACCTCCAGTTTTGCGCCAGGGGGTTGCGTTGCAAAGAGGTGTAAAAAGGGGCGTGGCCTCAGAACACCTCTCTGCAACACAGACCCTGGCGCATACTGGAGGTTCCTGGTGGGGTACTTGGCCCCCAGGGACCCCCAGTATGCAAGGGGAATTAGTCCCCCTCTGCAAAGATGCCTGGGGACTGCGTTGCAGAGAGGTGTAAAAAGGGGCGTGGTCATAATGTTTCCAATCACCCCACATGAGCATTACTGTTTTGGAAGCATTCAATTTGAGATGGCTCCACGTCATCCATTGATCCACGGCTCTGAGACAACTACAAATTGATGACTTTCCAATGTCTTTCAGGCATTCTAAGAAGTATTTGCATGTCATCTGCATAGTTATGGCACGTGTGGTGAAACTGATGGATCAGTGCCGGTAATTACTTCATGTAAATGTTGAAAAGGAGGGGCAAGATGATAGATGCTTGAGGGACTACTGCTTTAGTTCTGTTGCAAAGGTAGGATGCGATCCACTCTAGAGTAGTCCCTTCTATGCCGGCTTCATTGAGTCTTTATATCAGTGTGTCATGGTCAACCATGTGAAAGGCAGCCAAGAGGTCCAAGAGAAGTAGTACAGCAATCCTCTTTCAGTCAACTTTGTTCTTCGGCTCACCCCAGATAGCAAGGAGGGCAGATTCTGTTCCTCTTCCTGGACGGAATCCCGTTTGGAAGTCTGAAAGTATAGCATTCTCTTAAATGAATTGTGAAATTTGGGCGAATGCTGCTCTTTCTATCAGTTTGACCAGGAAAGGTCCATTTGTACTCGGTCTGTAGTTGTCAGGTTTCAGCGGGTCCAAGTTTGTTTCCTTCAGTAATGGGCGTATGTATGACTTTTTTAGTTCTTCAGGAAATATTCTGGTAGTTAAGGAGTTGTTGAGGATTCTTCTAACTGGAGTGGCAGCAGTGGTTGTTAGAAGAATTGTCTTGAAGGATTGCGGTGGACACTGGTCAGAAGGGCTGCCGGCAGGCATGCTTGCTTTGACCAGGTCCATAAATTCATCTAGTGAAATGTGTTGGAAGGAAAGGAGAGGCTTGGTTAGAGTATGCTTGGATTGTTGTTTTTTAAAAGGGTCAGTGCTTTGTCTTTGTCTTAAATATGAGTCCAATGTGTCTGATTTGGTTGTGCAATGATTTGCCAGTTAGTCTGTGAAATCTTGAGTAACGGGATGTGCTCCTTCTAGGCAATTTGCTTTATGAAATTCATTGAGTATTTTATAGAATTCTTTATTTGAACATTTAGCATTTTGAATTCTGTCTGAATAGTATCTTTCCTTAGCTTTTTTGATAGCTGACTTGTATAATCTGTTAATTTACTGTAGGCGCAGTTTGTCTTGATTGGCATTTTGAGCCAAGCACGTTGCACCTTCCTAATTTGTTGTTTTATGTCTTTGATCTCTGTATTTCTCCAAGATGCTTGTTTTCTTTTGTTCTGCTGTGTGGTTTTTAGTGGTGTCAGGATACCAAAAGCCTCCTGTAGCCGCTCATTTAGTTTTGAACAGAATTCATTGTTTCTAGATGTGTACTGGATGTTAGTTGTGTTTCTAAGCACTACAAATTGAGTTTGTTCACCGTCGATAGGTGGATGCACGTAGGGTGGTTTTAGGTGCGTCGCTTAGTATTTTTTTATGTTGGAAAGCAAGCTATTGTTGGTCTGACTATGTGACCGGAGTTATAGTTTGAAAGGTAACTAGTTCTGTATTAGCAAAAATGACATCTAGGATGTGTCCTGCTTTGTGTGTGGGTTTCTGGACGATCTGATGCCGGTTCAGTGCGTCTAGGCCAGCGATGATTGTTTTCGGATGGGGCATATTGGGTTTGTCAAACTAAATATTGAGGTTACCCAGAATGCACATGTTTGAGTGTAGTGTTATCAGATTTGAAACCATGTCTAGACGCATGTCTGAGAATGTCGCATTGTTAGGTGGAGGTCTGTAAAGGAGCAGGAAGTTACAGGAGGAAGACTGTGTAGGATTTCAACTAGTGAAAAGGACCTCACAATCTTTTCTGGAGACGTCGGCAACTTTAGTGATATGTAATGTTCACCTGAACACAACAGCTAGGTCACCTGCTTTTTTGCCTATACGATTTTGGGTGATTGTTTGATAGCATAGAGGAACGGCTTCATGCAGGACTGGAGCCATATTATCTCCCAACCAGGATGCAGTTATGAATAATATGTCTGGTTTTGCGTCAGAGAGAATGTCGTCGATGTAATGTTTGTTTTTAGAGAGCGATCGAGCATTTATTAGTAGAAAGTTTAGAGAACGTGCTTTGGCGATAGTGTGACTTTGTTTTGTAGAAGAGTGAGCAGTATTTTGTGGGCCTGCAGCAGGTGTGTCCTAAGTGTTGTTATTAGGTATTTGAGGATAGCAATCGTGTAGCTGTTCTTTATCGTGGTCCTCGTCCAGCAGGCTAAGAAGGCATGTTGATGGGTCTGAGTGTGTAGGTGGAGGAGATGGTGTTTGAGCGTGAGTTGGTGGGCTGTGTTGTTTTTGTAGTGTAACCTTGTTGTGCAGTAGACATGGAGAAGTGAAGCTGTGAGGTGTGGCACATTGCTTACATTGTTTGCATGCGTTTAGTGCAGAAAGTGCATGAGTTAGAGGGGTGTTGCAGCATGTGAGTAATGTAGTAAGGTTCTAAATTTCCCAATGGATGAGAGGCAGTTAGAAGAGAGTTGCAGTGTTGCTGTATATGTGTTAGGTGTGGTGGAAGAGAGAAAGCTTCGTTTTGAAGTTTGTTCATTTATGTAGTTTGAAAGGTGGGTGTATGCTTGTATTTTGTGATGCTTGATAGAGTTGGTTGTTCGTGATATGTTTTGTTTTTGAGGAGTAGTGAAAGGAGGTGCTGACATATTTGTGTAATGAGATGGATTTGTTTGTATAGTATTGTTTGTAAGTGGAAGTTGTAAGGTTATTGGGGTGGTGATGTGTTTGTGAGTAGAGTGTATCTTGTGTGTAAGAGGGGATGAAATAGAGCTAAGAGTGTCTTAGACTTGTTTGCTGCAAGAGGTAATATGTATGGTGTAGTGTAGTGCTAGTGTTGTGTGGTTGTGTTATTGTGGTAGCTGGGATATAGTTAAATATGTTGTGGATTTGGCTTGTATTAGAGATGAGTGTATTGGTTAGTGGTATAGGATAGAATTGTGTATTGTTTGTAGGTGATGGTGTAAATGTGTAGTAGCTGCGATTGAAGCTTGTATAGGTGTGGTTTGTGTGGTTTAGTAGTGGGTGCTGAGACATTGACTTTTGCATAGGGTTCATTTGTAGTAAATGAGTAGAGTGCATTTGGTGTGAGTATGTTAATCTGGTTGTGGATGTAGATGGAATAGGGTGTCTGCTGGTGAATAAGAAAATGGGCAGCATTTTTGGCACTAGGTCCGACCAGTCTCGAACAGGATCAAACAGGCAACTGCACTTGTTCTCTCTGCCCTTAACCTCTCTGCCAGGTGACTCCTTTGGCCCAATGGAAACACTAGCCCTAACCCTAAGCAGTCACAACACTAGCCCTAAGCCCTACAACCAATAGGTCACAAGCCTCATACAGCCACTCACAGCCCTAGTCCCAGCAGCCAATCAGACATGAAATCCTAAGCCCTACGTCCAATAGATACTGTGCTCTATTGTTCAAGAGAACGGAAATGATGATTTTATAACTAGCACTATCCAGAGTTTAAATAAAGTGAATTGTTTTTTTATGGATTCAATACAATCATCTTTGAGCGAATTAAGAGGTCTACAGCAGCAACGGTCGGTGCTGGAAAGAGAGGTGGGGCGAGGAGAATTGATAGACAACAACAAGGGAAAGAACAATTAAAAAAAAGAAAACCACTTACCTTGTGGAGCTGCATCTTTTTCATTTCATTTTAACCTCGTCATCTATCGACTTTCCCCCGCTACACCTCTCTTACCTGCACCGGCTGTCACTGATCTACAGTAGGATGCTCCTGAAAATAAGAAAGGAAAATGGGAGAAATTGGTCTATAAAAAGATTTATCAGGATTTATATGTAAATGCAGAACAGAAATATGCCCTACAAGACTCAGTGTTGCAGCCCATATGTAGATATTTGCATAATCAAACTCATGCATTTGATTAGGATCTTGAAAAAATATTGGCAGAACACAGGATTTCGACATGTTGTTAAAGATGTGTGTGGTCATTGTTTGATACGGCATTTAAATAATCAGGATACGAAAATTGCTATAGTTATGAATCACATTGGCAAAGCAGAAGGCCCATTTACGAGATTGCAGACAGATTTTTATTGAGATGCCACATTATAATGGCTTGAAATATGTCTTAGTAATTGTCTGCCTGTTCTCCAAATGGGTGGAAGTATTTCTCACAAGGAGAGCAGCTAGCCTTACAGATGCCAAATTGTTGTTGAGGGTGTTTATTCCTTGATATGTCCTCCCAACTTCTATTGAAACTGATTATGGTGCACACTTCAAGAACAAAGTGTTACAGATAATCTACCCATCTTTTGAGGTTAATCAGAGTTTTCATTGTAGTTATCGACCACAATACTCAGGTTTAGTGAGGTGTACAATGGCACTCTCAAGAAAAACTACCTAAAGTTTAATCTTCTACTGGTCTGAGGTGGCCTGATGCCTTTCCTCTTGTTTTGATGAAAATGAGAAGTACACTTGACAGTAAATTGTGTTTATCTCCACTTGAAATAGTGATAGGCAGAGCAATGAGCTTCAGCTGCACTAGTTTAAATAACTGATGACATCATTCTTGAATATTGCAAATGTCTGGCTGATATGGTGAAATCTGTCTTCATCAGGCGAATGCAGCAACATGAGATTACAAAGGTACACCGTGCCATGGATTGAATGCTGGAGATTGGGTGGTAATGCGCAAACATGTTCATAAGGGCTGTCTCAATAAAAGATAGAAAGGGCCTGATGTAGGGTAGATGTTATCAAGCATCTGCCTTTATCAATGTTCACCTGGAAAAAGATTATCACAACAAATATTACCCGATGAGACATGATAACCTGCTAGGTCGAAAACATGAGAACACATACTGCATCGTAAAAGAATGCAGAGAGTATGAGATGATGAAACAAAAATGTAAACAAAGAGAGAAAAATGAGATTTTCACTTAAATGCATTTACACGTTGTGAAGAAAATGAAGAACAATGTTAACGTCGAGAGTTTTTGTGATAATAACATTTAAATGTGCATTGAAGATAACATGCATACATGCATAGTAAGATTAGTGAAATGCAAAAATGCTTCTTAAAGTGGATTGACATAGTGCAATCTTGAGCCTTTGTAATATTTATTAAAAATAATACATGCACTGAAAAGGCTCACGTTAGAATTATGCTTGCATGGGGCGCTAGTGAGCTTGGAAGCAAGATGGCCACCATTCGATGAGGCTCTGCAGGCGAGACAGAAAATCTGTACCTTATCAGCCACCTATAGCCAGCATCAATGTTTGCAACTGCATGGGGGGTATCCTGGAGAGACCAACGGTCTGAATAGCATCGATTAGGTTGCTGGCAGTGCTCCTACAACAGTCTGTAGCCCGGCAGGCGGGTGGTGAGGCCTAGCCAAGAGACACAGAGCCGGGGCGTTCATCTCAGGAATGAGACAGTCGCCATGCACTCACCCTGGATGAGGTCTTGTGAGCGCCCTCCCCCGAAGAGGTGATGCACTCTGTGAGGACTGCCATGCAGTCCCGGGGCTCGGAGCTGTGCCATTAGGGTTGGGCGGTGTAGAGGAGCACCCGTAGCCATTGTGAAGGACGGACTGAGGGCTTCACTGGGAAGGTAGGCCTGAGCTGCCTCACACTGAGCGCAACTGCAGTGGAGGAGCGAGGAACTGCGGGTGGCCGCTGCCGGACTGCCGCTGCTAATACTACCTCAGTGGCTTCCCTGCACTGCCCGCTCAGCTGGGGTTTCATGGACTGGGAGGCGGCACTGAGGGAGCTACCTGGAGCAGCAGGACGCATTGCGTGTGCCTTAAGCTGGGTGCCGATTGTATGAAGGAGGGATGTACCATGTTACAACGCATACCATTACAACTACCTACCATTACAACGCGACCATTACAACGCATACCATTACAACGCATAGCGCTTTGAGGTGCTGGATAGTGGTAAGTATAATTTACTATTCCAACTCCAGTCCCCGTGGACACTAGGGAAGGTGTTGGATAGTAAATTATACTTATTCCCTATCCTAGAGCGCCCCCCAGCGCAATGCGTTGTAATGGTATGCGTTGTAAAAGTTGCGTTGTAACAGTAGGTAGTTGTAAAAGTTGCGTTGTAGCAGGTGTATACCATGAAGGAGAGAACCCTGGGGGCCCATGCTGTCTCTTCCCCCCTGCCTGCCTTAAAGTGGTGGTGAGCTTCCACCTAGCACTGGGGCGCTTTGTGCCACCCAGAGTGCAGAGAAGGACTATATGCTGGCCGCTGTGATAACGGGTGAGATCGGTGGAGAGGAGCTGCTGCTGCACTAAGTTCATAGTGCCAGCAAAATGCACCTTCACATAATTCGCCAAGCCTGTGGATAAGACTTATGAGCTGCACAGGACATGAGCCAATGCACACATATCCTACTAATCCCTGTGAGGAGTGCGGCGCCCACAGAGAGAGGATAGTAGGAGGTTGGGACTTTAGCCCTCCGGGTGGTGAGCAGCGACCCTGGGTCACCATCGCAGGACCCTAAGCCATAGGACAACCAGAGCATAGTCACCCCACCAGCTGTCTGGTGGCAAGGTGAGGGCATGCATGTGACGAGACCCTATCAGAAAACGGTGGGGTACTGATCACCCTTAGAGGGGGTGGTGACATTGTTGTCCCCCTTGTGGATCGATCGAGATTGTTAGCCCCTGTGTCCCACGTGTGTGATTCGGAGCCGAGGAGGACCCAGCCCAGACCTGCGGCTCTCTTGCTCGGGTTACGCGGGAAGCCGTCTGACGAATTCACCCTGAGGCCAGAAGCCTTTGAAGAGGTGAGAACATGACCCTGCTGAGACCAGGGGCACACCAGCAGAATGGGGAAAGCTGACGCCAAGCAGTCGAAACTGGTCTTTGAGCAATGCAAGCCCGCCCAAGGTCCCCCAGCCATGTTATGTTATGTTAAAATCATTTTTACTGCGCACGGTCACCAAACGGTTTCATGGCGCTCATAGACAGTAGCGGACAGGCCAACAGCAGAGTTATACATAGGCTAATTGAAAAATATGAGCTTTGAATAGTTTGCGGAAGCAGGTATAATTGGGACAGAGTCGAAGAGAGATTGGGAGGGAGTTCCAACAGGTGGGGGCAAAAAAAGAGAAGCACGAGCCACCATGCTTTTTGCGTTTATACCTGGGAACAATTAGGAGGCTGTGAGTATTAGACCGAAGATTTCTTGAAGAAATGTGACGCTTAAGGCTAGAAGAAATGAAGGCCGGGGTAGGAGCCAGAAGGGCCTTAAAGACCGTACAGCCCAGGTTTGAAAATGCAGCGGGAAGCCACTGGGAGCCAGTGCAATCTCCTCAACAGGGGCGAGACATGTTGGTATTTGGGCTGTTGGAAGACCAGTCTGGCCACCTGATTTTGTACCAGCTGAAGCCGGTGAAGATGGTAAATGGGAATCCCAACATAGAGGGAGTTAGCATAGTCAATGCGGGAAGTGACAAGAGCCATGATGACAAGTATGAGAGCCTCAGTATTAATAAATCTACGGATTTTGCAGATCTGCGTAGATGAAAAAAGCAGGAAGATGTTACTGCATTATTTGAGGCCTCATAGATAAATCGCTGGATATAATAACGCCAAGGCTCTTCACCGAGTTAACCGGACAGGGTGGAGGGCCAAGAGAGGGGGGCCAGAAACTACGACTCCAAGAGTTAACTGACCCTCCAGTCAATACTAACTCCGTCTTGTTGGGATTAAGCTTCAGCTGGCTAAAATGCATCCACTCAGAGATGGCAAGCATGGTGGATTGGAAATTGGCACAGGAAGAGGGAGAAGGGTCAATAGGAAAGATCAACTGTAAGTCAACCGCATAATTAAAAATAGTAACCGGGGTGTGGCGGAGAGAAACTATAAGAGGTTGCATGTAAAGATTAAATAAAAGGGGCGAAAGAGCAGAACCTTGAGGGACACCACAAGAAAGAGAAGAATAAGGGGCTGAGAAGGTGGACAAATGAACAGACTGAGAGCGCTGGTGCAGAAAAGAAATTATCCAGGTAAGAACCATGCCCTGAATGCCCGCATTGTTGACATGGTCGATCAAGATAGCATGATCGACCGTGTCAAAGGAGGGCAACCAGCAAGATCCGGAGGTGACGCAGCCCTCCTTGAACCGGATATCCAGGAAATGTTTTGAGACCTCAAACAATTCCTCAATGACACTGACAATAAAATCGACAACCTTGCAGACAGATTTGACCGCCTCAAAGAAAAAATTACGAATCATGAAGAACGTCTTGAACTAGTTGAACAACGCACCTCTGCGCTGGAGAATTAGAGTGGGGCCACCCTGGAAAAACTCCTCAGCATAGAAAAGGTCCTGGAGGTGATAAGGAATAAGAAGGAGGATTTGGAGGCCAGAGCGCTTTGGAACAACTTGTGAATTGTAGGGGTGCCAGCCTATGTGGAGGAAATGCTGCAGGCTCTCTATGGTGAATCGTTGTAACCAATGTGCATTGCATAACAAGCAAACAGATCTCTCGGCCCCAGGCCCCAGCTGGGTGCGCCAGCCAGGCCAATCATTGCGAGCCTTTTGAACTATCGAGACAGAGATACGGTGCTCCGGTTGGCAAGAAACCAGCAAAACATAGTGCATCAGGGGACTCCGGTACCTTTCTACCCATACTTCACCTTAACAGTATAAGAAGATAATTTCTACCGGTCAAACACAATCTGCAACAACTCAATGACAAATATTCTCTGCTGTACCCAGCAAAGCTGCAGGTGTTCCATGCCAGAAAGACCTCATATTTCAAGGACCTGAAGAGCGCAGCCAGGTTCGCGAAGGATCTTCGCTTGGCCAAGAAGGCATCTCAATTAGAAGAAGATGTGGAGGAGGGACCAGTGAGAATGATTAACTATGCTTGTTGCTGCCGCTCCATAAATAATAGTGAACGATGACTCATCTGTGGCGGCCTGAGCTGCCCTGCAAGACAGTGATTTTCCCCCTCTACAATACTTACAGTTGTATAGTTGTTGTTGCTGCTGGCAGGGGCTGCTTGGCCCAAGCTAAGTCAGGCTGCTCCACTGTGCAGTCTTTTCCTGCCACCCAGCTCTTCCCAGCTGGTATGCCTAGGCTACCAGTTATTTCTCCCCCAGGGATTACTGCCAAGTTTTGCAAAATTCATGATCCACATTGGGGTTGTAGGGTACGGGGGACTAATGCTCAGCCTGTTTGGGGGCTGGAGTGGGTGGGCCTTTTGGATTGTGTGTGTTTTTTTCAATTTCTTTTTTATACATTTTTTTATTAAACATCATCAACAAAATTCACCATTGTAATTCACGAGCAGGAGGCATTACCAATTCCTAATTTTTGATCTGGAACGCAGTAAATCAAATAGCATTTTACAGTACAAGACAACTCAAGGGGTCTCAAGAGTCTCAGAGTCATGCAAAGGAGTCGGAGGAGTACAGATATCACCTCTGTAGTGGTTCCATGGCCCCCACACTCTATTCAATTTCCAGGGCACTCTCTTGCAACATAGACTGACTTCTCCCTAAACATATACCAATCTAGGTCCTTCTCCCACTTTCCCAGTGTAGGTGACTGACGGTCCCCCCAGTGCTATGCAATATTCCTTTTCGCAATCATTAGTGCCAGAGTTGCCCATTTTGTTGTAAAAGAGGTGAGATCCGTAGTTTCCAAAATGTTTAGAAGGCATCTGCGGGCCTCCCGCTGCAGGTCAATATTGAGTACCTCCCGTAAAGTGCGATATATGGCTTGCCAATAAGATATGAATAAATGTGCCATTCTACCCGCATCCATGTCTGCACTCCCATTTTCTGCTCTGCCCATGTGTACCAAGCCCAGCCCTGTCAAGTAAATCCTGTGCAGAATTTTGAGTTGTACCAAAAGTAGCCTTGTCTGGATTGCTACTTCTCTCGGGGAGGAGACCGCCACCTGCCAGTCTTCCTCATCCAGTTCTAAGCCGTTTCTAACCCATTTCGCCTTCAACGATTGTAGTGGATCTTCCATATTATTAATCAATGTTTTGTATATCAGGGAGATGGTTTTCTCGAGGAGGTGGCCATCTAGTAGTCTGTCCTCCAAGGGGGAGGTCTCCGGCAGTGTGGATTTACTGGTAACGTGGGTAAGCAAGGCATGCCGTATTTGAAGATATCGATAATATTCAGTAAACGCCTGGTGGTACCGCTGTTGGAGGGAAGTGAAGGGAACAATAGACTCCTTACCCCAGATGTCTTCGATCTGTGAGATTCCAATAAGGTCCCATTTATCAAAACCTTTGGACTGCCACAGACTTCCCAGTCTCTCAGAGCTCCATAGTGGAATTGCCATGGTAAGTCTACGATACCATCCCAGCTGTTTGTTAGCTACATGCCAAACATGGACCGAATGTGCAGTCGGTCCTGTGAGAGGATACCTGCAGGGCCTGGCATATAGCGCTCTGCCGTACTCCCCCACTGGGAGTAGCCATCTATCCATGGCATATCCTGGGTTATCCGGTCGACCATAAATCCCCTGATTGATAGCTGCCAAATGGGACGCCCAATAATACTTCCTAATATCTGGAAGGCTGATGCCCCCGTTATACCAATTAAGGGTTAATTTGGTGAGGGAGATTCGGGGCTTACCGTCCCATAGGAGATCTCTTTGAAGGGTCTCTATTTTTTTTAACCCCTTGCATGCTGATGACAGAACGGTTCCGTCATCAGCTACGGGTGAGCTGTGCTGATTTTTATTTATTTATTTATTTTTTTATTTTATTATACCATTGCACAATTCACACAATTCATTATATATTCTACAACCATACATTGTATTCATTTATCGTATTACATCATACAAAAAAGAAAACAATTAGGAATTCATTAAAACACCATATCAACATCTACACAGGTTATTTCAATTGCCATTACTTGCCCTGATCCAATCTCACAGATCCAATCCTTCTTTCCATCTTATAATAGGGTCCCATATCCTTAACCCCAATCTCCTCCCTTTCCTGCCTTTCCGGGCATATATATTTTTTTCCAAATTATAGGTTGATAAAAGGTTAGACAGCCAGACTTGCATTCCAGGGGGGTTTTTATCTAACCAAGCCCTGGCTATACAAAGCCTAAAAACTGCCATTGCGACAAAGATGAACTCCCTCTGGATAACACTAGTATCTGTGACTATCCCAAGCAGTATTTCTGGGGGTTTTAAAGTAATCCGAATATTTAAAGTGACATCCAGAAACTTCTCTATATCCTTTATCGTTGTCTGTATCTGCGGGCATACAGCGAATAAATGTATTAAATCTGCGTCAAGGGAGCTACATCTTGGGCATGTGATTCCTGTAGTGCCCCCCATTTTGCTATTTTTGCAGGGGTAAAGTAAAGCGAGTAAAGAGTTTTATACTGCTGCGATTGAAGCGGTGCTGAACACAGGAGAGTTCGCTCTAAGTCCAGTGACTCCTTAAACCAGCAGGACTCCCCTTCCAACTTGTCTGCCCACTTTTTACTATGCTTATCTATGTCATCTGATTTCCCTGCTAACAAATTTGCATAAAAGCACCGTATTGAACAATCACCCCCCAGTCTTATTTTCTCGAGAATTTCTACTTTAGCAAACCCTATACTTCCACCCTGCTTATTCCCCAGAAAGCTTCTTAGCTGAAAAAATTTGAAAAGGTCCCTTCTGTCTAACCCAAATTTGGTAATTAAATCTGTAAATTGGAGCATCCCCTCCATATTCCTCACATCCCCAAGCTGTACTATCCCCTTCTCCACCCAGCCTGCCATTATACTGTTGCCAAAAATCTGCGCTGGGAGGGAGACATTTTTATACAGCCTCGTATACCAGTTGTATCGACCCAGACCAATTTTTTTCGTCACTGCGTTCCAAATCTTAATTGCGGCTTGGACCGTCTTGAATCTAGTTCTTTTGAAATAAGCGAAATCTATACATTTGAGGAAGGAGTTCTCTACCTCCGGTCCCAACACAATGGAGTATATCCTAGATGAATCATTCGTTGTTCTAACGTCTACACCACCCCCCCTATTCGTCCCCGCATATACTGGAGTGCAGATGCCCAATAATATAATCTGAAATCAGGCACCCCCCACCCCCCCTTTTATCTAGGCAAAGACATAAAACGATATGCCCTACGGGTCTTACCATGGGCCCAAATAAATCTGTTCAGAATTTTTTCCAAATCATTAAACCATTTCAATTCAAAAAATAATGGTATTGTCCTAAAAAAATACAAAAATTTCGGCAATATTAACATTTTTATAACATTAGTGCAACCTACTAATGATAGATGCAGATTATTCATTCGATCTAAATCGGACTTGACTTTTGTCAGGAGTGGCGCAATATTATTCTGTACCAACACGTCTAAATCAGCTGTAATTGCAACCCCCAGATATACAGCAGAGTCCACAACTCTTTGATCATTAAACACCATATGTTGATTGCAGACTATTTGAGTTTTGGAGGTATTCAGACTGTACCCAGATATTTGCCCAAACCTTTGTGCCTCAGCCTCAATTTCCACTCTGGCCATACTAGGATTAGGAGTCAGGATAGCAATATTGTCAGCGTAAGCGAGCGTCTTAATTTCACATCCATTCAACCTTACTGAAGGGATCCTTACATTGCTTTCAATTTTCCTTATCAAGGGGTCTAGGTAAAGGGCAAATAGTAATGGCGATGACGGGCAGCCCTGTCTAGTCCCTCTCCCAATCCTAACTGCTGGCGATTTTCCTCTGTTTACTCTGATCCTTGCTGTTGGGTTTTTATAGAGTGTCTGCATTGCTGTTACAAAACTATTTTTAAATCCATTCCATCTTAATGTTTGCCATAGATATTCCCAGAAGACTCTATCAAACGCCTTTTCGGCATCTAAAAATAGTGCAGCGATAGAGTCCCCCAGGGCATTTGCTCCATCAAACGTTGTAATTACTTGTCTGACATGTTGTGTCGTACCTTTTCCAGGAATAAAGCCATGCTGAGTGTGACTTACCAATCCCTCTATTACTCCCGCCAGTCTTGTTGCTACAATCTTAGAATATATCTTCGTGTCCGCGTTCATCAATGTAATAGGCCTGTATGAGCCTGGGAGTGTCGAATTTGTCCCTTTTTTAAAAATAACAATGATGTCTGCTTCCCCCCATGATTCCGGAACTTTATCTCCTTTCTGTGCCTCCACCATGACATTAAACATTTCCATTCCCACTGTTTGATAAAATACCTTATAAAACTCCACCGGCAGCTGATCCGGTCCGGCAGCTTTACCTGCCGGAAGCGTGCTTAATGCCATGATAAATTCTTCTAGAGTAAAAGGGGAATCCAATCTATCTCTCTCCTCATCCGTCACGCCTGGCGAGGTACCATCCCTTAAGTAGCTTTCCATCTCATCCACCGTTCCCATGCTATCCCTAGTATATAATTTTTCATAAAACTGCCTGAATACATCTCTCACTCTGTCCACTTCAGTTACCAAATTTCCATTTTCATTCACAATCTCACCAATGTCCGATGCAGCTAGTCTCTGTCTGGTGCGTACTGCTAGTAAATGGCCTACCTTCTCACTTAACTCATAGGCAGCCTCTCTCTTAGTCAGATAATTCTCTGCTGCCTTTTTAGAAATACTTTCCATCACCTCCACCCTGAGTGCCACAATTTTTAATAGGTGTTCTTCTATTGGTGCCCTATTTCTTAAAGCCTGCGCCAACTCCTCCTCCACCCTCATCAAGTTTTGTACGACTTCACTAGTTTTGAGTCTTGTCTTTTTCTGAGCTGAGAATACATGGCTCATTGTTTCTCCCCGTACTCCTGCCTTAAAAGCATCCCACACTATTCCCACTGGGGCTGTATCCTTATTAATTTCCCAATAGGATCTGATCCATCCTGTCATATAACACCTATAGCCTTCATCTTTCAACAGGGCTCTATCAAATGTCCACTGCCTATCTTTCATTTGCGCCTGACCCAGTTTAAGCGTTAAGATCAGCGGACTGTGATCTGAAACAATTCGAGGCTGTTTACCTATCTGCGCTTCTGATATCAGAGAGGATGAAATCAAAAAATAATCCAGCCTAACAAGTACTTTATGTGGGGCTGAATAAAATGTGCTGCCATCGATGCCTGGATTCATTTTTATCCAAGGGTCAACTAAAGAATTATTTGCTACCATTTCTGAAAGTGCCCTGTGGGTTCTCTTTTTCCTTCCTATATATGTACCCCCCATTTGTCCAAATGAACTAGTAGGATCGTGAATGTTAAGGTCTCCACAGCATACAGTTGGCTCAGGCCATAATGCCAGCTCTGTATCTAAAAATTGAAAAATGTCCGGGTCGTCCTCTGTCGAGCCATACACAGAAACTATGGTGCATTTTTCTCCCTTGAATTTTATTTCTAGTATTACCCACCTTCCCCATTTATCCTCTGCTTTCCTAATTACTTCTACATCAGTGGGTCTTCCTAATACCGCTACTCCTCTGTGTTTCGTGTCTTGCAAAGTATTTGCCAGTACCGAAAACCCTAGATGGTTCATTATATAACTCTTGGAAGCTTCGACATGCGTTTCTTGGAGGCAGACCAAGTCCAACTTAAGTGTCCTGAGCAGTGCTGCCACTTTTAATCTTTTCCCCGAGTCATTCAGCCCACAAATATTAATAGTAGCTATCCTACAGGTCATTTATCTAAATCATTAGTTATACCCGACTCAACATACCATTCAAGATCTAGCATTTTGTTCTCACAATAAACCTGATATATATCATGTATCCTCATTACTTTAATTGTTGTATACAAATATAAGTTCCTTCCTTGTGTTCTGAATTGTGCTTTCTTGTGCTGATTCTTACATTTTTTCACCCCTTTTTTGTATTTTTAACCCTCCCTTCAACCCCCTCTACCCCTGCTCCCACCCTACCTCCCCTCTGGCTACCACCCCCCTCCCCCCCTTTACAGGCAAATAGGTCCATAAGACCTATGTGTAGCCGCAGTGGCCTGTGGATATCGCTCCCCTCCCTCCCCTATACCCAACACCCCGATTATTATATACACCTCTATGTCATTTTACTCTTTACTGTAAATTTACCCAACCTTTCGAACAACTGAGTATCAAAACCTGGCATTTTCAACTATGTCATCTTAAACTTCTCAGCCCCCTTTCTGTGACTTAATCTCCTCCAAGTATTGCTGGGCCTTTATCTCGGATAGAAATATGTTTATTCTACCCCTTGTAACCACTTTCAGTCTTGCTGGAAATAAGAGAAAGGCCTCAGAGCCCAAAGACTGAAAGGGTTTGATAAGCTGCCTCAGTCTCCATCTTCTCTCCACCGTTGCGTGGCAGAAATCTGGCCTGGCGAAAAAAGTGACTCCATCAAAAGATCTTTTCTTATCCGGCCTGGCCTTGTCCATTATCTCCTCTCTAAGCAGATAGTTCCCGACATAAATCAGGATGGCTCTGGGCAAATCGTGCTGAGCTGCCTGTCTCTTTTCCCCTTGATTTTTCCTAATATTAAAGGGAAACCTGTGCGCTCGTTGTATCTCTCTCTCCCACTCCCACTGTGATTCAGGAAAAGCACCTCTCAACAAATTAACCACAAAGCGCATAATGTCATCTCCCTCTTTCCCTTCCTCTACTCCCAAAATGCGTATGTTGTTCCGTCTCTGGCGGTTCTCAAAATCCACCAGCTTCCATTGCAAATCAATTGACAACTTTTCCTGCTCCATTTTAAAGTCCTGCCAACCCACAACATCGTCCTCCAGTTTTCCAGTCCGAGCCTCCACCTCAGTCACTCTTTCGCTGAGACCTTCATATAGTTTGTTAACTTTTCTAAGGGTATTTTGAATTTTCTTTGTGGCTTGTCTAGCCCTACGACTTTCCGACCTTGCTTCCCCTTGCATCTGCTTAAGAGTAGAACATATTGTGTCAAAAGGGGCCATGTACTGCGCCGGTATGGGGGTATTACCTGAAGCTTGTGGGTTACTTTCTTCTGTATAAGTCTGGGATGTTGCAGAGTAATCCCAATCTAGCTTCCTTCCCCCCATTACTGGCGAATCCAATCCTCCACCATATCTTTTACCCTTTGACCTTCTCCTTCTCTGCGTAGTATCTTTCACAGATGAACTTGAACCAGAACTCGAATCTTCATCTGATTCTTCTGTAACCTCATTGCTTGATTGAGTAGTATCAGCATCCTCATTCACTGAAAAGAAGCAATCTCCCTCCAGGGAGGCTCCCTCTCTTTTCTCCAGTTCAGCGTTTTTATTCTCTGCGCCTAATTTTGTACTTTTTCCTGCTTCCGATAGAGAATTAGCCCCATTGTTACTCTGCTTTAGCCCTTTATCACTCAATTCTGCTTCCAGCTGAATTAACACTTCCAGCATGTCTGCACTTCCTACTGCGTTAGGTTTATGTGGGCTTTTCTCTACAGTTACAGTTGATGTTGTGTCGTTGCTAGCTCCTTTGAGCGACTTTTGCCCACTGTCACCTGTAGCTGAGGCTTGAGTTACCTTCAGCGCTGCAGCTCCCGTTTCCTCTCCGCCTTCGCTACCACTGCCGATGCTTGCTGCTGCCGGGTCTCTGGGTTGCCTGGCAACCGCTGTCTTCGCGCTGGAAGCGTCGGTCTCTGCTGCTGACTCAGCCACTGCGTCCTCGAGGGTGTCTCTGCTGGCGTCTCTGTTAGCGGTGATCTCCGTGTCTGGCTGCGAGCCTCTCCTCGAGGTAAACGCTTCGACCAAGGTAGGCTGCCTCAGTGCCGCGTCTTTCCCTCTGCTCATGCCTTGTTTTGCCATTATTACAATATCTGCGTTTTGAAGATCTGCAAGCCGATCTTTCCTTGCCGCGGGCGCTGTTGTTGTATCGCGTTTTACACGCACCTCTGCTGTCCCGGCTTTCTCCGCTTTCTCCAATTTCTTTCCTTTCTGTATCGTGGGAACAATCTTCCTTATGGCGCCAGGCCCTCGGTGATGCTGCGATCCTGAGGTTAGATCACTGCCGGTTCTCTTAACGATACCCTGGGAGTCTTTACCGCTCGTGTCCTGTGCCTTCGCTGTAGCGTCTTGCTGCATCTTCACCTTTTCCTTATCTTTGTCTTTAGGCAGGCGTGTAGGCATATTTGTTAACTGATCACGAAGCACTGTTCTCAGCTCCAGTGCTCTTTGAAGAAATCGGCTGAGTTGTTCTTTAAAACCTGGATATTTAGGACGGAGTCTGTTCAGTCCTCTCTGCAACCAGCTGCTCAAATCCATAGAGGAGTATAATCAGTCCTTATTCACCAACCATCTGGGTGTTTCGGGGAGAGGGGTCGGGAGCGACCTCTCACCACAACCTCACGGCGGCCATCTTGCACCCCGGGTGAGCTGTGCTGATGACGGAACCGTTCCGTCATGACTCCGCCCGCGCAAGGCGGAGTCAGCATGGGCGGGGAATTCCCGCCGCACGCAAGGGGTTAAGTAAGATGTGGGCACTAGGTCCCATGAGTTATGGAGAGGGTATAGGAAACGGGGCAGTGCCTTTATTTTGAGAAGGACCGCTTTACCTAACAATGAGAGGGGTGAAGACTTCCAGTGCTCAACATCACTTTTCAGCCTCTGTATAGGTGGCAGCAAGTTGCGGGCAAAGCGGAGCTCCGAGCTCAGCGTGAAGAAGATACCAAGATAACAGAAGCTGTCCGACACTATCTAGATTGGGCAGCCCCTCGGGAGAGTGGGTGGTTCTCCCTGTAGGACGTAGACCACGGACTTTGACCAGTCTATGGTGAATCCGGAGTATCTCCCAAACACCGTGAGAATGTCTAAGAGGCCTATCAAGGAGGCTCTTAGGAAGGTCAGATATAGCAGAATGTCATCTGTGTATAGCGATATCTTATCTTCCCAACCCGGGTACCACCGCATCCTGCAAATCACTTGATCTCTACAGATCCATGCCACCAGGGGCTCCAAAGCTAAAGTGAAGAGGAGCGGAGATAGGGGGTGCCCCAGGCGCGTGCCACGGCTCAGTTGGAAAGCTGGAGACTTGTGGTCGTTCACAACAACTTGAGCCATGGGGCTGGAGTATAGCAGGCGGACCCAGCTCTTAAAGTCTGGACCAAATCCCAATTTGTCCAGCACACCAGAGAGATATGGCCATTCGACCATATCAAATGCCATGGTGGCATCCAGGGATACCAATATGGTGGGTTCTAGGATAGTTGGTACTCTGCCCAGAACACCATGCAAGCGGCGTAAATTGAGGGCTATATATCTATGTGGCATAAAACCTGACTGGTCGGGGTGCACTAGTGTATCAATAACTTTAATCAAGCTTGTAGCTAACAGTTTTACAAGGATCTTAGGTTCTGCTATCAGCAGCGATATTGGTCTATAGGACTCACAGCTGGTTTTGGGTTTCCCCTCCTTATGAATGACCACGAAATTTGCAACCCGTTGATCAAAGGGGAGCATCCCCTTTTCCCTGCTCTCTATGACAATTGAACGGAGGTACGGGGCTATGTTGTCCGGTCTCAATTTGTATAGTTCAATTGGAATGCTATTGGGATCTGACACCTTTCCCGAATTCACCCCGCATTGCCTGTGCCACCTCATCGTCTGTGAGAGCAGACTCGAGATATTCGCTATTTTCATCTGAGAGGGTAGGAAGTCTAATGTCTCTAAGCAATTCACTGTTGTCGACATCTGTGTATCTACCAGTCGTGCGGTACATCGTTTGATAGTAGCCTGCAAACTGGTCAGCTATTTACTGCTGGTCAGTTATGGGGACAGTGTCCTCACCTTGTAACTCGGGCACCAGACGGGCCACCCATTCCCTCCTATCCAACCATGCAATGAGCTTCCCCGGCTTATCACCATGTTCATAGATTCTGCTCTGCCCTGTGCCCTGGCTCTGTCCTCAGCTATGCTTTTAAAGTCGTCTTGTTTCAGGTTAAGGAGATGCAGTTTTTCGGGTGTCACCGCCTGAGCTAATTCCTCTTCCACTCTCAGTATTTCTTCTTCTGCTCGCACTAAATCTAGCTGCTTTTCCTTTTTCTTTCCCGCAATCAGGGACAGGGTTTCCCCGCAAATAACTGTTTTGTAGGCTTCCCATAATGTCTGAGCTGAGTCAACAGTCCCCTCATTATCTTAAAAGTAGTTGTCTGTAGCTGGGTCTATTTTCTTCTGAATTTCCAGGTCCCGCACGTACCAGGAATTAATGGGGGCTATTTTTACAGTGCTCATTTGACCCAGGACTACCTTCATCCAGAACGGAGAGTGGTCTGAGATGCCTCTACCCAAGTTACGAACCTCCCGGATATTGAATGCCTGTGCTGCCGGGACTAGGATGTAATCAATTCGGGATAGACTATGGTGGGCTCCCAACAAGAACGTGTATTGGGTCCTGAATGGGTTATATATCCTCCAACCATCCACCAGTCCCATGGACTCGAGAAAGTCCGGGAACCACTTCTGTCCGAGTCTGATTTCTTGCGGTGGATAACAGTCAATTGTTTCAGACAGCACTGCATTAAAATCTCCTCCTATCACTAGGAGGCCTACAGGAAGTGATAAAAGTATAGTATCCATGTCATTGAATGCATCGTTCTTAAGACAGGGAGAAGCATACACTAAAACAAATGTGGCAGCCTTGCCCTCCAACATACCCAAGACCCCGATACATCTACCCCGTGCATCAGACCATGTGCCTTGCACAGTGCAAGGAAACGAGTTTTTGGTTAATATGCCCACCCCTTGAGACAAAGTAGTAAAGCCTGCATGTGCCACCAACCTATTATCTCCCTTGCTCAGAGCCTGGCACGAGTTCCCAATAAGGTGTGTTTCCTGCAGGAGGATGACATCTGGGGCCTGTCGCCTGATGTATTGGTTGACCATGCCACGTTTAATCTTGTCACCCAGTCCATTTACATTTCAGCTGAGAACTCTAAACCCTATGTCCCACTTTGTACCCATCTATATTAATGCCTAGAAGCAACTCCTGCTCGGTAAGCCTTGTTGGTGTTTCGAAAGAAGAAACTCTGCGTACACTTCACGCTGCCCCTGTTCTGTGTTCCATTGTGTGAATGTCGACACAACAAATACAAGCCACAAACAAGAATTCGCAAAACTAATCACCCCTTCCCAACCGCGCCCCTCCCTGCACCGCTGCCCTCTGGGCTTTAAATTGTCCATGATCAAACTTGCAGTGTGCCTGTCGCCCTCACACACCAACTAAAAGTAGTGAATTGGGGAACGTGGTGTTCACCCTACCCCCCTCTCATAATAGTGCCATACTAACTGTCCCTAGATACGGATCAACCATTAGCCTGAATTACATTAGACTCTTCTCTCTTTTAGAAGATATGTAGCATCTCTGATCGGATCCCCGGCTCCAACCCGCGACCAAGTATTTCCCAGACAAACCTTTAAGTCCACAGCACCTGCTGGTCTCGTACCCTCCCCTCGCCCCCATATATTACCCCCAGTCCTTTGCCTCTCGACAATCAGAGGGCCGCCAACCAGTCTGCTGCCATCTCCGACTGATCAAAGAACCAGGCTCTGCCATCTGCTTCCACATGGAGCCTGGCTGGGAACAGCATTGCGTATTTATAGCCCTTCTCCCGTAGCGCCTTCTGGGTGAAGTCCGGAAAAAGGTGATTTCCACGTTGTCATTTCTGAGCGGAGGCCCCGCTCTGGCATGTTGGCGTATAATGTCCCGATCTCTGCAGTTCAGTACCATGGTGAGGATTAGGAGCGGAGGGCCCCCGGCTTCGGACGGCCCCCCGGCACTCTATGGGCTCTTTCAATGACAAAGGACTTTCAGAGTCCCTTTGGCTGCAGGTGTTTAAGGATGAGGTCTTCCACAAAGAGGTCAGTAGCCTGCCCCTCCGGATTTTCCAGAACTCCCAGGATACGCACGTTGTTATGCCGCAGCCTCCCTCCGTAGTCATCCATTTTTGTTTCTGCATACTTTCGCAAGGTTTGGAGTTCTTTAATATCAGTTTGCACTTGAGAAGTATCTTCAACCAGACTCGCAGTTGTAAGTTTCAGTTGCTTGATTTTCTCACCGTGTTTGTTCTGGTCCGCCCTAAGCAGGTTGACTTCCACTGTTATTGAGACCATCTTTTGCTCCAATATATCTTTACGGTTAGGCTGCGGGTCCGACTCAGGATGTGCTCCGCTGCTCTTACCCGTGGGGGAAGGATCAGGCAGCGATGTCTTGGAGAGAGTGTGAAGGTTGAGTCTATTTTGCTGCACCGGTTTGCTTCCCCTTGACGATGCCATAGCGTCACTTGTGCCTGTCTCGCCCACACCAACCAGATCAACCGAGCGGCTGTCCAATCAGCGAGGGACTCCCCGGGAGTGGCTGTCACCCGGTGTCACAGGCAATGTCATCAACTAAAATTCGCCGATCGGTCAAGGCTGTGCCATGGGTTGGAATACCTTCAGAGTGGAATTGTATAAGCTGCAGCATGGGGTGTCAATGCCAGCACCCCTTCGAAACTTTGGATCAGCTACTGTGGGCAACAACGTGTATAAGGGAGGACCGCAATCCCCAGTGTGCCCGATATCTGAACTCAGCGGAGGCAAGCCACCGGGTGGAAGTCTGGCCTCGCCCTCCACGCACCACAATGGTTACTAGCATTCGGGAAAGCACTCCATCCGGGGTAGTCCATCCCAGATTGCTTCTATCTGGCTGGGGTCCAAAACTCAGGTCTTCCCTTTACGGTCTGCTGCTGATGGTCCTCGGCAATGGGCGAAATATGGATGTCCCTCCTCCTCTCCGGAGCGTGAGTCGCCCGTTGCACTAGGTGTCTATTCTCACTTGTGTGGAGCCTCGCTTTGTCCGGACGCCATGTCCACTGTGGGTACCTGCTGTAGTGTTTGTCCTGACCAGATACAGGGGTGCCTTCAAGACCTCCTCAATTACACTGGCTTCTGCCCCCTACTGCCTCAGCAAGACCTTGCCCGCGGGGGCTCACCGGTAGGCTATCTTTTACTCACTCTCACCTCCACACATGAGAGCCCGCCACCGCAGCCTCCAATTAAGTCCAGGTTCTATTAATCCTCACCACCAGCCCGATCTTCACCTGTATTTTAGTCCCCACCGCCTGGGCCGGTGATCACCGCCGCGGGTTCCAGGCCACTAAAGCTCCCAAAATCATCTTTACTGCCACCCCACCAGTTCAAGGTCTTATCAGTCTTTGCGATTTGCGGGGCAATTAGGAGGGTTCGGGGAGCTATATGCTGCCAACACTGACCAGGGGCCAAAGGAACACTCATTCAGCCCTCCCATCACAAATACCGGCCTCCAGATCCCAGCGGGCACTGCCAAGGGTCAATGTGCCGGATCAATCCATCTCTCCCACGGCCGCCACCTGTACGTGAGTCCCCCGCGTCTCCTCGCTGCAGGGCCCAAGTCCCTTGCGGCTCCATGCGCGGCCCCGAGTTTCCGTGGCGCAGCAGGGGGAGGCAGCACCGCTCCCGCTCTAGTCCTGAATCAAAGAGGAGATGCACACCAATGCCTGATACTTGGTGTCGATCTTCAAACCTCTACCGGCGCCATCCGAGAGCAAGGCCCCCGGTCTGCTGTCAACTCTCCCGGCCTTTTTTACCACGCGAGGCCCCGGCGTCACTGCTCCAGGCAGGCCCGATGGCCGGATGTTTCCATCTGCGGGGCAGCGGTGCTCCCGCAGGCTCCGCCACCACCGCACCAGGTGCCTGGGGTGTTCCGCGACACAGGACAGTGTTGTGTCTAACTGATTATTATCACGGATAGAAGGGGAGAAGGGAAGACACAGAGCTCTACTAATGTCAGGGCCATTGCGTCTCGCAGCTCAGCCACGCCCCCCTGGAGTGTGTTTTTTGATGTCGAATTTTTAGCATGCCATCCCTACCCCCTTTTCTCCTCTTCTCTCCCCCGACCGGTCTGCACTTCACTTGCCACATTGTGGAGTTTCCTTCAGGTACAACGCAAGGGAGGGCAACATGACTAGAGTGCAGTGTATTACCTGGAATGTCCATGGCCTGAATGATATGCGCAAGGCGAGGATGGTTGATGCACAGCTTAATCGCCATGGAGTGGACAGCTGCTTTTCTGCAGGACTGCGCCTCACAGAGCACATAGGCAGGCAACTGTAGGCAGGGTGGATGGCCGAAAGACACGTCGCATGCTATGCCAACTATGCTCGTGGGGTGGCCATACTCATCTGGAAGGGACTGCACAGGCATACGCTCACAACCATATGTGACAAACTGGCAAGATATACGATGCTGATGGAGTCATGGGCGGGGCACCTAATCAGACTAATCTCAATATACGGTCCCAATCCTGATGACCCAGAATTTTTCACAGAGATCTGGAGGCTTGTTGACTCTCTCAGGGCGTGCACAATAATATGGGGAGGGGAATACAATGTTGTGCTGGGTGATAGAAAAGACAGATCGGGAAACTGTTGTCCCCCCACCCTAGGGCTGCAGCACAATTCCGGACCATATAACGGATGGGGATCTGGTTGACGTATGGCGGCGCAGGTATCAAAATGGGACGCAAGGTACATGCGTTTTTGTCTGCTGGACCCTCCTGGAGGCAGATTGACTACTGGCTGGTTTCCCGCGATGTATTGGCCTGGGTCATTGGGGTGGGTCCCTTTCTGATCACTCCCCAGTGATGCTCACACAGGATATTCTTGAGTACCCGACCCGAGCGTTTAGCTGAAAGCTCCCGTGCTGCGAGATCAAGTGTTCCAGGAAATTATTAGACAGGCCATATCCAAGTACTTTGCAGTCAATGAAGGTAAAGTTGACTCTCCCTCTGCTTTATGGGAGGCGTTCAATACTGTCATATGTGGAGAATGCATTGCTAAGAATGCCGGGGTGCTCCACTCGCTCCGAGAGGACCTTAAGCACCTAGAAAACGAAATACAGGCTTTAGAAGAAGATTTTTATGTTAGCAAAAATGTAACTTTGCTGCGCCAAATCAGAGATAAAGTTGATGACTTTCAGGAGGCTGCCATGCACGAATCCCAATTCATCAGTAAGGAGACAAGAGCCTGAGGATATGGAGGGGGAGACCGCACAGGAAAGACACTGGAGGGACTCCTCGGGAAACCTTGGGCCAGCGAATACATCCTAGAGTTACGCATAGCTGAGTACGAATTAGCTGTGGGACAGTTGGCTGTTCAGTCCGAAATGGTCTCCTTCTACTCGTCCCTCTATCTAGCTACAAACGGTGCCCCTTGAGCTGGCAGAGTTCTTTGACACCATACAACTGCTGTGGTTGGGGGAGATATTTACAACAAGGGGTGGTGAGGGACAGAGTCTCTGAATTAAGCAGAAAGCTCTCACCCAGTCAAGAGATCAGGGCTAGATCCAACACCGTTTTTTAGCTCACTGCACCATCCCAGTTTCAGAACCTGGCTGTATGCAAATTAGTCTGTTCCTGTCCCAGTGCATGATGGGAACAGGGCAAACCAAACTACAAAAGCCAATTCTTACACTGGGAAGGAAACAAGCTCCCGGGGACCGGTTTCTGGCATTACAGCCGTCTTCGGCCCGGTTTGCTTGAATCCTGATGGTGCAATGAGCAAGGGTCTCACATCTGAGAAAACCCTTCCACGCTTAGGGTGGACAAAAATATTTACAACAAGGGGTGGTGAGGGACAGAGTCTCTGAATTAAGCAGAAAGCTCTCACCCAGTCAAGAGATCAGGGCTAGATCCAACACCGTTTTTTAGCTCACTGCACCATCCCAGTTTCAGAACCTGGCTGTATGCAAATTAGTCTGTTCCTGTCCCAGTGCATGATGGGAACAGGGCAAACCAAACTACAAAAGCCAATTCTTACACTGGGAAGGAAACAAGCTCCCGGGGACCGGTTTCTGGCATTACAGCCGTCTTCGGCCCGGTTTGCTTGAATCCTGATGGTGCTGTGGAATTTTAGTTTGCGAGCTAAACATCATCTGCGCCAGCTTGTCACCCACGTACGACGTGCACGGCAGCCATTTTAGGTATCATGGTCTCCCCTGTCCACGATCGATCGCCAGCGCGCCCCTCTGACCCAGCAAGCATCCTCCGCGCACCCTGGCTCCCCCTCCCTCCCCCTCATGAGCATAACCCTCCTGCATGACCCTGTCCTTGGGAGTCACGCTTGCGCCTGACCAGCACCTCCTCTCCTCCCATGAATGCCCCTCTGTTGATAAACCTTCCCTCCGCGCTCAATTGTCCACGCGGCATGAATACCACTCCATTGATGACCCCTTACCCCGTGTCCGACTGTCCACACAAGTCCGAGGCCATCGCCTAAGCTGGGAGATACCATTTACTGCCCCTCATTGTATGGAGTCGCCCCTCTTCAAAGGACACGCTGTTGATCAGGGCCTCCCCACCCCCTGGGATATGATCAGGCGCACACATCCTAAGACTTGGCGAAACACTCAGCTGCGTGATGACCCCCTCCTCTTATCAGCAGGTTGAGGACCTCTATTGTGAAGGTATATGGGGGTGGGATTGACACGAGGATTACGGGGATGTCTTTTCCTTACTTCACAATGTTTTGATTGTAATAAAGAAAGGTCACATGCCATAAACCAGTGTATAAGAGGCCAGGCCTCCGAGAGGCTGTTAGAGCACCTCGAGACGATAACTTGTTGTCTGATCTGATGTGTTCTGCTCCGTCGGAATAAAACTTCTGTTTCCTGCCTTCTGGTCTCCGGCGCCTGCCTCATTGCTTGGTAATTTGAATGGTACAAGGGCGGTTAGCGCCGGGCAATCTTGAAAAAGGTCATAGCCCTACCTTTTTCCACAATTGGCGTCCCAAAGCGTGGGGCCCATCAGCGACACGTGGATCCAGTGGGAGAGGTCCCGACGACAGAGTGAACGACTGCAACGATCGGGAGAGCTCGTGTCCGATAGACCCTCGTCTGACAGCCGATCATCCGACCTTCACTAGTTCTCTCGAGTGATCTACGGTCCTGACTGGGAACCATCAGGAGTGCCACGAACATCACGAATAAGAGAGGACGATTGGGCGCTGGATTCAGAAGACAGGAAACCGTCCATGCGGTCCGGGTAAGGTCGTGTAGACACGACAAACTGAGAAATGATTGTTTGGTTTGGATAATACTAGTATTACGCTTTGTTGAAACCTCTGGAGATTCACCGTCTGCAAACGGAGAAAACAACAGGCTCTCTCTTTGCAAGCAGTGAAGGATAGGTAACGCAGACTTTTGTCCCCATTGTAATCCGTCGTGCCTATCTTCCTCCCCCACTGTTTTCCCGAACTGTAGTTCGTGGATTATTGTCTGGAGATTCTTTTTCTGCAAACAGGGAAGAACAAGGTCTCTCTTTGCAGGTAGAGAAAGAGTGGGTAACGCAAACCTTTTCGCACCCACTTATTCTCCCCACTGATTGTTTGATTGTCCGAACATTGATTGTTCGGTATTGGTTCTTTTGAGGTATTCACCGCCGGCAAACAACGGAGAATAGAAATATTCTGTCTAGTCTTTGCCCGCCGTGATAAGATAGGTAGTGCAGACCTTTGTCCCCGTTGTAACCCGTCATGCCTATCTTCTCCCCACTGGTTGGTAGCCTGTTCAGCCCGGACCGCTTATTAGAGATGGACCATCCAGCTCCACTGGAGGGCACCCCTAATAAGGACATGTTCACTAAGCATGGACTAGTCGCTATAGCTTATACTAAGCTATGGCATAAATATACAAAGAAGAACCCTGAAAGTCAGTGGCCACTGATAGGTTCCTTTGATGAAAACAAAATAAAAACATTGGAAATAGCGCTCCAGAAAAATAAGACCACGCCCACTATGCTTAATAGTATAGGCATGTGGCGCAAAGAAACGAAAGAAAAGAGAAGAAGCAAAAATAGGGAAAGAATTACGAAAGGCAGCCCACCTAGCCGCTAAGCAACTAGAAGAAGAAATAAAAGAAAGAAAAGAAGCAGCACAAAACCAAGAATCAGGGTCGACAGGTCAATGCCCTATTAGGACCCCCTCTGCGCTCTACCCTGAATTGCCCTCCAAACAACGGACGAACGATGAGTTACTGCTAGGTCCCCCAATCATCTACATGCCCCCTCCATATGCTCCCAGCCAACAAAGCTTGCAAGCCCCGAGTGCGAGCGAAAGTGACCTTAGTGCTAGTGCACCAGCCCTCACGGCCTCCGCACCAGCCGCATTAACAACATCGTCAGACGACCCCGAGGCTAGCAAACAACCACCAGCCAGACCAAATAAGTTGAGCAAAGATGAGCGGGATGGGATCGACAAAATAGCAAAGACATTAGTAGAACGAAGGGAGAGCGAAGAATACACAATGAACACATATAATTCGCATGCCGACAGCCACAGACGGCATTTCATTTTGCGATTCAGCTACCACACCCTGAACGCATATGAAGATAGGTATCAAAGTAAGGGTCCCGCTAAACTAACAACGCTGTATAGGAAGATTGATGTTGGAGATGGGACTGAATGTGAGGCGACGGAACTCTTCATGCAGATGCTTGAGGTCCTCCGCCACCTCACAGAACAAAAACCAGAAGCCAAGGTTACAGTCCCTGAAACGACCTCAGTAGAAGTAGCCAATACTATGATGCCCATCAGAGAAGCGGCCCCTTACTGGATCCCGCCACGTGGCCAGGGAACAAGCGATGATATTAACCATGCAGATGCAAAAGGGAGAGTTGTGTACAATTGGGTTTACCAACCATGGGACCGACAAGATATCCTAACCTTTAAACAAACTCTGCCCGATTTGAGAAAGAACCCGACAGCATTCTATACCGAATTAGGCACCGCCTTGGGTTCGACGATAATGACTTTAGCGGACATTGACTTGTTCTTCGGGTTATGCCTGCCAGCTGACGTGTGGAAGCAAATCCGGAAGGCTGACCACACGGATCTGTTCGGGCATACCTGGGACCAACTCGGTAAACTAGATAGACAGCGAGAGCCAGGAAGGAAACCAGTAAAGGACATACTGGAACTCCCAGACAAACTAGTTCAGAAGTTAAAGACACTGATCCCAGAAAGAAAGGTAGACTGGTCGATAGTCACGGCCTGTCGACAGAAACCCCAGGAAGATGTGTCAGAATACTTCTCCCGATTCGAGACAGTGTTCTCCGACTACAGTGGCCAAGACATGACCACCGCAACCGGACAGCACCTGTTCGTACAAAATTATGTAAAGGGCCTATCACAAGAGGTCTCCCAAAAACTGCAGACGAGTGAGAGTAGTTGGGGGGCCTCCAAACCCGCAGCTATCCTTCAGATGGCTCAGTATTACGAGCACCAAAAGAATGAGAATGATAGGGCGTCCGAGAAAAAGAAGAAAGATTTAAAAGAAAGGGTAATGATAGCCCAGATACAAGGTATAGCGGTAGGACGGGAACACCAAAGGGGGAACTACCAATCGACCACCCCCAGAAATCTACCTCCTAAAGATCACACCCCAACACCCCACACTGGACGTAGAGACATTAGCAATGACCAGTGCCCCTTCTGCAAAGGATTTGGCCATTGGAAATCCCAGTGTCCGGTTCTACTAGAGATGAATAGAAATAGGGACACCAGGGATGTGGCAGGTGGTCCGAGCAATAGAGGACAAGGACGAGGGCACACAAATGACACCAACAATGACAGATCAGGGAGATTAAACACATTTGACCGTCCCCGACAGAACCAATACCAACTGTCCGATGGTGAGAATGCCCCCGATTTTGCATAGGACTGCCAGGGGCAAGGGAGGGATCCAGTCGAGCTCTGTGTTGACCAGCAAGGTCCTTACGTCACTGCTAAGGTCCTGGGTACAGAGTCTCCATTTTTGGTAGACACTGGAGCGACACGTAGTGTGTTATCGAAACGACTGATTCCAAGGGCACCCTTGTCTGGCTCACACATTACATCGATAGGTTTCGATGGGACGCCCTCCACTAACCCCCTGTCCGTACCTATCACCTTTGACCTAGAAAACAACACCACTGACGCGACATTTCTGCTCTCCTCCAACTCCCCTGACGCCATCATGGGCATTGACTTACTGAAACATTTCCGAGCTACCATTAGGTGTTCCCCAGATGGGATCCGAGTCATCCTGTACGACAACCCAGGCATGCCCAAATCCTGCCCCTCACGACACATGTGCCCCATAACTGACGCTGACTTGTCCTTACTTGATACTCTGCCTCCATACCTATGGGCCAAAAATGACTCTGATGTGGGACGAATGATGATTGACCCCATTCATATAACTGTAAGACAGGGCGCTATGCTCCTGAAACTCCCACAATATCGGATATCTCCCGAAGGCGAGAAAGCACTGGTAGCGATCATTCAGTCTCTGGTAGATGCAGGAGTGGTTGAAGAAGTGGTTAGCAACGTCTGCAACAGCCCAAACCTACCTATTGTTAAGAAGCAAGGCGAAGGAGATGAGAAAGCATACCGCTTCATCATCGACCTGCGAGAAATTAACAAAGTGGTTGTACCCCAATACCCTGTAGTCTCCGATATCACCACCATTCTGACCCTCATCCCGTCCACTGCCACCACCTTCACTGTTATCGACCTTAAGAATGCGTTTTTCTCTATCCCCATCCATCCAGACAGCCGTTATCTCTTCGGCTTCACTTTAAAATCCCGCTCATACCGATTTTGTAGAGCTCCCCAGGGGTACACCGAAAGCCCCAGCATTTACAGCCAGGCCCTCAAAAGACAGCTGGATGCCTTCCAGCTACCAGATGGAGTGGTGTTGATCCAATATGTCGATGATATCCTTTTGGCGGCCGACACCGCCCCACTTGCAACCACAGCCTCTGTCCAACTCCTACACTTTCTTGCAGAGAATGGCCATAAAGTTTCCAAAAAGAAATTACAGTTCTGCCAGCCACAAGTGACTTACCTAGGCCATCTCTTGTCCAAAGAAGGGAGGAAACTTACACCTGACCGAATCCAAACCATCCTAGGCACCCCCGTCCCAAAAACACAAAAGCAAGTCCGCTCTTTGGTTGGCCTAACCTCTTTTTGCAGACAGTGGTTACCCAATTTCAGCCTCATTGTGAAGCTCCTACTTGCCCTGTTGGCCAAAGATGTCCCCTCCCCGCTCCCCTGGACCCCTGAGTGTCAAGCATCCTTTTGTGAATTACGAAATGCACTCTGTTCAGCACCCGTCCTAGGAACCCCGGATTACTCCAAACCCTTCTCCCTCTTCACCCACGAAAGGGAGGGGTGTGCATTGTCTGTCCTAACTCAATCAATTGGTCCTAAGCAGCGCCCTTGTGCCTACTTCTCTGCCACTCTTGATCCTGTAGCCAGAGCTTTGCCTGCCTGCCTTCGAGCAGTAGCCGCCGCTGCTGTCTCTATCCGCCAGAGCGAAGGAATAGTACTTTCAAACTCCCTCACCGTGTTAGTACCTCATGCTGTCGACACCCTTCTGAACCAAACCAAGACTCAACACTTAACTAGCGCACGACTTACAGGGTACGAACTGACGCTACTTGCACCCCACATCACACTAAGGAGATGCACGACT
The DNA here is from genome assembly GCF_964263255.1 of Lissotriton vulgaris. NCBI lineage: Eukaryota > Metazoa > Chordata > Amphibia > Caudata > Salamandridae > Lissotriton > Lissotriton vulgaris. Next base: position 126,316 of record NW_028248894.1, on the reverse strand, counting down.
TTGAATCCTGCCACATTGTTGCCCCTGCCTGAAAATGACCCCGACGTTCCTCCCATACACGACTGTGTGACCCTCACGGACGAACAAACTAGGAGTAGAGTTGACCTCCGAGACACTGCTTTCACTGACCCCGATGGAGAGCTATGGGTAGACGGCTCATGCATCAAACTCCCAGATGGCACCTCTTCAGCTGCCTATGCAGTAACGACAGCCCGAACAGTAGTTGAGACAGCCTGCATCACACAACGATCTGCCCAGGCAGCAGAGCTGATAGCCCTCACACGAGCATGCATCATAGCCACCGGGACCACCGCGAACGTATATACAGACAGCCAGTATGCCTTCGGGGTGGTTCACCATTTTGGACTCCTGTGGAGGGAGAGGGGATTCCTGACGTCCCACGGCACCCCTATCCTCCACGGAGATCTAGTCTCCGCCCTGATTGAAGCAGTTCTCCTCCCCAAACGATTAGCGGTGATCAAATGTCAGGCACACAAAAGGGTGACAGACTTAGTCGGACAAGGGAATGCACTGGCCGACATCACTGCATGAACCACAGCTGAGAATAGGACGGTGACACGTATGTATGTGACCAGGTCACAAGCAGAGAAATGGACTGACACAAGGGAAATGATCAGAGACATCCAGTCGGCCAGCACCCCTCACGAACTGACTAAGTGGGCAGGGGTGGGTTTGAAGGATGATGAGGGCTGCTGGCGAACAAAAGATGCAAACAAATGGTTGCTACCTGACTCATACCTGATCCCCATACTGACAATGGCTCATTCTCCCGCACACATAGGATCTGCACCCATGATCGAACTCATTTCCAAAGTCTGGCACAACAACAAAATCCCCGACTCAGCCAGATGCCTAGTCCAACAGTGCCTCATCTGTCTGCAACACAACCCCGGGAAAGGAACTGTGGTACCCCGGGGAGGGTTTGGGACTCCCAATCACCCCTTCGAGGTCCTTCAGATGGACTACATCCAACTAGAGAGATGCCAAAGCTTGAAGTATGTACTAGTCATCGTATGTGCCTTCAGCAAATGGGTAGAGGCCTATCCAACCCGTGACAACACTGCCATGACTACTGCCAAAGTACTACTGAAAGAATTCTTCCCTCGCTATGGCCTTTGTCGAATTGTATGGAGCGACAATGGCCCCCACTTCATAGCTGAGGTTATCCAACTAATCCTAAAAGGATTGGGGGTAAGGCAGAGATTTCACGCAGTCTTCCACCCCCAATCCGCCGGTCTGGTGGAACGCCATAATGCCACACTGAAGTTGAAATTGTCAAAAATAGTGGCCACCACCGGACTTAAATGGCCAGATGCCCTCCCACTGGCTTTGCTATCGATGCGCTCATCTCCCACCAAACACCATTTGACCCCCTACGAGGTTGTGTTCGGGCGACCGATGAACCTCTGGACTGCTCCCAAACCAACCTCCATTCATGACGTCCCGGACGTCCTACTATCTGATTATTTGTGCAAGTTAACTAAAACGTTGTCTGTCATTCATCAACAGGTGCAGCAGGCCATCCCCGATGCTTCCAGGGGCCCCGGCCACGACATCCAACCGGGAGATTTCGTGCTAATACGAAACTTCCAACGGACCAAGAGTTTGGAACCCCGGTGGACGGGCCCCTGGCAAGTGCTGATTACCACACGGACGGCGCTTCGAGTGGAGGGGAAGAGGCACTGGCTGCACGCACATCACTGCCGGAAGGTCTCTGCAAACTTGGCCACGACAGAAAACGTCAGCACCCAAGAAGAGCTCCTGAACAAAGACCGACCAACATTGAACTGTTATCCCGATACTGGGGCACTTGAACTTGCTAAATTCTCTGACCCCACTGTACCAACCAGAGAAGGGTATTTCCTGCAACGAAAGGAGGGAGCTTCGGCTAAGTAGGCCACGGACTAAGTTGAATCTCAGAACGGTGACCTAAACACAACCAAGGGTTACCGGGAGAGAAGCTAAACGAAGTCTGTGGTTCTGCCCGCCACTGAGCCCCTTGAAGGTGATGGAAGCGCCAGATAAGAAGATGATGGAAGCGCCAGATAAGAAGATGATGGAAGCAACAGGAAATACCCACTATAGAAACCCAAAGACTGACAATTTGCACAAATCAAAGACAATCGCCCTCTTTATTGTCTTCCTCTTCTGCCTCCTCCTCATGACCTCCTTCTGGATTCTGGAGGAAAGCACACAGGCTCATGAGGCATTGCTACCTACTGCACAACCGACCCCCATGAAAGAGCATCACCTGATCTCCCTGTCGCCTCAGCTCCGAGAAAGGCGCAGGGAATTCTGGAACAATTCCTTCGTGCAACTGTTGCACCAACACAACCTTGCTGCAAATGCTACGAACTGCTGGATCTGCGGGTTGCTCCCGCATGCCACTGGACACACTCCATCCCCTTCATCCCTTCTCCTTTCTCAGTTCACGGCTCCTGCCTCGCCTGGTTGATCCTCATGCAAGAGAGCCACAAGGACAACGCCACTTCCAGCCAGACAGTGTCGCACTTCTACTCTGGGTTCTGGCTGAACAAAACCGGAAAGACCTCTGCTCCCCTGTGCCCTGCGCTCACAGGCGCCACCTTCCTTAAAGACATTCCAGCCAAAGAACGTGTCGAAGTACAGGTACTCCACAATCCAGCTAGATCCACCTTCTCTCATCTGCAAAAACAAACCACCGCCACTCTGACTGTGGCCCTGTCTGTTATCAATATCACCGGTCTTGTGTGCCTAGAAGGCCACGGAACGCAGCTGGTGGGTCACAGTTCCTGTCGAATCACCAGAACATTGGACTCAGTTGACCCCCCTTCTTTTGTTGCTTCTCCAAATATGTACTTTGTGTGTGGCACCAAAGCTTACACCTGGCTCCCGAAAGGTTGGAAGGGTACCTGCTACATTGCCTTCGTTCTCCCCCCCACGTATGTAGCCCCTGCCAACCATCACCGGCAGAGGCGTGCAGATGACATTGGACAAGCCGACTCCACTGGAGCACAGTTCCTAGATGCAGCAAAGGGACTTGTTCCTCTGTGGGGCCCAATGGCAAACAGCCGCGCTATCCGGCACCTGACCCAGGCAGTAGAAACAACGATCAACATCACGGCTGGCATCCTCGCCAACAACACGGCGGAGCTTCAGGCGGTCCGTCTTGTGACCCTTCAAAACCGTCTTGTCCTAGATGTGGTCCTAGCCGACCGAGGAGGAGCATGCCGCATTATCGGATCTAGCTGCCGCACCTACGTGCCAGATAACTCGCCATCAGTCTACAAAGCCATTGAACACCTCCACAGACTTTCCTCAGAGGTTCACCAAGAGCAGGAAGGATGGTCGCTTGGGAGCTGGTTTTGGGACACTTTGAGGAACTGGGGTTGGAGGTTGTTTTCCTTCGTGCTGATACCCGTTGTGATATTATGTGGGTGTTGCTTGGGTATTCAATGTCTACCCTCCTTGTGCAGCTTTGTTTCTAACTGTATGTGCCCAAAGACTTTGGACTTCCGAACTGAGCACATGAGTCCCCTCTACGAAGTAGAAATACGTGGCCTTATGGGGATAAATCCGAACTGACAAGTTGGCGAGACATGTTAAAAGGGAGGACTGTGGAATTTTAGTTTGCGAGCTAAACATCATCTGCGCCAGCTTGTCACCCACGTACGACGTGCACGGCAGCCATTTTAGGTATCATGGTCTCCCCTGTCCACGATCGATCGCCAGCGCGCCCCTCTGACCCAGCAAGCATCCTCCGCGCACCCTGGCTCCCCCTCCCTCCCCCTCATGAGCATAACCCTTCTGCATGACCCTGTCCTTGGGAGTCACGCTTGCGCCTGACCAGCACCTCCTCTCCTCCCATGAATGCCCCTCTGTTGATAAACCTTCCCTCCGCGCTCAATTGTCCACGCGGCATGAATACCACTCCATTGATGACCCCTTACCCCGTGTCCGACTGTCCACACAAGTCCGAGGCCATCGCCTAAGCTGGGAGATACCATTTACTGCCCCTCATTGTATGGAGTCGCCCCTCTTCAAAGGACACGCTGTTGATCAGGGCCTCCCCACCCCCTGGGATATGATCAGGCGCACACATCCTAAGACTTGGCGAAACACTCAGCTGCATGATGACCCCCTCCACTTATCAGCAGGTTGAGGACCTCTATTGTGAAGGTATATGGGGGTGGGATTGACACGAGGATTACGGGGATGTCTTTTCCTTACTTCACAATGTTTTGATTGTAATAAAGAAAGGTCACATGCCATAAACCAGTGTATAAGAGGCCAGGCCTCCGAGAGGCTGTTAGAGCACCTCGAGACGATACCTTGTTGTCTGATCTGATGTGTTCTGCTCCGTCGGAATAAAACTTCTGTTTCCTGCCTTCTGGTCTCCGGCGCCTGCCTCATTGCTTGGTAATTTGAATGGTACAAGGGCGGTTAGCGCCGGGCAATCTTGAAAAAGGTCATAGCCCTACCTTTTTCCACAGTGCAATGAGCAAGGGTCTCACATCTGAGAATACCCTTCCACGCTTAGGGTGGACAAAAATATTTACAACAAGGGGTGGTGAGGGACAGAGTCTCTGAATTAAGCAGAAAGCTCTCACCCAGTCAAGAGATCAGGGCTAGATCCAACACCGTTTTTTAGCTCACTGCACCATCCCAGTTTCAGAACCTGGCTGTATGCAAATTAGTCTGTTCCTGTCCCAGTGCATGATGGGAACAGGGCAAACCAAACTACAAAAGCCAATTCTTACACTGGGAAGGAAACAAGCTCCCGGGACCCGGTTTCTGGCATTACAGCCGTCTTCGGCCCAGTTTGCTTGAATCCTGATGGTGCAATGAGCAAGGGTCTCACATCTGAGAATACCCTTCCACGCTTAGGGTGGACAAAAATATTTACAACAAGGGGTGGTGAGGGACAGAGTCTCTGAATTAAGCAGAAAGCTCTCACCCAGTCAAGAGATCAGGGCTAGATCCAACACTGTTTTTTAGCTCACTGCACCATCCCAGTTTCAGAACCTGGCTGTATGCAAATTAGTCTGTTCCTGTCCCAGTGCATGATGGGAACAGGGCAAACCAAACTACAAAAGCCAATTCTTACATTGGGAAGGAAACAAGCTCCCGGGAACCGGTTTCTGGCATTACAGCCGTCTTCGGCCCGGTTTGCTTGAATCCTGATGGTGCAATGAGCAAGGGTCTCACATCTGAGAATACCCTTCCACGCTTAGGGTGGACAAAAATATTTACAACAAGGGGTGGTGAGGGACAGAGTCTCTGAATTAAGCAGAAAGCTCTCACCCAGTCAAGAGATCAGGGCTAGATCCAACACCGTTTTTTAGCTCACTGCACCATCCCAGTTTCAGAACCTGGCTGTATGCAAATTAGTCTGTTCCTGTCCCAGTGCATGATGGGAACAGGGCAAACCAAACTACAAAAGCCAATTTTTACACTGGGAAGGAAACAAGCTCCCGGGGACCGGTTTCTGGCATTACAGCCGTCTTCGGCCCGGTTTGCTTGAATCCTGATGGTGCAATGAGCAAGGGTTAGCAAATATATAACTTTGCTGCGCCAAATCAGAGATAAAGTTGATGACTTTCAGGAGGCTGCCATGCACAAATCCCAATTCATCAGTAAGGAGACAAGAGCCTGAGGATATGGAGGGGGAGACCGCACAGGAAAGACACTGGAGGGACTCCTCGGGAAACCTTGGGCCAGCGAATACATCCTAGAGTTACGCATAGCTGAGTACGAACTAGCTGTGGGACAGTTGGCTGTTCAGTCCGAAATGGTCTCCTTCTACTCGTCCCTCTATCTAGCTACAAACGGTGCCCCTTGAGCTGGCAGAGTTCTTTAACACCATACAACTGCTGTGGTTGGGGGAGAGACACAGAGCCTACCTAGATGACCCGTTCACCGTGATCAGAAACCTGGCATTGATGGCCTAACAGCAGCTTTTTTACAAGGAATACACTGCACTACTCGCACACACATCATCTATATATATGAAGAATCTGTGGAGCGTGAGGTTCTTCCCTCATCACTTAGGGAAACACTTATTATTACAGTTCTGAAACTTGAGAAAGACCCCCTGAGATGCGATTTATATCGGCTGCTGTCCATGATGAATGCGGGCAATAAGATACTTGCCAACCTCATTGTGGTGCAATTCCTCCGTCTGCTACCCCTGGTGCTGCGCTCGGACCAATGTGGCTTTGTCCTGGGAAGAGCCACTGCCCACAACCTGTGAACGCTTTTCGCCACAATGCAGGAGATGGACCCGCAGCTGCAGGCAGCGGTGATTTTCCTAGATGTCACCAAGTGGCCTCATTTGTTCATCCTTCTTGCCCGTATAGGACTTAGCAATAAGTTCATCAAGCTTTTTGTTCTCCTGTACTCCCTTCCATTCACGCGGACGGTGTGGTATCCCCTCCTTTCCCAGTCTCTCATGGCACACGCCAAGGCTTTACTTTTTGCCATGGCCATGGAGCCTCTCGTGGCTCGATTACGGCAACATCACACTAACAGAGGCTTGGAGTTCACCCCCCTCCTCCCCCCCCCGCTTGAAACTTGTCTCATTGTACGCGTACGATGTCACGCTATACGTGAAACACCCTGAGGACAACCTCGACCCCTTGATCAGGGGGTTCCTTAGGTTTGGTAGGCTTTGAGGGATAGTGATAAATTGGGCAAAATCAATGGTTTCGCCACTGACAGGAGCCACATCTAAAGTCCGCTCAGAATTTCCACTGCAGTGATCTCAAGGCTCAGTGCAGTACCTGGGCATCTGGATTAGCCGCAACTTTGAGGTGTTATGGCGCTCCAACCATGGCCGACTGATGGACTGGCTTGAGCACCACAAAAAGAGCTGGATTGCTCTTCCTCTGTCCATGACCGGGCGGTTGGCTATTGCAAAAATAGTGGTCCTGCCTAAATTCCTCTACCTCTCCACAAATCTCCCGCTCACTAACTGCTTCAGGAGAAGACTGCGCTTCAACATGATCACTCTGACATGGGCTGGCAAACAGCCCAGAATCTCTTGGGAAATTCTTACATTACCATTTGAGCAGATCGGACTAGGGATGCCTGACTTTGATTTATATTACTACTGTGCCCAGGAACAGATTAGCTTCCACTGTGTGTACCCCACACAATTCATGGCACATACTGTGCCTGCTCCGCTCCCTCTCCACCTAGCTATATACAGAGCTCAGACCCCACCCTGTGCTTGATCCGACACAGTGGGATGCATGGTGTGGGTGTGGCATGAGCTACGCCATATAGCGGGACTGGAAGTGATGTACGCCCCCTCGGTCCCCCTGATTCAGCACTGCGCTGCCATTTCTGACGGAAGCAGGCCCCTGCACTCCACTGAGAAAACTGCAGCTCACCAAAAGGGGAGATGTATTCCTGGAGGGAAACTTGATTGAGCCTCACCAGATGTGGGAGGCGGGACCTGACTACACTGGAAAAGCTGACATACTATCAGCTGCGAGCCACAATGCGTGCCTATCTCCCCTCCTTCCCAGCTGTGCCACCCACATTCCATATGCTTGAGCCCTTCCTGGGGAACCCCACCCCGCTCAAGCTAACCATGCGCTTGTATACCGATATGCAACGCACGGCGCCTCTACGCACCCCGCAAGCTTGACAGGAGTGGGAGCAGGGCCGTTTCTACCATTAGGCAGGACTAGGCGGCCGCCTAGGGCGGCAAAAGGGGGAGGGCGGCAAAATTATGAGTTTGGGAATCCCCTTGAACTGTGTGTCGCCTTCTACAATTCGACGTGACGTGATGTCAGGTTTGGCGCCACGGGCGGGGGCCGTGTGCGCCACTAGCTCTCCCCATGCCCCAACAGTACACTGTTTGCTGTACTCAGGCAGTCTGCCCTCTCCACCTGTCGGAATGAACATCCTGCTGGAGCTGCTGCCGGTTACCCTAAAGGTGCCCTCGGCCTTCGTGTAGGTGGCAGGTCGCTGGCTTGTGCGGGCCCGGGAGAAGAGCGAGCGGGCAAGTTGTGCCTGGTGACAGGCTCTGGAGCTGGCTCGGCGCTGGGTTGGGCCGGTGCTGTGGAACATGAACAGCCAGAGTAACGAGGAGACGGCAGACCTGGTGTGGGCCGTGTACAGGAACATCCAGGCCAGTGACGCTGAGTCAGTGGCAAGGTAAGGAAGGGGTTGTGCGCTGGCCTGTGTATTCCACAAACCACACTTCTTGCGAAAGGGCACACTTGTAACTGCCAGCCTTATGGGTCTCTGCTGCACGGCACACTGCCATGCACTGGCATAGAGCAAGTGTCTCGAGCCACCTAGCAAAAGTAACCCTGAGAGCCGCTTGGGACTCTTCGCCTAAGACACTCCGCCATGCACTGACATACAAAGTCTGCCACATGGCACACCACCTGGCACAAGGTGCACGAGTAATTCTGCCAGTCTTATCAGACGGCACGCACACTGCTTTGGACACAGGAAGCTTCGCACTAAACGGGATTTTCTGCCTTGCACTTGCCGACAATGTCACAAAACACACGTATTGCACCATGGCATATTGACAGGCACAGGCCAACCTTCACTCACACAACATTGTTCCAGCACACTCACACACCACTTACTGCAGCAATGCTGACTGCTATGCTTAGGTATTCCTTTAATTTCCCCAGGCATAGCAGGTACACAGGGCACTTCTCAATGGGCTGTCTCACTGCCTACCAGAAACAACAGCGTCTGACATGGGTCACACGAGTAACTGCAACCTCTGGAAACTCTGCACCCAAATGATACTCTTGCAATCACTTACTTGAGCATTGCATAGCGCAACAAAACCGTGATTATAACAGACCACACAAAGGCATTCATGCCACACTGCAGCACTTCCAGGCCTGTCGCACTCTGTACTGAAAAAACACTGGCCTGCAACAATTAACTGGATGCTGCATTGCACATAAATCGCTTGCTAGTTCCACAGCGGCACTCCAAAATCCACTGGTTTCTTAACACCCCAAGGGTACCCTTCACTGACTGGGCTCTTTGCCTTGCACTGGCACACAAGCTGGACGAAATCACACCAGAAGCAGGAGAGCTTGTAATGTGGCAGTCTGCGCCCACCGTAAAATGTGCCAGGCATTGTGTGCGATATTTACCGCAACTTGTTCTACCAATCAGAGGGTAAGCTGTGAAGAAGTCACGTTGAATGACATTTGGCACAGACTGACCACTTGTAGTTTGGAGTAATCTATCCATAACAGAGTACCTCGGAAGCAAGTTCCTGTGTTCCATTTAGTAGCATAATGGTCGTTCGGTACTGGTCATCACCACGATTTGGCGCTGCCATGTCCTTTTGTCCAAATCAGGTGCCCCACTGTATTCACTTACCACACTGAACCATGCAGTGCATATTGTACACTGAGTCTAGCAACACTCTCAGAAACGTCAGGCTGCTTCCACAAGTCACAATGACCTGCGCTGACTCACGATACATGTCACGCTGCACAAAGCACTCCTTACTCTGTACTGCAAGTATTAGCAGAGGGCTTCTTGCCGCTTTCATCTGCAAGGCAAAGGGCACATAAATCAACTCGGCACTGCCTTCATCAAGTTATGTTGCCTTGCACTGGCACATAAACCATCTTTGCTGTCCGCTGTCTTGCACCAACTGTGCTGTGCTGCTCTGCATTGTTTCCCATTCCTGAGCTGCATTGCGCGTGGTGCCACTTATAAGCGCTTTGCATTACAAATCCACTCCGCATGTATGCTGGCCCTAGTTACATTGCTGCCCACAAACCCTAATACTGCAAGGAGAGCGTTATACCACCACCCACAAGCCTGCATTCTGCCACACATTTTCTGCCCATAAAACAATTAGCACAACGCTGTCCAGCCTGTTGCATAAACAGGAATCACATGCATACCCGAAGATTGTCATTGGAAAAGGGATACTTCTTCTTTTTGATGGATCATCCATCTTTTACGTTCTTTTATATCTAATGTATTAATTCTGCAAGTCTGGATGACAGGGGGAGAGAATGATGGTAGTTCAAGGGAGGGGCGGCATTTTTTAATTCTCGCCTAGGGCGGCAAAACACCTAGAAACAGCCCTGAGTGGGAGGCCTCATCTGCCATCTCAATCCGCAGGAGCAGTGGACACGCCGCTGTGCGCAGGCACTGGCACTGCCCCCGAACTATCGGCTCCATCTCATTCATTTCAAATGTCTCCATAGATTTTATAGAACACCAGTTTGGCTTCACAAAGCGGGACTGACAGATGAGGCATGCTGCCAGCAATGCAGCTCCCTTGGGGCGACCTTTCTTCACCTAGGCTGGTAATGCCCCAAGATTCAGCATGACTGGACGACTATTTTCTTTTTGATGCAATAGAGAAGATTCTTGACATGCACTTGGAGAGATCCCTTTTGCCAGAGCTGCTCAGATATGTGAAAGACCTGCCAACAGAAGGCAGAAAACTTGCGTCCATACTCCTACTGCTTGCAAAGCGCTGCATTTCGATGAGTTGGGTGAGGAACCAGGTTCCACCTAGAGAGGAGCCGCTCAGGGATTCTGCGTTCTGTCAGGAGCAGCGTTCACCTTATTGGGACCTTCTGCCCTCTCAGACCCGACCCAGAGACACATGGGCCCGCTGCAGCTCTATATGCTTTCTTGTGCATAAAATGAGACACCTACACACTCCCACACCTTGGGTGATTGAAAGTACCACGGGGATCACTAACTGAACAAATTCACCAGGCCCAAATTCCCCTTATGGACTAAGAGATTGAGATGGTTATGACACGTAATTTGTTTTTTTTCCCTTTGAAACGCACCTTGCATTTTTGTTCTGTAATATCTGATGCAATATACGTCCTCGAGGCTCTAAGGCGAGATTGATTAAGACCATATGATTTATGATTATTTTCCATGACTAATGTCTCAAGCTCTGAGGATCACCTGACCTCTGCTATTGTGAATTGTAAGGGGGCTTGTATTTTGGAACATGGAAATGCTGAATAAACAGAAATTTAAACACAAGAATTATGCTTGCAAAATAAAGTGTCAAATAAAGATGGGGCAGACTTTTTTTAGTACTGCCTAATAATGATATTCAATTAGTAAAATTAGCCATACCTGAATTAATCAAGAAGATTAAATTAAGATGCAAATGTATGATTTTTCTTTCAATTAATATTAATGTGATAATGATTCAGCAAACATTTCATTTTGGCCTTAAATGCTTTCCTTTACTTTACACTAATGTAAAATCATGTGAGGCAGTCACTTAAGCCTATGAGACCTTTCTGCAAAGATTCACTTCTGTTCTGGTTGACAATGAATTTATTTCTGACTAGAAGCATATTCAATAGAATTGTAGCAAATAATGTTGCAAACCCCGGGAAAGGCGCCTGGGAACGAACTGACTATGGACAAATACAAGTACCTTCTACTTCCGCGGACAGACAAAATATTAACTAACTGGAGTAAATGAATATTGATGAGAGTTACAAAAAAGGATTACTTAACTCGTCAGGAATTGTATGATGTACTGATCACCCCACAACAGCCCACCGTGAGTGACCAATGAAAACCCCATTGACTCATGAAATTCACACGTTAAGGGATATATACCTGCAACATTTACAGTATAATTGCCCTTTCAAGGAGGAGACAGGGGCTGGCTGTCATTTTTATCTTCCTGCCTGGCATGCTGTCAGTTTTACTCTCGATTTCCTATTATGATTTCCACTATATCTTTTTCCTTTTACTTTTGATGAAAGACTCTGATGAACTGGACTTAAAGTGCACCCTGCGACCTCTATTCCTGTGCCTTGCTGGCTGACAAAGGTGGCGGGAAAATAATCTCCGGCTGAGGGGTTGTCTGACTCCTGCTGTGGCATGCTGTGCTATAGCTTGAACTTGGACAGAGTTATCTGAGGACAGGCCTGAAGCAAACTGCCTTGCTTGGTTTGTATGATTAATAAACAGAATCTGTATCTTTTCCCATGTTTTTTGTAGGCTTCATCATTGTTGTCAAAGTTGATCTGTGCTAAATTGTCTGATTACTTGCATTAACAAATCTATCATTAAATCAAAACATAAATGTGTTTTTGATCAGTCTATGCAATTTGAGGCAATATATAAAGGCTTTTCCTGAATTATCTTTATCGATTCCTTCTCATTCTTTTGATCATAATTGTTTTCCAAAGAAATCTATATGAGTGGCTAAAGAAAGTTTTAATTATTGAATTGTGAAGAGTATGGTCACGTTAGCAGTTATCTATTCCAGGTCCTCATAGGATAATTGCCTGCATCTTCCAAGTATTCTAGTCCCTATCAGCTCAACAAAAAAAGACCATCAGAGGACCTAAGTTGCATGAAAATGGTGGTAACAGATGAAAGACATTTAAATAAGGAAAAATAGAATTTGGGCCAAATGATATTAGATTATTACATGTGGTAAAATGCAAGTTAGTACGCTTTACGCTGCAGCAGGCCTTTTCAATTGATTTTGACAACAAATAGCGGATTCAAGTGCGAGTTGTGCCTCTGTGGATCCATGCTTCTTACACAAAGAGAATACGAGTAGCTGAGGCAGTAGTTGAGGCAAATGATCACAATACACAGTCTGTTCAGAATCAAGCTCAAAGTCAACTCCACGTTTGAATTGTGAATCCAGAGGTGGATGAAGATTTTTATGGAACTGGCGAAGATAAAGTATAAAAACAAGAGCAGATGTTTCAGGGGAGCAAAAGTTCAGATGAAGAACCTGAAACTCCTAATGTCCAGTTACAGAGTGCTTAGGGTGAAAAGAGTGAAGAGAAGTTACAATGCAAAAGAGCAAAGCATGAGTGGCAGCAGGAAGAAGTAGTCTCCGTTCAAAGCAGTGACAATTTACAGTTAAAAATTGAAGGTGAAAAAGAGGAAAGAGATTCACCATGGAGAAAGCAAGTCTGATCAAAGTGCAAGAACAAGTTCAAGTCAGAGTTCAGAATTGGGCTCAAGTTAAAGTCTTGAAGAAGACAAAGAGCGAAAGACTGTTGTTGAAAGAGAAAAGATTAAAGACATTCCAAGAAAGGGAACTAGCAAACTGAAGCAATGTGAGCCAGAAAGAGATTTTGAGATACAATTGAGTTCAGAAACTAATGAGAGTGAATCACTACTAGCCAAAAAAACAACCAGGAGGTGAGTTCCAAATCAAAAATATGCCTCAACGGAGTGGGTGTATTTAGCCACAGTTTCAGAAGGGAAAGAAGAACACAAAATTGAAGAGGATTATTTTTGAATTAATAAATTCCAATACAGGTTTGAGATTGGCTTAGATTCTGAAACTGAAGAGGCGCCACCCTGAAAATGAAATAGAGATTTTGGAAATCCAGCTGTGTTGAAAAACAGGAGCAGAATCAGACAGATTGATTAGCACTAAAATAACTACTGAGTCTTGTCGATCTATGACAGAATTGTTTCAAATTTGACATTTGAAATTCTAAAAAAACTGAAAAGCTGAAAGGGATTTTGCTTTGCTTAAAGTTTTGTTTGTAATTATTGTTTTAATGAAGTGCGACCTAACCATGATTATACCAATATGTACTCCCGGGGAAGACCCGCCTGTGGTAGTAACAGGGTGCCCACCATGCTTTGCATACGAATCGCAGGTGGCTGGCCAATCTTCTATGTGAGGCGGTCTGCCAGCCATCTTGCAGGCCACTGAAGCTGCTAGGTAATAATGCTCGAAATCAGGTGCTTCCAATCCACCCTAATCTACGGGAAGTTGCAATTCCCTGAGTGCCACCCGTCTCCTACCCTTCTTCCATACAAAGGTTCCTAGCAAGACGTGTAGAATGCTGAAGGTGGCCCGTGGGATATGTACAGGGAGGTTGTGGAAAATGTAAAGGAAGCGGGGGAGTATTATCATTTTAGACAATGATATTTGCCCTTGCAACGTAAGAGGCAAGGTGCTCCAGAATGTCATCTGAGGGCGCATGGAGGATATGGCTCTATTAAGGTACTCAACAATGAGGTCCTGGTATCCTGGTATTGGCGTACCCCCGGGTAGCGGAACTCATGTGGTTTTCACTTCAGAAGGTGGGTGTCCATGGAGGCTGGGGACAGCTGGCATGGATCAGGAACGCTCATGATTTGGCCCAATAGACTCCTAGTTAAACAAAAAATGGTTCTGTCGGGTAAGACAGATTACTTGAACAATGCTCATAAATGTAGACAAACGAAAGACAGCTCGCCCAAATTCCCCTTATGGACTAAGAGACTGAGATGGTTATGACACGTAATTTGTTTTTTTTTCTCTTTGAAACGCACCTATACCCGTGGTATCTGAAGTGTAGGTGACGGGGCGCGATCGGCTGCTCTCCCTGCCTGCATAGGTCCGCGTCCTACACTTTAGATACCATGGGCCATTGTACCACAAAGATGCAGACTGAGGGTCCCCTGTCTGTTTTACCTGAACTGTCATCCTTCCTTGTCTTGAGATAGACCCGCCGCGACCACCCATAGGGGCGCATGAGGGTCGAAACGTCGACGCATTTATAGGCCCAGACTCACCAGGATCCTCACAACAATCTTAGGAATCCTTGGTCAATATTCAGCATCTGGCCATTGAAATCTATCTTGTATATATGTATATGTATTAATTTTGTCGCACTGTATATGTTATCACACCCATTGAGCACCACTTCACAAAAAGTCACAAAATTTGCACGTTTTTATGACGGTCGTATCATGTATTGAAAAATGTATCCTTGAATGCAGTAATTCGGATATGTTTGGAAGAAATTTGTTATAATTTATACAATATAACACGTTGACCTTATGACTGTTTTTTGAGCATTTATTTCTCAAAACGTACACTGTGTATCAGCGAGCTGTCTTTCGTTTGTCTACATTTATGAGCATTGTTCAAGTAATCTGTCTTACCCGACAGAACCATTTTTTGTTTAACTATTGAATACCAGGGTTCTGAGGGACACAGGGGCACCCCTTTTTTGTTAACCAATTGACTCCTAGCCTGGAGGCCCTGTGAAACTACTCAAGAGTCTCTGAAATTTCAGCAATCCCATCCCAGATGTCATGGATATAAAGAAGTAGATCGTTCACGTAGAGGAAGACTTTAGGACATCCAAGTCCAAAGGGATGCCCCACTCCCGCTTCACTGCCAGAGCTGCTGAGCTAACAGTTCCATTGCGAGAGTGAACAGGAGCGATGAGATGGGACATCCCTGCTGTGTACCCCTACTCACTCTGAATGTAGGTGAAATAAGCTAGCTGATTTTCCTGCGAGCCATGGGCTCCATGTAAATAAGCGGTATGAGTTGCTGAAGTCTGCCGGTTAAAGCCCACCTGGTCCAGGACAGAGAACAGGTAACCAGCATCACCCCCCCCGATCTCAGAACAGCAGGAAAGGAAAACTAAAATGACAATAAACACATTTTATTATCTTTTTTTCTCTTTCCTGCCGAGTCTTGGGGGATGACTGGCACAGGAGGACTGGTAGGCACTGTTGTCAGTGTGCATGACGGTTTGGCTAGCAGTCTCCGGCTCGCCAAACCGTTATGTGCGCTGAAGCTCTCACCAACCCAGTTGCATTACTGGATTGGAGAGAGTAGGCACAGGTTCCAAGTCTCACTGGGAGCGCAAATTTGTGGCACTCAGGCCAGTACTGATGCTACTTTCATGCTTCCACCAACAGCATGAGAGCAGCGTCAAGATCAGCCGCAGCGGAGTCTAGGAGCCTGTGCCTGGAGGATAGGAGCAGAAGAGCGCTACATGTCCGGCGGCAGGTACGTTTTTTTAAATGAATTGAATGCATTATTTTTTTCATTTTGTCCTGTGATTCCCCCCCGCCCCCCCCCCCGCTGGACAGAACTCCAGTCCTCAGTGTGTAATGTTTTCTCTAGATCCAAGACCAGGCAGGCCACATACGGCCATTGGGCTGGAGACACCTCCATCAGCCTGTGTAAGCATCTAACATCAAGGGTGGTAGAGTGCTCAGGGATAAAACCACTCTGGTGTGGGTGTACCAGACTCGGCATGTGTTCCATAAGGAGTACTGCTATGATCTTACTGATAAATTTGTGGTCCGTTCCCAAAATGGATAGGGGTCAATAAGAAGTGACTTCCAGCGGGTCAAAGTCAGACTTGGGTAAAGAAACCAGCAGGGATTCACAGAGAGATTATGGGTGGCGCCTCTCCGTGAGTGTAGCCTGGTACATCTCTAACAACTTGAGGGCTAAGAGCGATTTGTAGGCCTTGTAAAATTCAACTGGCAATCCGTCGAGGCCTGGGGTCTTCTATGTGGGTACCCCTCCAATAACACCTCGGATTTGCTGAAGCGTTAGGCCGGTATTGAGGGCCTGTCTATCTAAGGGATCTGGGGTGGGCATACCCAGATCATGTAGGAACTCATCAATGTGCACCCACTGATCTGCGGGGGGATCGCACAAAGCCTTATAATGTGTTACAAAAGCCAAGTGTATTTACACATGGGTAACCTGCTACGTGTGTCGGGGAAGCCCTGACCCTGGTGATCAGGAATGTGGGCATCGGGCTTTGCAAGAGCCATGCCAGTAATCAGCCCAACTTATCCCCCTCTGCATGCATTTTGGCCCGATAGGCCTTAAAATCCATGCAACGCAGCTGCTCAATTAGCTGAGTCTGGTGCTCGATAGCCTGAGACATGGCACACACTCTGCAGAGTTGAGGCAAGTTGTCACTTCTAGTGGCCCGAACAACGCTTCAGTATGGATCTTGATGTAAGGCAGCTCTTGGCCCCTTCACCTGGTTGCACTGCCCTCTGAAGACAACTTTGAGCGACTCCCATTCAATTGGCCTGGCGGTGGCCCCAATGTATCTCAAAGTATTGTGCAATGACTTCCCTCATTTCTTCTCTGAATACCTGGTCCTCTGACAGCGCTGGCTGCCCGATGGGAACTGGGGGTCTCAGCCCTCTCCACTTAATATGCACCTGTAGTGGGTTGTGATCCGAGAAGGCTTTCCCAAGATTTTCAGCACATGTTACCTGTGTTTGAAGAGTGGAGTAGCAGAGTATGCAGTCTAACCGCACATGTAGGTCATCTGGGGGCGAATAATAGGAATAGTCCCTAACCCCAGGGTGTAGGGTATGCCAGGTATCAAGAAGAGACCAGTGAGATAGCCATTGAGTAAGCCAAGTGGCAGCCGTGGTGAGGCAGGCAGCTGAGGATGGGAAAAGTCCATTTCTGGATCAGGGGCACAATTGAAGTCTCCCCCTAGGATCCATGGGACATGAGACCAGCGAGTTAGTATTAAAGATTGATGTTCTAGAAAAGCTGATTGCCCTGTATTTGGTGCATAGATACTCCCCACCAATAAAACCTTTCCATCAAGCTGACCCTCCAACAGTACGTAAAGTCCCTCAGGGTCTATTTCTATGGTGATATGCAGGAAGGAAACCCCTGAACTGACAGGACAAGTGCGCCTCGTGCAAACCCTGAATAGGTGGTACTGAAGCATTGCCCTTACCAGTGCTTCTGTAGGCAACATTTCTCACCATTGACAATGTGGGTTTTCTGGAGAAGAGCTATATTGTGGAAACTAGCTGAAATGGCTGTTAGCATCAGCTGAAGCCATTTTGTTTTTGGCAGCCATTTTAGTTAGCCATGTGCTCGCCATGTGCTTTCTCCCTCTTCACTGTTGCCTGCCCTTGTATTCTGCTTGAGTAATCAGTTACAGTTAACTCCTTCAGCAGTGAGCCAGAACACTGCACATGATCAGAAAGGCTTGTAGCTGCCAGAATGCACCTGCTCTTCGAATAACTGTCAGGCTACTTTAACTAATGTCAGCAATACTGTAACTCCTCCCACTCTGTTGACTAAGCGATTCTTATGCATCCTTATATGTATTTGTTTTTTGTTTTTTTTTATATATTTTTATTTTAAACCTTAAAATAAAAAGCACACATTTTCAAAAAGGAAAGAAAATAATACAAGTTTTTTCCCTTCTTGCATTTGTTCATATCACAGTAGTAAAAGCAAATCCTAAATCAAAAAACACAATCAGCTCAAGAGAGAGAAGCAAAATCATCCACATATCGTATTACAATATAATGAAAGCAAATTCGTAAATCAACAACAAAACCTATCAGCCTATTCCTGTTCTCCACTTCTCCAAAGGTCCCCAGATTTTGATGCCTCGAGCTCTCCCCATCCTACCTTTCCTTGCATATATATGTTTCTCCAAATTATGTATAGCAATAAGATTTGATAACCATATTTGCATGGATGGGGGACTCTTATCTAGCCATACTCTAGCTAACGTTAATCTAAAAACAGCAGCTACCATGAACAAAAACATTGCGTCGCCTGGATCCATTTGGGCGTTTCCCGCGTCGACTCCCAACATAATAAGACTTATTGTAAGAGTTATTTTTACCCTTAGTGAATTGACTAAAAGATGCTCTGTATCCTTAATTAATGTATATAACTGGGGACATGTCTCAAACATGTGAACAATGTCCGCCTCAGTGGAATTACATCTGGGGCAAGTAATACCCTCGGACCCCCCCCATTTTGCAATCCTGGCTGGAGTGTGGTACAGTGAAAATAAGGTTTTGTAATGCTGGGATTGCAGGGGGGCAGAGCAAAGCATGGACCGACCTAGTTCCAGGGATTCGTCAAACGATTCAGGATGAGGCTCTATTCTCTCCCCCCCATTTCTCCCTATGCTTATCCAGGTCATCTGGTCTATTTTTTGCCAAAGCAGCATATATTGACCTAATGGAGTATTCCTCCCCCGTAGTTATCCCTTCCATCAATTCATTAGGTTGAAACTAAGCATGGGCGAATTTTGCGAATCTCGCGTTCGCAAATTTTGCGGATTTGCGAACTCGCAATCCGCAAAATCCGTGAATTCTTGCGAATTTGCGGATTTTTTTTTGTGTTTGCAAGGATTTCTGCCAGTTCGCGAGGGTTTCGTACCAGTTCGCAATTGCGAACTTACATTTCGGCACGCAACGGTCGCGATTATGTTGTTTCTACGTCTGGTTCATCATCACAGGTTCCCAGCACCCTCTGTTTCACCACTGCAACCCTCTGTTACATCAATGCCACCCTCTGGTTCATCATTACTGTAGATTATGGGGGGGGGGAAAGCAAGCACACCAGCCCTGCTTCAACTGACATGAATTAATTTGGGGTTAGTTTATTAATGTGTCACTGTTTTAAAATTCCAGTCTGGCACCTGCTTCCTTATCTGTAATTTTGCTTTCTGTTGCAGTGCATTTTTTTTCCCCAGGACCTTTGTGGCCTACTTGTAGCTATTCTATGAGCCTGCTGTGAGGGTCAGAGCAGGGTCATACAATTGTTGCAACTAGCAACTGAATTCTGGAGAGGCCCCAGTCAGGAAGCACTACAGGGAATTGTTACTAATGATGAGTTTGAACTCTTGCCCCTGCCGAGTGCTTTCAGTTTTGAAAAACTCGTTTTTCTGCAATTTCGCGGGATTCGCGGGGCGCAAACACGTGCAAGATCGGATTCGGAAGCCGCAAATTCGTGCGAATATGCAATTTGTTTTTTTTGCGGCGTGTTAGTTGGCAAGGTTTTGCGCGTTTTTGCGAGCCGCTCGTAGCGCAAGGCGCGAAGTTACCCTCGCGGTCGTTCAAGGGCGCGGCCATCTTGTTTGCCTGACGTATTTCCGTTTCCGGGCGCGAAGTGTAATCTCGCAAAGTCTGCGGCTTGAGAGTACACTTTCGCGCGTGTTCGCAAGGAAAATCTCGCGCGAACTTACCCGCGCGGTCGTGAACGGGCGCGGCCATCTTGTTTCTCATCCATTGCTATGGTTCTGGGCATGGTCTTTGTATCCTCTGTCAATCTCTGCCATCCTTTGCTTGTTTGAAGTTTTTTTTGATCTATTTTACTTATTATCTATCCCTCTATTTTTCTAGCCCTATATTTTTGTGTTTACTACTACTTTTGGTTAATTTTAAACTACTTTTTTAAACTCTTTTCTTTTCTTCTCTTCCCTATTCTATTTTCTTTATTCCTTTCCGCCCAGACCATGGTGAAGGGAGCCGGGAAGCATCCCGAGAAGGGGAAGGGTCCCGCACCCCGTGTCCGGCTCACGTGCGGGCGTTTGAGGGGGGAGGAGGTCGTACCCAGGGAGATCTTTACCCCGGAGGAGGTGGGCCAACTAATTTTTTATGTTCAGCGCCGCCTCCCCAGGACCATCATGGGAGGCGGCAAGATCAGTGCCGGGTACGGGGTCCGGGAGCACCGGAAGCGGTGGGAGAAGGTGTGCCAGGCCATTTACCACCACTCTCAGGTCTGGCGCACCTACAACCAGGCCGCCCACCGCTGGACGGATGTCCTGACCCGTGAGCGAGATCTGCTCGACCTCCTTGGCCTTGAGATCCCCGGGCTTGGTGAGTAGTAGTAGCTATTTCTTTACTACTATGTTTTCTCCTGCTGTGTTATTATATTGCAAATTTTTGTTTTTTACCAAGAGCAATAATGCTGCTCATTACATTGTAGGTAAATTATATTTCAAAATCTTTTGTGCATTTCAGGTACACTGCTCTCCTTCTTCTCAGTAGTGTTGCTACTATGCTTATTTGTTTTAGATTTTGTGTTCATTTCATTGGCCTGTGAAATTATGTATGAGTGTGGTTTAAAGAACTGCGTAATGCTACACACTAAGGTTCTGATTTTTAATTACCGGCGCATCCCTGCAAAGTAGCAGGGATGCGCCAGTAATTGTGCGTCACGCCACCATCACCCATGGTGCGCCGTATTTACAATGCGGCGCACCATGGGCCCAAAACGTCACCAAAGCGTTACGCATCTGTGCCGTAAAGGCGGCGCATTGCTGGAGTTGCGTCGCAATGATGGTGCAGCTCCATCAATGCTCTGGGGTGCCCTATCTCCCCAATGCTGCGTCAAGCCGTACGTCTGCTTCAAGCAGGCGCAGGGTTTGAGTCACGCATCATTGTCCTCAAAGTGACTGATTGAAATCTTGTAGATTTCCCTCAGCCACTTTTAGGATGCGTTCCTGCGCAGGAACGCCCTCCCTTGCGCCGGAACGCCCCCTATTGGCGCAGGGCTTTACAACGTGATGCATCTCCCATATGCGTCACGTTGTTAATATACGCCGCACCATTGCACCTCTTTTGTGCTGTCGCTGCGTCACAAAAGTCACGCAACAATGGAGCAAAAGAGCCGCAAGGGGCTTCTAAATCAGCCCCTACAGACTCAAGTCCAGTCCTTCCTTTGTACACATGGCGATAAGAAGAAATAGTGGTTGTGGATTAATAGTTTGAGTATTTTAATGACTGGTTAATGTAGTAGGAAACTTTAGTGTTGTCGCTGAACTTCAATCACGATGGACTTTGGCTGTCACTTTGCGTGCTGCGGACTGCTGCCTGCCAATCCTAGGCAAACCTTTTTAGTACTTTGTTTAGTGAGTTACATAGGGTAGTTTCCAATTCGACGGTCCGCAAATCAAGCAATACTAAAGTAATAACGTAGTCGACCACATGAGATTGGTCAATAATATATCCCGTGGAGTCGTTCCCTATTTGCTATTTCGCAAAAATATTTTGTTAGTTCTTTTGAAATGTTTGATTTGGTTGAGAAATATCATCCATGTTTTCTGTTTTTCTTTCTTTCATGTTGTACATCAGCTTCCCCCAGGGGCAAGAGGAGGACACAGGAGGAGGAGGAGGAGGGTGCTGTTGACGATGCAGGCCAGGACCGGGCAGGCGAGGGCTCCTTTGCTGGCCCCAGTAAGTTTTAATTTTAATATAGAGTACTTATTTTTTCCTAGCGTTCCTCATTCGATTTTTTCTAAATCGTCTTTGATCTTCTTGTAGACAGGATCTAAATTCTTATCCTGCCTCGACTATGACTCCGTGTGGTATTACTAGATTATTCTTATTAGTCTGTCTGTGTAGCTAACTAAGATTGCACATTTGGCATTTCCATTGGACTCCCATTCTAGTCAGCAATAGCTCTATGCACTGAGTGCAGTCCTCTGGGATTGTCCATAATGTCTTTTCAAGTATTCTAAATGTTTATGCTTTGACCATTGCCAACAATAAAAAGGTGAATGACCACCAAGAAAGAATAAGATACTACTTTACTTTTGGTTTGGATAGGAGGACAATCCATTCTACTACTGTTGCAGGGACAAATCTGCACAAACAGAACTATGGACACTAAATAATGCATTGCTTAGCTTATCAATTATAATAGGTGCTGTTAGACTTTCCACATACCTCAGTGATAACAGACTTTGTAGTTGAACCCCCAATCTCCTTACTGACTAGATAGTGTGGCAGAGTCATTTAGCTCCCAAAGTCACTGATGGCAGAGGCACGGACTCATGCTTGCAAAAATTCCAAAACCTTTAGCTCATCCACTCTAGTCTGGAGGACCAAAAACCACAGAGTCCATTTAAGTTTAAAAGCTTTATTAAAAGTAAACTCATTTATTAAAATCAAGTTTGTCATAAAAGTGAACGTGTAACTGAAAATGGAAAAGTGCTTAGTGCTGATGATTAATTGGACACATTTCTTGTGGTCGAGCCGAGCTCTCACCTGGTTTGAACTTGACCCTGCTCGTGTTCTTAGAAGTCAAGTTTCTGTCTGTTAGGAGAAAAAGTGTTGTGTGTTAAAAAGTAAAAAGCAAACATTCATCAGTTGTGCCAAAAAGTGCAGCAAGACAACAGCCTTCCCTGGAAAAAGGGACATTTTTACTTTAGAGTACACAGTCATAAATTATTAAATTGTATACTGTTTTTTTCACATTTCTTTCTTCCTCCTAGACCAAATATTATATAGTAGTGAGTGGTGTATTCTAACATTATTAAATGTACTTTGTAGGTGGAACATCTGGAGACGGGGCCAGTGCGGAGGTGGTGGTGGCATTGGACGAGGAGGACAACTCTGGGGAGGAGGCGGTGCAAGTGCCGGACAAGGACATGCCTGTGAGGGTTCACACGGTGGTGGCGGGCAGAGGTAAGCTATACATTCCTTAGTCATTGAGATTGAAGACTGCAGAGTGTGCTTTCTGCATGGGTGTATTATAAATAAACCAGGTAGTAGCCTCCTCTAAATGTACTTCGACTTAGCTGTGAAGTTTTTGACGAGAAGAATCCCAATCAGATCTGAGGTGAACTTGATGGATGGGATGAACGAAAAGCGAAAGAAGGGTGTAAGTAAGTGTGGAAGGACGAGAAATGTAATGATGACTGGCAAAGAAGAATGATATGTGTTTGCTTGGTCCCCGAGGTGGCTGGGAAGGAAAGAATATGGTATGGTGCATGGCTGGGTGAATGATGAAGCAAGGATGGGTGGAAGGAGAACAGCCTGGGTGGGTGAGACAGAAACTGTATGTGTGCATATACTTTGAATGGATGGATGCCTGGATCATTCATGGTACTATCTGACTCTTAGATAGCATATGTGTATCTAGAGAGAGTAGACGGTCACTGGATGAACTAAGTGTTACTTTGAAGAGCATGTAACACCGCACCCGCACGTCCGTTCCAGTGTAGGAAAGGCAAGGAAAAGAAGTTGTAACGCTGTCCAAATACTACCATGAATAGTAGCAGTAGTTTGTATTGCAACTGCAAGCACAGCATATATCCGGTTATTACGGTGGACACTCCCTACCTCTCTTAATAACTTTAGTTTAGTAGTAGTACGTCATTCATGTGTGGGGGTATCACTGTTCACTCAATAATAAGCAAAGCACCTAAAGTCATCCCATATGTCATCAAATACATCCCATGTGAAGTGATAGATAATCAGATAATTTAGCTTCTTCATTTTCCTTTTCTAATACTCATTTGCACGGTAGGGTGAAAGCTAAATTAATTAAGCAGTAGCCCTTTTAACAGAGTATTCTCAGTGCCACCCGTAATAGAAAAGTAAGAGCTTCACCACCTGCATGTACTGGACCGGTACAGTAACGCAAGTCTGTCTCACTCACCATGGTGTGCGTCTGTTTTTCTCGGGTGCAAGTTCACTGCGCTGGCATTATGCCGGCTTGCATAAGATAACGTACCAATTTTCCTAAACAAGAGAGAAGAAGAAGAATAAGAGTGGTGTACTGTCATAGTCGACTGTAATGGAAGTCCATAGTGCTCGTAGAATTTGTTCCTTAAACTCCCACTAATGTTAGAGCAAGGATGAAGAAGTCGGAGGTTATATAGATACTGTCCTCAATAGTTATGTACTGTGCTTTCAATTTGCTACTTGTACTGTGACAACTTTCTACTCAATCATTTTGTGTTAATCTTAAGGAGCATTGGTTACAGACTATGTCTTTCTTTTTTCATGTAGTTGCTCCTTCCAAATCCAAGACACCATCAAGGAGGAAGGAGCTGGCTCGAATGGCCCGGCAACGGAGGCTGGATGCCACTGTCGCTGAATATCGGCGGCTGGTGGCCCTGGAGGAGGAGGAGACGCAGTCTGGTACAACAACAACGTCCACTGGGACAGCTGCATCCTCCTCCGTGCGGGCTGCCAGCCAGCGCAGTGCTCCAGCGGTACGGAGCCGGGCTACCAAAGCCAAACGCCACCGCCGAGCAGCAAAGAAAGCAGCTGCCCCTCACAGGATTTGCAAGGCACACCGGCGCCGCTTATCCCTCAGACTGTCCTACCTGGAGCAGGAGGTCCATAACTATAAGAACTTGGTGGAGGGCCTCCGCTTCGAACTTGCCACCCTCGGCAAGGAGCATGATGCCCTGGCTGCTAAATCCAACAGCACCCTGCCATAGTATCCCTTGCCCCTTTTTTAGAGACTTTTGGGGGGTGGGAATTGGGAGTTGGGTTTTTTGGGGACTTTTGAAGGGCAATCGTTGGGGTTAGGGAGAGTCTTGCGGGAGATTATTTTGTTAGGGCTATAAAAATATACTTTTTGAAACTTTATCTGACCATACCTGTTTTTTACTGCTTTTGAGTCTGGTGGGTGGGGGTTTAACAGTAAGTTTGTTTTCCTGAATAGTCCTAGGACTTTAGTAGTACTACCGTCAATCCAATCTCTCGTCTCTCCTAATACTCCATTATACTACCTCCAACCAAACGCCTATCTTACCTGTAATTTCTGTTTGCAAGTAGGGCTAGGCCCAGGGCTGGCTCCACGGCAAACAGCGAATAAGGTTGGCAATCCTGGGCGGATAAAATTTCCTCATAGCGGTGGTACTAGTGGTGTGACACAGTGGCAGTTGCATGCCTATGAAAAAAAAGAAAATGAAATCTGGTTTGTCCTCCTGAGCAATACAACGGTACAATAGAGAATATAGCAGGTGACAGAAGTACACTAGAACAGTGCCACATTGTAGCCTAACAAATGGTAAAGTATAACTAATTCGGTTGGAGTTCTTTGACATTAGCCATGGGTCTTTGTCAAGCAGAGTAAGAATATATCCTCGGATTTCTTCACCAGCCTGTTGCTATCACCTTATCCTCCCCAGCAAGTGTGTGGATTTATTGCTGTAATTTAGTCACACATCAATCAAAACCACACAGCCCGGGGGAAGAGGGTTAGGGTTTGAAAAATGGATGTGTACGGGGGTTTTTGGGAAAGGTTTTGGGAGACAAGAAAAAATAGCACAGCATGGACAAACAATTGTGAACATAAACAAATCTTTGGGTACAAACCTATCCATCAATCTTTGAAAGTGCATGCACTACTGCATGCATGTCAGTGAAAAGTAAGTAGTACTTTCGACAACTGTGGAAGAAAGAATGCGACAGTACAGGGCGTGTGTGGAATTATTGATAACTATATTCAACATAAGGTCTCTGTTGCCAGATACCTGAGAGCCTTGCTGGTCACTATAAATCCATTCACAACACTCAATGGGGTTGGTCTGGAAGGTATAGTAGATAGAAAAGGAGAAATTGCTCTTTTTCTAGGTGTCCCCTCACTCACCAGGGTTGCCCCTTGGTGACATGCTTCATCATTGGGGCCTTCCCAGTCCTCTACGGGCTGGGGCGTGCTGCGACTTGCGAATTACGTAGGAGCACTTACAAATGACTATGTGTGGTGCAGATGTGATAGTGGAGTGGACTAAGTGATGTGTTGAGGGATCAATTTAGAAGCAGAGAGAGATCCAAGAAATGCAGTCACAGTCAGAGAAAAAGACAAAGGATACTGTATCTGTATGTTGTTGTAGTTGTCCTGTTGAATTTGGTAAGTAAGTTGCCTGCAGAAAAAAAATCCTCTTATTAGCAGCACTCCTCCATTGCAGCCGACGCTTCGTCCATCGATGTTGGTCACCAGAAGACACCCTGTCCACTGCCTGCCTGATGCTGAATTGTGGCTCGCTAATGTGAAGCCTGACTCCATCCTTTTTTCCCCATTGCACAAATCTCATACTTGCAATATTTCTCGACCTTCGGTCCAAACGCGCTGCTTAGCTAGGCCATAGGTCCGGTTTGCCACCACGGATTTCCTGAAAAGCAAATGCAATCAAGATTGGAGTGTCCCAGCAGTGCTCCCAGACCCCGAAACTCACCCACAAACACCAGGAAGCCCCCCAAACAGGCCCCCGAAAATGCTACATTGAGCAAAATGTCAGAAATAGCAACAAAAAAAAATCGGCCTGGATTTTGTCCCAACCACTTCTACCCGGTATTAGACCTTCCCAGGAATGCCCCAAGACCCGCCAACCCACCTGCCAAAAAGCATAACACCCCCAAATAGGCCAAAAGCAACATCTCCTACTTACAATATTTCTCGGCCTTCGGTCCAAACGCTCTGCGTAGCTAGGCCATAGGTCCGGTTTGCCACCACGGATTTCCTGAAAAGCAAATGCAATCAAGATTAGAGTGTCCCAGCAGTGCTCCCAGACCCCGAAACCCACCCACAAACACCAGGAAGCCCCCCAAACAGGCCCCCGAAAACGCTACATTGAGCAAAATGTCAGAAATAGCACAAAAAAATCGCTGTGGATTTTGTCCCAACCACTTCTACCCGGTATTAGACCTTCCCAGGAATGCCCCAAGACCCGCCAACCCACCCGCCAAAAAGCATAACACCCCCAAACAGGCCAAAAGCAACATCTCCTACTTACAATATTTCTCGGCCTTCGGTCCAAACGCGCTGCGTAGCTAGGCCATAGGTCCGGTTTGCCACCACGGATTTCCTGAAAAGCAAATGCAATCAAGATTAGAGTGTCCCAGTAGTGCTCCCAGACCCCGAAACTCACCCACAAACACCAGGAAGCCCCCAAACAGGCCCCCAAAAACGCTACATTGAGCAAAATGTCAGAAATAGCAACAAAAAAATCGCCGTGGATTTTGTCCAAACCACTTTTATCCGGTATTAGAGCTTCCCAGCAATGGCCCCAGAGCCGTCAACCCAGGAGAAAACGAGTAGAAGACCCCTAAACAGCCAAAGAGCAAAAGTACAAAAATGGGGACTGTCATTTTTTTCCAAATTTCCCAAATCACTCCGCGCGCGCTCTGCAGCTAGGCCCTAACTCCCCTCTGCCACCATGGATTTGCTTCAAACCTCTTGCAAAGTAAAGTATATATAGCCAGCAGTGCGCCCAGACCCCGAAACCCACCCACAAACACCAGGAAGCCCCCCAAACAGGCCCCCGAAAACGCTACATTGAGCAAAATGTCAGAAATAGCAAAAAAAAAATCGGCGTGGATTTTGTCCAAACCACTTTTATCCGGTATTAGAGCTTCCCAGCAATGGCCCCAGAGCCGTCAACCCGGGAGAAAACGAGTAGAAGACCCCTAAACAGCCAAAGAGCAAAAGTACAAAAATGGGGACTGTCATTTTTTTCCAAATTTCCCAAATCACTCCGCGCGCGCTCTGCAGCTAGGCCCTAACTCCCCTCTGCCACCATGGATTTGCTTCAAACCTCTTGCAAAGTAAAGTATATATAGCCAGCAGTGCGCCCAGACCCCGAAACCCACCCACAAACACCAGGATGCCCCCCAAACAGGCCCCCGAAAATGCTACATTGAGCAAAATGTCAGAAATAGCAACAACAACAAAATCGGCGTGGATTTTGTCCAAACCACTTTTATCCGGTATTAGAGCTTCCCAGCAATGGCCCCAGAGCCGTCAACCCAGGAGAAAACGAGTAGAAGACCCCTAAACAGCCAAAGAGCAAAAGTACAAAATTGGGACTGTCATTTTTTTCCAAATTTCCCAAATCACTCCGCGCGCGCTCTGCAGCTAGGCCCTAACTCCCCTCTGCCACCATGGATTTGCTTCAAACCTCTTGCAAAGTAAAGTATATATAGCCAGCAGTGCGCCCAGACCCCGAAACCCACCCACAAACACCAGGATGCCCCCCAAACAGGCCCCCGAAAATGCTACATTGAGCAAAATGTCAGAAATAGCAAAAACAAAATCGGCGTGGATTTTGTCCAAACCACTTTTATCCGGTATTAGAGCTTCCCAGCAATGGCCCCAGAGCCGTCAACCCAGGAGAAAACGAGTAGAAGACCCCTAAACAGCCAAAGAGCAAAAGTACAAAAATGGGGACTGTCATTTTTTTCCAAATTTCCCAAATCACTCCGCGCGCGCTCTGCAGCTAGGCCCTAACTCCCCTCTGCCACCATGGATTTGCTTCAAACCTCTTGCAAAGTAAAGTATATATAGCCAGCAGTGCGCCCAGACCCCGAAACCCACCCACAAACACCAGGATGCCCCCCAAACAGGCCCCCAAAATTGCTACATTGAGCAAAATGTCAGAAATAGCAACAACAAAAATCGGCGTGGATTTTGTCCAAACCACTTTTATCCGGTATTAGAGCTTCCCAGCAATGGCCCCAGAGCCGTCAACCCAGGAGAAAACGAGTAGAAGACCCCTAAACAGCCAAAGAGCAAAAGTACAAAAATGGGGACTGTCATTTTTTTCCAAATTTCCCAAATCACTCCGCGCGCGCTCTGCAGCTAGGCCCTAACTCCCCTCTGCCACCATGGATTTGCTTCAAACCTCTTGCAAAGTAAAGTATATATAGCCAGCAGTGCGCCCAGACCCCGAAACCCACCCACAAACACCAGGATGCCCCCCAAACAGGCCCCCGAAAACGCTACATTGAGCAAAATGTCAGAAATAGCAACAAAAAAAATCGCCGTGGATTTTGTCCAAACCACTTTTATCCGGTATTAGAGCTTCCCAGCAATGGCCCCAGAGCCGTCAACCCAGGAGAAAACAAGTAGAAGACCCCTAAACAGCCAAAGCGCAAAAGTACAAAAATGGGGACTTTGTCATTTTTTTCCAAATTTCCCAAATCACTCCGCGCGCGCTCTGCAGCTAGGCCCTAACTCCCCTCTGCCATCATGGATTTGCTTCAAACCTCTTGCAAAGTAAAGTATATATAGCCAGCAGTGCGCCCAGACCCCGAAACCCACCCACAAACACCAGGAAGCCCCCCAAACAGGCCCCCGAAAACGCTACATTGAGCAAAATGTCAGAAATAGCACAAAAAAAAATCGGCCTGGATTTTGTCCCAACCACTTCTACCCGGTATTAGACCTTCCCAGGAATGCCCCAAGACCCGCCAACCCACCCGCCAAAAAGCATAACAATCCCAAACAGGCCAAAAGCAACATCTCCTACTTACAATATTTCTCAGGCTTCGGTCCAAACGCGCTGCGTAGCTAGGCCATAGGTCCGGTTTGCCACCACGGATTTCCTGAAAAGCAAATGCAATCAAGATTAGAGTGTCCCAGCAGTGCTCCCAGACCCCGAAACCCACCCACAAACACCAGGAAGCCCCCCAAACAGGCCCCCGAAAACGCTACATTGAGCAAAATGTCAGAAATAGCAACAACAAAAAATCGGCGTGGATTTTGTCCCAACAACTTCTACCCGGTATTAGACCTTCCCAGGAATGCCCCAAGACCCGCCAACCCACCCGCCAAAAAGCATAACACCCCCAAACAGGCCAAAAGCAACATCTCCTACTTACAATATTTCTCGGCCTTCGGTCCAAACGCGCTGCGTAGCTAGGCCATAGGTCCGGTTTGCCACCACGGATTTCCTGAAAAGCAAATGCAATCAAGATTAGAGTGTCCCAGCAGTGCTCCCAGACCCCGAAACTCACCCACAAACACCAGGAAGCCCCCCAAACAGGCCCCCGAAAACGCTACATTGAGCAAAATGTCAGAAATAGCAACAACAAAAAATCGGCGTGGATTTTGTCCCAACCACTTCTACCCGGTATTAGACCTTCCCAGGAATGCCCCAAGACCCGCCAACCCACCTGCCAAAAAGCATAACACCCCCAAACAGGCCAAAAGCAACATCTCCTACTTACAATATTTCTCGGCCTTCGGTCCAAACGCGCTGCGTAGCTAGGCCATAAGTCGGGGTTGCCACCACAGATTTCCTGAAAAGCAAATGCAATCAAGATTAGAGTGTCCCAGCAGTGCTGACAGACCCCGAAACTCACCCACAAAGAGACGGAACCCCCCCTAAGAGCACCTCAAAGGCAAGCAAGTCAGCAAAAACACTAAAAGATTTGCACCTCGGATTTGGTCCAAACCACTTTTATCCGGTATTAGAGCTTCCCAACAATGGTCCCAGAGCCGTCAACTCACCTGCAAAGAGGTAGAACAACACCCCCACAAGTGCTGAGTCTTTCTTCATTGGGCGTAAACCAGCCCTCTGCTTTGATGGAAATAGGAGTCTGGAGGAGGAGGATAGAGGAGCATGTTCTTCTGAACTTGTGAACCTGAGGAATGCAGACTGCGGCACCTTCAAATCAATTAGCAAACCAGTGAAGACAGTTCTGCTGATGGGCTTGTTTTTGTGATTATCTGATTAAAGTTTGAAATATATTAACTGTGCCAACAAAGAAAGACAGACACACAGGAATAAAAGTGAATAAGGACGAAAAAGAAAGTTATTGATTCGTTGTCTCATTTTCAGGGCTCGGTATCACGGTCCAGGAATAAGAATAAGGCTTTGTCATCATACTCTGCGAATTCAGGCAGGGTGAGCTCAGTGTCACCTGACAGAGTAGAAATTCCCTCATCTATGTTGCTGGCCACCTCGTCTTCATCCGGCGCGCTTTCTCGTACTCTGAAATCTGGTGGTATGAGGTGCTGATTCATCTTGATCATTGTTAACCTCTCCACATTTTTGGGCGAGAGGCGGCTCCGTTTGGAAGTTACAATGCCACCAGCAGCACTGAAAACACGTTCAGAAGACACGCTTGCGAGTGGGCAAGACAAGTAGTTTAAAGCCAGGTTGGTGAGCTCTGGCCACAATTCTTTTTTCCCATGCCAATACGCCAATGGGTCAGCATTAACATAGACCTCTGTTGAGTCATTCAGATAGTCCTTCACCATCGACTCAAGGTCCTCATCCAAGGTTCCTCCACTTTGCTTATCTGTTGCTGTGCCTCTGCCCTTTTGAGAACCATACCCAAGCCGAGCTAGCCAATCCTCTTCAGCCTCCAATGTTTCTGTTGTGTCTGGTGCAGATGATCCGGTTGCCGGTGTCTTTAACGGCTGAGAGGTCACTTGTGCCACAGCCACAGGTGCAGGAGTGGATTGTTTTGACTGGGGATGGCCTGCTGACGTACTGCCATTTCCTTCAATTTTCTGCCGTTCTCTTTCAAACCTCTTGGCTGACAAGGCCAGACAACGTTTGTACTTTGGAACATGTTCATCATCAAAAGGAAAGAATGCTTGGCCTGCCAGCGCCTTTTTGTAGCGTGGATCCAGAATAGTAGCACAAATGTAATGCTCTTCTGAGTGGATCATTTTAAGACGTTCATCACCTTGTAGGAGCTCTAATAATTTCCCAGCCAGAACAAAAGAGTCTTGGTTTTTTACATCTTTTTCAAACACAGAACACACCTCCTTCAGTTTGTGCTCCAGCATGTACAACAATGGGATAGCTTTTCCCAAATTACAGTCCTCCTTGCTGACTGCACGCGTGAAGAACTCAAAAGGACGAAGCATGCGTGTCAGGCTTTGAACTATGTTCCATTGCGCCGCACCCATCCTCAGGTCCTCCTGAGCTGTACCCTCTGTTAAGAAATATTGATTGAGTACCGTATACTGCT
This sequence comes from Lissotriton vulgaris, assembly GCF_964263255.1. Taxonomy (NCBI): domain Eukaryota; kingdom Metazoa; phylum Chordata; class Amphibia; order Caudata; family Salamandridae; genus Lissotriton; species Lissotriton vulgaris. Next base: position 94,291 of record NW_028248894.1, on the reverse strand, counting down.
CATATAGACGCTCAAGCATGTAGAAGGTTGAGTTCCAACGTGTTACCACCTCCTGGATGAGTGCTTTCACTGGCATTTGACGTTGATATAGCAGGCTCCTCAGCTGCTTCCGGGCCTTAAAAGAATGGCTGAAATGGTTGCACATTTTTCGGCAGGTGTCCAATACTCTGTACGCTGCACTGCCTTTATTACCCAAGAATTTTTGGACAACCAGGTTTATACAGTGCGCCAAACACGGCACTCTGAAATAGTCACCCAGCCTCATGGCCTTAACTATATTGGCGCCATTGTCCGTGGAAACATAACCAACCTGGCGTTTTTTTGGGGACAGCCACTTAAGGACCTTTGTGTTAAAGACATCCAAAATGTTTTCTGCTGTGTGACGTTTCTCCAAACCAAACATGGCTAGTGTTGCATGTTTCCGAGCAGCTTTAAAAACAATGTCCGCGTCAACACCTGCGTTTAGCTTTGCTTTAGCCCCTGAAAAAGAGACCCAGTGTGCAGTGATGCACATGTAATCAGCGCCTGCACCACTGGTCCACATGTCTGTTGTCAGATGTATAGTGTGAACAGCACTCTTCTGCAAAGCTGCCCCAATCACCTTCAGAACATCTTCATGTAGTGCTGGAACCGCAACTCGGGCAAAATAGAACCGGCTAGGAACCTTCCATTTAGGGCAGAGCGCTGCCACTAATTCTAGAAAACCAACCCCTTCTACAAAAGAAAAAGGGAGAAGGTCCAGAGCTAGCATTTTAGCCAGCTTAGTGTTATACAGACGCGTCAGTGGGTGGTTGCGTTCATATTGCGCTTCTGTAAACAACATCTTTTTAATGTTGCCCTGGACCAAGGATTTACGGGATGATGATGATATCTTCGACCCAGTTACGCTCGCTGATGAACTTTTCCGCATTGATGTCTCACTCTCTCCCACACTCTTAGTGTGGCTCACATGGGGTGTGCTGCTGACAGGGGTACTGGGTGTAAGTGAAGTGTTTGAATCGTCTTCTTCCTCCTCGTCATCATCAGATGAAAAATCAACGTTTTCATTACGTGCAATTCGGGCTTCCTTGACCGCCTCTAGGTGCGCAAACCATTGGACAGGGTGCGCTCTCCTAAGATGACCTCTCTGGCCTCCGGTACCATAGTTGGTACCAAACTTACCACGACTAACTCGAAGCTTACACATGCTACAAATGGCTACGTTTTCCATTCTTGGGCAAACACTAAAGAAGTCCCAAACTGGAGACTTGAAATGTCTTTGGGGGCCGGAGGAGGCGGCGATACTGGTGGTGGTGGTCCTGCTGCTAATGCCAGATGAAGTGGAGGATGTGGATTGCCGAACTTCAGTACGTTTTGCACTTTCACCACCACTAATTGAGGTCGAGGTGGATGGAAGTCCCTTCTTGCGAGGAAGAAATATGGAAGCGGTAGGTGTTGGTGTACTAGTTAACTCCAAATCCAATGATTGTTGTGTTTCCATTGACTCCTCGTCGTCATCATCATCACGCTCAGCAGCTTCTCGGGATAGGGTCAAAATGTCTCTTTGCTGCATGCCCGCTGGGGCTGCAGTGACCATTATGATGACTGGATCGTCGTCGTGAAGGGCTTCATCAGCAGCAGTATGCGTCACTTCTTGTTGAGCCTCATCACACTCCATAGCTATGAGTTTTTCGACGACCTTCCTTTTACGCTTAGGTATCTTTGCCAGATCATGGTGTGCCTCACTCTCAGGCTGCCGTGGTGGTACCCAATCGTCATTCAGATCATCAGTAGGAGGTGGGCTTGAAGAAGATGTAGACACCCCCCTTGATCTTTTCCTTGCTAGGGATGTGGAAGACAATGAATGATCATCAGGAGGAGTGGCTTCCTCAAATGATACCTTGGTCTGATTGTCAATTTCCTGATGTGCCCCTACTTCGGGAGGAACAACTATTGTGGGCACTTGTGACCCTCCATGCACCTCGGCTTGCGCATCTCCTTGCGCTGCCTCTCCTTCCACATGTACTTGGGCTTGTACTACTTGCACATGTTGTTGTTGCGGCTGTGGTTGTTCAACACTTGTCAGATGAGTTACAACAACCTGTGTTGATTCAGGGACATTGCTGCTACTTTCTTGCGATGAGCCAACATCACTGGTCGATGGTGATTGGAGAAGTACACTGACTGCCTCTGAAGCACTCAAGGGCTTTGACTTAAGTTGGCGTGGTGGTGGAGGCACTGAACCCAATGGAGCGGGGGTGCTGCTCCCAGCTTGGTCCCCAGCAGATCCTGCTGCTGCAGGCGTACTTTTTTTTTTGCTCCCAAAAAACGTGGCGGTTGGCACACCAGCCTCCTTGGTAACTTGCTTCTTCTGCTCCTTACTAGCAACTTTCTTGCTAGAGGACCTACGGAGACCTTTTTTTGGGGCCATCTTCTTCAGAGCAGGTCAGACAGCAGGCCGCAGTTGCACGAATTGTAAAGTTGTCTGTGGCCAGACGTGACGTCGCGTGACGTTATGCTGCACACACACACCGCTGCAGGACTTCTTCCTGGCACTGGTGGTTCTCTTGAGTCTTGTGCACCTAAAAACAATGGAAGACAGAGGAACATCAGTTCAGTTATACACCCCAAAAAAATCGAAAAAAACCTAGAAAATCAGCACAATCCCATTCCATCCATGCCCTCCATGATGTTTAAGTTCAAGACACCCCACGGAAAGACTAGGCCCATGCTAGACTCAAATACCCCTGGTGAAAAGGCCACAAGTACAGCCCCCAAAAACGAAAATCACTGAAAAATCAGCACAATCCCATTCCATCCATGCCCTCCATGATGTTTAAATTCAAGACACCCCACAGAAAGACTAGGCCCATGCAAGACTCACTACCCCTGGGCATAAAGGTTGAAAAGTAGGCAAAATGGTTGCAGGCCTAACAACAATGCCTACATTCAAAATGGCTACTTGCCTCCCAGCACATGGCCAGGGCCTGTAGCAGCACTCAAAATGGCCCCCAGCCACATGGCCTGTCCCTCCCCATGAACACCCCCAAAAATCGAAAAACACTGCAAAATCAGCACAATCCCATTCCATCCATGCCCTCCATGATGTTTAAGTTCAAGACACCCCACAGAAAGACTAGGCCCATGCAAGACTCAATACCCCTGGTGAAAAGGCCACAAGTACAGACCCAAAAAACGAAAATCACTGAAAAATCAGCACAATCCCATTCCATCCATGCCCTCCATGATGTTTAAGTTCAAGACACCCCACAGAAAGACTAGGCCCATGCTAGACTCAAATACCCCTGGTGAAAAGGCCACAAGTACAGCCCCCAAAAACGAAAATCACTGAAAAATCTGCACAATCCCATTCCATCCATGCCCTCCAAGATGTTTAAATTCAAGACACCCCACAGAAAGACTAGGCCCATGCAAGACTCACTACCCCTGGGCATAAAGGTTGAAAAGTAGGCAAAATGGTTGCAGGCCTAACAACAATGCCTACATTCAAAATGGCCACTTGCCTCCCAGCACATGGCCAGGGCCTGTAGCAGCACTCAAAATGGCCCCCAGCCACATGGCCTGTCCCTCCCCATGAACACCCCCAAAAATCGAAAAACACTGCAAAATCAGCACAATCCCATTCCATCCATGCCCTCCATGATGTTTAAGTTCAAGACACCCCACAGAAAGACTAGGCCCATGCAAGACTCAATACCCCTGGTGAAAAGGCCACAAGTACAGCCCCAAAAAACGAAAATCACTGAAAAATCAGCACAATCCCATTCCATCCATGCCCTCCATGATGTTTAAGTTCAAGACACCCCACAGAAAGACTAGGCCCATGCTAGACTCAAATACCCCTGGTGAAAAGGCCACAAGTACAGCCCCCAAAAACGAAAATCACTGAAAAATCTGCACAATCCCATTCCATCCATGCCCTCCATGATGTTTAAATCCAAGACACCCCACAGAAAGACTAGGCCCATGCAAGACTCACTACCCCTGGGCATAAAGGTTGAAAAGTAGGCAAAATGGTTGCAGGCCTAACAACAATGCCTACATTCAAAATGGCCACTTGCCTCCCAGCACATGGCCAGGGCCTGTAGCAGCACTCAAAATGGCCCCCAGCCACATGGCCTGTCCCTCCCCATGAACACCCCCAAAAATCGAAACACACTGCAAAATCAGCACAATCCCATTCCATCCATGCCCTCCATGATGTTTAAGTTCAAGACACCCCACAGAAAGACTAGGCCCATGCAAGACTCAATACCCCTGGTGAAAAGGCCACAAGTACAGCCCCAAAAAACGAAAATCACTGAAAAATCAGCACAATCCCATTCCATCCATGCCCTCCATGATGTTTAAGTTCAAGACACCCCACAGAAAGACTAGGCCCATGCTAGACTCAAATACCCCTGGTGAAAAGGCCACAAGTACAGCCCCCAAAAACGAAAATCACTGAAAAATCTGCACAATCCCATTCCATCCATGCCCTCCATGATGTTTAAATCCAAGACACCCCACAGAAAGACTAGGCCCATGCAAGACTCACTACCCCTGGGCATAAAGGTTGAAAAGTAGGCAAAATGGTTGCAGGCCTAACAACAATGCCTACATTCAAAATGGCCACTTGCCTCCCAGCACATGGCCAGGGCCTGTAGCAGCACTCAAAATGGCCCCCAGCCACATGGCCTGTCCCTCCCCATGAACACCCCCAAAAATCGAAACACACTGCAAAATCAGCACAATCCCATTCCATCCATGCCCTCCATGATGTTTAAGTTCAAGACACCCCACAGAAAGACTAGGCCCATGCAAGACTCAATACCCCTGGTGAAAAGGCCACAAGTACAGCCCCAAAAAACGAAAATCACTGAAAAATCAGCACAATCCCATTCCATCCATGCCCTCCATGATGTTTAAGTTCAAGACACCCCACAGAAAGACTAGGCCCATGCTAGACTCAAATACCCCTGGTGAAAAGGCCACAAGTACAGCCCCCAAAAACGAAAATCACTGAAAAATCTGCACAATCCCATTCCATCCATTCCCTCCATGATGATTAAATTCAAGACAACCCACAGAAAGACTAGGCCCATGCAAGACTCACTACCCCTGGGCATAAAGGTTGAAAAGTAGGCAAAATGGTTGCAGGCCTAACAACAATGCCTACATTCAAAATGGCCACTTGCCTCCCAGCACATGGCCAGGGCCTGTAGCAGCACTCAAAATGGCCCCCAGCCACATGGCCTGTCCCTCCTCATGAACACCCCCAAAAATCGAAAAACACTGCAAAATCAGCACAATCCCATTCCATCCATGCCCTCCATGATGTTTAAGTTCAAGACACCCCACAGAAAGACTAGGCCCATGCAAGACTCAATACCCCTGGTGAAAAGGCCACAAGTACAGCCCCAAAAATCGAAAAACACTGAAAAATCAGCACAATCCCATTCCATCCATGCCAACCATGATGTTTACGTTCAAGACACCCAACAAAAAGACTAGGCCCATGCTAGACTCAATACCCCTGGTGAAAAGGCCACAAGTACAGCCCCGAAAAACGAAAATCACTGAAAAATCAGCACAATCCCATTCCATCCATGCCCTCCATGATGTTTAAATTCAAGACACCCCACAGAAAGACTAGGCCCATGCAAGACTCAGTACCCCTGGGCATAAAGGTTGAAAAGTAGGCAAAATGGTTGCAGGCCTAACAACAATGCCTGCATTCAAAATGGCCACTTGCCTCCCAGCACATGGCCAGGGCCTGTAGCAGCACTCAAAATGGCCCCCAGCCACATTGCCTGTCCCTCCCCATGAACACCCCCAAAAATCGAAAAACACTGCAAAATCAGCACAATCCCATTCCATCCATGCCCTCCATGATGTTTAAGTTCAAGACACCCCACAGAAAGACTAGGCCCATGCTAGACTCAAATACCCCTGGTGAAAAGGCCACAAGTACAGCCCCCAAAAACGAAAATCACTGAAAAATATGCACAAACCCATTCCATCCATGCCCTCCATGATGTTTAAATTCAAGACACCCCACAGAAAGACTAGGCCCATGCAAGACTCACTACCCCTAGGCATAAAGGTTGAAAAGTAGGCAAAATGGTTGCAGGCCTAACAACAATGCTTGCATTCAAAATGGCCACTTGCCTCCCAGCACATGGCCAGGGCCTGTAGCAGCACTCAAAATGGCCCCCAGCCACATGGCCTGTCCCTCCCCATGAACACCCCCAAAAATCGAAAAACACTGAAAAATCAGCACAATCCCATTCCATCCATGCCAACTATGATGTTTAAGTTCAAGAAGACACCCAACAAAAAGACTAGGCCCATGCTAGACTCAATACCCCTGGTGAAAAGGCCACAAGTACAGCCCCCAAAAACGAATATCACTGAAAAATCAGCACAATCCCATTCCATCCATGCCCTCCATGATATTTAAATTCAAGACAACCCACAGAAAGACTAGGCCCATGCAAGACTCACTACCCCTGGGCATAAAGGTTGAAAAGTAGGCAAAATGGTTGCAGACCTAACAACAATGCCTACATTCAAAATGGCCACTTGCCTCCCTGCACATGGCCAGGGCCTGTAGCAGCACTCAAAATGGCCCCCAGCCACATGGCCTGTCCCTCCCCATGAACACCCCCAAAAATCGAAAATCACTGAAAAATCAGCACAATCCCATTCCATACATGCCCTCCATGATGTTTAAGTTCAAGACACCCCACAAAAAGACTAGGCCCATGCTAGACTCAATACCCCTGGTGAAAAGGCCACAAGTACAGCCCCAAAAAACGAAAATAACTGAAAAATCAGCACAATCCCATTCCATCCATGCCCTCCATGATGTTTAAGTTCAAGACACCCCACAGAAAGACTAGGCCCATGCTAGACTCAAATACCCCTGGTGAAAAGGCCACAAGTACAGCCCCAAAAAACGAAAATCACTGAAAAATCAGCACAATCCCAATCCATCCATGCCCTCCATGATGTTTAAGTTCAAGACACCCCACAGAAAGACTCAGTCCACCCACCACTGAGTACCCCTGGGCAAAAGGCCCCAAAACAGCCCAAAAATCGAAAATTCCAAAATTGTAGTTGCAGCAACTGTAATGCCCCAAACAAACTTACTTTTAAAATTTCTAATCCAACAGTGATCCAAAGAAAGTCAAAAAGGCCTCAAATCCAAATATCCAGCAGCATCCACAAAAAGTAATCCTTCCAGCTCCAGATCCAAATGAAAAGTGACCAGGAGATTGACAAAGCACCGGGAGGAGCCTGCTGGACAGGAACAGGAAGTTGAAGACTGTGGGGCACTTCCTTCCTCCCACCCCCCTGCCCCCCACCCCAAAATGGACTCCTCGCTAAAAAAGTGCAGGCAAATGTCAACCTAAGGAGTTATTCAGATAAAAATCATCATTTCAAGAAGGTTTATGCTGCTTGCTGGTGGATTTCTTGTGCAGAATTGCAAATTTTATATTTTCGCTTGTGCGAGATTGTTGCTGCTCGCCGCATCTCAAATCTCGCAATTGCGAAGTACTGCGAGACGTGATCTCGCCGTACTCGCGTTGACAAACTCTCGCTGTGAAAGTTGGCAAGCTGCGATGACGTAATCGGGCTCGCCAAATTCCCGCGGGATCCCGCAGCAAGATCCAAAATGGCGCAGCACTCGCAAAATATCGAGAAAAACAACTCGGCAAACGATGATAAACGCCGCGCGCCGCAAAATTGTATCACCAAGAAAAAAAAAATCAGCTGCGTGCGAATTTGCGGATTTTGCGGGAAATTCGCAAATCTCGCGGATTGCGAATTTACCGAAAATCCGCAAAATCCGCGAGCGTAACGGATTTTCCGCCCATACTTAGTTGAAACCCCATCGGCCCCCCTTGTTTGTTTCTTAAAAAACTCCTAATCTGAAGATATTTAAAAAAGTCCCTTCTGTTTATTTTATATACATGTACCAAATCCTCAAATTGTACAATCACCTCTGAATTTATTAAATCCCCGATTTGATGTATCCCTTTGTCTTCCCAATCCGCCATTACAGAATCAGCAAAAATTTCTTCTGGGAAGGATTTATTTTTATAGACTTTGGTGTATCTATTGAATCTTCCCATGCCTGCCTTTTTCAGGAAGGAGCTCCAAATTTTAAGTGCCGCCCTGAGAGTCTTGTATGTCTGTCTTTTAAGATGGCCTAGATCCGTAAAATACAAGAAGCAATTTTCTGCATTTTGCCCTAATACCACTGTGTAAGCTTCGATTGACATATTGATAGTCTTTGATAACCCCCCGCCTCCTCCTATTAATCCCTGCATATACTGAAGAGCAGCAGCCAAATAATACAATCTAAAATCTGGTGCACCCCAACCCCCTCTATCCCTTGGCAAAGTGATGAATTTATAAGCCCTACGCGTTTTTCCTTGGGCCCAAATAAATCTGTTAGCTACACTCTCCAATATATTGAACCATTTGTTCTCAAAAGTTAAGGGTATTGACCTAAATAAATACAAAAATTTAGGCAAGACCATCATTTTCAACACATTCGTGCATCCAACCAAAGAAAGGTGCAAATTATTTATCCTTTCCAGGTCACTTTTTACCTTTGCTATCAGTGGCTCCATATTGCGCTCTACTATCTCCTCTAAGTTTGCAGAGATATCGATCCCAAATATATAGCACTGTTGACCACCCTGTTATCCAGACTAGTTGCAAACCTATTCATGATTATCTGGGTTTTTGTTTTGTTCAGGCTGCATCCTGAAACCAGCCCGAAGCCATGCGCCTCTGCTTCTACTCCCACCATAGCTATATCCGGATTCGGAGTAGTATAGCCATGTCGTCAGCGTAGGCGAGAGTTTTCACAGTGCAGCCGTTTAATGACATAGAGCAAATTTCAGGATTTCCCTCTAATTTGCGGAGTAGCGGCTCCATGTACAGGGCAAAGAGCAATGGGGATGACGGACAGCCCTGGCGCGTCCCTCTTTGTATATGCACTAGATCTGAGTGTCCTCCATTTACTCTAATTTTTGCAACCGGATCTCTATATAAAGCCTGTATGGCCTGTATGTATCCTGCCCCAATACCACACCACTTGCAAAAACAACAATTGATGGACTGAATGTGGATCAATGTCACACACTCCCCCAGTCAAAAGATCTGGGCCCAAATCCATCGTTTTTTTGCACTCCACACCACCCTGGGTTAGACAATGGCGATATGCAAATCAGCTCTGACCCTGTTGCCCCATGGGAACAGTCCAGTCCGAACTACAAAAGCCATGTCCTTCCCAGAATGGAATCAAGCATCCGAGGACCGGACCGGTTTCGAGGTAACACCTCTCATCAGCCCGGCTAGCTTGACTCCAAGTGGTGTGGAGTGCCTGGGACCCACGTCTGGGCATCCCCAGCGCACTTAGGGCGGCAATTGCAAAAACAACAATTGATGGACTGAATGTGGATCAATGTCACACACTCTCCCAGTCAAAAGATCTGGGCCCAAATCCATCGTTTTTTTGCACTCCACACCACCCTGGGTTAGACAATGGCGATATGCAAATCAGCTCTGACCCTGTTGCCCCATGGGAACAGTCCAGTCCGAACTACAAAAGCCATGTCCTTCCCAGAACGGAATCAAGCATCCGAGGACCGGACCGGTTTCGAGGTAACACCTCTCATCAGCCCGGCTAGCTTGACTCCAAGTGGTGTGGAGTGCCTGGGACCCACGTCTGGGCATCCCCAGCGCACTTAGGGCGGCAATTGCAAAAACAACAATTGATGGACTGAATGTGGATCAATGTCACAAACTCCCCCAGTCAAAAGATCTGGGCCCAAATCCATCGTTTTTTTGCACTCCACACCGCCCTGGGTTAGACAATGGCGATATGCAAATCAGCTCTGACCCTGTTGCCCCATGGGAACAGTCCAGTCCGAACTACAAAAGCCATGTCCTTCCCAGAACGGAATCAAGCATCCGAGGACCGGACCGGTTTCGAGGTAACACCTCTCATCAGCCCGGCTAGCTTGACTCCAAGTGGTGTGGAGTGCCTGGGACCCACGTCTGGGCATCCCCAGCGCACTTAGGGCGGCAATTGCAAAAACAACAATTGATGGACTGAATGTGGATCAATGTCACAAACTCCCCCAGTCAAAAGATCTGGGCCCAAATCCATCGTTTTTTTGCACTCCACACCACCCTGGGTTAGACAATGGCGATATGCAAATCAGCTCTGACCCTGTTGCCCCATGGGAACAGTCCAGTCCGAACTACAAAAGCCATGTCCTTCCCAGAACGGAATCAAGCATCCGAGGACCGGACCGGTTTCGAGGTAACACCTCTCATCAGCCCGGCTAGCTTGACTCCAAGTGGTGTGGAGTGCCTGGGACCCACGTCTGGGCATCCCCAGCGCACTTAGGGCGGCAATTGCAAAAACAACAATTGATGGACTGAATGTGGATCAATGTCACACACTCCCCCAGTCAAAAGATCTGGGCCCAAATCCATCGTTTTTTTGCACTCCACACCACCCTGGGTTAGACAATGGCGATATGCAAATCAGCTCTGACCCTGTTGCCCCATGGGAACAGTCCAGTCCGAACTACAAAAGCCATGTCCTTCCAAGAACGGAATCAAGCATCCGAGGACCGGACCGGTTTCGAGGTAACACCTCTCATCAGCCGGCTATCTTGACTCCAAGTGGTGTGGAGTGCCTGGGACCCACGTCTGGGCATCCCCAGCGCACTTAGGGCGGCAATTGCAAAAACAACAATTGATGGACTGAATGTGGATCAATGTCACACACTCCCCCAGTCAAAAGATCTGGGCCCAAATCCATCGTTTTTTTGCACTCCACACCACCCTGGGTTAGACAATGGCGATATGCAAATCAGCTCTGACCCTGTTGCCCCATGGGAACAGTCCAGTCCGAACTACAAAAGCCATGTCCTTCCCAGAACGGAATCAAGCATCCGAGGACCGGACCGGGTTCGAGGTAACACCTCTCATCAGCCCGGCTAGCTTGACTCCAAGTGGTGTGGAGTGCCTGGGACCCACGTCTGGGCATCCCCAGCGCACTTAGGGCGGCAATTGCAAAAACAACAATTGATGGACTGAATGTGGATCAATGTCACACACTCCCCCAGTCAAAAGATCTGGGCCCAAATCCATCGTTTTTTTGCACTCCACACCACCCTGGGTTAGACAATGGCGATATGCAAATCAGCTCTGACCCTGTTGCCCCATGGGAACAGTCCAGTCCGAACTACAAAAGCCATGTCCTTCCCAGAACGGAATCAAGCATCCGAGGACCGGACCGGTTTCGAGGTAACACCTCTCATCAGCCCGGCTAGCTTGACTCCAAGTGGTGTGGAGTGCCTGGGACCCACGTCTGGGCATCCCCAGCACACTTAGGGCGGCAATTGCAAAAACAACAATTGATGGACTGAATGTGGATCAATGTCACACACTCCCCCAGTCAAAAGATCTGGGCCCAAATCCATCGTTTTTTTGCACTCCACACCACCCTGGGTTAGACAATGGCGATATGCAAATCAGCTCTGACCCTGTTGCCCCATGGGAACAGTCCAGTCCGAACTACAAAAGCCATGTCCTTCCCAGAATGGAATCAAGCATCCGAGGACCGGACCGGTTTCGAGGTAACACCTCTCATCAGCCCGGCTAGCTTGACTCCAAGTGGTGTGGAGTGCCTGGGACCCACGTCTGGGCATCCCCAGCGCACTTAGGGCGGCAATTGCAAAAACAACAATTGATGGACTGAATGTGGATCAATGTCACACACTCCCCCAGTCAAAAGATCTGGGCCCAAATCCATCGTTTTTTTGCACTCCACACCACCCTGGGTTAGACAATGGCGATATGCAAATCAGCTCTGACCCTGTTGCCCCATGGGAACAGTCCAGTCCGAACTACAAAAGCCATGTCCTTCCCAGAACGGAATCAAGCATCCGAGGACCGGACCGGTTTCGAGGTAACACCTCTCATCAGCCCGGCTAGCTTGACTCCAAGTGGTGTGGAGTGCCTGGGACCCACGTCTGGGCATCCCCAGCGCACTTAGGGCGGCAATTGCAAAAACAACAATTGATGGACTGAATGTGGATCAATGTCACACACTCCCCCAGTCAAAAGATCTGGGCCCAAATCCATCGTTTTTTTGCACTCCACACCACCCTGGGTTAGACAATGGCGATATGCAAATCAGCTCTGACCCTGTTGCCCCATGGGAACAGTCCAGTCCGAACTACAAAAGCCATGTCCTTCCCAGAACGGAATCAAGCATCCGAGGACCGGACCGGTTTCGAGGTAACACCTCTCATCAGCCCGGCTAGCTTGACTCCAAGTGGTGTGGAGTGCCTGGGACCCACGTCTGGGCATCCCCAGCGCACTTAGGGCGGCAATTGCAAAAACAACAATTGATGGACTGAATGTGGATCAATGTCACAAACTCCCCCAGTCAAAAGATCTGGGCCCAAATCCATCGTTTTTTTGCACTCCACACCGCCCTGGGTTAGACAATGGCGATATGCAAATCAGCTCTGACCCTGTTGCCCCATGGGAACAGTCCAGTCCGAACTACAAAAGCCATGTCCTTCCCAGAACGGAATCAAGCATCCGAGGACCGGACCGGTTTCGAGGTAACACCTCTCATCAGCCCGGCTAGCTTGACTCCAAGTGGTGTGGAGTGCCTGGGACCCACGTCTGGGCATCCCCAGCGCACTTAGGGCGGCAATTGCAAAAACAACAATTGATGGACTGAATGTGGATCAATGTCACACACTCCCCCAGTCAAAAGATCTGGGCCCAAATCCATCGTTTTTTTGCACTCCACACCACCCTGGGTTAGACAATGGCGATATGCAAATCAGCTCTGACCCTGTTGCCCCATGGGAACAGTCCAGTCCGAACTACAAAAGCCATGTCCTTCCCAGAACGGAATCAAGCATCCGAGGACCGGACCGGTTTCGAGGTAACACCTCTCATCAGCCCGGCTAGCTTGACTCCAAGTGGTGTGGAGTGCCTGGGACCCACGTCTGGGCATCCCCAGCGCACTTAGGGCGGCAATTGCAAAAACAACAATTGATGGACTGAATGTGGATCAATGTCACACACTCCCCCAGTCAAAAGATCTGGGCCCAAATCCATCGTTTTTTTGCACTCCACACCACCCTGGGTTAGACAATGGCGATATGCAAATCAGCTCTGACCCTGTTGCCCCATGGGAACAGTCCAGTCCGAACTACAAAAGCCATGTCCTTCCCAGAACGGAATCAAGCATCCGAGGACCGGACCGGTTTCGAGGTAACACCTCTCATCAGCCCGGCTAGCTTGACTCCAAGTGGTGTGGAGCGCCTGGGACCCACGTCTAGGCATCCCCAACGCACTTAGGGCGGCAATTGCAAAAACAACAATTGATGGACTGAATGTGGATCAATGTCACACACTCCCCCAGTCAAAAGATCTGGGCCCAAATCCATCGTTTTTTTGCACTCCACACCACCCTGGGTTAGACAATGGCGATATGCAAATCAGCTCTGACCCTGTTGCCCCATGGGAACAGTCCAGTCCGAACTACAAAAGCCATGTCCTTCCCAGAACGGAATCAAGCATCCGAGGACCGGACCGGTTTCGAGGTAACACCTCTCATCAGCCCGGCTAGCTTGACTCCAAGTGGTGTGGAGTGCCTGGGACCCACGTCTGGGCATCCCCAGCGCACTTAGGGCAGCAATTGCAAAAACAACAATTGATGGACTGAATGTGGATCAATGTCACACACTCCCCCAGTCAAAAGATCTGGGCCCAAATCCATCGTTTTTTTGCACTCCACACCACCCTGGGTTAGACAATGGCGATATGCAAATCAGCTCTGACCCTGTTGCCCCATGGGAACAGTCCAGTCCGAACTACAAAAGCCATGTCCTTCCCAGAACGGAATCAAGCATCCGAGGACCGGACCGGTTTCGAGGTAACACCTCTCATCAGCCCGGCTAGCTTGACTCCAAGTGGTGTGGAGTGCCTGGGACCCACGTCTGGGCATCCCCAGCGCACTTAGGGCGGCAATTGCAAAAACAACAATTGATGGACTGAATGTGGATCAATGTCACACACTCCCCCAGTCAAAAGATCTGGGCCCAAATCCATCGTTTTTTTGCACTCCACACCACCCTGGGTTAGACAATGGCGATATGCAAATCAGCTCTGACCCTGTTGCCCCATGGGAACAGTCCAGTCCGAACTACAAAAGCCATGTCCTTCCCAGAACGGAATCAAGCATCCGAGGACCGGACCGGTTTCGAGGTAACACCTCTCATCAGCCCGGCTAGCTTGACTCCAAGTGGTGTGGAGTGCCTGGGACCCACGTCTGGGCATCCCCAGCGCACTTAGGGCGGCAATTGCAAAAACAACAATTGATGGACTGAATGTGGATCAATGTCACACACTCCCCCAGTCAAAAGATCTGGGCCCAAATCCATCGTTTTTTTGCACTCCACACCACCCTGGGTTAGACAATGGCGATATGCAAATCAGCTCTGACCCTGTTGCCCCATGGGAACAGTCCAGTCCGAACTACAAAAGCCATGTCCTTCCCAGAACGGAATCAAGCATCCGAGGACCGGACCGGTTTCGAGGTAACACCTCTCATCAGCCCGGCTAGCTTGACTCCAAGTGGTGTGGAGTGCCTGGGACCCACGTCTGGGCATCCCCAGCGCACTTAGGGCGGCAATTGCAAAAACAACAATTGATGGACTGAATGTGGATCAATGTCACACACTCCCCCAGTCAAAAGATCTGGGCCCAAATCCATCGTTTTTTTGCACTCCACACCACCCTGGGTTAGACAATGGCGATATGCAAATCAGCTCTGACCCTGTTGCCCCATGGGAACAGTCCAGTCCGAACTACAAAAGCCATGTCCTTCCCAGAACGGAATCAAGCATCCGAGGACCGGACCGGTTTCGAGGTAACACCTCTCATCAGCCCGGCTAGCTTGACTCCAAGTGGTGTGGAGTGCCTGGGACCCACGTCTGGGCATCCCCAGCGCACTTAGGGCGGCAATTGCAAAAACAACAATTGATGGACTGAATGTGGATCAATGTCACACACTCCCCCAGTCAAAAGATCTGGGCCCAAATCCATCGTTTTTTTGCACTCCACACCACCCTGGGTTAGACAATGGCGATATGCAAATCAGCTCTGACCCTGTTGCCCCATGGGAACAGTCCAGTCCGAACTACAAAAGCCATGTCCTTCCCAGAACGGAATCAAGCATCCGAGGACCGGACCGGTTTCGAGGTAACACCTCTCATCAGCCTGGCTAGCTTGACTCCAAGTGGTGTGGAGTGCCTAGGACCCACGTCTGGGCATCCCCAGCGCACTTAGGGTGGCAATTGCAAAAACAACAATTGATGGACTGAATGTGGAACAATGTCACACACTCCCCCAGTCAAAAGATCTGGGCCCAAATCCATCGTTTTTTTGCACTCCACACCACCCTGGGTTAGACAATGGCGATATGCAAATCAGCTCTGACCCTGTTGCCCCATGGGAACAGTCCAGTCCGAACTACAAAAGCCATGTCCTTCCCAGAACGGAATCAAGCATCCGAGGACCGGACCGGTTTCGAGGTAACACCTCTCATCGGCCCGGCTAGCTTGACTCCAAGTGGTGTGGAGTGCCTGGGACCCACGTCTGGGCATCCCCAGCGCACTTAGGGCGGCAATTGCAAAAACAACAATTGATGGACTGAATGTGGATCAATGTCACACACTCCCCCAGTCAAAAGATCTGGGCCCAAATCCATCGTTTTTTTGCACTCCACACCACCCTGGGTTAGACAATGGCGATATGCAAATCAGCTCTGACCCTGTTGCCCCATGGGAACAGTCCAGTCCGAACTACAAAAGCCATGTCCTTCCCAGAACGGAATCAAGCATCCGAGGACCGGACCGGTTTCGAGGTAACACCTCTCATCAGCCCGGCTAGCTTGACTCCAAGTGGTGTGGAGTGCCTGGGACCCACGTCTGGGCATCCCCAGCGCACTTAGGGCGGCAATTGCAAAAACAACAATTGATGGACTGAATGTGGATCAATGTCACACACTCCCCCAGTCAAAAGATCTGGGCCCAAATCCATCGTTTTTTTGCACTCCACACCACCCTGGGTTAGACAATGGCGATATGCAAATCAGCTCTGACCCTGTTGCCCCATGGGAACAGTCCAGTCCGAACTACAAAAGCCATGTCCTTCCCAGAACGGAATCAAGCATCCGAGGACCGGACCGGTTTCGAGGTAACACCTCTCATCAGCCCGGCTAGCTTGACTCCAAGTGGTGTGGAGTGCCTGGGACCCACGTCTGGGCATCCCCAGCGCACTTAGGGCGGCAATTGCAAAAACAACAATTGATGGACTGAATGTGGATCAATGTCACACACTCCCCCAGTCAAAAGATCTGGGCCCAAATCCATCGTTTTTTTGCACTCCACACCACCCTGGGTTAGACAATGGCGATATGCAAATCAGCTCTGACCCTGTTGCCCCATGGGAACAGTCCAGTCCGAACTACAAAAGCCATGTCCTTCCCAGAACGGAATCAAGCATCCGAGGACCGGACCGGGTTCGAGGTAACACCTCTCATCAGCCCGGCTAGCTTGACTCCAAGTGGTGTGGAGTGCCTGGGACCCACGTCTGGGCATCCCCAGCGCACTTAGGGCGGCAATTGCAAAAACAACAATTGATGGACTGAATGTGGATCAATGTCACACACTCCCCCAGTCAAAAGATCTGGGCCCAAATCCATCGTTTTTTTGCACTCCACACCACCCTGGGTTAGACAATGGCGATATGCAAATCAGCTCTGACCCTGTTGCCCCATGGGAACAGTCCAGTCCGAACTACAAAAGCCATGTCCTTCCCAGAACGGAATCAAGCATCCGAGGACCGGACCGGTTTCGAGGTAACACCTCTCATCAGCCCGGCTAGCTTGACTCCAAGTGGTGTGGAGTGCCTGGGACCCACGTCTGGGCATCCCCAGCGCACTTAGGGCGGCAATTGCAAAAACAACAATTGATGGACTGAATGTGGATCAATGTCACACACTCCCCCAGTCAAAAGATCTGGGCCCAAATCCATCGTTTTTTTGCACTCCACACCACCCTGGGTTAGACAATGGCGATATGCAAATCAGCTCTGACCCTGTTGCCCCATGGGAACAGTCCAGTCCGAACTACAAAAGCCATGTCCTTCCCAGAACGGAATCAAGCATCCGAGGACCGGACCGGTTTCGAGGTACAGGGTGGTGTGGAGTGCAAAAAAACGATGGATTTGAGCCCAGATCTTTGGACTGGGGTGAATGTGTGACATTGATCCACATTCGGTCCATCACCTGTTTTGTTTGCAAATTCGCCCTAAGTGCGCTGGGGATGCTCAGACGTGGGTCCCAGGCATTCCACACCACTGGAGTCAAGCTAGCCGGGCTGATGAGAGGTGTTACCTCGAAACCGGTCCGGTCCTCGGATGCTTGATTCCGTTCTGGGAAGGGCATGGCTTTTGTAGTTCGGACTGGACTGTTCCCATGGGGCACAGGGTCAGAGCTGATTTGCATATCGCCATTGTCTAACCCAGGGTGGTGTGGAGTGCAAAAAAAACGATGGATTTGAGCCCAGATCTTTGGACTGGGGTGAATGTGTGACATTGATCCACATTCGGTCCATCACCTGTTTTGTTTGCAAATTCGCCCTAAGTGCGCTGGGGATGCTCAGACGTGGGTCCCAGGCATTCCACACCACTGGAGTCAAGCTAGCCAGGCTGATGAGAGGTGTTACCTCGAAACCGGTCCGGTCCTCGGATGCTTGATTCCGTTCTGGGAAGGGCATGGCTTTTGTAGTTCGGACTGGACTGTTCCCATGGGGCACAGGGTCAGAGCTGATTTGCATATCGCCATTGTCTAACCCAGGGTGGTGTGGAGTGCAAAAAAACGATGGATTTGAGCCCAGATCTTTGGACTGGGGTGAATGTGTGACATTGATCCACATTCGGTCCATCACCTGTTTTGTTTGCAAATTCGCCCTAAGTGCGCTGGGGATGCTCAGACGTGGGTCCCAGGCATTCCACACCACTGGAGTCAAGCTAGCCGGGCTGATGAGAGGTGTTACCTCGAAACCGGTCCGGTCCTCGGATGCTTGATTCCGTTCTGGGAAGGGCATGGCTTTTGTAGTTCGGACTGGACTGTTCCCATGGGGCACAGGGTCAGAGCTGATTTGCATATCGCCATTGTCTAACCCAGGGTGGTGTGGAGTGCAAAAAAACGATGGATTTGAGCCCAGATCTTTGGACTGGGGTGAATGTGTGACATTGATCCACATTCGGTCCATCACCTGTTTTGTTTGCCAATACCACACCACTTCATAACTTCCCATAGATATTCCCAGGCGACCCTATCAAAAGCCTTCTCGGCATCTAAGAAGAGTGCTGAAATAGGGTCGCCTGTGACCTCTGCCGCATCAATCATAGTAATCACTGTCCTAATATGCTGTGTAGTACCCTTCCCGGGTACAAAGCCATGCTGTGAAGGGCTCACCAAATGTTCAATGCAGCCTGCTAGTCTCTTTGCCAACATCTTCGAGTATACCTTAACATCTGAATTCATCAAGGTGATTGGCCTGTAGGATCCAGGGAGGTTTAAGGGCTTCGCTTTTTTAGCAATGACAATTATATCGGCCCCTCCCCATGAGTCCGGAGCCTGCCCCCCTTGTTGTACATATAGCATAACCTCAAACATATAAATCAACAGGCAATCACGAAATACTTTATAAAACTCGACCGGAATTTGATCTGGCCCAGATGCCTTTCCTGATGGTAAACTGCTTAATGCATCAATGAATTCCTCCAGGCCTAGGGTAGCTTCTAACATTTCTCCTTCTTCCTTTGTGATAGATGGCGGGACTATATCTTCAAGGTAATTGCAAATTTCCACTATTCCCCCTGTATCTTCCCGTGTATACAGTTTCTCGTAGAATATTCTAAAAACATCTCTTATCCTATCCGGATCTGTAACCGTAACCCCCAGTGGATCCAATATTTCTTTTATCTCTGCGGCTGCCCTCTGCTGTCTAACTTTAACCGCAAGGATATGACCCACTTTCTCGCTACATTCATAAGCCTCCTGTTTTTTAGTCAAATATTTTTCAGCAAGCTTTCTGGAAAAGCTTTCAACAGCTTCTGCCTTTAATGCTACCAAATTTAGTAATACGTGTTCCAAGCTGGATTTGGATTCTACTGCAGCAGCTAATTTTCCTTCCTCAATGTTCAGTTTTTGCCGGATAACTTCAATCTTTAACCTCTCTTCCTTGCGTCTTGTCAATGCATAGCACAGTGTTTCTCCTCTAACCCCCGCTTTAAAACAATCCCAAGTTTGTCCTATGGGGGCAGTGCCATGATTGATCTCCCAAAAGAACCTAATCCACTTCTCCATATGCTTCCTATATTCGGCATCTTGAAGAAGACTCCTCTCAAAGGTCCATGTTGACGTCTTACTCTGTATTTGCGGAATCTTCACTGTTAATACTAATGGACTATGATCGGAAATAATCCATGGGTGCTTTTCAATCTGTGTCTCCTTGAGACTAAAAAGTAGTCAAGTCTTACCAACACCTGATGTGGTGCCGAAAAAAAAGTACTACTATCTAACAGTGGATGTTGCATCACCCAGGGATCTACCAAAAGATTATTGTTAACCATGTTAGCAATAGCCCTATACACCTTTCTCTTTCTACCACTGTACACCGCTCCTGTATTCATAAATGTACTTGTAGGGTCATGTAGGTTAAAATCGCCACAGCATACTACTGGTTCAGGCCACTGTGCTAATTCTGCATCTATAAATTGCCATATCTCCGGATCATCCTCCGTTGATCCGTATATGGTTACTAAAGTTAACTTAAGACCTTTAAAACATAGTTCCGCCATGGCCCATCTCCCCCATTGATCTTCTTTCTTTCTTTTAACTATCACATCTCTTCTTCTCCCCAGAATTGCAACTCCCCTTGTCCTAGATCCTTGCCTACTAGCAGCAAGTACATCAAACCCCATTTGATTCAATAAGTATATCTGCTTTTCCTCTATATGCATTTCCTGTAAGCATACTAAGTCCACTTGTAACGTTCTAATATAAGCTGCTACATTTGCCCTTTTCCTTGGATCATTCAAACCGCATACATTTATAGAGGCTAACTTACATGACATTGTGCATTATATAAAAAAAAAAACTTTCTTTGTATCCCAGCCATTTCTTTAGCCATCTTTTCCCTCTTTCCAATCTTTCTCCTCCCTTCTCTGCTCAACAATATAGACGACAAACTATATATGCAATCAATGTGTGCTAAAAACCATAATGAAACAATACACTTTTTAGTCTCCCACCCCCTCCCCTCCCCCTTCCCTCCCCTCCCCTTCCCTCCCTACCCCCCTCCCTACAGGCAAATAGGTCAACAATGACCTATGTGTGGTCGCTTCCTGGTTGTGTTAGTCGCACCCCTCTCCCACCTTCTTAAGTGTCCCCCCTTACTAACGGATAAATCTCTCCTAAAAAAATAAAAATAAACCCATAATCTTCATTTGAAAATCTTCAGCCACCTTAGCGGAACACAACCTCTTATTTCTTCTCCTTTCCCAGCTCTTGAATAAACTCCTGCGCTTTCACTTCCGACATAAACATCCAGACTCTACCCTTGGTGATCACTTTCAGTCTAGCTGGAAATAGCAAGTATGCCTCTGATCCTACGGCCTGAAACTGCGGGATCATTTTCCTGAGCCTCCACCTCCTCTCAACTGTCATGTGACAAAAGTCTGGTCTCGAAAAAAAGGTAACACCCTCCACTGTTCTTTTACTGTCGGGTCTGGCTTTCTGGATAATTTCTTCTCTGAGGAGAAAGTTTCCAACATACACTAATATTGCTCTGGGGAATGGCTCCTTAGAGCCTCCTTCGGCTCCATATGTCTTACGCTGGACAAAAGGGAACCTATGCGCCCTCTGAATCTCTGCCTCCCACTGCCACTGGGACTCAGGAAAAGCACCCTTTAGTAGTTTGACCACGAACCCCCTAGGGTCCTGCCCTTCAAGCCCTTCTGCCACCCCCAAAATGCGAACATTATTGCGTCTTTGACGATTTTCGAAATCCTCCATCTTCCAAAGAAAATCGTCTGCCTTCTTTTCCTGTTGTGACTTAAATTCGCTAAAGCTGCGGACGTCATCCTCCATCTTGCCTGTTCTTTCCTCCACCTCAGCAACTCTCCCAGCCAGACCTTCATATAGTTTGTTTGTCTTTCGGAGCGTCGTTTGAATCCTCTTGAAGTCTTGTCTTGTTTTACGACTTGTAGATCTCGCTTCAGTTTGTATTTGTTTCAACATGTTGAATACCATTCCTAGTGCACCATCTTGCCTTGGGCCTGTTTCTTGCTCTTCCTGATATGTCTGCGATGTTGCCGAGTAGTCCCAGTCCAGTTTCCTCTCGGCGCCTCTTGTGGGCGATCTTTCGTGCCTGGAGCGCCTTATCTGTTTCCTTTTTTGTGTTGAGTCTTTGCCTATATCAGTTCCTGAGGAGGTAGAGTCCGACCATGAATCTTCTTCATCTTCATCCTCCTCCTTCTCCGCCTCCTCTTCCTCCTCTTCATCTGTTGTCACCCTCTCCTGCTGTACAAAATCGGAATCCTCATTTACTGAGAAGAAATGCTCCCCCTCCAGTGAGCATACATCTTCCTTCTCCCTGAGATGTCCGGTTTCTGGATTTTCTGCCACCAAACTTACTGAACTTCCCCATGTGGGGTTGGGGGAGTTAGCCAGTAATTCTGCTTCCACCTGCATGATTGCTTGTAACATATCCGAATTTTCAGGCCCCCTTGGCGCCCCCTTACCACTTTCCTTGTCAACGGCAATCCCTTCTTCGACCCCCATCCTCTGCAGAGTCTCCTTCTCTCCGTTCTTTTCAGCACCTTTCAGAGCCCTCTGTCCTGCATTCTCCTCTGCCTTCTCCCCCTCGCTCCTGTCAGCGTTCAGTTCGCCCTGCTCGAGGTTCACAGAGAACGGTTGCTTAGCAACAGCCGACTCGGCGTCTGTCACGTCTCCAGTTCCCATTGTTGCTGCTGCCGTTGCGTCCTCGAGGACGCTCTGCCGACCGACTCCAGGATTTGATTCTGCATTACCGAGGGTACCAGCTGCCAAGCCCGCCGACTCTGCACTGGCTGGGCGAATAAATGATTCTGGTAAGGTGGGCTGCCTAAGGGGGGTTCCTTTATTTTTTGATTTCAACAACGCTGGCTTTTCAAATACTTTAGTGCGTCCTTTGACTGTATCGCCCTCCTCACCGCCGAGTGGTTTTCCTTTTTGGTCCAGTTTCTTTTTTGTAAGAGGCACTAGCACTTTCTTAATAGCGCCCGGGTTCTTCATCGGCATTTGTGTTTTCACTGCGGTGGGTGTCTCCGGTCCGCTAGGGTTTGATTTATTGGTTTCATTCCCGTCTCCGGATTTCATCTTGTCAGCCTTGTCAGCCTTCGCAGACCTTAGTGGCATTTTTGTGCGCAGCGAGCCGCTTATCTCCTTAATTCCAACTGTCGATATGCTCATCGCTTGCCTCAGCAGACTACCTGTGAGCGCTCTCAATGCCTTTGTAAGTCTGCTGAATTCCGCCACCACTCTGCTTCTAAACTGACTAGTACTCGGCTGTACAACACACTTCCCAGTTCCGAGTCCGACTTTCGTGCAGGCAAAGTCAACAGCCATCTGGATGATCTAGCGCTATCATTATAGCGCCCAGCTACTTCATTATTGTTGCGTCTAGATGGGAGAGAGGTTTTTGGTGCGACTGCTCACCACAACCCACCCGCGGCCATCTTGCCTCCCGTGTCAGGAAACCAGACCATCCTTATATGTATTTGTGTGCACACTTGTACTGCCTCTTTTTGAGTCTTCATGCTAACTCAGCAATAAACTGGCCATAAAAGGCCCTTGCTTTCTGTAGTCTTTGGACTGCCTCCTACATTTGCCTGACAGTACCGTATTGACGCAGTCTCCCTCATGTGTGGTTAATAAATGCATTCTCTTTGATATTACAGCTTCTGTGCCAATCTCTTCTTTGTTGGTTTGACAAGGTGCATCAGTGAACCCCTAAAAAGTTTGTTTTCTACAATATGTGCACCTCTCCTTATTTTTTAAACACACTTTATTGATGACCGCAGTATGACAAGTGTAATAGTAGCATGACTCATTAGGTAGTCTTTTCCAATTATAACAATTCTCTTAATCAAACCACAAAACAATTCCGTTCTCGTCAGTGTATATGTTATTAAAGGACAATCAGGACCAACCCGAGTAAGATCAACGTTACCAATCGAGCTATTGACACATTACACCCTTAGTGTCATTACAGTGTTGTACATGTTTACATTCAACTAACAGGAACTTATACAAACCCCCTTCACCCCCCCACCGTAACCCACCCCGTCCTTCTCCTGGTCTGTCTTGCCTTGGCTTCCACAATGACCGTAGGAATTCTATACATAATCATCCTTCTAAAGAGTACAGTGTCCAGAGTGAAATAACTATGTCTTGAGTCTACAGGGCCTACTACTCGAAGAACACTGATCGCCCGTTTGTGTTACTGGGTCGCAGCATCTTGTGTGGAGGACAATTTGAGTGTTTCCAGTACAATCATCATGGCCTCCCAATCCAGTGCTACAGGTTGCTTTCTCAGTCCACTCTCTTCTTCCCTTTGGAGAGCAGATCCCTCCGCCCGACCCCATTGAAGCATATCCGCATGCCAAGCGGTAACCAAAGGGATCTGGTGGACTTCCATCTCATTGTAAGAACCCTGATCACTAAAATAAGTGGTAGATCTAGAAATCTCAACTGCACTTTTTGCATCCCTGAGCGTCTACGTAGACCCACAAGGCAAAGTAAGGCCTCGTCTGGGACCGGTAGTTGTGTCACTGTGGTCAGGGCATGGCGAACTCCACCCCAGTATTCCCGTAGTCGAGGGCAAGACCACACATCATGTGGATAAAGTCCACCTCGTCCCCTTTACAACGGGGGCAGTAGTGAGGGGAGTCCGGGAACATACAATGTATTTTTCTTGGGGTAAGATATAATCTATGGAGTACCATCGTCTGGATAAATTTAAGTTTTGCGTTACGCAATACTCTTTTGGGGTGTTCTAACATACCCGTCCATGCTCTGTCCGTGATCTCGGTCCCAGATTCGTCTGCCCAGTGTGCCCTAAGGAATGTGAGCAGAATCGCTGCATGTGCCCGGATCCCAGTATACAGCCTGCGTACCAAGGGACCCCCAGGTCCCATATAATATAAAAGGTATACTAATTCATGTTGTGTGGGTTCGTTCCTCTGTGGGGCCCATGTGGTTCTAATATAATGCGTCACTGTGGCATGTAACAAATACAGGCGTGGTGGTGCTCCCGTGGACTGCAAGAAGGAGTCATGGTCTAGCAGAGTACCATCCCCAAAGAACGCTCCCACCTCCTCCACCCCACTGTCCATCCAATCCTGTATTCTGGCCTGTGTAAGTCTCCCCTGTGGTGTAGGGATGCCCAATATGGGGATATTCGCTGCGTATGGTGTTACTGCAGATATGTAGGGTAGGGCCTTCTTCCAGCAGAGCAGGGCAGTTTTTAACAGGGGGGCGGGGGGCAGTCTGGGGGGATCCTAGCCCTCGGCAGCAGCAAATAATGAAGCTTGCCTCGGTCCAGCCTCTGCGGCGTAAGTCCAATTTCATGCAGATTCCTGTCTGCAGTCCAGCAAGAAAGCCACTGAAGCTGACTAGCGTAATAGTACCCTCGAAAGTTGGGGACCCCCATACCGCCAGTTCACGTCCCTAATTGGAGTTTCCGTAGGCTGATCCGTCTACGGCCAGTTCCCCAGATAAGACTAATCGGAATGGTATTCAATGTATCAAAAATGGACTGCGGGAGGACCACCGGTAGGTTCACAAAGTAGTATAATAAGCGAGGGAGCATCACCATTTTTGAGATGGTGATCCGTCCCATCACTGATAAGGGTAGGGAAGACCAGAACACAACACTAGTACAGAGCCTTGTTATTGCCCGTAAAATATTGCCCTCTATTTGATCCTCTTGTGTTCTGTTAACATGTATACCTAGATATTTGAAGGAAGTGGGGGCTACTGGGATAGAGTAAATGCTGAACCGCAGGCGAGTTAGGTGAGGCATCTCACGGAAGACCTAACTGGTCGACTTTGCAGGGTTTATTGCCAGACCCGACAACCAATCAAAAGTGATGAATATGGCAGGGAGGGGAGCGTTGTCAGCAGTCCAGTCCCGTAAACATAGGATGATATCATCTGCGTAGATAGATATCAGATGATGTGCTCCGTCGATATAGATGCCCAGGTGGTCCGCTGACATCCGAAGGGTCAGAGCCAAGGGTTCTAGTGTGAGTACAAACAACAATGGGGACAGGCGGCATCCCTGTCTCGTGCCTCTGTGAACGGTGTATTGGTTGGAGATGTAACGACCGGTGTGGGCCCTGGCTTTTGGGGATGTATATAACAAGCGGACCCACTTTAGGAAGTTATCTGAGAATCCAAATTGTTTCAATGTCTCAAACATGAAATGCCATGATAAGAAATCGAATGCTTGTCTAAGATCTAATGCTATACATCCCGCCTGGTCGAGGTCTCGTGGGGTGGCCGTCATTGTAGAGTGTAATCGCCGAGTATTTAGAGAGGTGCTGCGGTCTGGGAGGAAACCACACTGATCCCTGTGAATAAGTGTGACTGTCTACGATTAGCAAGGGCCTTACTTCAAATCTTATATTCAGTAGATAACAAAGAGAGGGGTCTATAATTGGACATCTCTAACTTGTCCCGCCCCGGTTTGGGTATGGATGTAACCAGTGCCTGTATTTGGGAGTCAGGCAGACGGCCAGTCTCAAATGCCGCCATGAAAAAAACGCTGTCAACGCATTCACTAGACTCTCCGAGTAGGTAAGGTAAAATTCTACGGGGAGCCCGTCCATCCCAGGTGTCTTATTACGATTCAGACCTTTAATCGCGACGCGTATCTCTTGTTGGGTAATGGGACCATCAATATCTTTCTGTACATCCTCCGATAGCACTGGGAAAGGGAGAGCCTGTAAAAACTCGGCAATCGAGGAGCATTCTACTGGGGCGGAGGGTGCATAGAGTGCCTTAAGGTGGTCGCGAAATGCAGTATTTATTTCAGCTTGTGTATTGACTAAGGGCCAGATGTAGGTGGCCATTTACCGACCGGTAATGGCCGATTTCGGCCGTTACCGACCGGTAAATGGTCATTCCTGATGTAGGTGCCCAATTTTACCGATTCGGTAAATTTACCGAATCGGTAAAACACCGAATCAGTATTTTTATAGATTTGGTAAATTGCAGATGTAGGTGGGACTCTCCTGAGTCCCACAGGCCTTACCGAATCGGTATTTTACCACCCAATCCAATTGGGAGGTAAAATACTGAATCCAGGTGTGCATGCACATGTGTGCATGCACACCTGTGCCATGTGACAGACAGACATGCCCTTAGGGCATGTCTGTGTGCCACATGTCACACGTGCCTGAATTTGGGGTGCTAGAGGGTGTCAAAGTGACACCCCCTGCACCCTTGCAAAAATCGGTATTTACCGAATCGGTTAATACCGATTTGGTAATGACCATTGATTCCTATGGGCTTCAATGCCCATAGAAATCAATGGGCATTACCGATTCGGTGTTTACAGAATTGGTAAATACCTAATCTTAACGATTCGGTATTTACCGATTCTGAATTACCTACATTTCCCCCCCTCTAATTTACCACTTCTTAAATACCGAATCGGTATGATTCGGTATTTAAGAAGTGGTAAATTAGAATTACCTACATCGGGCCCTAAATGTCCCCCCAGGGTATGAATGCTGCTTATAATTGGCGGATCAGGTCGATCCCTGACTATGTAGGCAAGTAGTGTACCGGGCTAAACAGACAAAATATCGACTTAAAAATATAGAATGGACAAAATATTGACTTCAAAATATGAAATGGAAAAAATATCGAATGGACAGAATATAGTCATCTAAAATATTGTTTTTAAGGTAAGTAATGTAATATCGAATTTTATAAATATAGAAAGTCAAAATATCGAAAGTATATAATATAGGTTATTAAAGTTATCTAATTTTTAATAATATCTAATTTTTTATAGTGTTTTGTATGTTAGTATATGTGTGAAAAGTGTATATTTATGTTATAATTTATTTTAAGTAATGAATTTTATGTTATTGAATTTTTGCGTAATTTAATTCTATAGCGGGATGTGGGTTGATAGGGGAATAGGGTGGGAAGTAATTTAATTATAATTAATTAAATATTTTATTTATTTATTGGTATTTATTTTGAATTAATTGTTAATTTATATTTGGTAATTAATTAATTTTAATTGGCAATTATTTTTACTTATTTGATTAATTGATAATTATGTTATTTTATTAATTATTTTTCTGTAGCGGGTTGTTGGGTTTATAGGGGAATAGGGTGGGAAGTAATTTAATTATAATTAATTAAATATTTAAATGTATTTATTAGTATTTATTTTGAATTGTTAATAAATTTTTATTTGGTAATTAATTAAATTGTAATTGGCAATTAATTTTAATTATTTGATTAATTGATAACTACGTTAATTTTACTAATTTATTTTCTGTCGCAGGTTGTGGGTTTATAGGGGAATAGGGTGGGAAGTAATTTAATTATAATTAATTAAATAATGTAATTTATTTATTGGTATTTATTTTGAATTAATTGTTAATTAATTTTTAATTGATAATTAATGAATTGTGAATGTGTAATTAATGTGTATTATTAGGTAATTAATACTAATTATTAATTTTTATTTGTATTTTTAATTGATTAATTATTATATTATATTACATTGGTAATTACTTTTAATCATCTTTTTTATAGATATTAAAATATATATGTTTTAAATAATATATGAAGTATTTACTTTCCCTACGGTTGCACTCACTGGAGTGGGAATAGTAATTTTTACCCCTACGCTATCCAACGCTTTCCCTACTGTTGCACTCACTAGAGTGGGAATAGTAATTGTTACCCCTACGCTATCCAACACTTTCCCTACTGTGTTGCACTCACTGGAGTGGGAATAGTAATTTTTACCCCTATGCTATCCAACGATTTCCCTACTGTTGCACTCACTGGAGTGGGAATAGTAATTTTTACCCCTACGCTATCCAACGCTTTCCCTATTGTTGCACTCACTGGAGTGGGAATAGTAATTTTTATCCCTACGCTATCCAACGCTTTCCCTACTGTTGCACTCACTGGTGTGGGAATAGTCATTTTTACCCCTACGCTATCCAACGCTTTGCCTACTGTTGCACTCACTGGAGTGGGAATAGTAATTTTTACCCCTACGCTATCCAACGTTTTCCCTACTGATTTACTCATTGGAGTGGGAATAGTAATTTTTACCCCTATGCTATCCATTGCCTTCCCTAATGTTGCACTCCCTGGAGTGGGAATAGTAATTTTTACCCCTACGCTATCCAACGCTTTTCCTACTGTTGCACTCACTGGTGTGGGAATAGTCGTTTTTACCCCTACGCTATCCAACGCTTTCCCTACTGTTGCACTCACTGGAGTGGTAATAGTAATTTTTACCCCTACGCTATCCAACGTTTTCCCTACTGATTTACTCATTGGAGTGGGAATAGTAATTTTTACCCCTACGCTATCCAACGCCTTCCCTACTGTTGCACTCTCTGGAGTGGGAATAGTAATTTTTACCCCTATGCTATCCAACGCTTACCCTACTGTTTCACTCTCTGGAGTGGGAATAGCAATTTTTACCCCTAGGCTATCCAACGCTTTCCCTACTGTTGCACTCTCTGGAGTGGGAATAGTAATTTTTACACTCCCGCTATCCTACGGTAATAATATTTTATATTTTTAAATAATAATATGTTAATATATATATGTTTCAACAAATAAAATTGTATTTTTTTTTATAACTTAAATTCGTTATTTAATAATTTTAAGGTTATTTTTAAGAAATTCGATATTTTTACAAAGTATATATTTTTAAACAATATTTTGGATTCAATATTTTTGTACTTACCTGTTTGTAGATAGAAATTCGATATTTTGTCTTTCGATATTTTGGCATCGATATTTTTAGTAGTCTATATTTTGTCCCTCGATATTATGTCAGTGATCCGTGTACCGGATCTATCTGCCTCAGTGTGTTTTCGTTGAAGGTACGCCCTGTAGTCAATCGTCCGCAATGTTTTCACTGTTTCTGCATGGTCTATGTGGGCAGATTGCAGCGCCTCCAGTTTTTCCAGATACAGGGCTGCCTCCCTCTCCAGTGTTTGTAACCTGCCCTCAACGTCCTTTAATCTCTGATGTATCTCCTGTCTGGCCCCTACTAACTGTCCGATTTTCGCCCCCCTAACCACTACTTTCAGAGCGTCCCATTCAATCAGATTAGAGGCGGCTGTATTCCAGCTTTCAGCCAAGTAATTAGAAATAGTATTGGACAAGGTCGTGCGAAAGGGAGCGTCCTCGAGCAGGTGTGGGTGCAATCTCCAGGTGAGCTCTGGGGTAGGTACCATACCCCAGCGAAGTGCAAGTTCTAGGGGTCTATGATGGGAAAAGGTCTTGGCCAGGTACGTAGATTTGTGAACCCTCATGATCATGGATCTGGAGCAAATGAACCTATCTGTTCTAGTATGAAGGCTGTGCAGCGGAGAATAAAAGGAGTATTCCTTATGATTCGGGTAAAGGCATCGCTACGCATCGGAAAATGTCCACCCATTTGACCATGCAGTGAATTGTTCCACCAGTTTGCTAGCAGCTGTAGTCTGAAGGGGAGGGTGTGATCTATCTAGTCCAGTGTCCAGCACTGCGTTCCAATCCCCTCCTAGCACCCAGGGGATCCCGTCCTAGTCCATCAAAACCGTACCCAGCCTATTCAAAAAGCGATCTTGGTCAAAATTGGGAGCATAAACGCTCTGAGGACCATCGGGGAGCCACCAAGAGTGCCCTTCACCAGTATATATCGTCCCTGGTCATCCACCCGGCGCTCTAGTTCAACAAATGGGACCCCATGGCCACCCAGATTGTCGCCCCTGTAGCGCAGGCTGAATAATTAGTGGAATAAATATGTCCCCTCCATTTCTTCCGCATCTCCTGTGTTTCGGAATCAATGAGGTTGGATTCCTGGAGAAACGCAATCTGTGTTTTACGCCTAAGAAGAAATTCATGAATTCAGTGCCGTTTCTGAATTGCTCCCAGTCCCCGCACGTTCCATGTGAGTAGGTTGTATGACCCTATTACGTTAGCAGTCCCTGCCATGTTCCCTTGTGTAATGTGTTGTTCCCATCAGTGCTAAGTAGCCAAGCAGATCGGACCAGGAGCCCCTTTTCCCCAGAACTGGAACAAAACCCGGCACAGCGCCTAAACTGCGCTGGGCCCAACAATGGTTCATCAGAAATACAGAACAAATAACGGTGTGTACGCTAGGAGGGAGGTAGCCAATCTTATACCTGACCACAGTTCTCGAAGGGTCTGCAACCCGATGGCTCAACTGTACCCCACCCTGGGGGGGGGACGATATAGATATAGTGGGAGCGGTAGTATGAACCTAATCCTATATTAAACCATGAGTGTCAAGGAACCCTCCGACCAGTAGCTCAAATCCTCAGCTCGCCTGAGTATGTTGAATGTAACAACAAGGCATGTTGTCATGGACTTATGCACCACTACACTTTACAAAGGAGTTGACGAGTTTACATCATAAGCAACACATCAAAAGGATACAGTAGTCTCTCCAGTACTATACATATGTCAGCCATATTAGTAATTATCACAACAATAGCCCCAAGCGACTGTGGCTCAACCTCTACATTCAGCTATCGATCAAATCGTCTGCTGCTCTGGGCGTGATGGTGGGGAACAGGATTACACTAGGGGGTCCATTAGGATGGCGGGCGGAAAAAGTCCGCCCGCCACCCTAACGGACATCGGGACCGCCCGCCTAAAGGGCGGGGGTCCTGACATTGGCATTAGGATGCGCCCGCCACAGTGGCGGGCGCATTCCTCAAATCAACATTGTGGCGGGCGGTGCTCACTGCACCGCCTGCCCCAATGTTAAAAACAAATGCACGCATTTGCATAATCGAAGCGGCAGGCACCGCGCGGTGCCTGCCGCTGCGATTAAGCAAATGCAGGGGGGTACCACAGGTACCCCCCGTGTGCCACCTCCCTTTCGCCGTCACTCTGGGGGCCCACAGGGGCCCCCCAGAGTGAACACTGCATGCCTTTCCGTGGCATTGCCGACACGGACAGGCATTTCAAAATGCCTATTCTAATATGGCTGGCGGTGTCTGATAGACACCGCCACCATGTTATCCCTTTTCCGACCCGGCTGCAAGGCGACCGGGGCGGAAAACAGGCGGGCGGTGTTTCCCACCACTGCGGTCCCCTCCGCCATCGTAATATGGCGGGGGGGAATGCAGGGAAGAATGTCGGGCGGATTGCCTCCACCAGGGTGGCGGTGGCCACCGCTACCCTGGCGGAGGAAATCCGCCCGACATCCTAATGGGCCCCTTGGTTCGGAGTCTGAATGGAGAGTACTGTCCTCCGAGTCAGTAGAGATTTTGTGCAAGTCCTCACGGAAGGCACCGGCCACCGCAAGAGCTCCCTCCTGATCTCGACTCTGCTGTTCTCACGATGGGCCGACAACCCCACCTCCTCAGTTGGGGTTCTGGAACCGGCGAGAGGCTCGCTTCGGGAGTCCGTCCGAACCCTGCGTGGAAACATTCGGAAGACTAGCCTGGCTAGAGCTGATGCACATAACCTCCATCCATTCTTCAACGTCTGCCGGGCTTTTCGAAGAAGTGAGTCTTCTTGTTGTGTATAATCTTCAACCGTGCAGGATACAGGAGTGCATACTTGAGTTGTGCATTCTGTAGTTTTTACTTCACTGCTTGATTTGATTATCTCTGTCTCTGTACCAACACTGTGTAGTCGGGATATAATGATATGCGGTGGTTCTCGTACTGGATGAGTGCCATTTCCCTAGCTTTCTGTCACAAAGCGTCCCGGTCTCTATAGTTAAGGATTTTCACGATCAGAGGGCGGGGCGGCGCTCCAGGTTTAGGCTTTCCTGTCGGGATTCTGTGCGCCCGTTCCACACAGAAGTATGGGGAGAGTCCTTCAGACGCCATATGGTCTCTGAACCTTTGCTCCATGAAGTCCGCCGCTCTGGTACCTTCACAGCATTCCGGCAGACCAATAACGAGAATATTATTGCGCCGATTTCTTCCCTATGCATCCTCCACCCAGTCCATGAGCGTGGTAACCTGTTGTTGGAGCTGTTGTAACATGGAGGAGTGTTCCGCTACTCTGGGAGTGAGATCTGTTAAAGTTTGACCATGATCCTTAACCGTGTCCACCCATTTCCAGGGGTGTTTCATTTCCTCTTTTTTTTTTGTGCACCAACACCATTAGTGCACCAGTACTGTTCACACTCGGCCCGCCTCAACCCCTTGCGCGGTTTGGGTCCATGCGGCCGGTGGGGTTTGTTTCAGTGCATTGAGGGTGCTGTGTTCAGCACTCGAGCCTTCACCCCCAGCCCAGAGAGCCTTCATGTTGTGTGCATTGTGTGTGTATTTCTCATCATGCTGCCTTTGTGTTGTTTCTTTGAAGGGCTGCCATCGAGGAGACATATTCCAAGGACCAAGTCCATAATGAAACTCTCCCGCCTGGCGAGCAACAGCAGTCTGCTGGAGTAAGAAAAGGCCTGGGGCGGCCAGGCTGACAGGCTGCCCCACAGCCCTGAGCTCTGCCCGACATGACGTCACTTGTTGGTTCTGTTCTGCTACATAACAGTTTGTCAGCGCATAAGGTCTGTAAAAAAGAAGCGTTCAATTATCCAGTGTAATAGTTGGTGCTTACCGGAATTGGAAGGGTTAAAAGACAAGTTGCTCTGTCGGGATTTAAACTTCTGGCCCGAATATATGATTATACCACGATTTCAATTACCACGCATGGCTTTACCACGCGAATTTTACATCGCAAGTGGCTTTACCACGCTGGTATTTACAACATAGGATTTTACTACGCGTAGAAATGTCTTACCTGCACGTCTTTCTCTACGAGCCCTTACTTCCATCCTCCATGGAAACAAGCGTCAAAACACGTATACCAAAATAAAAAAAGGACTGCTTTTTTGACGTACACGGCACGTCTTTGGGGGAGGCACTTTCCTTTTTCTTCGGTGGTACTGAAGTTCGTTTTTTTAAATTTAAGTAATCCGCTCCTTTGTTTGTTTTTTGGGGGGGAGACCCCCCCAGCCCACTCCGAGCCCCCCCCTGCCCCCCCAAGCCCACGCAGAACGACTTGAAGGAATACCACGTCTCCCCCCCAGCCCGTGGTAAAGACGTCGTGGAAGGCACCCTCGTTGTAAAGAAGTTTGCGTGGTAAGTGTCAGGTGGTAAAGGTTATTAGTGGTAATGCCTTCGTGGTAAATGATGTTTCCCTTCTGGCCCGCAGATGTCATCTGCGAGTGTTTAACTTGTGCACCCACCTCAAGCCTGAAGCCCAGGCTCTATCTGCCATCAACATTTTGTGGAATTCTGTTTTGAACGGATTGTTTGAAACACAAAGGGCAACATTGGAACCCCTCTCTGTCCCCGTGCTCTCATTGGCAGGTCCCCCTAAAACGTGTCTACACAACTTTGGACCAGTAACGCGGGGTTTTCATTGCTAAAAAAAAAAACTGGTCTCCAAAATCCCGTTTCACTGTGATGATGTCATACCATTGGAATTATTTTCTCCATATTTCACGGAAATTACATCATGACTGTGAAAGATGGGCTTCCTTCAGAAGGGAGGCCTGTTCGGCCCTCGCTTTACTCCCTCCATCTCATTGATGTCTAGGTCTAGACAGCACCCCCGCCTTGCAGAGTTTTGTATTGCAACTTGTTTAATTACAACTGCTGTGAAAGGCAAACAATGATTGGCTGCCCCGGACACCAAAGGTGGCCACCTACGAGGACGGCCACCCTTAGTGCCATAGGATGGCACAGACCCTGAGCGGTCTAGTGGTTTGGGGGATCAGTGGTCCCCCCCTGATGTCACTTCCTGTCTCTTGGGGGGAGGGGTGACTATATAGCCCAGGGGGCGAGGGCCAAGCGCCCTCTTTGTTCGTTGGCCGCTGCTGCTCGCGCTGACCCTCCCCCCCGGCCTGGACCTTGAGCGGGTGACTGCCCGTTGCCTTTTTGTTAATGAGGCTCTTGGCTTGGGGTGAGTGGGTTCGCTGCTGCTCGGGTTGGTTTTGTCCCTTGTGCTGGCGGTCGATGGGGGGATCGGGGGTTCGTTCCGTGGGGGGGGGTGCTTGTTATGTGGTTTGTCCACGGGGTCGCGGCTTGCTCCGCACGGTGTGCTGCCTCTCTCTTGGTGCGGGGGGAGGGCAGGGGTGAGGGAGGTGGGGATCTCCTCGTTGAGGTCGGCGCGTGGCTACGACCCCTTGGTGCCATGTCCCTCGCTGCATGCTGGCCGGGGTGGCTGGGTGGGGGGGGGCAGGGGTGGCGATGCCGGGTACGTGAACGGTGAGTGGGGTGCCCGGTGGTCTAAGGGCGGCTTTGTGTGGCGGGCGGGAGGGTGTCTTGTGCCTGTGTTGCCCCTGGTCCTCTGTCTCTGGGAACTGCCTTGGGGAGGGGGCGGGTTGCTGCGGGAAGGTAGCGCTGCAGGCAGGGGGGCTTACCTCTCTCCTGCGCTCAGCCGGCGCTGTTCCAGGCCGACGGGCCTCTGGGTTCAGGGGTCTCCAGTGGGTGGGAAGGGACACCGGGGCGGCTGGTGCGGGACACTCTGCCTCATCTCGTCCTGTGGATTGGGGGGTGGGGCGGGGGTCTTCCATTAGCCTCTACGGGGGCTACATGCACCTTCGGTGCCTGCGCTCTCTGCGAGGGCCGCCCTGCTGCAGTGTGTGTCCTCATGGCTTGGGTCCCACGCAGGATTTGATTTTGGCCGGTTTTTCGCTTTTGTGGCGGGTTCTTTTCTTTGGACTGACCGCGTGAGGTCAGTCGAGGATCGGGTGCACCGCTCTGGCCCGGAGGCTGGTCCTCGTGGTTGGGACCCACGTAGCGCTTTGTTTGGGCCGCCATCTTGTCGCTGAGTCGCGCATGTGCAATCCTGCGCATACGAGTGGAGTGGTGTGGCTCACTGGTTAGAGGCGGCAGACCCGGAAGCAGAGGTCGGCCCGGGACCAGGGTTCCATTCCCGACGCGGCAGGGTCTTGGGCCATGGTCAGCGGACTCGATAATTCTCGCCTCGGTACCTACTCCAACCATGGGTCCCACTCAGCAACTCTGGGCAATAGCTTGCTTAATCTCTACTAACTGCCCCATCAGCGCCGGGGATGCTTGTCTTCACCTTGGAGATGCCCAGGAGGGACCATCTCACAGGGAAAGCCAGGATGGGTTCCCCAGCAGTATACAGCGCCGGGACGCCCCTTTGCTGGGGCAGCTGTGCGCTTTACAAGTATACGACATTTAATATTTAACATACGTGGTCATCGGAGGGTATGCGATCCTTGGTACTCTCCCTCCCCCCCCCCCCCCTTTGTGCTCCTTCTACTGGATGTTCCTTTACGCGTCCACTTCTCTGGGGAGTTTGCTGCAGTTAATTCATTTATTTATTTAATTTTGTGCGTTTTTATATAGCGTGTACTTAACCGGAAGGTGCCAGAGAACTTCACATTAGGGACGGAACTAATACAGGAGTACTTTACAAACGAACATCATACAAATTCTAATGTTACATCAAACGAATGCAAGATTAATACTCGCGAGCTACAAAAGAGTAGAGGTACCGAAGGTGAAAGGATATTCTTCGTCTTGAATGACCTTAATTGTCTACGCAGAGTGCAGTGGGGGGGGGGGCATACGTAATTGATGTCTCTTTTCTTACTACAGGACAACAGCAAGGTGAGGTTGTCGGAGCACACTACGTGGATTGAATGAACATGGGTAAACAGGTGACGCATTGTGACTAGGTGGACAGTGATAGGTCTGAGGGCCGACAATACGTAAACAGTTGCGGGGTGAGATTGATTTGGTTAGCTAATGCGGCACACACTCTGCACAGGTCAGGTAGCCTAGGTCTGCTATCCAGGGATGAGGTAGTTCATGGGTGAGAGGAACCCTCTTGACTCCTCTTACTGCGACATGGCTTACATCTTCAAGGAGTTGAGTTTTAAGTCAGGAGCAAATAAGGACACATCAGAGCAGAGAGCTGACGCAAACATCGATGCTCCTCGGAGTCTGTATATTTACTTACGATATATACGCATGCAGAGTCTTTTTCTTACAGTGCACAGTGCAGCCTACATTACTTAACATCCCTAATGTCCTTCTCGCTTTCTCAGTCCTTGTTTTTTTCAACCTAAACCACGAACAACACTTCCCCAAGGAGGACTCAATCGTGCTGTGGGTAAGGTGAGCAATGTAACAATTAGTTGCTGTTAATCATCCTAATCGAACAGGTCCTTTCCATCAGCCTGCACCCCTCTCCTACGTCTGATGTCTACCACAACACCTGCAGGATGCCAGGTGCTTCTAATTATAAAGTTATTACATTTACATAGCGCTTGCTGCCACTAGGTAGAGCTCCTTACACCAGGCAACACACTGCTGCTGTGCCCAATGTTTATTTGACTCCAGTGGCTATTGCTGCTCATTGTGATTAGTATGGTACAACCCTGTTGCTCTGTTTCTAGTGGTGTATATTGTATGAACAGCCAATAGGCATGACTTATGAATCTATGCATGTTGGGGGATGTCATATGTCATTTCTATGATTACAATGGCATAGGTAACACAACACCATGGGGCTTATGCCTATGCAATTTTCGCGAGCCCGTCCATGCTTGGTTGACGTTTTTGCTTTATATCCATGCAGGCGATCGGTCAGAGGAGGACGTTGTGGCGTACTTCATGGTAGGTCACCGAAGTGTCCCGTGTTGGGTATGGGATGCGTCCCAAGTGGTAACATTTATGGTGGCGCATGACTTCGTTATTGCAATTAATTTAGCGTGAAGGTTCTTCATGGGCTTTTACAACGGGCAACACATTGCTGCTGTGCCCAATGTTAATATGATTCCAGCGGTTATTGTTGCTCATCGGGTTCAGATTGATTTAAGGAAAACATGGATTTCTTCACCGTTTTTTAGTTGATGTTATTAAATTAATGGGCATTAGGCATGCCTCAGGATTCTATGTATATGGGGAATTGTTGTGTCAATTATACGATTGCATGCCGAAGGTAACTCAACACCTTGGGGGTTCTCGAGTCCGTCCAGCGGGCTGTGATGTCTTTGTTTATATCCATGCAGGAATTGGTCAGAAGAGGACCGCGTGGATCCCTTCATAGCAGCCATGAAAGCGACCTGTGGTGGTTTGACACTTGTACAAAGTAGAACTTAATGGTGGGGCATGCCTTGTTGCAATTTACTCAATGTCAATGTTCTTCATGGCACGTAAGGTGCACAAAAACACTGTCTAGGTGGTGTGCAGATAGCATATCTATGAATTACATCGTTAATAACTGATCTATTAGCATCATTGATCCTTATGAGCGCATTCCTGGTGTTTCGGAAATAGTGTCTTCAGCCATCATTCCTGGCATGATACGCTGGAGTGAGGGTATCCATGCTAGCAATGAATCAAAGTTTAACAAGAACATTGCGGGCCTACCAGGGGGAATTGGGCCTTGCATGAGGAGAGGATATTATTGCTGGAACTCCCAACAACTTGAAGCTGATATCTGGGGGAGCGAGAATAGATTTAATCACTCAGTTAAAGGTGGAGTGACTCACCCAAGCTTCTATCTAGAGGTCCGCTACAGAGTAGACCGTGAAGTCTTAGAGTGAAAGGAACCTTGTTCCAGGTCTCTGCAGTTCTTTGCGCCTGGAGCGGGAGCACAGACTTTGCCCGATGGGGGTCAGAACGTTTCTCATAGGGGACAGACCCATTACTCCCATAGGTGTTCTCGCTTAGAGCTACGCGAAATTACAAGAAGCTAGTTTCTACACGAGCGGATATTAGAAGATGTTTGTACTTGGCATTACAGGAGGAGAATAGGTCTTGGGTACTATTACATTAGCGTATATAGTACTAGTGAGGTACATTCAAGGCGGTCAGTCTAACCTAATAATCAAACGTTAATTAAGTATTGGGTCGACCCGTGCAAACCCCGGTCTAAACAGACTGTTAGAGGTAGCAAGCTGTGTGTTACCAGAGGTTGGTGACGGGCGCATGCTACAACAGAGGATCTACTCAGTTAGAGGGATATTACTGCAAGAATGGGCAGCCTCTTGAGGCTTCAGAGCCAAGTAGGGAAGTGTTTCGTTCATGAATGAACTTCCTTCAATTATTAAGAGAGGACAACTTTAATTGTGGAAGGGTGCAGGTATTGCTGACTAATTATTGCTAGTAACACCCACTGGCCTGGGTAGCTTGTGGGGCATTGAGGGCCATGTTTCATTGCAGAGAATGCAAAGCGTGGATCGGGGGGGACATTTTAATCAATGTTTGCTGTCTCTAATGCAGGAACCGCGCACGAGAGCCGCTCCACCCACAGGGGGGCCACCTGAATTATCAACAGGTATAAGGGTCATAGCACACTGGGGACAGTGTGTTAGGGTCTGGGATTCCCATGTTCTCCTCAGTTGTCATTACTTTACGGGGTGTGGGACGAGTGCTAGTTTTACTCATGGAAGTAATACATGGATAGTAACTGGGAGCTGGGACTTATTAGGCAGCCCTGTGCAAATTTGAATGTTCTCTCTGACTTGTGTCTGGGCAATGTGTTTTACGGTACAATAATTGGGATGTTCGCGCTGTATGCATCAGGTTAATTTGGGCATATAATGCTTCTCATGTGCATCAATGGATTGTTGTGCCGTTTGTTCTCTAAGAATTTATTAGTAGTTTGAACATCTGAGGCCCCAACCACTGAGGGACGGGTGGGTGTAGCACATTGGAAAAACCCTTGTTGTGACGACTCCCTTGGCACAGGCTGATCAGTTCAGGATGGTGGAATTTTATTTGATTCCCCGATACCCACAGTTATTGTTCAGCTACATTAGTCAATGACCAAACAGCAACAAAGTCTCATTTCCTGTCGGGCTTCAGCTCCTAGGTGACTGGACAAGTAACCTCATGGGTAGAATGGTAGACGACTGGCCGGGTCCTCATTGAGGGGTACATGGAGGACTTCTCTTAAAATCCCCGGTCTCACGGGGCCAGGCAGTTCTGACCGACTGTGTAATTTTGTGATACTCTGTTCCATTTGAGCTACACAGTCTCATTCAAGAACAGGCACTTTTACGCCCAAGATTTCGAGCATAGGTTACTGCCTCACACATGCACACTTCAAGCTATGGAATGTCTGACAAAAACAGCCTGATAACCTTGGTCTGCCTATTATGCTTGCGGGTCTGAGGGGCGCAATTCTGACATTGGGTCCCCCTCATCTTCAATGATGTGTACTAGCAAGAAAGTGTTTTTCTTGTCCTTCAATGTCTCTCATCATGCACTGTAATATGGAAATGTCATACATGGAGGTTTTACGCGGGTAGCTAAAGGGGGTGGCTAGTTGTTGTTGGCTATGCAAGAAAGCTTTATTTATTTATTTATTTTACTGATTTGTAGAGCGCATGGCTGCGGCTTCTTCATCTTGGGCAACTAAGCAACATCGACTGTGGTAGTGAAGCGCTCCTTTTGAAAATTACAGGGAGGCAATTGGCATAGCGGCTATATACCAGGCAATATTCGGCACTTTACCTGAACAAGCTGGATAGCCCTGCAGATTAATAGCCCGGCATATGCCTCACATTAACTGCTGCATCCTGGCCCACGCTGAGACAATCACATAGTTGGACCACAGCATTGACAGTTTTTATTTACTCTGGTCCATTTGGCACTATGGGGATGTATTATCATGTTGCACAGAATTTTGGGCCTACATTAGCCACTCCCATACCTCCTCCAGTCTGGTCCCACCAAGACCTCTCAGCTGTGCATCCACTTTGAATCAGGCTGATACAGATGCCTCTAACTTGTGACTCATGGGACACATGTTGGCACATAGCTGGCCATGTAAGCGTCTGGATTGGATGGTTTTACGTGAAGTGTTCGGTAGGGGGCAGGTATTTTAACAGCAAACGTCAACAACAGGGTTTGTCACGCAGTGGAGGGCCCGTGGCTTGGTGTTCGGGTAAGATTTAACCTAGATTGTATCTACTTAGTTGTTGGTAGGTACTACATTTAGGATTCCTATGGCAGTGTGCACATGCCAGGGAGTAAGAGTGAGGAAGCATTAGTTCTCTTGGTTGCACAACTTATATATACAGTTGTATAGGCGGCTTGTTACAAGCTTCATAGGGTCCATTGAACAGTCTGGGGGATGGCACACTTGACACCTGCAAAGCACAGTTGGCAGTTAGTTGTGAAGTTCATGGACATCACTGTCACAGTGCCCTGGCCGGAGGGCGGCAGAAGTGAGAAGGAAGTTTGGTTGTGGGCCAGCTTGGCGGTGCTGAGGAAGAGAGCAGACTTGTCCTTGCCTGAGCTGAAGGAGGCCTGGGATTGCAATTGTAATGCAATAGGTCCTTGGCGCCAACGAGAGGTGGATAGTGTCGCCCGACAACTTGGGAGTAGCCTGAAACACAGGAGAACTTGTTTCATCCGGCTCGGGTTGCTACTTGCCAAATGCACTGGGTGCTTTGATGTAGTCGGGGTTCATTTACCTGAAGTTGATAGGACGTTCCTGGGTTGATATAGCGGAAAGCACTAGGAGCAGCAGGTTGTACTAATAGGAAGCTAGTAGGTGGGGGGACTCTGGGGTGGCGGCGGCCACACCCAAAGCCATGGCGGAGTTACAGGGCGATCCAATGCAGAAAGGTACAGAGGGGTACCCTCTACAGGAGCACCAGTGGGCGCGAGAGCAGAATTATCCCCCAGGGAGATCCACGCTGTGATGGATCCTGGAGGACCGACGGTGCCCCGTTAGTCCTTTGCACGGTTGTAGACCTGAGCAACCGGGGGTTGTCACAACGCTCCGCCACCGAGGGGGGGGGGGCGTGAGCAAGGGGCGGAATAGAGGTCCGCCGAGGGGAGGGGTTAGACCTTCCCCCGAAACTGACCACGCCCCCGCGGTTAACACCCCGGGGGTTATGGCTCATCAGGTGGGCGGGTCGCGAGAGGCGGCCTGCTCTGGATCGACCTGTAAGATAACCCAACATGCGCATAATGTATATGCTAATAAAACTGCAACAACTTTCTCCATCAACTTGTGTTGTGTCGGTTATTGGTGGAGTAGTGTGTTGTATGAAGAAAGATCTGGGGCTGGGCCGATATTGGCACTATGATTGGCTGCCCCGGGACACCAAAGGTGGCCATCTACGAGGGCGGCTACCCTTAGTGCCATAGGATGGCACAGACCCTGAGCGGTCTAGTGGTTGGGGGATCAGTGGTCCCCCCTGATGTCACTTCCTGTCTCTTGGGGGGAGGGGTGACTATATAGCCCAGGGGGCGAGGGCCAAGCGCCCTCTTTGTTCGTTGGCCGCTGCTGCTCGCGCTGACCCTCACCCCCCGGCCTGGACCCTGAGCGGGTGACTGCCCGTTGCCTTTTCCCTCCCATCCGCTTACCCTGCTTTCGGGCAGTAAGTGGGGGGTTTGCTATTAATATTACTGTCTTTGTGCTGCAGGCGGAGTTACAGGGCGATCCAATGCAGAAAGGTACAGAGGGGTACCCTCTACAGGAGCACCGGTGGGTGCGAGAGCAGAATTATCCCCCAGGGAGATCCACGCTGTGATGGATCCTGGAGGACCGACGGCGCCCCGTTAGTCCTTCGGGCAGTTGTAGACCTGAGCAACCGGGGGTTGCCACAACGCTCCGCCCCCGAGGGGGGGGGGGGCGTGAGCAAGGGGCGGAATAGAGGTCCGCCGAGGGGAGGGGTTAGACCTTCCCCCGAAACTGACTACGCCCCCGCGGTTAACACCCCGGGGGGTTATGGCTCATCAGGTTGGCGGGTCGCAAGAGGCGGCCTGCTCTGGATCGACCCGTAGATAACCCAACATGCGCAAAATGTATATGCTAATAAAAACTGCAACAACTTTCTCCATCAACTTGTGTTGTGTCGGTTATTGGTGGAGTGGTGTGTTGTATGAAGAAAGATCTTAGCCAGGGCTCTTTGTTAGCCCAATCTTACTGGAAGCAGCTTCAAAAACCCGACTTCTACAGACAATGTTTATTTGCATAAAGCAAAACGTGTTTTATCGCACATCTTAGATGTGTGACTGCATGTTTGAATTTATTATTTTCCTATTACTACAAGCACTCTTATCAGTGAATGCATC
Source organism: Lissotriton vulgaris (assembly GCF_964263255.1). Taxonomy (NCBI): domain Eukaryota; kingdom Metazoa; phylum Chordata; class Amphibia; order Caudata; family Salamandridae; genus Lissotriton; species Lissotriton vulgaris. Next base: position 51,802 of record NW_028248894.1, on the reverse strand, counting down.
GATGTTTGAAAAGTCATCTTTTCCATGCAAAGAGCACCAAATAAAACTGTAATATAAGTAATATGCACCGGGTAATATGTAATATTGTATATTGCGATTTTAGTGTTCCGGTGGTATGTGCAAAGGACTTTCCGTTGGTTTGTGATGTCACCAAAACCTCTTGATGGCTACATTGGGCCTTATTAAACGTTGTCTCGTTATGTATAGTTTCATAAGTATATATATTTATGTAGAGCAGACGTAAGGAACCCTGGAGAGTTCCCAGTATTAACCAGGTTAGCGACGCCTTTAAACAACACAATAACTCTTTAAATCTGCCCACCACGAAGGTTTGTTTTTCTAGCAGAATTTTTAAGGGTAGATTAAGCCCGTGCCATCCACGCCGAGCTAGAAACGTCACAAAGCTTTCACCATTTTATCCAATGTCTTTAAGCCTATTTAGGGTTAGCACGTGCTGTACACTCCGAGCTAAACAAGCATTGGCATAGCCAATAGGTCTCGCCTTTGGGACCTTATAAGTGTTTAGCCATGCAACACTTGATGTTGTTGCACCAAGGATATTGTGCTGGTTAACTAAACACTTATATGGTCCCCAAGGCGAGACCTATTGGCTATGCCAATGCTTGTTGTATCTGATGCAGCAACCAGGACGTGGGGAAGGGAGGACAGTTTGACCACTCCCTGGTGCTTAGTAGTGTGAGTGCAGCCCAGAAGGCTCCTCTGGTACATGGGGTCAGGAATTACTCCCTGCGGCCGCCTCCCAGGACTCTGCTTTGCTGCGCAAGTCCCCGGTTCACCTCGCGCGCGACCTTTGACCCTGCTTTCAGGCAGGTCGCCCCCACACCGCCACTCGTCACCAGCTGATCCTGTGCCTCTGCTGCCGCCTCCTGGTCCCTGGGCTTCCCTCGCCCTGCGCACCCGTTTCTTTCCCCCCCCCGCCCCCGTCACAGAGCTCCCGCCTCCCAGCTGCTCCTCCCTCCCAGGCCTCCTCATATGCAGGCTGGGACTGGCCGCACAGCGGACGCGCGCAGTGGTTGTGCGCGCCAGAGGCAAGCCCGTCTGCGCCTCACCGCACCTGGACCGCACCCAGCCCCAGAACCCCTGGACTCTGCACCCGCCATGACGCCAGACTCCGATACAAAGCAAACACCCTCCACGCTCTCGACATGGGCCGAGACCACCGTTGCTTCTGGGCCGCCCTGAAACGCACCCACGGACTTCACCTGCGACAGAACCACCAAACCTCCAAGGACCAGTCCCAACCACATCCGCGGCATACTCCTCAACACCCACTCCGCACGCAAACACGCTGTCAAGCTCTGGGACCTACTTGACACCTCCACCCCAGACGTGGCCTTCCTGACCGAAGTGGTGGAACGACTCATTGGCACCTGACATCGCCATAGCCATCCCGGACAGCTACAAGATCTCCCGCAGAGACAGCATCAACAGAATTGGAGGAGGAATAGCCATCGTTCACAAGTCCACCCTCGCAGACGACTCCCTCAACTCCGCCGAACACCTTCACTTCCGGATCCAAACCGACCCCAATACCACCCTCAGAGGAACACTCGTCTACAGACCTCCCGGAACCTCTTCAGCGACTCTATCGCTGACCTTGCCAGCACCCACGCACTCGCCTCCACGGACTACATCCTCCTCGGGGACCTGAACTTCCATCTCAAGAACAACAACAACGCAAACTCCGCCACCCTGATCGACAACCTCGCCAACCTCGGGTTCCGACAACTCGTCACCGAACCCACCCACACCGCCGGCCACCGCTCGACCCCGTCTTCTCCACAAGCACCTACATCGCCTTCAACCACACCACCGAACTCCACTGGACCGATCACCGCTGCATCTTCAAGAAGCCAACCACGCACCACCGCACCCAACTGCTGCCTCGCCGCTGCTGGAGCAAAGTCAGCAAAGACGAGCTGACCTCCACCTCCACCCTCGCCCAGAACCCACTCAGTGACCTCACCGACACAGACGTTGCCACACGTAACCTCAGACAGTGGATCGATGACTGCGCCAACACTCTGGCCCGCTCAATAAACCCTCCATCAACCACCCCAGCAAGAAAGCAGCCTGGTTCAACGAAGAACTCCAGACCTCCAAACGTACATGCCGCCTGGAGAAAAAATGGCTCTACGACCACACACCAGACAGCCACGCAGCCCATAAGGATGCCATCAGCAGACATCACCACCTCATCAGAACATCCAAGAGATCTTCCTTCAAAGCCCACCTGGACAACAATGCACATGACAGCAAAGAGCTTTTCAACATTGTGAAGGAACTCTCCAACCCCAGCGCCAACACCAACGACATCCCGCCCTCGCAAGATCTGTGCGACTCACTGGCCACCTTTTTCCATCGCAAGATCGCTGACATCACGACAGCTTCAACACCTCGTCCACCCCGACCACAACACACCCCACCACGAATGCCACATGCACCAACCAGCTGGCCTCCTGGTCCTACGTCAATGACGACGAAACCCGCAAGGTCATGAACTCCATCCACTCAGGATCCCCGACAGACCCCTGCCCACACCACGTCTTCAACAAAGCTGATGCAACCATCGCACTCCAGCTACGGAAGGTCATCAACGTCTCCTTCAACACAGCAACTTTCCCGGAAAGCTGGAAGCACGCCAAAATCAATGCCCTCCTCAAGAAGCCCAATGCGGACCCCAATGACCTCAAGAACTTCCGGCCCATCTCCCTGCTCCCCTTCTCGGCGAAGGTCATCGAGAAAATCGCCAACATGCAGCTGACCCGCCAACTCGAGGACAACAACATCCTAGACCCATCCCAGTCCGGATTCAGATGAAACCACAGCACCGAGACAGCCCTTATCGCAGCCACAGACAACATCAGGCGCCAACTAGACAATGGCAAAACTTCAGCCCTCCTGGACCTGTCAGCCACCTTCGACACGGTCTGCCACTGCACACTAAGAACACGCCTCCAAGAAGCCGGAATCCAGAAGAAGGCCCTGGACTGGACCACGTCCTTCCTCTCCGGCAGAACCCAGAGAGTCCGCCTCCCACCCTTCTGATCCAAAGGCACTGACATCATCTGCGGCGTACCCCAGGGCTCATCCCTAAGCCCGACCCTGTTCAACGTCTACATGGCTCCCCTCGCACAAGTGGCCCACCAGCACAACTTGAACATCATCTCCTACGCCGATGACACCCAGCTCATTCTCTCCCTCACCAAGGACCCACACACCGACAAAACTAACCTCGATGGAATGAAGGAGTGGATGAGGAGCAGCCGCCTGAAGCTGAACTCAGACAAAATGAAAGTCCTCATCCTCGGCCCCACCCCCTCCACCTGGGAGGACTCCTGGTGGCCGACCACACTGGGAACAGCTCCAACACCCACGGACCACGCACGCAACCTAGGATTCATCCTCGACTCCTCCCTCTCCATGTCGAAGCAGGTCAACTCCATCTCCTCCTCCTGCTACAACACCCTCCGCATGATTCGCAGGATCTACAAGTGGAAACCAGAAGAACGGTGACCCAAGCCCTAGTCAGCAGCAGGCTGGACTACAGCAATGCACTCTAGCAAGGAATCCCGGTCAAACACCTGCGACAACTACAACGCATCTAAAACGACTCCGCCCGTCTGATCCTCAATGTCCCCCGCCGCAGCCACATCACCTCCCACGTAAGAGACCTGCAGTGGCTCCCCGTCAACAAGAGGATCACCTTCAAACTCCTCACCCATGCACACAAAGCACTCCCCAACACCGGACCAGCCTACCCGAACAACAGACTCAACTTCTACACCCCTGCCCACCAGCTCCGCTCCGCCAGCCTCGCCCTCTCCGCCGTCCCGCGAATCCAACGAACAACCTCCGGCGGCAGATCCTTCTCCTTCCTCGCCGCCAAGACCTGGAACACCCTCCCCACCCATCTGCAGCAGACCCAAGACCTTCAGAAAGCTCCTCAAGACCTGGCTCTTCGAGCAGTAGCAGCACCCCCTCCCTTCAGCGCCTTGAGACCCTCACGGGTAAGTAGTGTGCTTTCCAAGTTCATTGATTGATCAGTGACTCATCTCAGCTGCCGGTCAATCGGGTGCAGTGCTTTAATCTGGAGGGCTGGCGGTCCTCAGGTCCCCTGGGCCGTTTTCAGTAGGCCCTCCCCTCATGGTCCGGCGGAGGCACAAGGGCAGCAATCACAGGTGGTGGCCCTGGTTGCAGCCTCCGGCCGCCATCTCTGGTCTACGGTCCATTTCATATCCCCGCAGCGGCACTTTGTAAGTGACCTCAGTCCTCACTGGCCCACGCCTTCATTTTAATCACTGTCAGGGCCAGCCAGCAAGACTCTAATTAACACCAGCCGAGGCTCAGGACGTCACCAGTAGGTCACGGACTCCTGCATGCGGCCAGGGCCCCTCCATGCCCAGGTCCTGGGCTCCACTGGCTCAGAGAAGTATCAGGAGGAGCTGCTGCAGTGTCCCACCCCCCCGCACTCTAGTACCTGTGGTCGGGAGCACAGGATGGGTCGGCCCAGCCCCCGTGGCTGTCAACAGGGGCTCAGGAAAGGCCGCCCGTAGGACGCAGACTAATTCATGCTGTCAAGGCCGCCTTGCTTCGTCCCGCCAGCTTATATGTGCATCAGGAGGTAACGTAGCATCACCATGCCTCGTCCCACTATGTATTCAGCTGGCAGTGGCATGGATCGAGGCGATGTTGACAGATCGTGGGTCTGTCCTCGGAGCTGGCCAAGCACACGTCCTTCACCTTCCCAGGCTGGCCACGCCCCCAAGATCATATCATGTTGAATCTGTAGTTTTGCTAATTGTAAATGCATAAAATGGGTATGAAAATCCCAGTTTTTAAGGTTCGGGAGATGTCTCATTTTCCTCCCTCGACTCTGTCCAATTACTTTGAGACTTGCTAATTCTCCTTTTGGATGTTGTCAGTGCTCTTTATGAGTTTGACACTTAGAATCTGGAGCGATTTAAATGCCTAAATACTGATTTTACTATAATTTCATGATTATGTGTTCCGTACCTGAGCCTTCATGGCAATCTATGCATTTTTCTGCATTGTTTATATGAGCAATTCTGTAATAAATCTCTTAAAATTAATTCTGATCTAGAACTCAGTTATTAAGAAGTCCCAGTATCTTTTTTTAAATCTACTCAGCTAAATTATTGAGGTATTGATGAAGAGGGTAGTCTAGTGCTGTTATTTCAACGAGAAATCCAGGAGCCGAACTGCTTAAGGTAAAAATTGAGGTGCATAAGGATTGGGATTCAGTAAACTATTAGGGTTCGGCTCCGACAACATGCAGGTCAAAGAATTCGACATTTCCATTTTTGCTATACCGAACTTGGATATTTTTGAGGTTCATATGAGAAAGCTTTATTTTGAGGTTTTGTACAGTACTATGTAACAACCTCTTAGTTACTCAGACCACTAATGATGCTGTTATATTACACAAGTTCATCAGGAGAATTGGGGTTTGGGAGGCAGCTGACTTTGGAGCTGACTTTGGAGTCTTACCCTGAGTTTTCTGGTGGGTAGTGCAGTCTAGGGTAGTTGTGAGAACACTATTGGCTGGGGTAGTGTTGAGGAGGGGTTTTAGGGGTTAAGTGGTAGGTGCAATGTTTGTGGGACTGCTTTGGAATGTGGCAGTAGTGACTGAGCAGTACGCAGAGGTAGTTTTTAGACTTTTGTTTTAGGCCTTCGTCGTTGTTGGATTGGGGTGGATAGTTCCAGTACTGGTGTCAGGATGAACCATAGTGCGGAGGTAGAAGAGGCCCTGCGAGAAGAGGCCATCATGGAGGTTGCACAGGGCATTGCTGACCAGTGCGGCAGTCAGAAAATGGTGTGACTGCAGTAGTTCTTATCTGCTTCCCGCCATAGCCAAAAGTAGTGAAGAATGTTTGCGGTGGGGTGGGAGTGGCAGGAGAGAGCAGCACGCTGCCTAGCCAGTATAGTAAGAAGCAGGCGTGCAACACCCAGTGGGCTCACCGGGCTTCCGCCCCTCCCGTCGTGTGTGTCAACCCTGGCTGAGACAGCTTTCAGGGCTGGCGATCCTCTTATTGCAGCCGCACCCGAGTACTCTACAGGTCTTTAAAATACCATTTACTTGTTAGTGAGGCTTTTGTTGTGTTTTCACCCCTTCTTAGAGCCACTCTGCCTATGGCTGGAAAAATTAGCCCCACCCCCCGAAATTTGGCTCAAGTTGCCCACCTGGTAAGAAGCGTGCTGGAAATAGGGTGGTGGCAGAGCTTGTGAGGACAGATGGCGGCAGGGGTTTACCTTGTTTGTCCGTGGCAGAAGGAGGCTTGTGAAGTCATAGAGTATTGTGACAGGTAAAACAGAGAGCATTGGCACTCAAAGCTGCAATGCTTCGGTGGAGCAATGAGGAGGAGAGGGAAGAGTGCATTGGAATAGTTGGAGGTGCCTTGCCATAGATGGCAAAACACACAAGAGGATGGACGGAATGTTGCACAATGACAAAACATTCACCCCAGTCACAGATCTGGGCTTAATCCATTGGTATTTTGCTCACCAAGCCACCCTAGTTCAGACATGGCCATATGCAAATCAGTCTTGACCCTGTGCCTCATGGGAACAGTCCAGCCCGAACTGCCAAGCCATATCTTCCTCGGACCGGAATCAAGCATCCTAGGACTGGTTTCTGGCTATCAGCCGTCTTCACCCAGGATAGCTTGACTCCAGTGGTGTAGTGAGCAAGGGACCCACGTGTGGGCATACCCTTCCCCCATAGGGTGAACAGCAAGACACACAAGATGATGGACGGAATGTTGCACAATGGCAAAACATTCACCCCCAGTCAAAGATCTGGGTTTAATCCATCGTTATTTTGCTACCAAGCCACCCCAGTTTAGACATGGCCATATGCAAATCAGTCATGACCCTGAGCCTCATGGGAACAGTCCAGCCTGAACTGCCAAGCAATGTCTTCATTGGACCGGAATCAAGCATTCAAAGACCGGTTTCTGGCTATCAGCCGTCTTCAGCCAGGATAGCTTGACTCCAGTGGCGTAGATGGTGACACATTTTGGAGGGTGAATAAACCAATAAAGTGTTATGCTGAGACGGGTAAACAAGTACAAATCAAACAAGTACAAATCTTGCAGGCACTGGGGCATGACTCCCAGGGTGAGGTAACCCCTTAATGTAAGGCAACAGGAGGGGTCATGGGTGGAGTGCGAGACTATGGGGACTGGAAGGAGAGAATGAGTAAGAAGGGAAGCTGGGCATGGATCCCCACTGGAGAAATAGAGGAAAGAAGCACGGGGCTTAGGGACCACAGCACACAGGACCTTTCTGCAAGGGAGGAGGTGAATGCTGCAGCGATGCAGCAGAACTTGGGTGAGTTAGATGGGGCTCCCATACCCCTAGTGGAAGGGAAGGCACGGTTACCTGTGACTGGGTGGATGACAGCATTCGACTTGGGTCTAGAGCAATGGGAAAGGTCTGGGGAAGGCTTTTTGTCCAAAAAACCATGGCAGCAACTTTCATATTGGAGTGATAGTGGTATTTGGGACAGCAACATTCTGGGGACAAATGGCACAAGGTTGAGGGAGTTGGGGATGGCGGAAGCACCAATTTTGTAGTATGAGGAAGAAGAGCCTTGAAAAATGCAAAGTACTGGAACAGAAGAGCAGTGAAGAGGAGTAGTGGAGTAGAATTGATGGGCATATGACTTTGGCGGTCGGAGGGACTGGGGCAAGGATAATTTGGAGGAGACTGGTGTTTTACAGGAAAAGGTGAAACAGAAAGCGGCAGACATTGCCAAGATGGTTACACTAGAAACACAGTTGCTGGTGGGATAGCTTTGGTGGGACTCCAACCTTAAGTAGTAAAGGTAGGGGGGTGCACAGCGAAGTAGATTGCCGTGTTTAGAAAAACAGTTCCAAATTTAAGGGTGCTCTCGAAGGGTGGTGTTATCCGTCAGAACACCAGTAAATATCACTAAAGTTGTGTATGCAGCGGACTGCAAATACATCCCCTTATGAGGCACACCAAGGTTGATCAAAAATATGATTCAATACTCCATTAGAGGTATGGTATGTTTATTTTTCATACGTTATCTTCAATTGGTTTTAGCAATTTTTAACTGATATTAGCAGCATATCAGAAAACAGCGTACATCCATTCAGGTTAACTTATGAACTTATGAACTATTTCTCCAAGACGCCTACGGGTATTTGCCGCGCTTTACAAATAGCAATAAATAAATAAATAAATATTGTACTTATTCAAAGAGGTGTTCTTTGGATTTTTAATTTATTTCTCTGTGACAAGAGGTTTTACTTTTACAAAATATTAAAGAGATTGTGAACGTTCACTTTTAGTGTGGAACTCCTTATCTAATGTTTTATTTTTACATGAATTTTCCCCTTAATGTCCCTATAAGGAATGTTTGTATGATTGGTTAGAACCCATACAGTAACATAACACGCACCTACTTAGAAAAGATCCAGTACTCAAGGATCTCATTCCTCCAACTCCCCAAATAACTTTTCGCAAAGGAAGAACCCTGAGGAACAGACTAAGTCCAACAGTTCCAAGAATAGACATGATTCCAGACTGGCTGACACAACGCAGCAAAGGGTTTTTCAAATGCGGTTTTTGTGTTATGTGCAAATGGGCAAAGCATAAGACAATGAAGTTTATCGGTCCAAATGGAGACACTTATGACATCAGAGTGAACATCAACTGTACCACGAAATATGTGATATACATAATTGAGTGTCATTGCGGCAAACAATATGTGGGCAGCACAATAAGGTGTCTCAAAGATAGGATCTCAGAACACGTGAGAGCAATACAAAAGCAAGACCCCAAATACCCTGTTGCCCTACATGTAGCCAAATGCCAACCTAACACCGAAGACTTCCGCATTAGTTTTTACGGCATTGACACTGTACCTATTCACATAAGGGGTGGCAACCGAGAACTGACGTTAAGACGCAAGGAAGCGACCTGGATTATGCGTCTGCGCAGCATTGAATTCGGTCTGAACTATGACCCTGAGATGCAATACTTCCTAGGGGACTAAAAGAGACAGAAAATACGAGAACATAGACTAACTCTAAGATTTCTTGAACACAAGAGGCCCATTGTCACAGCGCAACATCTTTATTTATGCTTACACGCAATTTTCAACTGCACCCACATATCGCAACGCCCTGTTAGTACTGTTCTTTCGAACCATACCTATGTAACCATATGTATCTGAGTTTATAAATGTTATTACTTTACATTTGAACCATACCCATATAACCACATGTATCTGGGTTTATAAATGTGCTTCACACTAATGTGTTTCATTGTCAAATCGCCTGCTGATTGATGCACTAGATAACACCAAATATATATTTTTTGTTACCTTGACTAAGAATTTATAATACCAAACAGCTTCCGAAATAATAATCAAGCCCAAATTCTTATTTTATATACATACTCACTCTGCTAGCATAACACCGCTATCAGTATACCCACTGGCCAACAATATTTGCAAATAAGTACTCGTTTCTCTCCCTACAAACCGATCTCCTATGATACCACAGGTTTCTCACCTTTTCCGTCATATTAACTATAGTATTTCTTCTATAAACGGCCATAAATTACGCTTGAATGAAGGACAAGTCCGCGCTCTAGTGTCTCATCAACTTTGAGAAAAAATAGCGGAAATAACCCTTAAGTACCCGCCCCCACTTCCTGTTAGGTGACCGTCTTCGACAAACGGCGCCGGGAACAACAAGAGGGGGAACTAAACTAACCAGGTAAACCGTTTTAAAACGCTCGTACCGGCGTTTTTCGCTTAACTTAATACACACCAGATTGGCACAAAGAATGTTACAAGACAGCGCTTGGCTGTTTATTATTTCCTCCACAGGTGTACCCGCCTGATTTTGCTGTTCGAACGTTACAGTTGCAAACTTTTTCTCCTCCCGGTTATGGCCCATTTAAGAACGCAATAAGGTACGAGCATCTCTATGGTTAATCCTTTTGCCTGTGGTAACTAACTCTTATAGCGTTATAGCGGTTTGTCACATTCTTTTGACGTTATACATTCGTCTCGCATATAGGTTCGAATTATACTACGCGCTTAAGGCGCCTTCATCACACTCTCGCCCGCATGGGCTTTTGGCCACATCACTAAAATCCCGGCTTTCATCGGAACTAGGGTGAGTTGCTAAAATGTATATAATCTTCGAATTCCGACGGGTATGACAACTCGAACTTGGCTTTGCACTAAAATAAAATAAATACATTTATAATCTACAGAAACGTGCTCGAGCTTATGCATGTAATGCGTGTTTTTAACAAAACACGTGATGATCTATGTCTGACTATCAGATTAATAGTCTTTAAATAAAGTATACTTACTAAACACATTTATTTACTAGATAAATCCCCCCTCTTTCCGTGCCATCGCTCACCCTGACCAGTGGCAAGTGACCAATGACTGTTGGTCTCATTGATACTTGTAGACACCACCATATGGCTATACTACAAACCCTAAACCAGGAACAGATTTTAAATTTCCTAAATACCAGAGGAAGAGCATTAACACTTTTTCCGTCTAGACCCACCACCCTATATCGACAATATCCTTCTACCAATACAAATGATTAAATCAGACCACATGTACCGATGTAGTTGTGACAGGATACTGAACGGAATATTCTTGCCGACTGTACTGCATTAAAGTGTTTATGCCAACAATAAGACTGCTTTCATATAGCACTTTTAATATTAGACTCATCGACAAGTCACCACAGGTTACAATGGCTTGTATACCTGTTCACTAGCACTTATACCTGTTCACTAGCACCTACACTTGCTCACTTGTTTTTTATTACTTTGTAGACTATGTCCGAATTTCTCCCGAACTATAGCCATATCTACATACACTGGTCTTTTGTGTTTACTTTTAGAAAGATATATTTGCAGACTATCCGAAGTCACTTCCACACATTCTGTATAATCACGTTAAAAAGGAGATCACTACTCACCTACACTGAAGTCACCATTATTCCAAAATTTCATGTCACACATGTATGACACCATGTCACCCTATGGCATGCTTTCTCTGCATCACGAAGGGTTCACCTACCACTTTTAATATCGCACATATAGAACGTCCTTATAAATGTAATTTTTGTATCTATACCCAGCCCTGAAGATTCGCAGCTTGTTTCCCTGCGATGAAACACGTGTTGGCCACAACAAGAGGAACAATAAAGTTTTCTCCATATCAAGGATTCTTCTCCATTACAAATTTCTTTCTGGATACATTGGTTTTTTGACTTTGTAACATTGTTGATGTGCTTCTATTACTAATGTTACTCCCAACCTGAGACCATTGAGTTCCAAATACTTTCTTCCTAGAGCAGGGGCTTCTGTTGCTTTTGTACACTTGTGTGGATTTCTGATCCACCTTCGAGCGGTTACGAGGGATTACCGCCCGCCCCATTGCCTGGAAAAACAATACCTGACAACCATAAAATATCCTACGGTTACCCGGCTGTGCGCCTTTCACAATCTGGAATACCTTAAACCCTCTCAGTAGATCTATAGTCCCTATAAGGAATGTTTGTATGATTGGTTAGAACCCATACAGTAACATAACACGCACCTACTTTAGTGTACACCCAGGGATTTCTCTTTGACTAAATTGTCACTGTACTCTGTTCCCTGTGGATAGTGGGGTACTCTCTCTTGTGTTTACTGTATTGTGAGAAATACCTGAAAAAGTGGACCATTGTTTAAATATGCAGACATCATTCAGAAAGCTTACATGACTTTTGGGGCATATGTTATGTTATGTTATGTTATATTTGTCTTGTATAGCGCACGGCTACTGAGAGAGTGTCCCGGCGCTTTTATTGCAGACCTGTACCAAAACATAACAAAGAAAAATAGCAGAGAATAAGAGACCATGAACAAAAGTCAAGACTCATATCTAAAAAGCCAGGTTTTCAGGCCCTTCCTAAAAGCCAACAAATGGGAGGTTGCAGGGCAATGTCACTGGTAAAGTATTCCAAAGCTGCGGTGCCAGCAATCTGAAGGACCGACCCCCTGTACGTGCCCTTTTTATACAAGGGACCACGGCGAGGAACAGAGACTCAGATCTCAGGGAACGGGCAGGGCGATAAAAAGCTAGCCTCTTTTGGAGATATTTTGCTCCCGAAGCGTGTAGGGCCTTATGGGCCAAGGTCAAGGCCTTAAAAACTATCCGCTTCCGGATGGGCAGCCAATGAAGTGACTGCAGGAGGCCCGAGGTTCTAGCTCGGCCGGATAGTCCAAAAATGGCCCGTGCTGCCAAATTCTGGACCACCTGCAGCCGTTGCAGAAGATACTCCGGCAAGCCGAGATAAAGGACATTCTAATAGTCCATTCTCGAGCCAATTATAGCCTGAACCGTGATCTTCCTATGATCCTCCGGGAGCACAGGAAGAAACTTGCGGAGCTTCCTGAGGAGGCCAAAGCAAGTGCCAGTGAGGCCCAGAATCTGGGATCTCAATGTCAGACCATTATCGATCTTGATCCCCAGATTCTTGGCTAGCTGGGAAGAGCCTGCTGGAGGAAACATATTGGCAGGCCACCATTCCTGCCAATCTGCCATATGCATGGGTTTGTTATGATGAGAAGTTTTGGGCAGGCTTAGCAAAGGATTAAGAGGGTAAATGGAGGAGCTGGATAATGAACTGCACCTTCAGTGTTCACTGCAAGTGATTTTTCTGGGTATAACAGCTCTTTCGAAGGGTGCCCCACCCAGGGAAGGGTGGTGGGTGGGGGCTATGCCTTGAAAGCAGCAAGGGCAAGTGGGTGTGCTGGGCTTGGAGCATGCGGTTTTGCAATTGAGAGTATTGCAAATTCAGACATGATTGCTCAAACTGCAGGGCCAGACATCCACTCACACAATGCAGTGTTAATATAGGAGGTGGGCAGGGCTCCTAAATAGTTTTAGGCTAGCACTACAATCAGCATTTGGGAGATAAGACTTTTGGGGAAGAGCTCTTACTCCAGTTAAAAAGCAGAGATTGGCTTACAGTGCAGTGGGTTGATAACATGTTGGACGGACAGATACTTTTTCAGGGTTTCCAGTGGGCTTTTAGCTTGAAGTATGAGGGTCCAGCATGTAGACAATGAACGGAAAAATGGAAGTACGCTAAACGGCACTTACAAGTGGTGCGGAATAAGTTGTTCAAAGAAATACTGAAGTGTTGTTCAAAGAAATACTGGAGGGTAGAATGAGTGTCAGTTTGGAGAGTGGCCGCTGGATGAGTTGATTATTTTCCTGATTGGGGTTTCCCCTAAAAAGGAGCAGGCACAGTTTTTCTTGATTTAGCTTTCATCCTGGCCAGAGGATCAATCCATAAATGATTTCATTGCTGAAGAGCTATCTTCCGTGACATTCTCATCAATGGATGTGGCAAATGAATGTGTAAAACGCGTAAGGGTTGGTACACAAATTCAAAAGAGTGATATTTAGGTCATGTTCCACCTCTTACTGCTGTACCTAGAGGACTTTGAATTACTAGGGATACCATTTGGAGGCCAGTGGGTTGTGGATAAGGCATTGCCAATGTTTTGCTTTGTGTCTTGTACTCTCTTTGAGAGGTATTGCTGTGTTTTTCAATAGCTGTTTACATTTGTTACAAGTGTGAAGACAGTGACCCACTACTTAGATGATATTTCTCTTTCATGAGAGCAGTTGGCTCAGCTGACTTTCAGCCGATACTAGCTACTTCTAAAGAGCTGATGATGGATGCTGGTGTTCCACTAACAGAAGAGAAGACAGAGGGCCGCACACAGTACTTTCTTTTTTTGGAAATTTCTATTGATTGGATGAAAATGCTAGCCGAGTAGTGAAGGCAGGGAGGACTTTCTGTAGGAGGCTGGAATCAGGTTTGTCCCTTCCTCACCATAAGGTCGGACTATACAGTGGGTGTGTGAGCAGTTGTATGGCTGTGTAAGTCTTTTTTTATGCACTTCAATGGTGTATCACTGTGGGGCCTGGGTAAGGAGGTGGTATGAAATATCCAGATATTCTCAGATGCAGCTGTGCCAGCAGATTGTGAGTTCATTGGCAGTACATGTGGTGTGCAGAGCAATGGCTTGAGGCATGGAAACAGGGAGAACATAGCACAGCCTTTCTTGAATTTTTCCCTTTAGTAGTGGCTTTGGCACTATGGAGTGTGAAGTTCACAACAAGAAATTCCAATCTGGACAACATGGCTGTTGTGGATGTAGTGAACTAGCAATCAGCAAAGGACCTGACTGTGTTTCAATTGTTAAAGGTGTTTGCTTTTGGCTACTTGAGGTACAACTTTACCTTTAGGGCGAAGCATATACCAGGAACTGACAATGAAATTATGGATGCTTTGTTTTGTTCACAATGGAGAGGTTCCCTGGGTTTGCGTTGAGAGCAGACAAGCAGAAAACACTTATGCCACAGAATCTTTAGGACATGAGGATTATGGAATTAGAGCACGGTTACCAACTGCTGTCAATACAGAAAAGCATACGCAAAGTTGTGAAATGAGTTCCTGGAGAGTCGGGCACAGAGAAGAGAGACCAGTCAGGGCAGTTGGCAGAAGAGAGAGGATGTAGTACGGTTCATAATGGGGATGATAGGCAAAGGTTGGTGGCCTGCAACAATTGTGAGTACGTTGACTGGCACAGCTTTCAATGGTAAGTTACTGTCTAGTGCTGATGAAATGAGGTGTAGAATGCTGGAAGGTTGCGATAGAGAGATAGGGAATGGAGAGCATTTTAGAAAGCCATAGTCATGGCTTATGTTGTGAAGGTTGTTGAGTGTGCTTCTTGAGATATGTTGGGACAGGTCAGAGTTACTTCTGTCTTCGATGCTGATGCTATTGATGTTTTTTAGGGCATTTAAGAGTGTCCTAGCTTCTCAGGAGAAAGAACTGTGGTGGAGTAGGGATTTCATAATGTGAAGATTGCAGGGGGAGGAGTTTTGATAACAATAAAGGGGTCAAAAACAGATCAGAGAGTGAACTTTAAGAAGGTACTATTGAGGGAAAAGGACTCAGTGTAGGAGGTTGGTTTTTTGCACATAGGGCTGGATCAAGAATAACATCTTTTCAGCTACTAATTGTGTTAAGGAAAGACTTAGCGGAGTTGGGGGTGCTGGGGGAGGAGTGTGGAACTCATTCTTTTTGATTTGGGGAGCTACAGAGGCGGGGGGAAAGACGCTAGTCTGCGGATAAAATTAAAAGGTTTTGTGGTGCTTCTATAATTGTTACAGGAGACATTTACTCAGCGAGTTAGAAGTATGTTGAATGTTGTTTGCTAATGGTTGTTTTGGCTGGTTGTTTTTTAGGTTTGGTTCCTGGCCCCCAAAGGGCTATTTGACTATATGGATTTGTGGACATTCCTTCATAAAATAGTCAGAGAAGCAGTTAGCAACAAGGAGACATGGGAAACAGTTAGGTTTTGATGAGACGCAGGTTTGTGTTAAGTGGTACAGAAAAGGTGGTACATACATGACATTTTAACATCTTTTAATTCAATCTTGTTTTGGTCTTTCCGTAACTCTGGTCTCAGCCATTTTGATTCAAGAAGATTTCTCTTCTTTCTTTTAATTTTTGAATCAGAATCATTCAAGTACTTCAAGGAGGTTTCACTTCCCCTCAGTCAATCTGTTCTATGTCTGCTTCTTCTTCAGATGCTTCATTTATATCTAGATTTTCTAAATCTTCAAAAATCACATAGGTCCACTCAGGTCCTTTGACCTCATTGTTTAATAGTTTCAATCTTGAACTTCTACTAATGTTTTTAGCAATTGATTGTTCAGCCTGCGTCTGACTTGTAACTTAGTTTACTTGTTCTGGATTTTCATTTATTGTTTTTAAACAATATTTTTACCTTTTGACCCCACTTGGCCAATTGTCACCTTTTCTGACCCTTTTAATTTGCACTGCACTTTCACCTTCTTGGTCTCTTTCAAGAGCCCTTTCATTTTTCGTTACGTTGTGGCACAACCTCATTTTTTTTGTCTTCTGAGTTCTTCTCTACTTTCCCTCGTTCAGGACTTGTCTGTGTGGCTTTTTCTGCCTGAACGTGTTCTTCTGTTTCTACCTGTCCTTTTCGGTACTCTTTTAGTTAGTTCTTTTTCTTCTTCTTCCCGAACTTGTTCTTCTATCTCTAACTGGTCCTGTTCAGGTCTTACTACACTTTTGTCTTCAGCCGCCTGAGCGTGTTTTTCTATACCTATCTGTCCCTGCTCAGGTCTTTCAATTGATCTGTTTGCCTGAGTATGTTCTTCTGTCCCTATCTGGTCCTGCTCAGAATCTTCAGTTTCTTCCTTCAATTCTTCCTGAGCATGGTCTTCTATACCTGTCTGATCCTCACTATTCTCCTGTTCTTCTAATTTTGCTGTACTCCGTGTTTTAATGTAGACTTCAGGTATGTCAACTATTGGCACCCAATCCTCCTGACTTGTGCTCGGTTGTTCGCTGTCAAACTCTCTAGAGTTCCTTGTTCCAGGATCTTCAACTGTACAACCTTCAGCAGCTTCAACTGTTTGTGTCAGTTGTGGTCTTTCCTCATCAGGGACTGGCACCCTTTTTGTATGACTGGCATGTACCCAGTTTAACAAGCCTGCACACTTCACTGCTGTGGTAGTGACCAATATGAATTGTAGTGGTTCATCCCACCTTGGTGCTAGGCACGACTCTCTAGTGTTGTTCTTTACCACCACCCAATCTCCAGGACTCAAATCATGAGCTTGATCCGGCTGCCTAGTCACTGCATCTTCTCCACCCTGGTGAGAGATAGAACGCACTAGGTCAGTGTAGGAGAGTAGGATCTGCTTCCTATGGTTACCCCCACTTTTTGCTGTGTTTCACTGGTTTTTCGGCTTTAGTCTGGCTGTGGCCCTGCTAATCAGGACCACAGCCTCGCTGTTCTCTCTCTAAATTGATACCATGTACTTTAGGTACATACCAGATTGGCTACTGGTTCACCCTTGTGAGTCCCTGTATATGGTACCTTAGGTACCAAGGGCATAGGTACCCCAGAGGCCTAGAAGGGGCTGAAGCATGTATTATGCCACCCCCGGGAAGCCTTCAAAAATGGCACCACAGGTCTGCACTTGCAGTCTGGGTAAGGTGGTGCATGCACCCCTTAATTAGATATAGTATACCTATACTGACCTTTATATATAGACATATAGTAACCTATAGGTCACTCATATGGCAGGCCTTGACAATCCTGAAATGAGGGTGCTTGGTTTTGTGTGGGAGGGTGCCCTAGCATGAGCTGAGCCCATCTGCAGCTTTGGGAAATATCTCCTTATAGCTGTTCTATGATATAGCCATACCATATACTCCTAAGTGCATTATAATCCTCGCGGTTAATGCTAACTTTGGTTTGGCTTTATCAAAACATGTCGTATTTGGTGTCAAACACTTTGGAATACTACCCGCTCCTCCGCCAGTTCTGGCGGTGGGGGTAGCATTCCACCCTTCTAGAGGGAGACGACATGTACACACTGGTATACCTGGTTAAAGTTAAACAGAGCCTCAGCATCACAAAATGGATACTGTTGCCACAGACACGAGTCTGACCTCCTGCTGCTGGACAAAACTCCGGCAGGGGAGGCCTGGACAATAGGTTTCCTGCCCAGGGAGGTGCTAGCACCTCCCCAGACAGGCTTTAGTGTATTGGGGCAGGGTGGGTTGCATTCAGTGAATGCTTTTCAGACACTGCCTGGGGCACACAAGCTGCTCCATGCATTTCCCAGTTCAAACGGTTGCTGGGGCACTCTGCCCCAACTCTGGCGCGAAACTGGACAAAGGGGAAGGGGTATAACCACCCCCACCCCGGTCTTCCCATAGGTGGGACCCTAGGGTTAGTCCAACCCCTAAACTTAGTAAGTATAGAAACCCAGTCCCTAGGATTTTAGATTACCCTGGATGACACTCTGAAGAAGAAATCTTGGACCTTCGACATTCCATATCGACTGGAAGACGGAAGAAATCTCCCTTGAGGTCAAGGAGTGACCTCCCTGTACAAACAGGCACCAAAGATCATCTTGCCGGTCTGCATTTTCGAGGCTCCTGCTGGATCCCGGAGAATCTGTGACACAGGACACAGACTTCCAGACATCTACAAGGCTAACACGAGAGATGTAGGACCGGAACTCCTGGACATCCTGCAAGTCTCCCGAAGTTGTGCTTTGGGCTATTTGTTGCCCTTGTAGTGTAGTTCCTATTTTCCCTATAGGCCATGCGCATTGGAATAACATAAACAGCAGTTTGGACGTAGAAGTGCGTTCTTCCAGGTCCCTACTGACTATGCTAAACTTAATTGGGTTTGTACCAACTAGCTCAGAGGTCACTGGAAACTTTCTTGACTGAATAGGAAGTGATCAGCTTCCCTGGTACAGACAAGAAGGGATTCAGTTTTCCAACAACCGCATAAACATGACAACTTTGCTCCTTAGAATAAGAGTCAATCTCTAGAGTCGTGTGAAACAATAGACAGTTATTTTACTCAGTCAGTTGTGCAGATTACTTTCACCAAGATGCAAAGAATAGAGAGACGGGCATTTTCAATAAAAGGTATTATTTATTGAACAGTCTTTCTTCTCATGCAAGAGAAATGAATTGCCACAATTGCAAGACTAGTTATTATAAAAAGTGCGTACAGTAAAATGAGGATTGCGAAATAGTACTGTAAAAGCATTGATATGGTTTCTTAGCCATACAATGGTTAAAATGAATAAAATATATACATTCATATATACATTTGGCTAACGTACTCAACTGGTGCTTCTAACTACGCCTATCCCAGTGTACCTGACCTAAGCCTAATACTTGGGAGGGAGTAAGTAAGTAGCAGTTTTAGTTAAGTTGGTTTTGCCAAGGTTTGCTTCAAGAATTCTCTCTAAAGGTTTAGTCAACACCATACCTCTGAAATAGAATGTTGGAGGTCTTGTATCTCCTTCCAGGACTCGATATCCCAGTCACTCGCAAGAGTAGGCTGGAAACGCCGGAGCTGGATTTTCTCGGCAGGAGAAAAGACAGAGTCTCTCTCAGCGCATCAAGGAGGAGGAGGGGCAGCATCCGTGGGCTGCTTGCTGTTCTGCTCCTGTATTCACCACACCATCGCTATCATCGATGTCGCGCTTGCTTAAGGCAACGCTGGTATTATTTATACCTGAAAGGTGCCTAGTTTGACGTAAGTTTTTGGACATAAGACGTCAATAAAGATGTCACTAGGAAGTGATCATCCTTTCAATGCTCATTAGAGTTCTATTACTAATCAAAACATAGCAAGCGGGTTTTCCCAGGTTGCTGAGTTTTATCTTGTTGAAGAACTCGGAGTGTAATCTAGGAATCTAAGATAGTGGCTTCTGCTGTGTCATCTACTGTAATGAGCTGCAGAGGCGAGTTTCAGAAATATGGCTGAAAATATGGCTCTGATCGTGTATGCCATTATAGGGGTATGAATGGATTATAGCCGTATAGGGGCATAAGGTCACAGTATTGATCGGGGTCCTATATTAGAACACGACACCCACTCCACGAATTTATGTCCATCAAATTTCTATAAACTAAAGCAATAAGATGCATGTGTAACATTGCCCACCCCAAAATACATATTTGCATTTGAAATGACGTATTTTGAAATACATGAAAATATAGGTACTGTACGTCTTTAAGCATAGAAATCATTCAAAAATTATAGCATATCTGGGCGCAATGGAGTGCTTACCGAGGCGATATCTGTACCCCCCCACTTGATCCTGCTGAGGCTATTCCCTCCTCCCCGTGAATGGCGTTCCTCTCATCACTCCTATCCTATATTCCCTCCATGAACCCCCTCCCGTGCTAGAATTGCTCCTGTTTATGTATCCTCCTTCCCTTTCCCCCCCCCCTCCTGTGAACCTTGCCAGTACTCTACCATGTGTTTGTTCTTGTTCGTTTTTCACTTCAACAAAACTATAAAATTAAACCTTGGTTATCCTGTCAATTATTATATTGTGCACTACACCATAACTCACGCTCAGTGGCCACCCCTATTGCATATTGTTCCTTTACTTATGTCTTTTAATGTTTGTCATAGCGGCCGGCCCGGTGGGGTTGTAGGCAGATGCTGTGTACTATGCACTTGATAAATAAAGGTTTAAAAAAAAAAAAAAAAATTATAGCATATGTTAACAGTGAAGGATTTTGCGAAAAAAAATTACACATGAAATATTTCTTTATACAGAAAAGCAGGGCGAGATAATTTCATCACATAGAAATGCAATTGCTGTAACGTGTGCTAGAGGCTGAGGTAAAGTTATTTTGTCTCTAGATTTACCTAAAAATAGAAGTTCTGTTCTTTATGAATAGTTCTACTTTAAGCAAAGAATTTGTGCCAGAAAAAGGTAAATATTTTGAAAAATGTTCAAACCAAACAAAAAAACAACTTTTCAAGGTGAACGGGGGAATAGACTTCCAACGCTTTTCAGTAGTTTTTGTTGATCAAAACTGAGGGCCGAATTCAGAGTTCATGGGAACGCTGTGTGTCGGAAAGCTTTTCAAAATTATTGATTCTGTTCGGGGGAGAACATCATATCAGACAGGCTCTCAAAGAATTGGTCTACAAAATCAGGTGACAGTTCGACCAAGTTTGATAGTGCTGTAACTTGGCAGGTGTGAGAATGATTGCTATCATCAAAGTCTGGATCAGCAATGCTCACAGAGGGTCGTACCTGGGTGATGTTGCTTTTATTTCTCGCTCCACTGTCACCACCTAGTCGTAGCACAGGAGTCTCAATGAATGCCGTCATCAGGATTGGTAGCCGCTGGGGACAACACAATGTGTGAGCCGTTACAGGACTTAGCAAAGTATCGATATCGATTGGTACTGCTGATGGAAGTGCAAGACAGGTGTCTAACACGCATTCTTCTCCGCATAGCATACATCGAAGCACAGGTAAGATGCAGGTCTGCCATATAGGTCTGAATGAAAGAAACCAGGTCATGTTCAGATCTCTCAGCCTGGCCAATCCAAGGACTCTAGTTATTCGGTCCCGGTAGCGTATTGCTAGGATTGTTTCTTCCATCCTTGCCGGAGTCATGTCTGTGTTTTGGCTTGCCATATTGGAGCAGGAGGGTCAAAAATAAAATGCCTGCTACAAGTCCCAAAATCAGGGGTATGCCGCCAAAGACTGAATGGACAAAATTAGGAATGATTCCTAGAATTGCTTTGAATGGTGTTAACAGTCCCGAAAAAATGGTCTTAAATACGCCTGGGATGCCTATGGCACTTGACATATTTAGAATTTGGCTAAGCATTTCTGTGAAATGCACGGGGCAATTTGTTGATAAAAGGTCATGAATCTCTGATGTTGTCCTTGCAACTTGGAGATCATACGTCTCTTTTGATGACGTGATGGGTACTGTTGTCTGCAAAAGCACAGACTTAATTCTGCTTAAAGTATCAATTCCTATAGAAGAGACATTCAAACGAGGCCATATGTGAGTCTCGGAGTCTCCAGGGCCGTTTGGAAACAATGCTTGCATACAGCATTTGACATTGGAAGTTACTTGTACGAGATATGCTTTCACTGGCATAAGGCCACAACAGCTGTGATCCGTTATTAGAATGTAACTTCTGTTCGAGAGTTGCTTAAAGAAAGGTTCTATGCGTTGCAGGTGTGACATTTTGGTGGCATGAAAGGTTGTTTGAATTTCCTTCACAGGCCCCGTGTAAATTAATACCTTGGCACAAAAGTATACCGCTTAGTGAATGTTTGCAGTTTTCACCACTAAGAAATACATTTTTGTTGCTGTCACTATAGCATGTGTGTGTGTATAGTAATTTCCATGCTGACTTAATGTACCCTTTACCCAAACGTTCATACTGGCCAGTCGGTATGTATTTAAGGCAATTTTTAAATCGGAAAGTTGTTATCGAAATTGTGATAACCCCGTGTATTATCCATTCAATGACAGGACTTTCTGACATTGTCAATGGTAATCTCTCAAGTTTTTCGATGCTCAGGATTGTATAGTCTGCTCCTTTCTGTGCCAAGCTGATTTGTTTATCAGTAAGGTTAAAGATGGAAAATAATGACGTTGTGTTGATTAAACGCCAAGGCACATAGCCTGAACGAAGATTTTGCATCGTCCAGCCTAACTGTACAATAGAACGCAATTGTGACTGGCCATTCTGTAACATTAGCAAGTCTTTATCTATTAGATCTATGGCAGATGATACAATACTGTCCAGTGAATATATTCTGGAGGACAGAGTCATTAACCCATTGTCCACAACAGAAAGTGATTTTTCCAAATTAATACGATCAATTTCTCGTATTTTTTCAGCTGTTTCAATTTGTGTTACTTTCCAAGCCTCGTTGTAAGCCGCATATATACTGGTCGCTATGAAACGTTTTTGATGCTGTTTGCGTGGTCCCAGAATGAAATCGCGCAAATCAGCACCATCTTTAAGTAAAGATAAGTTTTGCTTAATTTCTGCCAGTGTGGATGATTCTAGCCATTCAAGGCACAGCTTCCCTACACTGTATGTTGTTACCAGCGGCGTCACTAGGGGGTTGTGGGGGGTGCGGGCCGCACCGGGTGACACCATCACCTGGGGTGACACCAATTACGTGCAGTTATTAGTGCACTGCACTGTGCAAGTGCACCTGCTGCTTACAACAATGACTGCATTGCATGCCACGCACGCACGCACCACCGCATAATAGTGGTGAAGGTGCGATGCGCGGCGGCGGCGGCGTAACCAGTTTTTGGGTCCCAGGGCTGTCAATCTTATAGAGCTACCAATGACGGCCCTGGCCCAGCCTCCGCGCTGTGCTCCTCTGACGCGCGCCACCTACCACGCGCTTAAACTGATAATGGAGAGTCTGTAGACAGTCTCGGCAGGGGAGTGCTGCTGGGCTATTTGCTGAACCCCCACGGTAGGGGCCCAGCCACCACCACAGTGGAGTGTTAAAAAAAGGTGAGATATCATCACCGTAACAGAATTTCGTCGCATGTAAAAATACTTTTGCTCCATTGAATGCCTTCACTTTTTCACCACTGCCTTGGAGGCTCGGGTACATTAATTGCAACGCGTTCATCGACCTGGCCTATTCCGACTGAGGTTATCTGCCTCTAACAAAGCCCCGCACGCCGTGAGGCTTCAGCTGCCGCCTAACTACCATTTTTACACAAGGATTGATCTCTCTCGTCTTCGGGGGCTAGTTCACCTGCTTTACTGTGCAGTTTTTTTCTTCGTTTCAGTACTTGTGAATGAGGAGGCATTGCGAGCTGATAGACGTCCTGACATTCTCTCCACACCTTATTACTGGACCTATTTGGGACAGAATACCCGCTGAGGCAGATCGGTGTGCTTCGACAACCAGGGCGAATTTATGCGCCCTGGGCATCACTCAGGCTCTCCCTGCGCATTCCCAAGCAGAGTCTGAAAAGACTCCCTCTTACTGACTCTACTGCCATAATCATGCTTCACTGCATACTATAAGCTCGACACGAGCGTGGATTGGAAGGCCACAACCGTTTTAATAATCAAATAGGTTAATTTTTGGAATAATGACATAAGAACAGGTCAATTATGCAAATATAAGTACCAGACAACACAGCTGAACGTGGATTATTCAAAAACAAGAGGGCTGTATATTGTGTCAGGGGTGGGAGGCATTCCACAAATGATCCAAAAGGTAACCTACATATGTGAGTGATTTAAATGTTTAATTTATTCTTACACTTTTTAGTAACTTTACTTATTTTAGCTATTGATAAAATCAGAGAGAAAAGTTAATCAAAAGTGTAGACTTACATGGAGTGGAGCCAAATTTATGTAAGTTACTATTTATTAATATTTATTTATTTAGAGTTTTATATAGCGCTGGCAGGACCCGTGGGTATCAGAGCGCTTTACAACATCTACACAGGCATAAGAAAAACAGACATGCAAAACGAAATGGACAGACGTTCGGAAGGCAGGTAATAGAGTCAAGAGCTATCCATGCTAATGATGTGATGCCATTTGCAGCATCATTTGAATGTTTTTTTTTCCGGTCTGTGAGATAGGGCGCCAGTGTATGCGTCTTTCTTTCTGTCTCCGTTCCACCGTAGTGACAGTTTACATGTATTGAGTGTAATTAGAGATGATTTTCTTTTTTGTTCGTCTTACTAAAACTCTGACTGAAAGTTACTTTTCTGGCCCCCATTCATAATGCTGCGCTACTAAGATAGGGCAATAGCAGGAGTTACCAGCTCCAATGGAAATACCCGACCCGCGGTATCACTGTGGGCCCTGCGGGTCTCGTGCACATCCAGCAGCCGCTGAAAACACCACAGGCCCGGCACGTCTCGTGCACACCCTGCAGCTGCTGAAAATAGCATAGATTCCAGTAAAACTCCAGGGGGAAACGAGCGCTGAATTTCCTGCAGTGTGCAAGCATGGTGATTCCCCACTTATTATAAAAGTCCTGTAGTTCAACTAGCATTGGCGTAAATAAATCCCCCATTCGAAGAATTACCAAGATATCAGTGACATTGAGAGACACCAGGCTGTTTTCCAAACCACTGGTAATGGGACCCTCAATGGGGCAAAGATACCTGCGTCAATAATATTTGTTGTCTTTGGCCAGGCAGGTTGGAAGTACAGTGCAGCGGAGGTGAGGCTGTATCAGGACAGACTAAAGTGGTAGTCCTACAGGAGTTGTACTCTTTAACATACTCTTACATGCCTTTGTTAGCCAGTCCAGAAATGTCCAACTCCCAAATGGTAAACACACCGTCCTTTCTGTTTGTGCTAATTGTGTTGAATACTCCCATAGTGTTCCCATTTATTCCACTTTTAGATGTTTGAGGACAATTCACAAACTCGTGTCATTGGGCCAGATGTAGGTAAGTATATTTTACCGATTCATAAATACAGAATTTTACCGATTTGGTATTTATGAATCGGTAAAATAGAAGGGGGGAGATGTAGGGAAAATCGGTAATTAAATTACCGATTCTGTAGGAATCGGTATGTACCGAATCGGTAAATACTGATTCGGTAATGCCCAGTGATTCCTATGGGCATTGAAGCCCATAGGAATCAATGGGCATCACCGAATCGGTATTTACCGATTCGGTAAATACCGAATTTTGCAAGGGTGCAGGGGGTATCACTTTGACACCCTCTAGCACCCCGATTTAAGGCATGTGTGACATGTGCCACACAGACATGCCCTAAGGGCATGTCCGTCTGTCACATGCCATAGGTGTGCATGCACACATGTGCATGCACACCTGGAATCGGTATTTTACCACCCAATTGGATTGGGTGGTAAAATACCGATTCGGTAAGGCCTGTGGGACTCAAAAGAGTCCCACCTACAATTCAAAATTATCAAATCTGTAAAAATATCGATTCGGTATTTTACCGATTCGGTAAATTTACCGATTCGGTAACTTTACCGAATCAGTAAAATAGGCCACCTACATCTAGAATAGCCATTTACCGCTCGGTAACGGCCAAATCGACCGTTACCGGTTGGTAAATGTCTACCTACATCTGGCCCATAGTCCCTAAAGAAATTCAACAGGAGCACTACTTTATGAACTCCAAATGCATTTTGTGAATAGGCCTTGTTGAATTCAATTTTTCTTCTATGGCCTTCCTAAATATAGGACCTAAATTTACAAACGTTACTAAGGATTCTGTATGGTCCCTTTATTTGCCAACTGTGTCCACTGGCGGACTCGTAGCAGAGGAGGTACCTGCGGTAAGTCGTGAGGGGTGACACCATGAGTTACCCGCACCGGGTGACACCAACCCTAGTGACGCCACTGGTTGTTACTATCCCTGGATGTTGTCTCTGGGAGTATCTAGGGTCTGGTCTGGTCATTGCTAACCCCTGTCTTTTGTTCAGGTATCTATCTTGACAGTTGTTCGTGTCAGTAGGCCAGATTAACCACTTTTTCCAATCAGGATGTGTTCTGTTTAGATGTAAAATTTTAGATACGTCTATTTCAATATCTGTTGTTGCATTATCAGGTATTGGCTTCGGAATAGACGGTTTGTTAAGGTCCTTAATCTTAGCTAGGCCAAGACAGGTTGTTTGGTGAATTGTGTCATTTAAAAATATTATTTGCTCTGGGATCATGCAGGCTCGAAATAATGCTTCTAGGCCTTATACCTGCCAATCTTTTGTACCCCAGATTGTTTTTGTTTCAATGTTATTTCTCCAAAAATCAAAAACAAATGTCATCATTTTTTCATAAAATGCTTCTGAATATATCAATTTAGTATTTGTCAGCATTGTTTTCAACCCTGTTTTATCCAACAGTTTATAATAAAACTTTTCTGCATCACTGGTGTTAAACCCTGAGAAGTACTGGAATTTCTCATAGAATGTTTTAGAACTGCTTTTAGGTGGAGTAGCACAATGTTCCCATTGGTTATATTTAAAAACATTTCTAGGTTGTGCAGATTTATGTAAGTAATGATCTCCGTAATGTGAGAAGCAGTACATTTGTTCATAACTAGACTACCTTGTAAATAATCATGTTCTGTAAATCTTGCTGACAACACTAAATCAGACATCATATTATTAATACTTTCAAAATCCCAATCATCAGAAAATGTCCTTGGTTTTACAAAGTCACTTAATGAAACCTTGAACTGGTGAGGATATTTAAGGATTTCAACCGGACCATATACTTCATAGTCAGTTTTGTCCCATACTACCCCGCCGGGTATTGGAATGGCTGTGACATTTACTGTTGATAGTTCTCTTTTCTTCACGTGGGATGATTTGTGTGGTTTTAGGACTAAGTTGATGTTCTGACTTGCTGTGTCCATTGAACTGTATTTTCCTTCAATGAATTTTCCCAAACAAAGTACCATGATGAGCCAAAGCAGGAGGAAAAATACACCTAGTCCAAACCAGAACTCTAACCATGGAGAGATAAGGTAAATTTCCTAGAGTTGATGAAAGAATTCTGTTGCTTTTTCTTTAAGAGTCTTTGTTTCTGGCATCACTTCGGGGTCGTTTTGATCTTCAGAAAAGTTGTCGAAATTGATGAAGTAGCCAGAGGCAGTTCTGTCAATTGTTGGAATTGTTTTCTCAATTTGTCTTTCGGTAGCACATTCTGATGCCACGTCATTGTAGACTGGTGTTTCATGACGAACTGTTTCAATCTGTGTTTCAAGAGGCACGAGTTCCATGGCATTATTGCGTAGTCCCTCTCTGTGCACTGCAGGTTTATCAAATGTGATTAGTCTTTCAGTTTGAACCTCTTGAATTGTTGCAAGTTTGGGTATTCTGTTGTTTCTCGGGAGTCCACTGGGCCTACTGTTGATTATAGGCCACATGCTTGTGGTTTTACCAGGTCGATTGATACAACTCTGTTCTCCTTTTTACCAGCAAGGGGCGGTAGTACTACTGATCTTGTTCCGTTGATTGCCAAGACAGGTACTGCTTTTCTGTAAGAAGGCCCAAATTCCTTCTTCACCGCTATTTTTTCTCTGACTAGATCCCCAATCTTTGGAATCCAGACAGGCCTTGCTGGGGCTGGTGGTGCCTCTTCAGTGGTAGTTGGCTGTTGCTTTAACTTTATGTTGCTTATGGATTTTCTTGTTTCATTCAAGTCCTGTAAAACAGCCAAACGATCTTTGATGTCAAAGTCTTTATTCTTATCTTCTACCACTGATACCTGACTATCTAAGTCCTGAATGTACATTCTAGATCCGAACAATAGTTCGTATGGGCTGAAACCTTTTAGAGAATTTCTTGGCAAATTGTTTAGACTGAGTTGGACACTTATTAAATGTTTGACCCACCCATCACCCGAACCTAATACCTTCGCTGTTATAGATTGCTTTATGTCACGGTTTTTTCTTTCCACTACACTGTTCCCTTCGAGGTGTGATGGACAAGAGTATCGCAACCCAACGCCCATGCTGGACATGGCCTCCTTATAAGCTCGAGAGCTGAAAGCAGGACCCTGGTCAGAATGGAACATGGCAATTGCGTATGTGCCGATAAAGACTCGCAGATCTTTTATAACAGTTTTGGCGTCAGCCGAGCGCTGGGGCCACATTTTTAAAGTGAGTTTTAGTCTAAATGATTAATAGGACGCTGGATGGCATGTAGACAGCATTACACTGTCTATAAACGGTAACTGGGCAACAGACTGGACCGGTTCATTACTGCGATCCCTGTTACAGTCGGGACAGTTCTTTACATATATTTGATGTTGCACGCTCATCCCCGGCCACCAGTATATTGATTGTAATTCAGTCAGAGATTCCTTGATCTTTTTGTGCCTCGGACCTTCACCCATGTGTGCGTCTGCTATTAATAACTTTCTCCGGTTCATGTTTGGAATTACCCTATCCCCCACTCCAGGGATTCGAGCAAAAGGAACGGAGTTTGCATCTATTACGTATGCATAATTGAGAGGATAGTTCACGGGTAGTGCTGCAAAGTCGCCTTTTACGGATGTTTTTACTGCCAGCATGGTTTCCCCGTCTATGTATTTTTCTGAACGCTTTTTTGTGGCTACGGAAGCCGGTTTAGTTGCTTCCGCTGTGGTTGTATTAGCCAATGAATTCCCTGCAACGTGAACGCCATCACGTTGATGACTCAGAGTGTGTATCACGTGAGTCTTTTGTAGTTCTTTCTGTAAAAGAACTACCTGTTTCCAAAGCATTTTATGCTTGATTGTGGCACCTGTGTCATCTTTGTAATCATTTTGAATCCAGCTCTGCAATTTATTATTGTAAGAGTTGACGCAAAAATGCGAAATCGCACACGATTAGTGTCGGGAATTCACGTTCTGCATTTTCAAGCGCCATCTTTAAAGATCTGATTTCAGCTCTCTGAGCCGAACAGTTTCTAAATGATTCAGTTTTTGTTATTTTCGGTCTGAATTTACCGCACAGTCAGCGACCTTTAACAATCGCACAGGCTGCATCGTAGGATTTGTTTTCTATGTTGTAGTGCTGTACAAATCTGTCTGTGTAGATTATACAGGAGTATTGTTGGAGAGGCAGAATTTCCATTAGCAGAGGATATTCTTTTTTTTTTTTTTTGTCCTCATATTTGCCACCAGATGGAATGACTCCAGATGGAAACTCTCAACTCTGCCAACACAAAACCTTACTGTGCGCCCTGGAATATTTTGTTTTATGTATAGCCTTCGAGAAGTCTCCCAGAGGTAGGTTTTCTACTAGTCCAACTCCCCTGCTCGATGTTCCTGTACCTTGTCCTGGGGAGGACCAGACCGTAAACCCCTGGCATAATCATTGGACGTTTGTTGTCTAACTTTCCGACCATTTTAGCAACGGAGCCCAAA
The DNA here is from genome assembly GCF_964263255.1 of Lissotriton vulgaris. Lineage (NCBI taxonomy): Eukaryota > Metazoa > Chordata > Amphibia > Caudata > Salamandridae > Lissotriton > Lissotriton vulgaris. The sequence goes on along the minus strand of NW_028248894.1, from coordinate 22,436 downwards.
TCTTTTCCGCCTCTTCTCCACCACATTGGAGATCTATTTTACTAATGGCCATGATGTTCTTTAAGCAATCTGCAAACCTAGGGGGGGGTTGGGGATTTCCATTCTCTGCATATCTCCCTTCTGGCGATAACAATCACATAGAATATAAACTGATTGATATTATCTATAGTATCATATTCTTCTAACAAGCCCATAAAGATCAGTCTAGGGCTACAAGTAATTGTTCTAACCAGTGTCTCCCCCAAGAAGGTGCAGACCGATAACCAGTAGTTTTTGATCTCAATGCACTCTACAAAAATATGTAAATCATCTGCCTCTGCGTGTTTACATCTGGGGCAGACGTGTGGTATTCCGGATATTTTTGAGAGCTTGGAGGGGGTCCAATATACCCTGTGTGCCATGTAAAGATGGTTTCGCCTGAGATTGGCAGGTTTTATTGTTTTTTGAGATATTGCAAATGAATCTAACCATGCCTCCAATTGTTTCTCCGGATCCTCTCCTATTATATCTCCCCAGAGTTTCGAAATCTCTGCCTCCTGTCTATCCTTTGCCCCAATTAATAAATTATACCATACTGAGACCTCACCCTTCCAACCTTCTTGTCTGTTCGCTAGGTCTAAGAAATCACAGCCCTCTGTTTCTGACACCCAGTTTTGGCTTCCCCACCATGATGATAACTGATAATATTTCAACCTAGCGAGAGACCCTCCTGTTATATTAGATAGAGATGCCCAGTCTATTAGTTCTTGATTGACCAGGAGATCTCCCCAACGTTTTAAACCCGCCTCTCTCAGGGGAAATGAGATTCGATCTAATAAACATTCCGGTGTTCCGGGAGAGTCCCAAATTGGTGCCAAAAGATTATAGTAGGGGATCTTCCAAATTTTACAGGCTGTTTGCCATACTTTTAGGGCTGTTAGTAAGATTTTGAGGCAGACTTTTTTGTAAAATTTTTGGACGCCAAATTTAAACAAGAAAAATTAAAAACCCTGAGGTAGGTCAGATAATAGAGCTTGAAACAAACGACCTTGTGACGATGCGTCTAATTTATTGGCCAGGAATCTAAAATTTTTTAACTGGAATGCGTAACAGTAAGAAAGCAAATCTGGGAGAGCTAATCCTCCTATTTTTAGCCCTCGCCTCAGCTTCTTCCAAGCAATTCTTGCCGACTTGGATGCCCAAATAAATGAACTGATTTTCCCCTGAAGGTTTGAAATATCTTTGTTATGGAATGTCAACGGAATACTATTAAATAGGAATGTCACTTTTGGTAGTACTACCATTTTAATTAAATTAACTCTTCCATAAATGCTAAGAGGAAGATTGGACCATCTTTGAAGAAGTTTAGTTATGTCTTTTACCACGACCTGCCATGACACTTTAGGTATGTCTTGTAGATCTTGAGTAATATGTATTCCTAAATATCTGATCTTGATCTTTGCATCTGGAATGGGGACAGGACTATTCCAATTCATTATGTCTGTTTTATTTTTGTTAATACCGTATCCTGAGACTGCTCCATATTCCTCTGCAAGATTGAATAATTTTGGGATCGCTTTTAGTGGGTTAGTAGTAAATAGCAGCAAGTCATCAGCATATAATGCGGTTTTAAGCTCCAGCCCACCCATGTTGAAGGGAGAAATTGCTGGGTCAGATCGTATCACCGTTACAAAAGGCTCTATATATAAATCAAAAAGGAGAGGAGACAGGGGACAACCCTGCCTCGTCCCTCTCGATATCTCAAACCAATCTGACAAGGCCCCGTTGATTAAAACCTTAGCTCGTGGGTGTCCATAAAGGTTTTTAACAGCCTGAATGAAAAGTGGTGGAAAACCAAACCTTATTAGGGTATCCCACAGAAATACCCAGTTGACTTGATCGAAAGCCTTTGCGGCATCTATTGCCACGATGGTAAGTGGCAATCCCTTTATTACAACATAATCAATTGCGCCGATGACCTGGAAGGTCAGCTCATTCAGTTGTCGTCCTGGAATAAAACCCCTTTGGTCAGGGTGAATGACAGTTTTAATGACTTTAGATAGTCTCTCGGCCAGAATCCCAGAAAATATTTTAAGGTCTGAATTTAAAAGAGATATAGGTCTGTATGACTCTATGTTCTTTGGATCTTTATTTGGTTTTGCTATTAGGGTGATGGTGGCCTCAAACCAGGAAAGTGGGATATCCCCTTTTAGATGATAGATGTTATTAAAAGGGGACAGTAAGTGTGGAATAATCTTATCCTCGTAATCTTTGTAGATCTCCGTTGGCAGGCCATCTGGGCCTGGGGCTTTATTCCTACTCATCTTTTTTAATTGAGCTCTTATTTCCCCCTCAGTGATGTCTCTTGACATGGTCCTCTTGTCTTCTTCATTCAATTGGGGTAGTGCCCTTTGGTTCCACCACTTCTCCAAGTCTTCTATTCCAACCTTGGTATTTTCTTGACATAACTCTTCCATAAATCCTCTGGCTTCATCCCTAATTTCTTCTTTCTTATTTAACTGATTTCCAGAAGTCCTTTGGATCAAGGTAGCAATATTATTTCTGGTCCTGTCTGTTCTTGCCTTCCACGCCAGAAGTGCCCCACATCTTTCTCTGTATTCAAAGTTTTTTAATTTACTGACTTCCCATCTGTCGTGAATCTGTTTGTCAGCTCTAGCTTTGAGACTCAACTGTAACTCTAAAAGCTCCTTTTCTAATTCTGGAATCTTCTCCCTTTCCTCCAAGGCTGCATGTTGAAGCTCCAACTCTTTCTTTTTAATAGAATCTAGTTCTTTAATTTCTGTGTCTTTAATCTCTTTTCTTTTTAGTCTCATGTGGAACCCCAACATACCTCTAAGGAAAGCCTGAAATGATTCCCAGACAGTCTGTTCTAGTGCTGAGCCCACATTGAATAAAAAATATTCCCTTATACTATTTCTGATTTTAGCTCTAATATTATCATCTAAGAGAATTGTTCTATCTAGGGTCCATCTGCATTCGATGTCAGCATTTACAAAGTTAATGTTAAGTTGTACTACTGAGTGATCAGAAAGGCCGACTGGAATGTGAGTAACCGAGGTCAGGACTGATTCCAAAAGTGATCTACCAAGAATAAGTCAATTCTCGAAATTGTTTGTATTTTTTACTATAAAAAGAGTATTCTCTAAGGTTACCGTTTTTGGTTCTCCATGCATCCAACAAATTATGTTCTTTCATTATATTTTTAAGAACAGTGAGGGATTTCTTCTGCAAAATATATTTCGCTCTTGAGGTACGATCCAATTGAGTATCTAAAACAAGATTAAAGTCTCCCCCGAGAATCAGAGGTGCCCTACTGGAAATTAAGACCCTCTCAAGTTTACCCAAGAAAGTTTCATTATCCTCATTTGGGCCATAATACACTGCAAAATTGTATGGTGAGCCTGCAACTAAGAGCTCGGCTACCAACCACCTCCCTGTCTGATCTGTATCCCATCTCTGTACTTTAATACTCCTGTTTGCTCTAATAATTATTGCAACTCCTTTGGTTGTTCCCTTTTGCCTTGAGCATAAAATGTCCTGTACCCATTGCCTTTTCTCAAAGACCTTCTTACACTCTTTTTCCTCAATATGGGTCTCCTGAAGTAAGTATATACTAGCTTCAAGCTTCTTTAAGAAATCACATATCCTCTGCTGTTTCCTACTACCTCCTATTCCGTTAAGATTCCAGGATATAATTTTGCTGCTTATATGGGGGTTTACGGCCATAACCAAATTTTACTCTCCCTGTTCAGCTCTATGATAGCTAATTATGTGTTTATATTTCTGTATTTGTCTATGTGTATGGATAGTAGTTTTAGAGTTTCTATATTTAGATGAGGACTTTTTTCTTTTTTTTCTCACCCTCCACCCCCCTCCCCCCCCCCCCCCCCCCCCCCAAGGAACCCTCCCTTCATCTTGGGCGTTTGTTCTGCCCTTGTGGAGCTCTCCACCTTACCGAGCCCTATCTATCTCTCGAATCCCTTGTCCCGTAACTACATCTGCTAATGACAACGTGAGTTAGTGAATCAGTGTAAATTAATATAGTTTAGTACTTCCCTTTTTTCCAATCCTTTCCTACCTCATCTCCCCCCTTTAGAGTGAATTTAGTCATAACTAGTGTACGAACCCTATTATTATGTGAATATGTGTTGTTTTTTTTTTATTTAACACTTCGTGCAGTTTAACATATTGTTTAATATCTTGTTTTAATATTTGTCCTGAATCTCAAAGTTATATCATGCCATACAGGCACAGTCTGAGTACAGGAGTATATACAAATGTATGTAAGTATTTACGAATGAAGGTCAGGTATTAAATGTGTGGCAGAGGATATTCTTGTTCATATTTTAAATCATTCAGTTTTTCGAATTGCGGAGCAAAATAGTATTTCACGTCGTCCGCAGCAAGAGAATTTTCCCACTGTATCCATTTCGAATCCAGTGACACTGTAGGCAGGTTTACTGGGCTGAATAGCGCCTCGAAGGCGGATTCCGCTGTGAGGACATTGATCCTTTTGCCATGTGCTTGTTCTCGTTCATTAGCTATTGCAGTTAGTACTGCTTTCACAGTATTTTCTGTGAGACTGAATGTTTTTTCTGCTTGTGTGTACAAGTGAGATTTGTAAGCTATTGGTACCTTTTCCCCCTCATTAGAGGTTAGGTACGTGAATCCGCATCTTCCTGGGATGACTCGGATTACAAGGTTGCGTGTGTTATCGCGTGTTTCTAATTTTGTTTTTGCTAACATGTCTGTTTGCAATGATCTAAAAATTTCTGTGTGTTTTCGAGTCCAGTTGATTGGTTTAAAATCAAGTTTAATTAGTTCGTAGAGAGGTTTAACCCTCTCCGCATAATTTAGAATGTAAGTTTTTCCGAAATTCAGGAAGCCTAGAATCGATTGTAAGTTCTTCAGCGTTTTCGGTGCTTGGAGTACAGCGCACTTCTCTAAGAAGTTGTCCGCTAGGCTTTTTCCTTCACTTGATAATTCGTATCCTAAAAATAATACTGTCAGATGGGCAATTCGGGACATTTTGAAGTTGAATTTGTAACCTTCTGCAGCGAACCCAAGTATTATGGTGTTCACTCTTTTCAAGTGAGTCTCCAAGTCGTCGTCTGTTAGATAGATGTCATCGACATAAGATAATGCCTCATCATCATATATTTGTAGTAACTCTGTTACTCTGGCTGAGAATAGTCCTGGGCTGTTCTTGAATCCCTGTGGGAGCCTACAGAAATTTTTCTGCGACCCCATTACTGAGAAAGCGGTCCAGTATCTGCTTTCTGGTGCAATATTTTGACAAAAGAAACCATTAGATATATCTAATGTCGTTTTATATTTTTTCCGAACTATGTTATTCATTAGTGCAGCACTATGCGAATTCTGTACTGCAAGTGTTTTGCAACATGAGTTAAGGTGTCTGTAATCCAAAACTAGACGATATGAATTGTCTGGTTTGGAGACAGGAAACAAAGGATTGTTCATTTGAGAGGTGCATGTTTCAATCACCCCCTCGTATTCAAGTTGATCTAAAATCTCCCTGACTTGTTTTTTAGCTTCTTGCTTAATGGGATACTGCCTTTGTGCAGTCGGTTGACTTTTTAACTGGATTTTGTGAGGAGGAGAGTCCTCATCCCATCCTACATGATTTTTATATAGTGCTGGTGCCTGGGCTACTGCCCATTTCCTTGCGTATATATATTTAGTGTGAATCTGAATGTGATTCGAGAAGGCAGGCATAATCATTTCTTCGCCACAAGTTCACTCCCTGACAAACTCTGGGGGCCAATCTTTTTCAGCTAACATAATGTCATAGCCTTTTGAGAGTTTATCCCAAAATAGACCCCTTATTTTCCTAGTCTTATCACCCTCTATATGCAGTGTTATTTCGTATATCTTATGAGGTTCGCTAACTCTGGTGTCGGCAGTTTCTACTTGAATGTATTCATTCGTGTCCACTGTCTCCAGATGACTCATTAGGATCTTGCGAGCTATGGTGATTTCTGCTGCACTGTCTAGCATTGTCTGTGCCCACTCCCCGTTTTTCAACTGTGTCCTCAGTATTCTCGGCATGTTCGATTACTCTAATACTGGCTACCTTCTTTCTTGGAAATTGTGATTTTTTACTTTGAGCAGGTTCCTTGTCTTTGGACTTGGTGTGCTCTCCTGGGTCTGACCGTCCTCTTCTTTCCGATTTCTGCGAAAAAGATCGAGAGGGACGTGTATCAATACTTTGATATCTATCAGGCTTCTTCAAATTATCCCTATTTCTAAGGTTATATCTTTTCTCAGAGGGCTCCCTCTGGGGAGACTGGTGTTCTCGAGTCGGAGTTCTTTCCCTCCATCGAGGAGACCTTCCTCTGGACTGGAAAACTTTTTCCTTGGGAGTGGATTGTTTATTTCCATCCCTGCTCTTTTTAGGAGTGTTTGAATTATTTTTAATAAATAATTTTTCAGGATTTTCGAGCAGTTGGGGCTTTACTGGTTTTCCACCCAAGCTGTCTCTACCTAGTTCTTCATAACATTTTTCTATAATTCTGGCAAGCTCAATTGGTTGATCTGTTATATCTGTTTCTTTCAATTTCTGGCGGATCGCCACCGATGCTGCTTCTCCTTTTATATTGGCTAGTAATATAGCCGAAACCTGCTTGAAGTCTTTCAGTAATTTCATACCAAGAGTTAAAGCAGGTTCTGGACCGTATTCATTCTGAATCTGTTTTAGCACATCTGGTATTACCGCCATTGATGGAACACCATGTGTTTTCGTGTAAATGGAAGCAAAGACTGTACCCCAAGTGTCACAGTCCTCCACGTGTGGTGCGACCCCCATTGGAAGGCAGATGGTCAGGATTCTGTGTTTCTCAATAGGGGTAGTATTCGGAAATACTGCCTCTATTTGAGTAATTTTCTGCGCTAACCAGAATGTTTCAGAAAGTTCTTCTTTCGCCATTTTTGCAATGTCCGGTTGTGGTGTGGAGCTGGCTAGAACTGGCCACGTTGCTCCTGGTCTACCAAGAGGACCGAGCCTGGTAATATGATCATTATGTTTTAGGGCACCTTTAAACCAGAGCAAGCGCTCTTGGTATTTTAATGAGATTTCAATCTCCTCAAAAGGAGCGTACTCTTCTGGTGGATCCCCTATTTTGTAATAGTGGAACTCGTGTGTTGCGGTGTTTGCCGCTGGAAATTTTATCCAAGAATAGAATACCTCTGTCTGCCGATATTCGTGTGCCTCTATCACGAAGAAGACTGCGCCACCTTGTGTGGTCAGTCCATTTTCTATAAGTTTTGACGTTATAGTTTTTCTTATGTTGACCGGGATGATTATTGCACCCGGTTCAGTAGTCCCTGTACCATCGGGACCCTGCTGAGTCGCATTTACTACGGCATCAACGGTTCCGTTTTCAGTGTCTGACATTTTATTGTCAGAAAGGTTTTGCAGAGCAGGTCTCCAAGGAGACAAAGATTAGGTGCACAATATTTTGGAACACTGTATCCTTCAACGTTGAATAAACCAGAGCTTTACATAGGAATCTCTTCCTACTAAGTTCGGGCGGATTTTAACCTTTCACCCACTCCATACGTCTATTGGAGTATTTACGGGAGAAAAGGGTCTGTGTGAAAAATGCACGACTGAGTTACTCTAACGTCTTGCGTTAGTTTTATCGCCTTACCAAACGTTGGGCGCCATGTAGTGTAGTTCCTATTTTCCCTATAGGCCCTGCGTATTGGAATAACATAAACAGCAGTTTGGACGTAGAAGTGCGGTCTTCCAGGTCTCTACTGACTATGCTAAACTTAATTAGGTTTGTACCAACTAGCTCAGAGGTCACTGGAAACTTTCTTGACTGAATAGGAAGTGATCAGCTTCCCTGGTACAGACAAGAAGGGATTCAGTTTTCCAACAACCGCATAAACATGACAACTTTGCTCCTTAGAATAAGAGTCAATCTCTAGAGTTGTGTGAAACAATAGACAGTTATTTTACTCAGTCAGTTGTGCAGATTACTTTCACCAAGATGCAGAGAATAGAGAGACAGGCGTTTTCAGTAAAAGGTATTATTTATTGAACAGTCTTTCTTTTCATGCAAGAGAAATGAATTGCCACAATTGCAAGACTAGTTATTATAAAAAGTGCGTACAGTAAAATGAGGATTGCGAAATAGTACTGTAAAAGCATTGATATGGTTTCTTAGCCATACAATGGTTAAAATGAATAAAATATATACATTCATATATACATTTGACTAACATACTCAACTGGTGCTTCTAACTACGCCTACCCCAGTGTACCTGACCTAAGCCTAATACTTGGGAGGGAGTAAGTAAGTAGCAGTTTTAGTTAAGTTGGTTTTGCCAAGGTTTGCTTCAAGAATTCTCTCTAAGGGTTTAGTCAACACCATACCTCTGAAATAGAATGTTGGAGGTCTTGTATCTCCTTCCAGGACTCGACATCCCAGTCACTCGCAAGAGTAGGCTGGAAACGCCGGAGCTGGATTTTCTCGGCAGGAGAAAAGACAGCGTCTCTCTCAGCGCATCAAGGAGGAGGAGGGGCAGCGTCCGTGGGCTGCTTGCTGTTCTGCTCCTGTATTCACCACACCATCGCTATCATCGATGTCGCGCTTGCTTAAGGCAACGCTGGTATTATTTATACCTGAAAGGTGCCTAGTTTGACGTAAGTTTTTGGACATAAGACGTCAATAAAGATGTCACTAGGAAGTGATCATCCTTTCAGTGCTCATTAGAGTTCTATTACTAATCAAAACATAGCAAGCGGGGGTTTCCCAGGTTGCTGAGTTTTATCTTGTTGAAGAACTCGGAGTGTAATCTAGGAATCTAAGATAGTGGCTTCTGCTGTGTCATCTACTGTAATGAGCTGCAGAGGCGAGTTTCAGAAATATGGCTGAAAATATGGCTCTGATCGTGTATGCCATTATAGGGGTATGAATGGATTATAGCCGTATAGGGGCATAAGGTCACAGTATTGATCGGTGTCCTAGATTAGAACACGACACCCTTGCCCCGAGCACCTTTTGCACCAAAGCTGAGAGGCCTACACTCCACGAGTGTTCCGTGGGCCCGTTTCATTCACAGCAGCTCGAGGCTGCTTTGCGATCCATAGTCTGTTGGCTAGTGGGTCCCCACAAAGGACAATCTTGAGCGTTCCTGGTTGCTCCCGACGTGCTCTGACTCCTCTCCAAAGGGTGAGTCCCTCAGACCTTGCTGGTCTGCCCCAAAGCCAATCTTGTCATCTTGCGTGGGTTGCTGTTGCCAAGGCTTGTTGGGTCCAATCCGGATCTGACGCTGCAGCACTCGACATCCTTTGTGGGGCAGCTCGAATCCAGCTCCTAGTCGTCGTTCTGCATTTTCAAGCGCCATCTTTAAAGATCTGATTTCAGCTCTCTGAGCCGAACAGTTTCTAACTGATTCAGTTTTTGTTATTTTCGGTCTGAATTTACCGCACAGCCAGCGACCTTTAACAATCGCACAGGCTGCATCGTAGGATTTGTTTTCTATGTTGTAGTGCTGTACAAATCTGTCTGTGTAGATTATACAGGAGTATTGTTGGAGAGGCAGAATTTCGATTTGCAGAGGATATTCTTTTTTTTTTTTTTTTTTTTTTGTCCTCATATTTGCCACTAGATGGAATGAATCCAGATGGAAACTCTCAACTCTGCCAACACAAAACCTTACTGTGCGCCCTGGAATATTTTGTTTTATGTATAGCCTTCGAGAAGTCTCCCAGAGGTAGGTTTTCTACTAGTCCAACTCCCCTGCTCGATGTTCCTGTACCTTGTCCTGGGGAGGACCAGACCGTAAACCCCTGGCATAATCATTGGACGTTTGTTGTCTAACTATCCGACCATTTTAGCAACGGAGCCCAAATCTTTTCCGCCTCTTCTCCACCACATTGGAGATCTATTTTACTAATGGCCATGATGTTCTTTAAGCAATCTGCAAACCTAGGGGGGGTGGGGATTTCCATTCTCTGCATATCTCCCTTCTGGCGATAACAATCACATAGAATATAAACTGTTTGATATTATCTATAGTATCATATTCTTCTAACAAGCCCATAAAGATCAGTCTAAGGCTACAAGTAATTGTTCTAACCAGTGTCTCCCCCAAGAAGGTGCAGACCGATAACCAGTAGTTTTTGATCTCAATACACTCTACAAAAATATGTAAATCATCTGCCTCTGCGTGTTTACATCTGGGGCGGACGTGTGGTATTCCGGATATTTTTGAGAGCTTGGAGGGGGTCCAATATACCCTGTGTGCCATGTAAAGATGGTTTTGCCTGAGATTGGCAGGTTTTATTGTTTTTTGAGATATTGCAAATTAATCTAACCATGCCTCCAATTGTTTCTCCGGATCCTCTCCTATTATATCTCCCCAGAGTTTCGAAATCTCTGCCTCCTGTCTATCCTTTGCCCCAATTAATAAATTATGCCATACTGAGACCTCACCCTTCCAACCTTCTTGTCTGTTCGCTAGGTCTAAGAAATCACAGCCCTCTGTTTCTGACACCCAGTTTTGGCTTCCCCACCATGATGATAACTGATAATATTTCAACCCTCCCGTTATATTAGATAGAGATGCCCAGTCTATTAGTTCTTGATTGACCAGGAGATCTCCCCAACGTCTTAAACCCGCCTCTCTCAGGGGAAATGAGAGTCGATCTAATAAACATTCCGGTGTTCCGGGAGAGTCCCAAATTGGTGCCAAAAGATTATAGTAGGGGATCTTCCAATTTTACAGGCTGTTTGCCATACTTTTAGGGCTGTTAGTAAGATTTTGAGGCAGACTTTTTTGTAAAATTTTTGGACGCCAAATTTAAACAAGAAAAATTAAAAACCCTGAGGTAGGTCAGATAATAGAGCTTGAAACAAACGACCTTGTGACGATGCGTCTAATTTATTGGCCAGGAATCTAACATTTTTTAACTGGAATGCGTAACAGTAAGAAAGCAAATCTGGGAGAGCTAATCCTCCTATTTTTAGCCCTCGCCTCAGCTTCTTCCAAGCAATTCTTGGCGACTTGGATGCCCAAATAAATGAACTGATTTTCCCCTGAAGGTTTGAAATATCTTTGTTATGGAATGTCAACGGAATACTATTAAATAGGAATGTCACTTTTGGTAGTACTAACATTTTAATTAAATTAACTCTTCCATAAATGCTAAGAGGAAGATTGGACCATCTTTGAAGAAGTTTAATTATGTCTTTTACCACGACCTGCCATGACACTTTAGGTATGTCTTGTAGATCTTGAGTAATATGTATTCCTAAATATCTGATCTTGATCTTTGCATCTGGAATGGGGACAGGACTATTCCAATTCATTATGTCTGTTTTATTTTTGTTAATACAGTATCCTGAGACTGCTCCATATTCCTCTGCAAGATTGAATAATTTCGGGATCGCTTCTAGTGGGTTAGTAGTATATAGCAGCAAGTCATCAGCATATAATGCGGTTTTAAGCTCCAGCCCACCCATGTTGAAGGGAGAAATTGTTGGGTCAGATCGTATCACCGTTACAAAAGGCTCTATATATAAATCAAAAAGGAGAGGAGACAGGGGACAACCCTGCCTCGTCCCTCTCGATATCTCAAACCAATCTGACAAGGCCCCGTTGATTAAAACCTTAGCTCGTGGGTGTCCATAAAGGTTTTTAACAGCCTGAATGAAAAGTGGTGGAAAACCAAACCTTATTAGGGTATCCCACAGAAATACCCAGTTGACTTGATCGAAAGCCTTTGCGGCATCTATTGCCACGATGGTAAGTGGCAATCCCTTTATTACAGCATAATCAATCGTGCCGATGACCTGGAAGGTCAGCTCATTCAGTTGTCGTCCTGGAATAAAACCCCTTTGGTCAGGGTGAATGACAGTTTTAATGACTTTAGATAGTCTCTCGGCCAGAATCCCAGAAAATATTTTAAGGTCTGAATTTAAAAGAGATATAGGTCTGTATGACTCTATGTTCTTTGGATCTTTATTTGGTATTGCTATTAGGGTGATGGTGGCCTCAAACCAGGAAAGTGGGATATCCCCTTTTAGATGATAGATGTTATTAAAAGGGGACAGTAAGTGTGGAATAATCTTATCCTCGTAATCTTTGTAGATCTCCGTTGGCAGGCCATCTGGGCCTGGGGCTTTATTCCTACTCATCTTTTTTAATTGAGCTCTTATTTCCCCCTCAGTGATGTCTCTTGACATGGTCCTCTTGTCTTCTTCATTCAATTGGGGTAGTGCCCTTTGGTTCCACCACTTCTCCAAGTCTTCTATTCCAACCTTGGTATTTTCTTGATATAACTCTTCCATAAATCCTCTGGCTTCATCCCTAATTTCTTCTTCCTTAATTAACTGATTTCCAGAAGTCCTTTGGATCAAGGTATCAATATTATTTCTGGTCCTGTCTGTTCTTGCCTTCCACGCCAGAAGTGCTCCACATCTTTCTCCGTATTAAACGTTTTTTAATTTACTGACTTCCCATCTGTTGTGAATCTGTTTGTCAGCTCTAGCTTTGAGACTCAACTGTAACTCTAAAAGCTCCTTTTCTAATTCTGGAATCTTCTCCATTTCCTCCAAGGCTGCATGTTGAAGCTCCAACTCTTTCTTTTTAATAGAATCCAGTTCTTTAATTTCTGTGTCTTTAATCTCTTTTCTTTTTAATCTCATGTGGAACCCCAACATACCTCTAAGGAAAGCCTTAAATGATTCCCAGACAGTCTGTTCTAGTGCTGAGCCCACATTGAATAAAAAATATTCCCTTATACTATTTCTGATTTTAGCTCTAATATTATCATCTAAGAGAATTGTTCTATCTAGGGTCCATCTGCATTCGATGGCAGCATTTACAAAGTTAATGTTAAGTTGTACTACTGAGTGGTCAGAAAGGCCGACTGGAATGTGAGTAACCGAGGTCAGGACTGATTCCAAAAGTGATCTACCAAGAATAAGTCAATTCTCTAAATTGTTTGTATTTTTTACTATAAAAAGAGTATTCTCTAAGGTTACCGTTTTTGGTTCTCCATGCGTCCAACAAATTATGTTCTTTCATTATATTTTTAAGAACAGTGAGGGATTTCTTTGGCAAAATATATTTCGCTCTTGAGGTACGATCCAATTGAGTATCTAAAACAAGATTAAAGTCTCCCCCGAGAATCAGAGGTGCCCTACTGGAAATTAAGACCCTCTCAAGTTTACCCAAGAAAGTTTCATTATCCTCATTTGGGCCATAATACACTGCAAAATTGTACGGTGAGCCTGCAACTAAGAGCTCGGCTACCAACCACCTCCCTGTCTGATCTGTATCCCATCTCTGTACTTTAATACTCCTGTTTGCTCTAATAATTATTGCAACTCCTTTGGTTGTTCCCTTTTGCCTTGAGCATAAAATGTCCTGTACCCATTGCCTTTTCTCAAAGACCTTCTTACACTCTTTTTCCTCAATATGGGTCTCCTGAAGTAAGTATATACTAGCTTCAAGCTTCTTTAAGAAATCACATATCCTCTGCTGTTTCCTACGACCTCCTATTCCGTTAAGATTCCAGGATATAATTTTGCTGCTTATATGGGGGTTTACGGCCATAACCAAATTTTACTCTCCCTGTTCAGCTCTATGATATTGTCTAGATAGCTAATTATGTGTTTATATTTCTGTATTTGTCTATGTTTATGGATAGTAGTTTTAGAGTTTCTATATTTAGATGAGGACTTTTTTCTTTTTTTTTTCTCACCCTCCCCCCCCCCCCGCTCTCCCCCCCGCACCCCCCCCCCCCCAAGGAACCCTCCCTTCATCTTGGGCGTTTGTCCTGCCCTTGTGGAGCTCTCCACCTTACCGAGCCCTATCTATCTCTCGAATCCCTTGTCCCGTAACTACATCTGCTAATAACAACGTGAGTTAGTGAATCAGTGTAAATTAATATAGTTTAGTACTTCCCTTTTTTCCAATCCTTTCCTACCTCATCTCCGCCCTTTAGAGTGAATTTAGTCATAACTAGTGTACGAACCCTATCATTATGTGAATATGTGTGTTTTTTTTTATTATTTAACACTTCGTGCAGTTTAACATATTGTTTAATATCTTGTTTTAATATTTGTCCTGAATCTCAAAGTTATATCATGCCATACAGGCACAGTCTGAGTACAGGAGTATATACAAATGTATGTAAGTATTTACGAATGAAGGTCAGGTATTAAATGTGTGGCAGAGGATATTCTTGTTCATATTTTAAATCATTCAGTTTTTCGAATTGCGGAGCAAAATAGTATTTCACGTCGTCCGCAGCAAGAGAATTTTCCCACTGTATCCATTTCGAATCCAGTGACACTGTAGGCAGGTTTACTGGGCTGAATAGCGCCTCGAAGGCGGATTCCGCTGTGAGGACATTGATCCTTTTGCCATGTGCTTGTTCTCGTTCATTAGCTATTGCAGTTAGTACTGCTTTCACAGTATTTTCTGTGAGACTGAATGTTTTTTCTGCTTGTGTGTACAAGTGAGATTTGTAAGCTATTGGTACCTTTTCTCCCTCATTAGAGGTTAGGTACGTGAATCCGCATCTTCCTGGGATGACTCGGATTACAAGGTTGCGTGTGTTATCGCGTGTTTCTAATTTTGTTTTTGCTAACATGTCTGTTTGCAATGATCTAAAAATTTCTGTGTGTTTTCGAGTCCAGTTGATTGGTTTAAAATCAGGTTTAATTAGTTCGTAGAGAGGTTTAACCCTCTCCGCATAATTTAGAATGTAAGTTTTTCCGAAATTCAGGAAGCCTAGAATCGATTGTAAGTTCTTCAGCGTTTTCGGTGCTTGGAGTACAGCGCACTTCTCTAAGAAGTTGTCCGCTAGGCTTTTTCCTTCACTTGGTAATTTGTATCCTAAAAATAATACTGTCAGATGGGCAATTCGGGACTTTTTGAAGTTAAATTTGTAACCTTCTGCAGCGAACCCAAGTATTATGGTGTTCACTCTTTTCAAGTGAGTCTCCAAGTCGTCGTCTGTTAGATAGATGTCATCGACATAAGATAATGCCTCATCATCATATATTTGTAGTAACTCTGTTACTCTGGCTGAGAATAGTCCTGGGCTGTTCTTGAATCCCTGTGGGAGCCTACAGAAATTTTTCTGCGACCCCATTACTGAGAAAGCGGTCCAGTATCTGCTTTCTGGTGCAATATTTTGACAAAAGAAACCATTAGATATATCTAATGTCGTTTTATATTTTTTCCGAACTATGTTATTCATTAGTACAGCACTATGCGAATTCTGTACTGCAAATGTTTTGCAACATGAGTTAAGGTGTCTGTAATCCAAAACTAGACGATATGAATTGTCTGGTTTGGAGACAGGAAACAAAGGATTGTTCATTTGAGAGGTGCATGTTTCAATCACCCCCTGGTATTCAAGTTGATCTAAAATCTCTCTGACTTGTTTTTTAGCTTCTTGCTTAATGGGATACTGCCTTTGTGCAGTCGGTTGACTTTTTAACTGGATTTTGTGAGGAGGAGAGTCCTCATCCCATCCTACATGATTTTTATATAGTGCTGGTGCCTGGGCTACTGCCCATTTCCTTGCGTATATATATTTAGTGTGAATCTGAATGTGATTCGAGAAGGCAGGCATAATCATTTCTTCGCCACAAGTTCACTCCCTGACAAACTCTGGGGGCCAATCTTTTTCAGCTAACATAATGTCATAGCCTTTTGAGAGTTTATCCCAAAATAGACCCCTTATTTTCCTAGTCTTATCACCCTCTATATGCAGTGTTATTTCGTATATCTTATGAGGTTCGCTAACTCTGGTGTCGGCAGTTTCTACTTGAATGTATTCATTCGTGTCCACTGTCTCCAGATGACTCATTAGGATCTTGCGAGCTATGGTGATTTCTGCTGCACTGTCTAGCATTGTCTGTGCCCACTCCCCGTTTTTCAACTGTGTCCTCAGTATTCTCGGCATGTTCGATTACTCTAATACTGGCTACCTTCTTTCTTGGAAATTGTGATTTTTTACTTTGAGCAGGTTTCTTGTCTTTGGACTTGGTGTGCTCTCCTGGGTCTGACCGTCCTCTTCTTTCCGATTTCTGTGAAAAAGATCGAGAGGGACGTGTATCAATACTTTGATATCTATCAGGCTTCTTCAAATTATCCCTATTTCTAAGGTTATATATTTTATCAGAGGGCTCCCTCTGGGGAGACTGGTGTTCTCGAGTCGGAGTTCTTTCCCTCCATCGAGGAGACCTTCCTCTGGACTGGAAAACTTTTTCCTTGGGAGTGGATTGTTTATTTCCATCCCAGCTCTTTTTAGGAGTGTTTGAATTATTTTTAATAAATAATTTTTCAGGATTTTCGAGCAGTTGGGGCTTTACTGGTTTTCCACCCAAGCTGTCTCTACCTAGTTCA
The DNA here is from genome assembly GCF_964263255.1 of Lissotriton vulgaris. NCBI lineage: Eukaryota > Metazoa > Chordata > Amphibia > Caudata > Salamandridae > Lissotriton > Lissotriton vulgaris. The sequence goes on along the minus strand of NW_028248894.1, from coordinate 6,035 downwards.
CTTCTTCCAAATAACACACTGCACCTCTCGACCAATGATCTCGTCAACCACTACAACGCGGGGTTAGTCTCCATACTCGACAATCTAGCTCCTCTAAAGATCAAAAGAAGCCGAGCCCCTCCATCTAGAACCTGGTTCACTGTGGACCTCAACGCAGAAAGAAGAAACTTGAGAGCCAAAGAAAGAAAGTGGAGAAACAACCCTACCGCCATTCTCCGCCTCCAACTAAAATCTGCCCGCAGGAAGTACAACAACCATATCAAAAACAAAAAATCCAGCTTCTTCCGTGAGGCACTGGTCAAATCCAAAAACAGACCCAAAGAGCTCTACAACATAATCAGACAACAAACATCCAAACCCCGGCCCTCATCCCTGCAATCATCCAAAGAACTCTGTGATAACTTCGCCAACTTCTTACAACGATAAGGTCTTAAAAATCGAACTGTCTCTAGACATCAACAACCCGCACCTCCAGAAGAGTAACCCGGCCTTCCCACTGGCAATCCCAACCAACTCCTTTCCTTCCCCCTGGCTAAGCTTTAGCCCCGTCCAGGAAACTGAGATAATCTCGCTGATCTCGACCTCCAAACCATCAGCACACGTCTCAGACCCTTTTCCCCCCTCTTTAATCAAAAAAATGAAGCTTACCTTAGCGCCCATCTGGGGAAGAATCATAAACAGCTCCTTACAAAGCGGAGTGGTCCCCGATTGTCTAAAAATGGGGCAAGTCACTCCTCTGCTGAAAAAACCCGGTCTTGACTCAAGTGACTTGAACAATTTTAGACCGATATCCAACCTCCCTTTGCTTTCAAAAACACTTGAACGCTGCGTACTCCTGCAACTGACGCATCATCTGGACCACATCAACCTCCTGGACCCCCTCCAATCCGGCTTTAGACAAGGCCGTAGCACAGAAACCGCGATGCTGAACATCATAGACGACATTCATGGTTCTCTTGACGCTGACAAGTGCTGCCTCCTCATACTCCTTGATCTCTCCGCAGCGTTCGACACGGTGGACCACAAGCTCCTCATCATGACCCTGCAAGAAAGAGCCGGCCTCGGCGATGTAGTTCTCAAGTGGTTCTCCTCCTTCCTACATAACCGTACGCAAATAATAAAAATGAAGAACTTCACCTCCGAAACCCAGCAGGTCAACAAGGGTGTCCCGCAAGGATCAGTGCTCTCTCCTCAGCTCTTTAACATCTACATGGAACCGCTCGCCAAGTTACTCAGGAACCCCAACATCCACTTCCACCTCTACGCGGATGACACGCAGATTTACCTGGAAACCTCTTCTCTTAAAGACATCCACAGACTTAACGATGTCCTAAATGAAGTTCAAGACTGGCTGACAAAGAATCACCTGAAACTCAACCCCGACAAGACAGAAACACTCCTCATCTCAAACAAAGAAGACAACCCTCAAATCACCGAGTGGCTAAAATCGATCGATGCTCTCAAAGGTAACCTCACGCTAGCCGACTCCGTCAAATCCCTGGGCTTCACCCTAGACCCCAAACTAACCCTGACAAACCACATTAAGAACTCAACCTCAGACTTCTGAACAAAATCAAACCGTACATTCCCAACAAGGACCTCAAACTAGCCACGCAATCTCTAGTTCTATCAAGACTGGACTATGGGAACTCAATCCTAACAGGCATCCCCAAATCGCACCTGGCCCCTCTAAAAACAACACTTCATGCGGCAGCGAGAATGATCACAGGCTGCAAAAAATCTGACCACATCTCCCCGGCACTCAAAGAACTCGAATGGCTCCCTGCGGAAATGCGGAGCACCTTCAGAACGGCCTGCCTCACCCACAAGGCCCTCCACACCGGCAAACCGGAATACTTGGCAAACAAGCTCAAAAAAGCAGGCCAAACCAGAAGCTTGAGAAGCTCCAACTCCCTGCTGCTCATCCTACCAAAAACCAGAAAGAAGAAAACTGCGGACTGCTCGTTCTCAGGAAATGCTCCCAAAATATGGAACGCCATCCCCCCGCACATCAGAACTATACCGTCCTATTCAGAATTCAAGAGCCAACTCAAATCCTTGTGCCTGATCCGTTCCCTTGGTTGCGGGTAACCTGGTTCAGCAAGCATCCCCTGAACCCATGCAGTAACATTGAATCCTGCTACCAAGAAGTCCTGCTGTCCGAACTTTTCCGCATTCCAAATTGTCGCTCGCTGATCGCTTTATTGGATTTGTGTCATGTTGTTCTCTTTTCATTCCCTCTATTGTAAAGCGCTCTGCTACCTTCGGGTCTTGTTAGCGCTATAGAAAACTTCTAAATAATAATAATAATAATAACATTTTTCTATAATTCTGGCAAGCTCAATTGGTTGATCTGTTATATCTGTTTCTTTCAATTTCTGGCGGATCGCCACAGATGCTGCTTCTCCTTTTATATTGGCTAGTAATATAGCCGAGACCGGCTTGAAGTCTTTCAGTAATTTCATACCAAGAGTTAAAGCAGGTTCTGGACCGTATTCATTCTGAATCTGTTTTAGCACATCTGGTATTACCGCCATTGACGGAACACCATGTGTTTTTTCGTGTAAATGGAAGCAAAGACTGTACCCCAAGTGTCACAGTCCTCCACGTGTGGTGCGACCCCCATTGGAAGGCAGATGGTCAAGATTCTGTGTTTCTCAATAGGGGTAGTATTCGGAAATACTGCCTCTATTTGAGTAATTTTCTGCGCTAACCAGAAAGGAATTTGTTCCCGTTTTATGGGTGTTTTACCAAGACATGATTGTATGTTCTGTGGTGTAATTTTGTTTGTGTTCCCCTGATGAGGGGTCAGCTGTGGTACATTAACAGCTGTTTGGACTGTTGCAGTCCGCATTACATATTGGACTAATTGCCTATGTATTTTAATTAATGTTTTTAGCTGTGCTAAAAGTTCTTCTTTCAACATTTTTGCAATGTCCGGTTGTGGTGTGTAGCTGGCTAGAACTGGCCACGTTGCTCCTGGTCTACCAAGAGGACCGAGCCTGGTAATATGATCATTATGTTTTAGGGCACCTTTAAACCAGAGCAAGTGCTCTTGGTATTTTAATGGGATTTCAATCTCCTCGAAAGGAGCGTACTCTTCCGGTGGATCCCCTATTTTGTAATAGTGGAACTCGTGTGTTGCGGTGTTTGCCGCTGGAAATTTTATCCAAGAATAGAATACCTCTGTCTGCCGATATTCGTGTGCCTCTATCACGAAGACGACTGTGCCACCTTGTGTGGTCAGTCCATTTTCTATAAGTTTTGACGTTATAGTTTTTCTTATGTTGACGGGATGATTATTGCACCCGGTTCAGTAGTCCCTGTACCATCGGGACCCTGCTGAGTCGCATTTACTACGGCATCAACGGTTTCGTTTTCAGTGTCTGACATTTTATTGTCAGAAAGGTTTTGCAGAGCAGGTCTCCAAGGAGACAAAGATTAGGTGCACAATATTTTGGAACACTGTATCCTTCAACGTTGAATAAACCAGAGCTTTACATAGGAATCTCTTCCTACTAAGTTCGGGCGGATTTTAACCTTTCACCCACTCCATACGTCTATTGGAGTATTTACGGGAGAAAAGGGTCTGTGTGAAAAATGCACGACTGAGTTACTCTAACGTCGTGCGTTAGTTTTATCGCCTTACCAAACGTTGGGCACCATGTAGTGTAGTTCCTATTTTCCCTATAGGCCCTGCGTATTGGAATAACATAAACAGCAGTTTGGACGTAGAAGTGCGGTCTTCCAGGTGTCTACTGACTATGCTAAACTTAATTGGGTTTGTACCAACTAGCTCAGAGGTCACTGGAAACTTTCTTGACTGAATAGGAAGTGATCAGCTTCCCTGGTACAGACAAGAAGGGATTCAGTTTTCCAACAACCACATAAACATGACAACTTTGCTCCTTAGAATAAGAGTCAATCTCTAGAGTCGTGTGAAACAATAGACATTTTACTCAGTCAGTTGTGCAGATTACTTTCACCAAGATGCAGAGAATAGAGAGACGGGCGTTTTCAGTAAAAGGTATTATTTATTGAACAGTCTTTCTTTTCATGCAAGAGAAATGAATTGCCACAATTGCAAGACTAGTTATTATAAAAAGTGCGTACAGTAAAATGAGGATTGCAAAATAGTACTGTAAAAGCATTGATATGGTTTCTTAGCCATACAATGGTTAAAATGAATAAAATATATACATTCATATATACATTTGACTAACGTACTCAACTGGTGCTTCTAACTACGCCTACCCCAGTGTACCTGACCTAAGCCTAATACTTGGGAGGGAGTAAGTAAGTAGCAGTTTTAGTTAAGTTGGTTTTGCCAAGGTTTGCTTCAAGAATTCTCTCTAAGGGTTTAGTCAACACCATACCTCTGAAATAGAATGTTGGAGGTCTTGTATCTCCTTCCAGGACTCGACATCCCAGTCACTCGCAAGAGTAGGCTGGAAACGCCGGAGCTGGATTTTCTCGGCAGGAGAAAAGACAGCGTCTCTCTCAGCGCATCAAGGAGGAGGAGGGGCAGCGTCCGTGGGCTGCTTGCTGTTCTGCTCCTGTATTCACCACACCATCGCTATCATCGATGTCGCGCTTGCTTAAGGCAACGCTGGTATTATTTATACCTGAAAGGTGCCTAGTTTGACGTACGTTTTTGGACATAAGATGTCAATAAAGATGTCACTAGGAAGTGATCATCCTTTCAGTGCTCATTAGAGTTCTATTACTAATCAAAACATAGCAAGCGGGGTTTTCCCAGGTTGCTGAGTTTTATCTTGTTGAAGAACTCGGAGTGTAATCTAGGAATCTAAGATAGTGGCTTCTGCTGTGTCATCTACTGTAATGAGCTGCAGAGGCGAGTTTCAGAAATATGGCTGAAAATATGGCTCTGATCGTGTATGCCATTATAGGGGTATGAATGGATTATAGCCGTATAGGGGCATAAGGTCACAGTATTGATCAGTGTCCTAGATTAGAACACGACACCCTTGCCTCGAGCACCTTTTGCACCAAAGCTGAGAGGCCTACACTCCACGAGTGTTCCGTGGGCCCGTTTTATTCACAACAGCTCGAGGCTCCTTTGCGATCCATAGTCTGTTGCCTAGTGGGTCCCCACAAAGGACAATCTTGAGCGTTCCTGGTTGCTCCCGACGTGCTCTGACTCCTCTCCAAAGGGTGAGTCCCTCAGACCTTGCTGGTCTGCCCCAAAGCCAATCTTGTCATCTTGCGTGGGTTGCTGTTGCCAAGGCTTGTTGGGTCCAATCCGGATCTGACGCTGCAGCACTCGACATCCTTTGTGGAACAGCTCGAATCCAGCTCCTAGTCGTCGTAGGCACCTCCTGGTCTTCGTGGCTTCACCTACTTCCCTTGAAAGCACCCAACCTCGGCTGGCATCTTCTTGTCGCCATCCTGGTCACTGGCTAGCGACCCAGACTCTGTCCCCTCTGTTTTCAGGTTCTTCACATCTCCGATTCACCCTTGGATCCACACGGACACTTTTCCTCTGGTCGCCTGCAGCACTTCTTCACAGGTCTCCATTGGAATCGACGATGAAACCCGACACCTAAAGGCACCTATGCATCAGGTTTCCCTGGGTGAGGTAACACGAGTACTCCAGTGCTCCCATGGGTCTTGACTCGCAAAGTGTCCAAGTCTAAAATGGTTCCATCGTAGTTCACCTCTAAATGTCCTTCATCTTTAAAATTGCAACTTGTTCGTTTTCCATAGAAAGTCAATGGTGATTTGCGGCTGTGTTTAGACACTGCACGCGTCCCCCGTGGGTCTCCTGCATCCCTACCTTGAGTGGTTCCTGGTCGCCCCAGCAGTTCTACAGGCCCTAGGCCTGACTTCTATCCCTCACATGGTTCTTTTACCACTATTTTAGGATATGGTTTGTGAGGCCCTTAGGGAAAAACGTATACTGTGCAATTTATTGTATTCTAATTAAGTTCCTTGTATTGTACTTTCCCCTCTAGCCTCATAAAGAGACTAGAGGGGTTGTGTTTAGAATAAATACTTATATTTTTTTAAATATA